>NC_135590.1:11097500-11722500 GCF_965152235.1 Eretmochelys imbricata | reverse complement strand
AACCTTTTTTCATTTGTGGGCCCCTAAAAAAATTTCAAATGGAGGCGCGGACCCCTGTGGAAATTTCCGACATCATGTGCAGACCCCAGGTTGAAAAGCACTGCTCCATGTGCTATACAGACACACAACAAAGGGACGGTCCCTTCCCCAGTGAACTTCCAATACAAGCAGAAGGAGATATGTGAAAAATTTACTTTCAGTGGAAGGCTTGCACCTAACCTCCCCCCACAACCACTTATTGTCAGGCAGCACTGTATCTGCACCACCGTTCAGATGGCATCACAAACAGATACTGTATTTCCTGGGTGTCTCCTGGGTTTGCCTGTGCAGTTGCAGATGGGGCCTGAGAAGTGGCTGGACTGAGTGTTTTATGCGTGTGAGATCTTCCCACAGCTGAAACGATCCTGCTTTTCCCCCCCTGAGATTGGTGTTTGTGGCTTGTGAACCTCCCTATTCTGGAAGGGGATAGGCTGTGCAATTGTAACGCCGTGCGGGATCGAATCTGGGACCTCTGGAGCTTAGTGCATGAGCCTCTACTGCATGAGCTAAAAGCCAACTTAAGGTCGTAGAGCAGAGTCATTTAATCTCTCTAAGTGGTCTCGGTGTCACTAGATGGGACAGAACACCACACCCAGAAGGTGTGGGTTATACAATGACCTTAACTTCACCTTCAAGATTTTGGGGAGAGAATACAAAGGTTGTCTTTGAACTAGGTGGAAGTTGTTCTGCCTAAGTAAGGGCTGTAGGCCCTGGCCTTGGAAATACCACATAGATGACAATATGATACCGCTAAGGGCCAGTGGGGTTAAGGCACCTCTCACTGGGGTTGCTGGTTCTAATCCTCCCTACGCCTGTAGTGCTGGGAAGCCTTTGCCTTCTGGAACAAAAGCTCCATCGTAACTGTCATTAGCTGCTTCTCTTCCTTGGAGACGTCTCAGCAGAGAAACCCTGGTTTGACTGGTTCTGGAGAGAGCCCTTTCAAGGGGATCAGTGTTGAGGCAGGGCCGTGTGCGGAAAGCTTGTCCCCTGCTGGCTCCTGGCCTGTGGATAATTAGAGGCACTGGGTATTCGGGGCTTTCAGCCTGGCATCTCCTAGCGGCTCTGAATTTTAAAATAAGAAGCGTTATCTCATTGGCAGAAGGTGAGAGAGCACAAAGCCAGGCTGAGCAGTGTTGACCCTGATACCTCTCATGAGACAAGTCTCTTCAAACTGTTACCACTTGTGCTCTATCTCTGTGCCTGGGGGAAGCTGGTATAATTAGAGAATGAACCTTAATGAATGCACTGAATTCTTTTTGGCAGGGAGGAGGAGATACTCTTTAATTTCACCCTGCATTTCAGCAAAAGCATGGCTCCTTTTCAACCTGCTGAGGCACGAATCAGGAAGGGGAGGTTGTGATATCCACCCCCTATTCTTCAGAGATCTGCTTATGATATGAAAATGACATAACTAGATGTTTTATGCAAGATTGGTCATGTGAGATCATTGGATAGGTTGTGATTTACTGAATATGATTCTCCTCTTTGTATGTATGTATGTATCATTTTTGTATCTAAAGTTTGGAATATGGATTATACATCTGTACTACAAAAGTGTTTGCACCTGGGGAACGCCCACCAGACCAAATGTGATCAGTTTGGCTGGCTAGCTGGGAACAAATCAATTGACCATTAGTGAAAAAAACAGGTCTTTCAAGCTGCTAATCTCCCACCTTCCTGGGATGCAACAAACAGCTTTTAACTCACAGCTGCTTTGACACTGCAGGGTCATGTGATCATGTCACCTGGTACAGGACTCCATGATAGAATACCAGTTTTTTTCCATGGGTGGGAACCACACTGGAAAACAAAGGGTTCCTGCATCGTGTAAAACATATTTAAGGCAGGGAAGTGTGATAATCAAGGTTCTTTCTTCACTGAATCCTTGCCCAGGATGGCTGCTGTGAATATCTAAGAAACAGAGATGGGGGATTTGGGTGGGAGAAGGATTGAATCCAGGCTGGAAACGGTGCCTGGCCTGTGAAAGAAATACCTGGTGTTTTAAGTGCAAGCAAGAGCAGCTTGCCTTCATGAACCTTGCAATTTGCTTAAAACAACATGTAGGGTGAGAAATTACCCAGCAAATAAAATAAAAACGCAATATAAGCTTAGATACAAAAGAAACTGGTTACAAGCAGTAATCTGCTTTGATCTGTTTGTTATCCCTTACAGTCATTTAAGATCTTATATTTTGTAGCTAATAAACCTGTTTTTGTTTTCTCTAAAACCAGTTTGTGGAAGTCATAACTGGGGGGCAAAACGCTGTGCATTTCTTCCTCCGCAGTGAGGGAGGGAGTGAATTTCAGGAGTGTAGCTGTGCAGCGCAAGACAGTACAATTTGGGGTTTACATCCAGAGGGGGTGAGCACTTGCATGCTGGGTAATTCCTTAGCTGAAGCCTTCCTGCAGCTGGGTGTGGCCCTAGCTGTGTGTGCTGAAGCCAGCTTGAGAGCCTGGTTCAGCAGGGCAGTGGAAGGGAGCCCTAGTACATCAGGTGAGATGCACATAGAAAGGCAAGATGCTTACAACAGTATAGTGTTTCCACCATGTATAACGAAAGCTGCGTCTGCCAGAGGAAGGGTGGCCAGCTGGCTGAGGCTGTGGACTAAAACTCAAGAGATCAGGATTTGATTCTCAGCACCTGCAAAACGGGGCATAATGCAACTTATTCTCCTTGTCTTGCCTTTCCCGGGCTGTCTAGATGAACAGGTGATGCGTGACAAGCCAAGTTGTAAATCTCCAGTGCACGAAGTGTCCATGTGGGCTCTGCTCCTAAGTTCCTAGTGTGCATGGAGCTACTCCCATTTCAAATGGAATCTGTGCCTGAGGGAGCTTTCAGTGTTCAGCAGCAGGGTCCATGCAGCCAGTTAGTGCGTGGCAGGCTATTGCGAGGTAGATTTACACCCTGGCTTGCCATGCATCCACTGTTTGTCTAGACATGCCCGCCGCCTTTAAGCTCTTCAAGACAGGGACAGTCTCTTATCATGTTTACGTACAGCGCCTAGCACAATGAGCTCCATCAGAGCCCCTAGTTCTGACTCGGGGTAATGCACTTTGTGAATCCAGCTGGGTTCTCCCCTGCAGTTCCACAGTCCCTGACTCACCAGTCAATCCCAGCAGGACTTTGCGGTACCGAGATGATGTTGGCTCAAGGCCAGATAAGAGTGGAGGCTGCATTTCAGCAGCTCGCTGGCTCTAGCAATCAGACAGGGGTCTGTCAGCAAGAACTTCCCAAGAGTCACACTGGATTTGCTTCAGTGGGTCTACTTGGCTAGGACCCCCTGGGGAGCTGCAAGATCCCAGCGTGGTAGGTGCTGCTGCTGATTCAATACATGACATTATTTCCTATAAGTGTGTAAGCTAATGCCCCATGCTTACACAACTCGATCTAGCAGTTTAATGGCTGCTGAGTGGTATAAAGAGGCGACAATTGGGACATGGTCTGGCCTTTTGGACTCTGATTTGTGCTGGTCACATCAGCCAGAGTGGGAAGTGTGGTTCCTATCCTGGTACATGGTCCAGTCTCACATTGACTTTCTTTGGAGGGGGAAATATTAGATTTTTGTGCACACGGCACAGTTAGCCTGGGGAACTCCTTGCCAAAAGATACTGTCAAGGAACCAAAAACCATGGATGAGGAGACTATGCAGAGTTGTTGGGGCAAGGATTAAAAAGACCACAAGAGTTTATTGGAAGGGATCTAAACCCTCCTGCTTCGAGGCAAAAGTTGAATTCCAACTCTCATCACTAGGAGGGATCTTTCTCGGTGGGTAGGTGGTTATCCCATAGCTGTTACTTATTGTGCACCTTTCTCAGAAGCAGCTAAGGCTGGCCACCGTTGGAGATGGGCTACTGCACTAGATAGCTAGAACTAGGGTGCAGACTGGGACTTAGGAGGGTTGGGTTCCGTTCATGGCTTTGCCACTGAGCTGCTGTGTGACTTCATCTGTGTCCCCTCGCTCCCTTTGTCAGCCTCTTCTGTGCTGACAGTAAGCTCTTTGGGCAGCTCTTGCCATATGTTGGTTCAGCATCTAGCTTAAAGAGTCTCAGATCTTTGATGGTACCTCTGTTACCAGAACACACGTAATACTTGCCCTAGTCATCTCTGATGGCTTAGAGGAATATTCCCACCTTTAGATGTTGGCGGTCAGAGGTTCAAAGCCAGCAGCAGTTTTAGGAGCCAAAGTATGGGACCTTTAATTGCTGTGTTCTCCATCACTGGCAGTCTGTAAATTAATGATTGAACGAGAGCAGATTTTAGGAAAACAAACAGGAATTAATTCCGGGCAGTCCTGTGGCCTGTGTTGTACAGGAAGTCAGACCAGATGTTCAGAATGGTCCTTTCTGGTCCTGCGATCTATGAATCCCCTGCTCAAATCCACTTTGGTGACTTCTAGATTGATATATAGCTATGTAAATAATGAGATCACACAAACAAAAAATGTATGCTGAATGGCTGGATCGCTGTAGAAAGCAACAAGCATTGCCGAATCAGTAAATAAAAATGCACCAGCATAAAAAACCTTCCTAGACAATCTTTGATCACAGCTACCATAAAAAATCCTCCTGGAGCGCTGGGATTCCTCCCAGTTAAAAGTTGATCATTGGCTCCACTCCATCCTTTTGACATTTAAATCTGAACGGGTACACACTTTGCAGGCTGATTGCTTGGAAACCTTTATGTGGAGTCCCATTTTGGAGCCGAAATGGATGTGAATATGTATTTCATCATGACAAGTATGCATGCTTAAATCTAAGTCTGGGACGTTCAGTCTTTTTGAAATATGTCTGTTAGGTGCATCTTTCTTTTTCTTTCTTCTCACACCAAAAAAATATGGCCAGACTGTATAGCCAGACCTCCGTACTGAGGCATGGGAGGATGGCTATGTTGCGGCAGGTGCCATCTTTTGGATAGGATATGAAGGTTTGGTCTCAGGGCTATTCCTACAAGTGTCAGCCCAGAGGTGCTGCTGATCTTCTCGGCCAGTTGAATTCAGTGGGAGCTGTGGGCAATCAGCACTTCTGAAAATCGGGGTCCCAGAGTCTAAGCCAAAGCCTAGGGACATTCTGCCTGCTCTAAATATTCTCCGCGTCTTGCCTTAAACTCTTGTGTGGAGTTGCTGCATGTTGTTAAACAGCCATCCCACTCTGCCCCAGATGTGGCTGCATTTCAGTGGCAGATGGGTGAAGCAATTCCAGTGAAAAGTTAAACAGTCTATAAAATGCTTTGGGATCCTTCTGGATGAGAGGAACGTAGGATAGCGCTATTCAGCCTGCTTCCATATCTTCTCTATGGAGAACACAGCGCTTGAGCCTGAACGTTAAGGGGGCCAGGTGCGATTTCGGGAAGTGGTGGGGATGATTCTCAGTTGTACCATGGCATTTTTTATGTTATTTTGGTAGCATTAAAGTGCCTTAGAAGGGGTAGAAATGACCCTCTGAGGTTACCTGCTTCTGGCTGTACACTGGATCTGCTCCCGTTCCCCCGCATGGAAGGTATTGCTGGAGTGTGCACTGTATGTTGGCTGTTCTCTGCTTCCAGCAGGGCCCTGGGAAGCAAAACATAAGTTAGAGCAGCCCTGTTGCTGCTCTAACTTACACTAAAGGTCAGGAAGGCTCGTGCGTGGTCCCATAATACAGGATGTGCCAAAAAGGCTTAGAACCACCTTAATCCCTTTCTTCTATTCCTGCCTGAAGCACGGGAACAGAGGACATGGGAATCGGTCCCTTGAATTAATGCACCAGTTCACTCAGCTCTTAGGTGAGTCTCTGAATTCTTCAGCTCTAAGCCGCAGAAGGGAAGAAGGCCTGACCTTAAAAGCGAAACATCCAAAATGCACAAAAGCAAAAGGTCACAGAGATACAAAACTCCCCTTAGGAAGAAGAATGGAGGTGCAGGATCAATTTGCCACGAGTAATTAACCAGCCCCAAATGGTCTCCTTGCTGTAATTAGGTGTGAATGTTACGGAAAGTCCTACAAACTCAGGGGAGCTGCTCACTGAATTCCCAGTACAGGTACATAGAGATGGGCTCAGAGCACCACATTCCCAGCCTCCTTCCCCCAAACTTTAGCTAAGCTGAGAGTGAAACCCAACACCCCTCCCCCTGCAGTGCTGTGTAGCTCCATTAGAAGATCCACAACCACCCAGGCTTTTTGTCCTTCTCCAGCTCTATGGCTGGCTCTGGGTCCTCGCTGGGTGAAAAGCACAGAGCCTGGTAAGGGGTGATTTCGCAGCTCCTTTGGGGGCTCTCTCTTGCAGGGGCACTTTCAGATCCCCTCTTTCTCCCCAGCTCTGCTTCACTAAGGGTAACGTGCTTGTGATGTGTGTAACGCATCCCCTTTGCAGCTGGTCCACAGAGAAGAGCCACCTGGTACTGCTAAGAGGGTGTATGCCTGGCTCCTCAACGCTCTTAAGGTGCCTAATTCCCACCACTTACAATGGGAGTTAGGTGCCTAAATACCTTTGGAGGACCTGGGCCTCAGTCCTGCAGCAGGAAAGGTCTGTGATTTGGGGCTGAAGGGCGAGTTCAAGGGTTGTTAGCGAACACCAGGTAGCTCAGTGTAGGTGTGCATGATCATCCAGGTATCCATCGTTCCTTGGCCAGCATCTCTCAGCGTGCTTCAAAGTGCTCCCAGCCTCTCTGCTTCGACACCGGGTTGTCCTTCTCCCCCGCGTTCCCAGCAAAATGACTCTCCGGCTTCAGCAGTTTCCATGGCAACTCAATTCCCCTTGCCCACTCGGTTGCTGCCTCTTTCCCCCACCCCACTTGTCCTTTCCGACGGTCCTGGGGAAGGAATCATAAAATCATAGAATATCAGGGTTGAAAGGGACCTCAGGAGGTCATCTAGTCCAACCCCCTGCTCAGGCAGGACCAATCCCCAAATAAATCATCCCAGCCAGGGCTTTGTCAATCCTGACCTTAAAAACTTTTAAGGAAGGAGATTCCACCACCTCCCTAGGTAACGCGTTCCAGTGCTTCACCACCCTCCTAGTGAAAAAGTTTTTCCTAATATCCAACCTAAACCTCCCCCACTGCAACTTGAGACCATTACTCCTTGTTCTCTCATCCTCTAATTGCCTTCTATGATGAGATAACTAGTTCTGTGGATGAAAGGAAAGCAGTGGATGTGTTATTCCTTGACTTTAGCAAAGCTTTTGACACGGTCTCCCACAGTATTCTTGTCAGCAAGTTAAAGAAGTATGGGCTGGATGGATGCACTATAAGGTGGGTAGAAAGCTGGCTAGATTGTCGGGCTCAACGGGTAGTGATCAATGGCTCCATGTCTAGTTGGCAGCTGGTATCTAGCGTAGTGCCCCAAGGGTCGGTCCTGGGGCCGGTTTTGTTCAATATCTTAATTAATGATCTGGAGGATGGTGTGGATTGCAACCTCAGCAAGTTTGTGGATGACACTAAACTGGGAGGAGTGGTAGATACACTGGAGGGTAGGGATAGGATACAGAGGGACCTAGACAAATTGGAGGATTGGGCCAAAAGAAATCTGTTGAGTTTCAACAAGGACAAGTGCAGAGTCCTGCACTTAGGACGGAAGAATCCCATGCACCGCTACAGACTAGGGACCGAACGGGCATTAGGGTGTCTGTTTGTTTGCGTCAGGGAAGCCTGGCTGTTTAAAAAGAGCCAGAGCTTCGCGAACCAGCTGAGCAGCGGGGACAGCAGAGCAGCTCACAGCAGGAGTTTGCCTGGGAGTTCGCCTGGAGTGAGCCCAGTGAGGCTTACGTCTTGCAAACTGCTCTGAGGAAGCTCGTAGTAGGAAGGTGATATGGAAGGGCGGGGTTCAGCTGTTGTGACCTGCACTGGATGTGCCATGTTTGTCTTTCTTCCACAGGACAGAAGCGACTTTGTCTGTACAAAGTGCAAGCTGGTCTCCATATTGGAAGAGAAGATTGAAGGTCTGGAGCAACAGATAACGACCCTGCGTTGCATACGAGAAACTGAGGATTTTCTGGACAAAACTCAGGATAGGCTTCTAGGGGCACAAAGCTCTAAAGATATAGAGCAGGTTGCACACAGGAGCCAAGAGGCCAGTGAAGAAGCTTGGCAACATGTGACCTCCAGAAGAGGTAAGCGGAATGTCCGGGTTCCAGTAACACAGACACAGGTAACTAACCGCTTTCATGTTCTCTCCACAGGTACCGTTGCGGAGAGTGGACCAGATGATATGTCTGGGGCGAGAAAGCAGAAGGAGACTCCGCTGGTTGGAAGGCATGAGATGCGATGTCCTGAGGTTGGGGGTTCCACGACCACCACTCCCAAGAGGAGAAGGCGGGTGGTGGTGGTCGGGGACTCTCTCCTCCGGGGGACTGAGTCATCTATCTGCCGCCCTGACAGGGAAAACCGAGAAGTCTGCTGCTTGCCGGGGGCTAAGATTCGCGATGTGACGGAGAGACTGCCGAGACTCATCAAGCCCTCGGATCGCTACCCCTTCCTGCTTCTCCACGTGGGCACCAATGATACTGCCAAGAATGACCTTGAGCGGATCACTGCGGACTACGTGGCTCTGGGAAGAAGGATAAAGGAGTTTGAGGCGCAAGTGGTGTTCTCGTCCATCCTCCCCGTGGAAGGAAAAGGCCTGGGTAGGGACCGTCGAATCGTGGAAGTCAACGAATGGCTACGCAGGTGGTGTCGGAGAGAAGGCTTTGGATTCTTTGACCATGGGACGGTGTTCCATGAAGGAGGAGTGCTGGGCAGAGACGGGCTCCATCTTACGAAGAGAGGGAAGAGCATCTTTGCCAGCAGGCTGGCTAACCTAGTGAGGAGGGCTTTAAACTAGGTTCACCGGGGGAAGGAGACCAAAGCCCTGAGGTAAGTGGGAAAGAGGGATACCGGGAGGAAGCACAGGCAGAAATGTCTGTGAGGGGAGAGCTCCTGCCTCATACTGGGAATGAGGGGCGATCAACAGGTTATCTCAAGTGCTTATATACAAATGCACAAAGCCTTGGAAACAAGCAGGGAGAACTGGAGGTCCTGGTAATGTCAAGGAACTATGATGTGATTGGAATCACAGAGACTTGGTGGGATAACTCACATGACTGGAGTACTGTCATGGATGGTTATAAACTGTTCAGGAAGGACAGGCAGGGCAGAAAAGGTGGGGGAGTAGCACTGTATGTAAGGGAGCAGTATGACTGCTCAGAGCTCCGGTACGAAACTGTAGAAAAACCTGAGTGTCTCTGGATTAAGTTTAGAAGTGTGTGCAACAAGAGTGATGTAGTGGTGGGAGTCTGCTATAGACCACCGGACCAGGGGGATGAGGTAGATGAGGCTTTCTTCTGGCAGCTCACGGAAGCTACTAGATCGCATGCCCTGATTCTCATGGGTGACTTTAATTTTCCTGATATCTGCTGGGAGAGCAATACTGCGGTGCATAGACAATCCAGGAAGTTTTTGGAAAGCGTAGGGGACAGTTTCCTGGTGCAAGTGCTAGAGGAGCCAACTAGGGGGGGCGCTTTTCTTGACCTGCTGCTCACAAACCAGGTAGAATTAGTGGGGGAAGCAAAAGTGGATGGGAATCTGGGAGGCAGTGACCATGAGTTGGTTGAGTTCAGGATCCTGACGCAGGGAAGAAAGGTAAGCAGCAGGATACGGACCCTGGACTTCAGGAAAGCAGACTTCGACTCCCTCAGGGAACGGATGGCCAGGATCCCCTGGGGGACTAACTTGAAGGGGAAAGGAGTCCAGGAGAGCTGGCTGTATTTCAAGGAATCCCTGTTGAGGTTACAGGGACAAACCATCCCGATGAGTCGAAAGAATAGTAAATATGGCAGGCGACCGGCTTGGCTTAACGGTGAAATCCTAGCGGATCTTAAACATAAAAAAGAAGCTTACAAGAAGTGGAAGGTTGGACATATGACCAGGGAAGAGTATAAAAATATTGCTCGGGCATGTAGGAATGAAATCAGGAGGGCCAAATCGCACCTGGAGCTGCAGCTAGCGAGAGATGTCAAGAGTAACAAGAAGGGTTTCTTCAGGTATGTTGGCAACAAGAAGAAAGCCAAGGAAAGTGTGGGACCCTTACTGAATGAGGGAGGCAACCTAGTGACAGAGGATGTGGAAAAAGCTAATGTACTCAATGTTTTTTTTACCTCTGTTTTCACTAACAAGGTCAGCTCCCAGACTGCTACGCTGGGCATCACAAAATGGGGAAGAGATGGCCAGCCCTCTGTGGAGATAGAGGTGGTTAGGGACTATTTAGAAAAGCTGGACGTGCACAAGTCCATGGGGCCGGACGAGTTGCATCCGAGAGTGCTGAAGGAATTGGCGGCTGTGATTGCAGAGCCATTGGCCATTATCTTTGAAAACTCTTGGCGAACCGGGGAAGTCCCGGATGACTGGAAAAAGGCTAATGTAGTGCCAATCTTTAAAAAAGGGAAGAAGGAGGATCCTGGGAACTACAGGCCAGTCAGCCTCACCTCAGTCCCTGGAAAAATCATGGAGCAGGTCCTCAAAGAATCAATCTTGAAGTACTTGCATGAGAGGAAAGTGATCAGGAACAGCCAGCATGGATTCACCAAGGGAAGGTCATGCCTGACTAATCTAATCGCCTTTTATCATGAGATTACTGGTTCTGTGGATGAAGGGAAAGCAGTGGATGTATTGTTTCTTGACTTTAGCAAAGCTTTTGACACGGTCTCCCACAGTATTCTTGTCAGCAAGTTAAGGAAGTATGGGCTGGATGAATGCACTATAGGGTGGGTAGAAAGCTGGCTAGATTGTCGGGCTCAACGGGTAGTGATCAATGGCTCCATGTCTAGTTGGCAGCCGGTGTCAAGTGGAGTGCCCCAGGGGTCGGTCCTGGGGCCGGTTTTGTTCAATATCTTCATAAATGATCTGGAGGATGGTGTGGATTGCACTCTCAGCAAATTTGCGGACGATACTAAACTGGGAGGAGTGGTAGATACGCTGGAGGGGAGGGATAGGATACAGAAGGACCTAGACAAATTGGAGGATTGGGCCAAAAGAAATCTGATGAGGTTCAATAAGGATAAGTGCAGGGTCCTGCACTTAGGACGGAAGAATCCAATGCACCGCTACAGACTAGGGACCGAATGGCTAGGCAGCAGTTCTGCGGAAAAGGACCTAGGGGTGACAGTGGACGAGAAGCTGGATATGAGTCAGCAGTGTGCCCTTGTTGCCAAGAAGGCCAATGGCATTTTGGGATGTATACGTAGGGGCATAGCGAGCAGATCGAGGGACGTGATCGTCCCCCTCTATTCGACATTGGTGAGGCCTCATCTGGAGTACTGTGTCCAGTTTTGGGCCCCACACTACAAGAAGGATGTGGATAAATTGGAGAGAGTCCAGCGAAGGGCAACAAAAATGATTAGGGGTCTAGAACACATGACTTATGAGGAGAGGCTGAGGGAGCTGGGATTGTTTAGCCTGCAGAAGAGAAGAATGAGGGGGGATTTGATAGCTGCTTTCAACTACCTGAAAGGGGGTTCCAAAGAGGATGGCTCTAGACTGTTCTCAATGGTAGCAGATGACAGAACGGGGAGTAATGGCCTCAAGTTGCAGTGGGGGAGGTTTAGATTGGATATTAGGAAAAACTTTTTCACTAAGAGGGTGGTGAAACACTGGAATGCGTTGCCTAGGGAGGTGGTGGAATCTCCTTCCTTGGAAGTTTTTAAGGTCAGGCTTGACAAAGCCCTGGCTGGGATGATTTAACTGGGAATTGGTCCTGCTTCGAGCAGGGGGTTGGACTAGATGACCTTCAGGGGTCCCTTCCAACCCTGATATTCTATGATTCTATGATTCTATGATTCTATGAATGGCTAGGCAGCAGTTCTGCAGAGAAGGACCTAGGGGTGACAGTGGACGAGAAGCTGGATATTAGTCAACAGTGTGCCCTTGTTGCCAAGAAGGCCAATGGCATTTTGGGATGTATAAGTAGGGGCATTGCCAGCAGATGGAGGGATGTGATTGTTCCCCTCTATTCGACATTGGTGAGGCCTCATCTGGAGTACTGTGTCCAGTTTTGGGCCCCACACTACAAGAAGGATGTGGAGAAATTGGAGAGAGTCCATCGAAGGGCAACAAAAATGATTAGCAAAAAGAAAAGGAGTACTTGTGGCACCTTAGAGACTAACCAATTTCCTTTTCTTTTTGCGGATACAGACTAACACGGCTGTTACTCTGAAACCTGTCAAAAATGATTAGGGGTCTGGAACACATGACTTATGAGGAGAGGCTGAGGGAACTGGGATTGTTTAGTCTACAGAAGAGAAGAATGAGGGGGGATTTGATAGCTGCTTTCAACTACCTGAAAAGGGGTTCCAAAGAGGATGGATCTAGACTATTCTCAGTGATAGCAGATGACAGGACAAGGAGTACTGGTCTCAAGTTGCAGTGGGGGAGATTTAGGTTGGATATTAGGAAAAACTTTTTCACTAGGAGGGTGGTGAAACACTGGAATGCATTACCTAGGGAGGTGGTGGAATCCCCTTCCTTAGACGTTTTTAAGGTCAGGCTTGACAAAGCCCTGGCTGAGATGATTTAGTTGGGATTGGTCCTACTCTGGGCAGGGGGTTGGACTAGATGACCTCCAGAGGTCCCTTCCAACTCTGATTTTCATGATTCTATGATTCTACCACTGAGAACAGTCTAGATCCATCCTCTTTGGAACCCCCTTTCAGGTAGTTGAAAGCAGCTATCAAATCCCCCCTCATTCTTCTCTTCCGTAGACTAAACAATCCCAGTTCCCTCAGCCTCTCGTCATAAGTCATGTGTTCCAGTCCCCTAATCATTTTTGTTGCCATCCACCGTACATTTTCCATTTCTTTCACATCCTTCTCGTAATGTGGGACCCAAAACTGGACACAGTACTCCAGATGAGGCCTCACCAATGTCGAATAGAGGGGAATGATCACGTCCCTCCATCTGCTGGCAATGCCCCTACTTATACAGCCCAAAATGCCATTGGCCTTCTTGGCAACAAGGGCACACTGTTGACTCATATCCAGCTTCTTGTCCACTGTAACCCCTAGGTCCTTTTCTGCAGAACTGCTGCCTAGCCATTCGGGCCCTAGTCTGTAGCGGTGCATTGGGTTCTTCCGTCACAATTGTTTTCTCATTAGCTTCAGGGGAGGGAAGTGTTCAAGCTTGCCTGGGCCCAGACTCTCGTGGTCTTCCACCCTTCCGAGTTACCTGGTGGTCCAGAGCAAGGGGGCTTCATCGACTCTCAAGGTCTGCCACCCCATCAAGTTACTTGGCGCCACGCCCGAGTGTCACCAACAATTCCCTCCTCTGAAAGCACCCAACAAAAGGGGCAGGCTGTGGGGTGGACAACCTGGGGGGGGGCCACGTGCACCCATGTGTGAAAGGACCCCTCTAAGGTGGTGGTGTCCGCTGCAGCAATGGCTGGGGCTGGGGTCCCTTACTCTCTCCCCCAATCAAAGGGTCAAAACAAAGGGAGCCGGGCAGGGACACCGAGCAGAGAGCCTCGGACAGCACCCACCGCTCCTCAAAAGCATCAAGGGAGTCGGTGGACGCCGCACAGAGGAACTCCGCCCGGATACGTGAACGGACCAAGGATTGGAAAACGGCCCCACAGTCACAGGAAACTCCATCGGCCAACCTCCTCTCTCTGGTTTTATAGACAGCAGTTTTAGCCAGGGCCAGGAAGAGGTTAACTAGGAGATCCCACAACTTTGTGAGGCCACAGATGGGGAGTGCATAAATAAAAAGATGAGGGGAAAAATGCAACCAAAAACATAATAAAAGATTTGTGAGGAGCCGGAACAGGGGCTGCAGTCTGGCGCACTTCAAATATACGTGCGCCAGGGTTTCCCTTGCACCGCAAAAGGGACAAGTACCTGGGATGGGGTTGAACCGCACCAAGTACGTGCCCATGCTCACAGCTCCGTGAAGGAGCCGCCAACTGATGTCCCCGACGGGCCTCGGAACCAAGGTGAAATATAGGCTGGCCCACCGGGGCTGCTCACCCTCCAAAGGTGGCAGAAGGTCTCTCCACTTTGTGTCGGGGCAGGACACTAGGGTGAGGGCATGAAGGGTGTGGAGCACGAGCGTGTATAGATGTTTCCTTGGCGCGGTTTGGAAGCATACCGGCTGCAGTTCATACAGCCGGCTTGCGGTAAAGGGGTGAAGGGGTCGATTGAGTCTACAGGGCAGGTGTCCAATTAAAAGGTCCGGCGGGCCTGGGGTAGAGGGTGGGCAGGGCGTGCCCTCGAGCAGGACCCGATCAAGGTAAGCTCTAGTAGCGGGCGGCAAAGCGGCCTTCACCTCCTGAAGTACGCGCTGGGGGATATGAGATCTGGAGAGCCCCATGCGCCGAGCGAGCGTCAGGGGATCCAGCCAGTCTCCCCGGTCGTAGTCCAGGAGGTCTCCAACTCTCGTGACTTCTGCCAGGATCAAGCTCTGGCACACCGAGCGGGACTCCGCCACCTGCACACGGAGCTGGGAGTTGTGTAGCAGAGGCTCCACAAGGAGATCTGCCCCCTCAGCGGCTGCCACGGACCTGGTCATTAAAAACCATTTCTAAGTCCGGAGGAGGTCCTGGTAGAAGATCGGCAGCCCGGAGAGGTCTCGCGGAAGACCTTCCGGACAGAGATAAAAGAGCTGCCGGTCGTATCGGAGCCCTCGAATGCGACGCAGGATGATGTGCGCCAGTATGCTCCACGTCGAACTACCTGCACCATAGAGGAGCCTCTGTAGGGCCTGGAGGCGGAAGACGCAGACCTGAGTGTGCAGACACTTCAGGCCCTGCCCTCCTTACTTCAGGGGTAGATGAAGAACCCCAACAGGGGCCCAGTGCATTCCTGACCAAAAGAACCCCAGAACAGATGTCCGGAGGTGGGTCAGGAAACCCGGGGCCGGGACCAGGGAGTTGAGCCAGTACCAGAGCGTGGACAGGACTAGTTGATTAAGCACCAGTGCTCTCCCACGAAGGGAGAGACATCGGAGTAGTCCCGTCCATTTCCGGAGCCGCTCTATCACCCCGCCTTCTAAATTTTCCCAGTTCTCCGACAGAGTAGGGTGCATGGCAGAAAGGTAAACGCCAAGGAAAAGCAGCGGACCTGCACTCCACCGGATGGTCGCAAACACCGGTGGGAGGGAGCTCGCCTGCCGCTAGTCTCCTACCGCCAAGCCAGAGCTCTTGACCCAGTTGACCCGGGCAGAGGAGGCTGCCGAATAGATGGTCTGGCAAGCCTCCACCAGCGGCAAGTCGCCCGAGTCCTGGACCACGAGGAGCACGTCATCAGCATACGCCGACAGGACCAGCCGCAGCTCTGGCTCCTGCAGCACCAACCCTGTCAACCTCCTGCGGAGGAGGCAGAGGAAGGGCTCGATTTCCAGAGCGTACAGCTGGCCCGAGAGGGGGCACCCCTGCCATACTCCTAGCCCGAAGCTGACCAGTTCAGTCAAGTTCCAGTTGAGCTTAACCAGACACTCTGCGGAGGCATACAGCACCCGGAGAAAACCCACAAACTGGGGTCCGAAGCCAAGCCCTTGCAGAGTGTTCAGGAGGTACCCGTGGTCCACCCTATCGAATGCCTTCTCCTGATCTAGGGACAGGAGGGCGAACGACAGACCATCTCTACGCCCGAGTTCCAAAAGGTCCCGAACCAGAAATAGGTTATCAAAGATACTATGGTCCGGGACGGTGTAGGTCTGGTCTGGGTGGATCACATGCACCAGCACAGACCCTAGCCGCAGTGAGATTGCTTTCGCTACGATTTTGTAGTCTGTGCTGAGGAGCGAGACGGGACTCCAATTTCGTAAATTGCGGAGGTCCCCCTTCTTCGGCAGTAAGGCGAGTATAGCTCACCTGCACAAAAGAGGGAGGACCCCGCTCTGCAGAGACTTGGCCCAGACGGTGACTAGGTCTGGGCCGAGGACGTCCCAAAACACGCGGTAGAACTCCACGGTCATCCCTTCCATGCCTGGAGACTTATTAGTGGACATACGACGGAGGGCTTCCGAGAACTCGGCCAGAGTGAGAGGCAACTCTAGCCAGTCTTGGTCGCTCGTGCTGACCGTAGGGAGCTTCTCCCAAAGCACTCTGCAAGCGCTAGGGTTGGTCGGATCTGGGGATAAAAGACTTGCGTAGAAGGCTCGGGTCCTCTCGCACATCTCCACCGGTTCCGTGAGGGGGATGCCGTCTTCTGCCAGGTGACGTGTTTCTTGGCCCCCCTCGTTTTCTCCAGGGCATAGAAGAAGTGGGAGCTGCGATCCATCTCCCAAAGGAGGCGGATGCAAGATCGAACAAAGGCGCCCCGGGCCCGATGGTTCTCACGGCACGCTCCGCAGAGGAGCGGGTCTTCGGGGCTGGCGGCCAGACGCCTCTCCAGCTCTAAGTCCTCCCGTTCCAAATGCTCTATCGCTGCATTTCTCCGTCGGCTGGTGCCCCGGGTGTAGTCGCAGCAGAAAAGCCGAGCGCGCACCTTCCCCAGGTCCCACCATCGCCGCACCGAGGGAAAGGCATGCTGCTGCCCTCGCCAGGCTAGCCAGAATTCCCGGAAGGATGTCACGAAGCCCTCATCCTCCAACAGGCTGTTGTTAAAATGCCAATAGGCCGGCCCTGGCCTCTCCGCACAGAGGGAGGCTGTCACGGTGGCTAGGTGATGGTCAGAAAATGAGGCCAGCCGAATGCTGGAGGAGTGGGCTCGTGAGAGATGGAAGTGTGATAAATAAATGCAGTCCAACCGGGAGTGGCTCGACCGATGGACTTCCACCCGGACAAAGGTGAACGTGGAAGTGTCATCCGGACGGTGGTCATGCCAGATGTCCACTAGGGAGTGATGTTCAACTATCTCCCGGCGGGTGTCCGCGGCGGCCGGGCACTGCTTGGTCCCCGAGCGGTCTTGCTCCTCGAGGGTGGTATTAAAATCCCCTCCCAGGACCAGGCACTCGTGAGAATCTAAGGTGCCGAGGAAGGCGGACACCTGCTGATAGAATTGCAGCCGCTCCGGGCCCGATGTCGGGGCATAGATGTTAATGAGGTTAACCACGAGCCCCTCTATACAGAGCCGGAGATGCAGCAGGTGACCCTGCATGGCCTCGGTGACCCCAAGCACCTTGGGCCGTAGGTCAGGGGAGAACAGGGTCGCCACTCCAGCCTGCCGAATCGTGGAATGGTCTTCCGGGGGGGGGCCTCTGCCTTGGGTAGATGAGGCGGAACTTGAGCCTTCCACTTGCCTCGCTTCCCCTGGACTAGGGCCCAGCCCTCCATGGCATCATCTGGGGGCTGGTTAGCAGGGATCATATCAGGGGGTAAAGGCGATGGCTCAGGGGCTTGTGGGGGGACGGTGGAGTGGCATAAGGGAGGGAGGATTCTCCCTGGGGCAGGATCTCTCCCATGCCTGGTGGTATCTCTGCCACACCCTCCCCCATAGGCCCCGCCAGATTGTCAGCAGCCAGGGCGGGGCTCTCCCGCTCATCTGGGCGTTGTAGGGGAGGTGCCCCTTGGGCCTGAGCGGGAGAAGTGGTGGTCCAAAGGGGGAGGGGGGTTCGGGTATCGGGCGGCCAGGGGCGTTGCCAATGACGGGCCCGATGTCCTGCCGGGTCTCGGGGATCCCAGGTGCCCCTCCTTGCCGGGCTGAGGGGCAGTCCCTCCAGACATGTCCCAACGCCTGGCAGAGGTAGCACCGGGCTTCCCCCGTGGAGAAATACCCCCGGTAATGGCCCCCTGGTGGGGGACTAGGAAGGACCCCTCGAGCGCCTCTCCATCACGCTCCACCGATGGCAGTAGAAGCTGCACTTGCTGGCGGAAGAAAAAAATGTGACGGAGGGTGGGGTCCTTGCAGCTCAACGGGAGAGGGCTGATGACAGAAACAGGTTTCCCCAGGGTGGAAAGGGCGGGTAACAGGGCAGCAATGGGGAGAAAAGGAGGGACAGAGGTCAGGACCAGGAGGACGCCCAGGTCCTCTAGAGGCTCTAGGGGGACAAACACCCCCCCACACCGCCAGGCCCCTCTCCACCGCCTCCTGGGCGGCAGCCTCTGATGCTAAGAAGAAGACGACCTTCCCATACATTTTGGAGGCCGCCACAATGGCCGAGGGCCCCACCACCCTCGCCAACGCCCGCACGTAGGTCTCCACGTGGGGCGAGACGGGCACCAGGAGGCATCGGACACCGTGCTTCCTTGTCATGGTGGGGAAGGGGCCCCGGCCACTGTTGATGGTGGCAGAGGCGGTGGGTGGGAGAGATGACAAGGTGGCAGGCGGGGGGGCTGCCGCTGCCTGGGCATACATCCTGGGGGGTGAGGGAGGGACACCCGCAGAGCTGGTGGAGGGGGTAGTGGGGAAGAACACTGTGGTCGGTGGTGGGGCCGCAGCAGTGGGGGTGGCCCCTGCCACGGAGGGCCTGGTGGTTTTAGCGGGGCCCTTCCCCTTCTTCTTGCCCTGGCCTTTCCCGCCGGCCACCCTGGTGCCCTCCATTGCCGATGCCCCAGCAGGGGCGGTGGCAGGTGGTTAACAGGGGTTGGGGTCAGGTAAAAAGGGACAGGCTGTGGGATGGGCAGTTCGGGGGGGGAGCACATGAACCACCGTACGCTTGTCCAGAGAGTCCTGTTTGGTTGGCTGGTGCTTCTGGCCCACACGGTGGAATCAGGGCGAGCAGCTAAGTCCAGAGGCAGATGTTAAACAGCCAGCAATGACGATGGAGGGGGCAGTGAGGAAGATTGTAGTGTAGGGGTTGGGAGGACAGAGATGGATTGGGGGCAGCTCCGTGCCACACCCCCTGTGTCCCTACAAACACAGTCAAGACACAGTCAAGGCCTCCCCGCACATGAGAGCACAGTTCAAGAGTTACTCAGTCTTGGGCCCCCTCTACGGCGATTTGTAAGTTCCCCAGGCGGTGTTCCTCCGGTAGATGGCTGTTTCTCTTTCTGTTCCGGGCTTTCTCCGCAGCTGCAAAATTACAGGGATGCCGGAGCAGATGATAAAAGTTCCTCTTGGCCAAATACAGGTCCACAAACAAACAGCAAGCAGCTGGGTCTGGGGGCTGGGTCCCTCCACTCCCCCCTCCGGGGAGCGGGTCAGCAGGCCCCCCCCTCTCGGTGGGGGGGTTCAGCTGGAGTGGCAGCAGCATCCGAGGGCGGGCGGGGGGGGGCTAACAGTGGGCTGGCAGCCAGCCAGTACTCTAGCAACAGCAGAGAAAGAAAAAAAACAACAAAAAGAAAAGGAAGCGGGGAGAGCATCTGGCCCGGTCAGGGGGGAAGCTGAAAGCAGGGGCAAAAAGGAAGAAAAGCCCATGCCAGAGGGCAGCAGTAGGAGAGCAGGCTAAGTAGGTCCCTTTTCCCTGAGTAAGGTAACAGGGAAGGTTTTTTTTTTTTTGAAACAGAAAAGAATTTTATTGTATTACACTTGCAAAAAGTTACCAAGGAAAACAAAACAAACTATGCAACAAAACAGCGCAAACAGAAGATATAACACAGCGGCTTTCAGGAGGGAGAAGTGTTCAGGCTAGCCTGGGCCCAGAGCCGGGGGGCTTCCTCGACACTCGTGGTCTTACACCCTCCTGAGTTACCTGGTGGTCTAGAGCGGGGGGGCTTCCTCGACACTTGTGGTCTTCCACCCCCTCGAGTTACTTAGTGCCGCGCCCAGTGTCACCGATTATCCCTCTCCTGAGAGTGCCCGGCAAGATGGGCACGGCTGCGGGGTGGGCGGTTTGGGGGTAGGGGGGGTAGACACCCATGTATTATAGGACCCCTCCTAGATGACAGTAATGATGGTATCCATAGTGGCAACGGCTGGGGCTGGCATCTCTCGCTCTTTCCCTCAATCAAAGGGTCAGACGGAGGGAACCGGACGGGGTCACCGAGCAGAGAACCCCGGACAGTGCCCACCGCTCCTCGAAGGCGTCAAGGGAGTCGGTGGACGCCGCCCAAAGGAACTCCGCCCGGATACGTGAATGTACTGAGGATCAGAAAAAGGCCCTACAATCGCAGGACGCTTCATGGGTCAACCTCCCCTCTCTGGTTTTATAAATGGCTGTTTTAGCCAAGGCTAGGAGGAGGTTGACCAGGAGATCTTGCGATTTTGTGGGGCCACAGATGGAGAGTGTATAGATAAAAAGGTGAGGGGAGAAATGAAGCCAAAAGCGCAATAGAATATTTGTGAGGAGCCGGAAAAGGGGCTGCAATCTGGCACACTCTAGATATACGTGCGCCAGGGTTTCCCTCACATTACAAAAAGGGCGAGTATCTGGGATGGGGGTAAACCATGTCAGAAACACGCCCGGGCTCACAGCTCCGTGAAGGAGCCGCCAACTGATGTCCCCGACGGGCCTCAGGACCAAGGTGGAATACAGGCTGGCCCACCGAGGTTGCTCACCCTCCAAAGGTGGCAGGAGGTCCCGCCACTTTGTATCGGGGTGGGACACCAGGGTGTGGGCGTGAAGGGTGTGAAGCGTGAGTGTGTATAAATATTTCCGTGGTGCGATTTGAAAACTGACCGGCTGCAGTTCATGCAGCCGGCTTGCAGTGAAAGGGTGAGGGGTTTGTTGGGATCGGCAGGGTAGGGGCCCAATGGAAAGGTCCGGCGGGCCTGGGGTAGAGGATGGCCGGGGTGCGCCCTCGCGCAAGGCTCGGTTGACATAAGCCCGAGCAGCGGGCGTCAAGGCGGCCTTCACCTCCTGAAGTACGCGCCGGGGGGTACGAGGGCTGGAGAGCCCCATGCGCCGAGCGAGCGTCGGGGGATCCAGCCAGTCTCCCCGGTCATAGTCCAGGAGTCTCCGACCCTCATGACTTCCGCCAGGACCAACCTCTGGTGCACCGAGCGGGACTCCGTCACCTGCACACGGAGTTGGGGATTGTGTAGCAGGGGCTCCGTGAGGAGATCTGCTCCCACGGTGGCCGCCACGGACCTGGTCGTTAGAAACAGTTTCCAGGTCCGGAGGAGGTCCTGGTAGAAGACCAGCAGCCCGGAGAGGTCTCGCGGAAAACCCCTCGGAGAAAGATAAAAGAGCTGCCGGTCGTATCGAAGCCCTTGGAAACGGCGCAGGAAGGCGTGCGCCAGTATGCTCCACGTCGAACTATGTGCACTATAAAGGAGCCTCTGCAGGGCCTGGAGGCGGAAAACGCGGACCTGAGTGTACAGACACTTCAGGCCCTGCCCTCCTTCCTTCAGGGGTAGATGAAGAACCCCAACAGGGGCCCAGTGCATTCCTGACCAAAAGAACTCTAGAATCAATCTCCGGAGGTGGGTCAGGAAACCCGGGGCCGGGGCCAGGGTGTTGAGCCGGTACCAGAGTGTGGACAGGACTAGTTGATTAAGCACCAGTGCTCTCCCTCAGAGGGAGAGACATCAGAGGAGCCTCGTCCATTTCCGGAGCCGCTCTATCACCCCGCCCTCTAAATTTTGCCAGTTCTCCGGCGGGGAAGGGTGCGTGGCAGAAAGGTAAACGCTGAGATAGAGCAGTGGACCCGCACTCCACCGGATGGTCTGAAGCGCAGGTGGGAGGGAGCTTACCTGCCGCCAGTCCCCCACCACCAAGCCAGAGCTCTTGACCCAGTTGACTCGGGCGGAGGAGGCTGCCGAATAGATGGCCTGGCATGCCTCTACTTGTGCCAAGTCGCCTGGGTCCTGGGCCACGAGGAGCACGTCATCGGCGTACGCCGACAGGACCAGCCGCAGCTCCGGCTCCCACAACACCAACCCTGTCAACCTCCTGCGGAGGAGACAGAGGAAAGGCTCGATCGCCAGAGCGTACAGCTGGCCCGAGAGGGGGCACCCCTGCTGCACTCCTTGCCCGAAGCTGACCGGTTCGGTCAGGGTCCAATTGAGCCTAACCAAACACTCCGCGGAGGCATACAGCACCCGGAGAAAACTCACAAACTGAGGTCTGAATCCAAACGCCTGCAGAGTGCTCAGGAGGTACCCATGGTCCACTCTATCGAACGCCTTCTCCTGATCAAGAGACAGGATGGCGAACAACAGACCATCTCTCCGCCGAGTTCCAAAAGGTCTCGGACTAGAAATAGGTTGTCAAAAATGCTGCGACCCGGGACAGTATAGGTCTGGTCTGGGTGGATCACGTCCGCCATCACGGACCCTAGCCGCAGCGAGATTTCTTTCGCTACGATTTTGTAATCCGTGCTAAGGAGTGAGACGGGACGCCAGTTTCGTAAATCGCGGAGGTCCCCCTTCTTCGGCAACAAGGCGAGCACTGCTCGTCTGCACGACAGAGGGAGGACCCCGTTCTGCAAGGACTCAGCCCAGACAGTGACTAGGTCTGGGCCGAGGATGTCCCAGAACGCGCGGTAAAACTCCACGGTCAGCCCGTCCATTCCCGGAGATTTATTGGTGGGCATGCGATGGAGGGCTTCCGAGAACTCGGCCAGGGTGAGAGGCAGCTCTAGCTGGTCTTGGTCGCCCACGCTGACTATGGGGAGTTCCTCCCAGAGCACCCCGCAAGCTCCAGGATCGGTCGGATCCGGGGAGAAATGGCTTGTGTAGAAGTCACGGGCCCCCCACACATCTCCTCCGGATCCGTGAGGGGGGTGCCGTCTTCCGCTAGAAGGCAGGTGACGTGTTTCTTGGCCCCCCTCATTTTCTCCAGGGCATAGAAGAAGTGGGAGCCGCGGTCCATCTCCCGAAGGAGGCGGATGCAGGAGCGAACGAAGGCACCTCGGGCCCAGTGGTCCTCGAGGGCCCGGAGCTCCTCCCCCTTCTCCCGGCATGCTCTGCAGAGGGACGGGTCCTTGGGGTTGGCGGCCAGGCGCCTCTCCATCTCTAAGACCTCCCGTTCCAACTGCTCTATCACCGCATTTCTCCGTCGGCTGGTGCCCCGAGTGTAGTCACGGCAGAAGAGCTTGGCGCACACCTTCCCTAGATCCCACCATCGCTGCACCGAGGGAAAGGCACGCCACTGCTCTTGCCAGGCCAGCCAAAACTCCCGGAAGGACGTTACGAAGCTCTCGTCCTCCAACAGGCTGTTGTTAAAGTGCCAATAGGCCGGCCCCGGTCTCTCTGCACGGAGGGAGACCGTTATGGTGGCTAAATGATGGTCGGAGAATGGGGCCGGCCGAATGGTGGAGGAGTGGGCCTGTGAAAGATGGAAACGGGATAAGTAAATACGGTCCAACCGAGAGTGGTGTGACCGATGGGCCTCCACCCGCACAAAAGTGAACATGGAAGTGTCATCTGGGTGATGGTCACGCCAGACGTCCACTAGGGAGCGATGTTCAACTATTCCTCTGAGAATGTTCGTGGCTGCTGGGCTCCGCTCGGCTCGGCCCCTGAGCGGTCCTGTTCCTCGAGGGTGGTGTTAAAGTCCCCTCCCAGGACCACGCACTCGTGCGAATCTAGGGTGCCGAGAAAGTCGGACACCCGCTGATAGAATTGTGGCCGCTTTGGGCTCCTTTGTGGGGCATAGATGTTAACAAGGTTGACCACGAGCCCCTCCATACGGACTCGAAGGTGCAGCAGGTGGCCCGGCACGGCCTCAGTGACCCCTAGCACCTCGGGCCGTAGGGTGGGGGAGAACAGGGTCGCCACTCCAGCTTGCCAAGTCGTGAAGTGGCTAAAGTATACCCCGTCCCCCCACTCCAGCCGCCACCTGTCCTCGACAGTCAGGTCCGTATGGGTCTCCTGCAGGAAAGCTACAGAGCACCCCCCTTCCCGAAGGTAAGAGAGCACCTGGGACCTGTGGAGAGCCATCCTACAGCCCCTGGTGTTCAAGGTTGCAATAATGAGAGGCGTCATACGGAGGGCTGGGGGGGTGGGGGTTTCTCAGTGGTGGGGCTGTTTGTGGCCCCCGGCGGGTTGCACAGCAACCCGTGACCCATCCCGTGGATGAGTAGATCTTTTCGGAAGCCGCGGGCCAGCTCGTAGGCCGCAGCACCGCGCTTTCCTTGCCCCCTGCCCTCCTTTATAAGGGCCCTTGTGGCCTGAAGAATTTGATGAAAGTCCCCCCATAGCTGAAGAGCCAGCTGTACCCTATTGCGGGCGCCACGGCTGTGTTCTAGGAACTTCCATAGTGCATGCCGCAGCTCATGGGGGGGTGGGGTTACGATTTCCGGTGTATTCCCTGGTGGGGCTCTTAATGCAGCCTCGTGGTCCGCTAAGGCGGGTAGACAGGGTGCGGACCACCGACAGGGCATCTGGCAGGCTGGGGTTATTAAATCCATTTCACGCCTTGGGGTGGAAGGGGATGGCAGGGAAAAAATTGCCACTCCTAATGGGTCGCGACTAGAAAGTGCAAAGACTGCTCCCTGGGGGGAATCTGCAAAAGGCGGGAAAGAAATAACCCCAGGGGCGGCATTAGCATTGCAGGAGGAGGGGACTTGGGCAGGGACAGGGGTGGGGGCGGGGGCAGAGGTAAGGCTCTGGACTTCATGAGGCGAGCAGCTAAAAGAAGGTGCCTCCTGAGCAGAGTCGAGGGTTAAGGGGGTGGGGAGGGGGCTCCCAGTGACGCTAGGCGCTGGCTCCGTGGTGGTCTTGGCGGCCATGGCATCAGGTGGTGGACCACCTTCTGTGGCGCGCTCGCCCGGGAAGGCAATTAGGGGGAGGGAGCATGGGGAAAGGGGGGCTGGGGTGAGGTTACCCAGATCGAGGCCAGCCGGCAGTAGATCATCCTCTCCCTGGGTGACTGGGGTCAAATCTAGGGCCTCAATCTCCGCATACACGGAGGAGAGGCCAACTCCTGCTACCCCGGGGGCCTCTCCTCTAGGGCCCACCTCAACGGTCGCCTCGGGGTTCGCGGGGGGTTTGGGTGGTATCCGGGAAGAAGGAGCTTCCTCAGGGGTCTCGGAGGGGAGGGTTTCTCGTGGAGGGGGAATTCTGCCCTCCAATGCCAGTCTGTCTTCCCCTCCCGACACCTGCGGATGGATCTCACTCGTGGCCGTAGTGGAAGGCTCGATATTAGTGCCTCCCTTCCTGGTCTTCCGGGGGGCTTCCGCATCGGATAGGTGCAGCGGAGCTCGAGCCTTCCGCTTGCCTCACTTCCCCTGGACTGGAAGCCCTCCATAGCGTCGTCTGGGGGTTGGTTAGCAGGGGTCATGTCGGGGGGCGGAGGCGATGGTTCAGGGGTTCATGGGGGGTAACGGTAAGGCAGCATGAGGGGCAGGGGGTTCTCCTTGGGGTGGGCCCTCTCCTATACCCGGTAATATCTTTGCCACACCCTCCTCCATAGGCTCTACCAGATTGGTAATAGCAAGGGTGGGACTCCCTTGCTCGCCTGGGCGTTGTAGGGGAGGTGTTTCTTGGGCCTGGACGGGAGCAGAGGTGGATCGAGTAGGAGGAGGGTTGGTTTCAGGTGCCGGGCGGCCAAGGGCGTCGGCAACGACGGGGCTGATGTCCTGCCGGGTCTCGGGGGTCTCGGGTGCCCCTCCCCCTGGGCCAAAGGGCAGTCTCTGCGGACATGCCCCGCTGAGCGGCAGAGGTAGCACCGGGCCTCTCCGGTGGAGTAAAAGACCCGATAGCAGGCTCCTTGGTAGGGGACTAGGAAGGACCCCTCGAGCGCCTCTCCGTCACACACCCCTGCCAGCGGTAGAAGCTGCACTTGCCGGCGGAACGAAAGGACGTGACGGAGGGTGGGGTCCTTGCAGCCCAACGGGAGAGGGCTGATGACAGAGACAAGTTTCCCCAGGGTGGAGAGAGCGGGTAACAGGGCAGCATTGCGTAAAAAGGGAGGAACGGAGGTGAGGACGAGGCGAACGCCAAGGTCTTCTAGCGGCTCTTGGGGGACAAACACCCCCCCACACCACCAGGCCCTTCTCCACCGCCTCCTGGGCGGCAGCCTCCGAAGCTAAGAAAAAAACGACCTTCCCATACATTTTGGAGGCCGCCACAATAGCCGTGGGTCCTACCACCCTCGCCAACGCCCGCACGTATGTCTCCACGTGGGCCGAGGTGGGCACCAGGAGGCAATGGACACCGTGCCTCCTGGTCAAGGTGGGGAAGGGGCCCCGGCCGCTGATGATGGTAGCGGAGGCAGTGGGTGGGCGAGATGACGAGGCGGCAGGCAGGGGGGAGCCTGCCACCGCCCGGGCATACGTCCTGGGGGCCGGGGGAGGGACGTTCGCAGAGCTGGTGGAGGGAACAGTGGGGGGGGGGGGCGCCACGGTCGATGACAAGGCCACAGCGGTGGGGGTAACACCTGCCATGGACGGGCTAGTGGTTTTAGCGGGGCCCTTTCCTTTCTTCCCGCCCTGGCCTTTTCGGCCAGCTGGGGGGGTGTTCCTAGAATCTGGGGGGGCGGTGGACGTAGCAGTGGCAGTAATTGCCCCGGTGCCTTCTGCTGCTGGTGCCCCAGCGGGGGCGGTGGCAGGTATTTTGACAGTGGTGGTGGTGGGGGGGGGCTCGGGGGTTGGGTAGTGCGGGAGGTGGGGGAGGAACAACTGATATTGGTAAAGGGGCCTCGCCCCTCTCATTCACCGCCATTGTGAGCAGGGAGAGATGGGCAGACACCGGAAGGAGGAGGGGGGAGGGGGAAGCAGATTAACCACTCCTCCCTGCTGGGCTGCAGGCGGGGGGAGGGGGTGTTACCAAATGGGTTGCACTGGAAGGGGGGGGAAAACAGGAATTGGGGTCCGGTGATTGGGGCAAGCTGTGGGATAAACAGTCCGGGGGGTGTGGGGGTGTGGACCCACGCACGTTTGTCCAAAGAGTCTCGGTTGGTCGGCTGTTATGTCCAGTCCGAAAGGCAAAGTTCAAAGCAAACAGCTGGATCCGAGGCAGATGGCAGGTTGCCAGCAGGGACGGACGGCGGGGGGGCCGTGACAGTTGTAATAATGTTGGGGGGGGCACCGATGGATCGGGGGCCAGCTCCATGCCACACCCCCTGTGCCGCCACAAACGCAAATAAGCCACAGTCAACCCCCCCCCCCCCCACGAGAGTATAATTCAAAAAATTACTCAGTCTTACGGCCCCCTCCACGATGATTTGTAGCTTCTCTGGGTGATTTCTTCTGTCTGCTATCTTCTTCTTCTCCAGCTGTGTTGGCTGTGTTCCAAGGCTTCCGGCAGGCCGAGAATATTGCAAAGATAGGCTGACAGCAAAACGGCTGGGTCTGGAGGCTTCCACTCCCCCCTCCGGATAGCGGGTCGGCAATCTTCCCCCCTCTTCCGGGGGTTTCAGCTAAGGCAAATAGCTGCGCCCGGGAACAGGCGTGGGGGGGGGGGGTGCTGGTGGCAAATTGGCAGCTGACCAGCACTCAAACGGCAGCAAAAAAAAAAACGGCAAAAAAACCAAAACAAAACAAAAAAGCGTCTGACCCGGTCGGGAGGGGGGCAGCGGGAACTAAGGCAGAGTCAAAAAGTAAGAAAAATGCAGGCCAGGGGGCTTTAGGAAAGAATAGAAAGCAGATAGCTGAGGAGCAAGCAAAGGACGTTCCGTTTCCCAACAGGGAAGGTTCCAGAACAATCAGGAACCTTCTGGAGACAATTAAGACAGGCTGATTAGAACACCTGCAGCCAATCAAGAAGCTGCTAGAATCAATTAAGGCAGGCTAATCAGGGCACCTGGGTTTTAAAAAGGAGCTCACTTCAGTTTGTGGTGTGCGTGCGAGGAGCTGGGAGCAAGAGGCACTAGGAGTTGAGAGTGAGAACGTGGACTGTTAGAGGACTGAGGAGTACAAGTACACCAGGAGGAAGGTCCTGTGGTGAGGATAAAGAAGGTGTTGGGGGAAGGCCATGGGGAAGTAGCCCAGGCAGTTGTAGCTGTCGCACGGCTGTTCCAGGAGGCACTCTAGACAGCTGCAGTCTACAGGGCCCTAGGCTGGAATCCAGGGTAGAGGGCTGGCCTGGGTTCCCCCCAAACCTCCCAACTCCTGGTCAGACACAGGAGGAGTCGACCTGGACTGTGAATTCAGAAAAACGACCAAGCTGAGGGCTGCCGTGAAGCTCCAAGGCGAGCAAATCCGCCAATAAGCGCGAGACCCACCAAGGTAGAGCAGGAACTTTGTCACACCACTTTATAGTGCATTCATCCAGCCCATACTTCTTTAACTTGCTGACAAGAATACTGTGGGAGACCATGTCAAAAGCTTTGCTAAAGTAAAAAGCCAAGGGAAATAAGCATCAACCAACAGGCCAGGCCTAGGGGGACAGTAGGGGGTATTTATTTATTTGCCTGCCTCTCTCAATTCCTCCTGTAAGCACAGAGGATGAGCCAGCCCTGAGGCTTGGTTCCTGGGCCTGTTGAAACACTCCAGTATCTATTGCAAAGCAACTGAATTCCTGGGAAACCATGACTGGCTGCATTGTTTGTTCATGTGCACTGGCTGACTTGCACCCTGAACTTTCTGTACCTTTCCATCGTGTCCCCTACCCCGCCAGAAACGGAGCAAATTGAATTCTGGTGAAAGGTACCGAACTAGCAGCTCTGGAGAATCTACCAACGACCAAACTGTACCTCCCTGGACCACACCAACCAAAATACCTGAGCCAGAAAAAGAGCTCCTAAAGGTGATATCTACACTTAAACTGGTGCAGCTGCTCTGCTGGAGTGCTTTAGAGGAGAGCAGCGGTTCTCAGACTGGGCTTGGGACTCCATTTTAATGGGGTCGCCAGGACTGGCTTAGAATTGCTGTGGCCCAGGGATGAAGCCTGACCCCACAGCCGAACCTGAAGCATGAGGGCTTCAGCACTGGGCAACAGGGCTTAGGTTGCAGGTCCCCTGGCTGGGGCTCAAGCCCTTTGGCTTTGGGCTCCCCACCAGGCGCAGTGGGGCTCGGGCGGGCTCAGGCTTGGGGGCCCCCCTCCTGGGCTCATGTTGTAACTTTTGTTGTCAGAAGGGTGTCGCAGTGCAATAAAGTTTGAGATCCTCTGGTGTAGAGGCTGACCGCCGTGATGAGAGGTGTCCAGATCTGCAGCATTCCCAGCTGTTCCAATCCCTGGTTGTGTTTAAAGCAAAGATCAGTGGACAGATTGGGTGGCGGGGGAATGGGGGGGGAAATGACAGAAAATATCAGCCACATTGGACTTTCCAGGCATGTATTTTTTTCTGTTAGATTTTAAACAAAAGCACAAAAGTTTTTTGCAGCAAATAAATGCTCAAGCTGGATGCTTTGTTACATTAGTTTAACCCCTTTATGCTTACAAAACACCCCATGGCCTACATGTGACAGATTCTCACACACGCACTGAGGAGCCATTTCAAATTCGATGCATTTTCTGTTACTGCGACAGCACTAAAAGCTGCAGCTGGTGTTAAAACCTGAATCTGCACCTCCGAGTATTGTTTCCTTGTGTGAAATTCTCTGCAGCTGTTTCTGAGCCCCTCCTTGCACCTAGTGCAGAGAATAATAGACACAGTTTGCATTAAATACACATTAACTGTGCTACTGGATGGATGATGTGGAGAAATCAAGGACATCGCCTACATGGTGCTGGTTTTCCAAGCATAAAGAAGAGGCCAGGAGCAGGGATATACAGTTCTTTGTTATCATACTGTATCTTACTCACCAAGCTGCAGTCATTCTGAATTTGCCTGGAGCCTCGCCATGTGGATGAAATACTCAGGTATAAATTTCATGATCTGGTATTCATAGCCTCATAATTATTAAAAAAAAAAATCCTCCCTAAATTAACCATTAAACTTTATCATGGTCCTTAACTCAGACGCTGAAATAACACATTCATGGAAATGATTATCCTCCATGTGAGTGTTGTTTTAGGGACTTGTCAGGTATGGGCGGTAAATTTCAATTCAGCGTGTTTCAGGATTTGGGCCTCAAGTTTCATCCCATAGATTTGCTTTCCATTATCTATTCTATTATCTTGCCATACCCAAGCTGGGATTTATTTAATAGAGACCTGAAGCTTCAGCCACTGCTCTGGAAAATATGGTGCTCAGACACCATGGTGATGGGTGCTTTAGAGGAACCTATGTGTTATTTATATTGCAGGAGTGCTTAGAGGCCCCTGTGACAAAGTGGGAATGTTCTTAATGTTTTGTCTGAATAGTGTGTGTGACTCAGTTTCCCCATGTGTTTACTCAAGTATCTAGATGGTGGGACAACGATGTGAGATCGTTGCAGAGACCCCCTAGAGCAGGGGTCCCCAACACGGTGTCTGCGGGTGCAGTGGTGCCCACCGGGGCAGTTGTGTGCGCCTGCAGGACACCGCGTTGCCGTTTCTTGGCGGCATTTCGGCGGTGGGGTGTCTGGTGTCCGCCACAGTCTTCTGGGAATAGGAATATGCTATTCCCACAGAAAGGTTGGGGACCACTGCCCTAGTGGGCAGGTGTGACTGCCGTCTGGCTGCCTGGGCACAGACAATGGCTGACACTCTGTATCCTGGCAATTGTTGTCGGGAATCCATTCTCTGCACCCCCCCAAGAGGTGTTGGAGAACAAAGGCAGAGCTGGAGGCCAAGTGATTTCTTTGCCTGGGAAAGAGACAAAGGAAGGATGAGGGGCAACTGGGCGTGACTGAGGGTGGGCAGCACAGAAAGCAAGTCAGTCTCCTGTTTTGGGACTCGGGGAGAGCTCTGGGCTCTGGATCCCCCCAAGATGGACTTTGCTGAGTTTCCCTACTTTCTGTGCTAGCAAGATCTATTCTACACTGTGTTGCAGACGATTAATAAACCCTTCTGTTCTACATTGCTGGCCGAGAGTGACTGCTGACTGCGAAGTTGGGGTGCAGGGCCCTTTGGGGACAGCATAGGTGCTGGAATTAGAGGTGCAGGGGGTGCTGCAGAACTCCCTGGCTTGAAGTGGTTTCCATGATATACAGAGTTTGCAGTTTGCTTCAATGGCTTTCAGCACCCCCACTATAAAAATTGTTCCAGCCCTCCTGCCTCAGGTGTCCCATTCAGGCGGACTCACTGTGGGGCACTCATGGTGTAAACAAGGGTGCTGAACGCTCAAGGTCGGACCCAAGGAGGCTTGCCCTAGGGAGAGTGTGCCCTGAGGGGGTTGTCACACTGCACGAGGGTCCTGTCTGAACTCCATTTGGAGTGGTTCCAGTAGGGCACCGAACCTGTGCGCTCCGTGACAGCTGCAACCAGGATCAGGGCCCTGTTGAGGCAGGAGACGGACAGCTGTTGCAAGTTGCAGTGTAGACACACCCAAGCTAGCTTTAGTTTAGCTAGCTCGAGTACCAACAGCAGTGAAGCCTCAGGAGCATGGACTTCAATATGGGTTTAGCCACCCAAGTAAGTACCGGGCAGGCTTGTCCCGCCTGCCCTGCTGAGCTGTCCATGCCTGGGTTAGCTAGATTAAAGCAGGCGTACCTGAGGAGCACGTGCTGCAATCACACACCCAGCACAACTGCAGTGTCGACACGCCCACGGTGGAAGACCGTTCCTGCTCTGAAGCACTGACAGTTTAAATAGAGAAGATGGGTAGGAGGGTAAACAGAGGCTCAGAGAAAGAAAGTGACATACCCAAGGCTGCATAGCAGGTGAGTGGCAGAGCCAGGACTAGAACACAATTTGTCCAGTCCAGTGCATTAGGTGCTAGACTGATTCTAGAACGGAGATATTAGTGCTTGAAGTGGGCACGAGGGGCTCCATCCCATGCTGATGGAAGTCAACAGGAGTCTCTGCTGACTTCAGTGAGCCTTGGATCAGGCACTAAATATTGTGTGCGTGTGCACAGGAGAACTGCCTGCATGGGCTGGTTATAGCGTGGTGAGTGAAAGGCAGGGGCAGCCCGAGAGATGGGAACAGACATCTGCGGGGGGAAGAGGGTGGTCAGTAGGATCAGGTGGCCTTGGAGATGAGAACATCCCTTGGATGAGTCTCAGGAGGGTGAAGGTGCCCACCAGCCCAAAGACAAAAGGCTGACCCTGTCCCCCAGATCTGAGTGGATGATGGACACTGGAAACAGGTGGGTTCAAAATGCCAAAGAAAGCTGGGATCTATTTTTGGGAGGAAAGGTGCTAGATAAATGCAAGGCAGTGTTAACTGTAGGCCAGATACAGCAATTGGAACTCCGGCCAACCACTTCTCAAGAGGGAGATCCTCTCCAGGTCTGGACACCCCCGCCCTCCAACTTCCCTCCCCACTGTTTGGTTTTCCGAGTATTTCATTCAGTGCCGCACCCTGAAGGACTCAGTAGGTCAGAGCTTGAGAACCTCTACTCACTTAATGGACATTGTAAGCTCTTTGGGGCAGGGGCCAACTTTTTGCTCTGTGCTGCCTGCACAGCACAGTGGGCTCCTGGTCCATGACTGTGGTTCCTAGGCTCTGCTAGTAATAATGATTGTTTGTCCTAATTATTAGGAGTCTTTTTCATCCCCTGAGGGAGCCGACCCTTTTCTGTGACCGCCGGAGAAACATTCAGCACATTAAAGAGAGGCTAATAAATTCAACGGAGGAGTGTTGAGTTCAAACAAAGGTCTGTATCCACAAGGGGACTTGGGTTCCTAATGCCCATTGATTTCAGTGGAATATAGGAGCCTAAATACCTTTGATCTGTGTCAGCGTGTGTTTCCCAGATCTTATTAGGTGACAGAGGGCCAGCAAAAGACCACTGGACCATTTAGGGCAACTCTCAAAAATAATCCTGGAGTGAGATTTAAGTGATGCATAGAAGGTGATGGGTTGGGGTAAAAGCACAGAGTAAATTTCACCTACTCTGTATGTATTCAACTATGTATGAATTTAATGAGTCAGATTCTTCTCTATTACTTCAAATACATTGGTGTAACTCCCCTGAAGTCAGAGGAGTCACTCTGGATTTAAATCCATCTCATCTGGAGCAGAAGTTTGACCCATGCGTTGTATGAAAACAAAAGTGTAATGATTACCAAGGCTGATGTATATTTTGCTATACTCTGGGCACCTATTTAAATGAATGTCTGGTATGTGATGTTAGAGCATGTAAACACAGCCCACCTGATCCTGACATGCTGTAAGTCAGCAAAGTACCATTGACTCCAAGGGAGATGTGCTGATTTACACCAGCTGAAGATCTGGTTTATAAGATACTTGTCACCATTGGTGCTGGCTTGTTTAAAGTTCGCCCTTCGCTCCGCTTTGACAGTGAAACTAGACCAGTCAGTTTCACCTTTTCAACCTGATTCCCTGTTCACTGACACCAGTGTCAATCCGAAATAATCCCATTGAAGTCAATGGGCCTGATTCTAATGTCGCACTTTATTTGACACCAGGGTAACGCCATTGAGTTCAGTTACTCCGGACTTACACTTCTGTAAGAGCCTAATCCTGCTCCCATCTCAGTTAATAACAAAACTCCCATGGTGCAACCCCAAGAGAGGAAAAATCAGACCATGATGGCGTTAAAATGAGTTTAAAGTAAGAGGAGAATGGGGCTCACTGGGCCAGATCCTCAGCTGATATAAACCAGTGTAGCTGCATGGGTTTCAGTGGAGCTATGCTAACTTACACCAGCCGAGGATCTGGCCCAACAAGAATTTGCTTGGTCCGGTTGGTGTCTGTGAATTTGGTCCTCGTAGGCAGTAATGATAAGTGCTTTTGCTAGCTTGGCTCAGCATCACTTCGGTAGCTGTTGGCTCACCTCTCACTGCTGAGTTTTGCAAGGCTGGCAAGTTAGCCAGACCTCCAGGGGTTCAGTGCCGTGGGCATCCCTGAAGCTCTGGTGCATTCAGTTGGACAGTTCACACATAGTACAAACTATTGGCTGTAATGAGATGGAGACTTTCCAGAGAGAGGAGGGGTAAGGTTAATCAGAGCATCCACAGTTACCTTACGGAGGCTCAGGTATATAGGACCCTCTCTAATGTACAAGCCCTGCTGCTGTCAGGGTACCAGCTCAGTTTCTCTTACCAGTGTGGATAGGGACCCCTGATATTTATCTAGATAATATAATCAGTTGCTGTAAATCGGTGTAGCTGCCTTGGCTTCAATGGAGCTGTGTCCATCTACACCAGCTGAGGATTTGGCTTTAAAAAAATGATTGTGTCCTGAAGCAGCCACTGGGAGCTACGCGGGGGGAGGGTGCCTATGGACAGTCAACATAAACAAAATGTCTTTCAGCCCTCCAGCGAATTACCCTGATGGGCCGCATGCCAAGGGTAGCCAACCACTGCTCTAGTGGCTGGGCGTGAACGAAGATAGGCGCCGACTATTGCTACTAGCTAATGGAGTTACTCCTTTAGCACAAATTAGAGAGGGCTGTGTTGTGGGGCCGAAGTTCCCGGGGTTCAATCCCTGCTGACACCCCGTAGCAGTTGTTGTTACACTACCAAACACCATGTTTAAGCCCATGAGTGTGCAAGGATGCTGATGTCATGTAGGCACACTCAACTGGGCCAGGATCCTACAGGAGGGGCCCAGCCTCCCTCCAAGCTCAGACTGGTACCACCTCAGCTCGGAGGGCTGACGGAGTGCTTGCTGGAGCCATTCAACAGAGATCTGTGCCTTTGTACCTCCCACTCTTTCAGCAACTCTGTTCCCTCGAAGGAGTGCTAATAAGTATGCAAAGGCCTTCTCCACTCTGTGAATAACTAATATGTTTCCCTTGAAGTACTCATTGAAGTGCAGGTGAATGTACAGAGAGAAGTCAGGAGAGGTCCCTGGCACCCACTCTGGTGACTAACAGACAGATTAGCTAAATGCAGTGCATGGAACTTGCATCGGTTATGTCTTCTGTGCTCCATCTTTCAATGTAGACATAGGTGCAGACTCCGTGAGGGATCCGGGGGTGCTCAGTACCCAGGGGGCTGGCTGGGGCGGCTGCTGTGGCAGCACTGGGGCTGGCTATCAATCAGCTGTTTAGCAGCTGGCCCTGCGCCAACTGATCAGCTGTTGAGCAGGGCTAGACCCTCCACTCACTCCCCTCTGCCCCTTCCCCTGCTCACTGCCCTTAGGGCAGGAGGGGGAAGAAAGGTGCGAGCAACAGCGGGCGGGAGGTGCTCAGGGAAGGGGGGGTCTCGGGAGAGGGGGCGGATTTGGGTCAGGGAGAAGTGGAGTGGGAGGTGGGGCCTCGGGCAGGGCCTCAGGGGAGGGGGTGGAGCCGCAGTGGGGCACCCACCCTCAAAACCAAAGGTCAGCACCTGTGAACGTAGAGAAGTGCCCCCTCCTTGCTGCACGGACAGGTGCCGTATTGTGGCTGCAGCCTGATGCAAACAAAGACACCCGCCCACCCTGTGCGCGCTGTCTTTATTTCGGCTTGCTCTCATTCTCGGACCATCAAATAGATCTCCTGCAGACCTTGATCTCTGCATAAGCATGACGGACACTTGGACAAAGCCAGCGTTGAGCTGAAGGCTGGAAATTCAGATACCGCGTAGTCCTGCGAAGAAACCATAAGCTGTAATTGTGTGTGTGTTCAGGGTGTATAGACTCTTTATTGGTGTTTGTGGTGTACTATATCTTGCAATGTCTATGGCTAGGGTGTGTGTGGGGAGCACAAGTGTGGGTCTAGACAGGACTGCATGCACGTGTGTACAGCTAGCCAGGAGTACACACCTGGTTGTCATGCTCATGGTGAATTGAGGCATTCCATCCTGGCTATTTCTGGGTCTCTTTATGATGTAGCTGAAAGAAGCCCAGGTGGCAGGCAGGTGCGGGTGTCTCTTTGGTACTCGGTTCTGCAGATAGGTGTCACCCTAGCACACCGCATCTCTAGCACCAAAGCAGAAGGTTACGTTTGAGTTAGTAAGGGGTGGGGGGTGGAAAGAAGATTGAGCTCTCTGTTCGTTAACTCAATAACTGTGTCTATGAGTCTGCTGGTGCTTCACACTAGCAGGTTTAAGAGGAAATCCTGACCCTATTGAAGCTAATGGGAGTTTTGGCTTCAATGGAGCCAGGCTTTTACACTTAGTTTTTTTTAACTCTGGCAGTAGAGGCCTGGGCTTTTTAGATGTAAGGGTTCTGGGTTCAAATCCTGCTTATGACCTAGCCCCCAGGGGTCTCCACAATAGGCATAAAAGTTACACAAAAGTAGAAGCCAGCAAAAGAATTTCACAAACTCCACTGAACAAACCAGGTTTCAGAGTAGCAACCGTGTTAGTCTGTATCTGCAAAAAGAACAGGAGTACTTGTGGCACCTTAGAGACTAACAAATTTAATTGAGCACAAGCCTTCGTGGGCTACAGCCCACTTCATCGGATGCATAGAATGGAACTTATAGTAAGAAGATATATGTGCACATACAGAATGTATATATATCTTCTTACTATATGTTCCATTCTATGCATTCCATTCTATGCATCTGATGAAGTGGGCTGTAGCCCACGAAAGCTTAACAAATTTAATTGAGCATAGTCTCTAAAGTGCCACAAGTACTCCTGTTCTTTCTTGGAACAAACCAGTGTCCTCTCTTCTAAATCTTGGACGTCTCCAAGCCAGCCCCGACTGATCTCCTGAGCCCTGATGTTAGCACATAACAGCCAGTGCTTGTTTCTCCTGCAGTGGGTAGGTGACAGCTCCTCTTGGCAAACAAGAACACGAGGAAGGACGTGGCCAGTCCCCTTAGGATCAACTCCACTGGGAGACGGGCTGGTTTCAATGGAGATCTGCAGGAAGCAGGTGGTGTTTAGACTTCAAGAACCTTACGCTGATGTAAATCCGACCATTTCCCTAGAACCTAAGGAGAGTCATGCAAGTGTAAAGCTGACATGAAAGAGGCATCACCTTTTAGGCTGTCTCCTTCCCCTTTTGCGTCTCCAAAGATTTCACTGACTGATGTTGCAGGGGCCATGCTTGGCTCTAAGAAAATCTAAGGCAAAGTATAGTTCAGGCAAGGTGGCAGTTTCTCAAGAAGACAATATTAAAGGCACAACTGCAGACTCTCCCGGTGTGAAGAAAAGAGAGGTGGATTGGCCTCTTACTATTCTTCCAATCGGGAGCTCTTTAATGTCCTGAAAATCAGAAAGGAACCCTACAAAAAGTGAAAACATGGACAAATTGCTTGGGAGAAGTACAAAAGAACAGCACAAGTATGTAGGGACAAAATCCAAAAGGCTACAACACAAACTGAGTTACACAGAGTAAGGGACATAAGAGGAGGCTCTTTAATTACTTTAGGAACAAGAGAAAGATGAAGGAAAGATGCGTCGTGTTGGGTCTGGAGTTGGGAGGTTTGGGGGGAACCCGGGTCCGCCCTCCAGTCCGGGTTCCGGCCCAGGGCCCTGTGGAATGCAGCTGTCAAGAGTGCCTCCTGGAACAGCTGCACGACAGCTACAATTCCCTGGGCTACTTCCCCATGGCCTCCTCCCAACACCTTCTTTGTCCTCACCACAGGACCTTCCTCCTGGTGTCTGTTAACACTTGTACTCCTCAGTCCTCCAGCAGCAGTCCTCTAACTCCCAGCTCCTTACGTGCATCTCACTAACTGGAGTGACAGCCTTTTTAAACCAGGTGTCCTGATTAGCCTTAATTAATTCTAGCAACTTCCCAATTGGCTACAGGTGTCCTAATTAGCCTACCTGCCCTAATTAGTTCTAGAAAGTTCCTGAGTGTTCTGGAATAGTCCCTGTTATCTTACCCAGGGAAAAGGGACCTGCTTAACCTGGAGCTAATGTATCTACCTTCAACCACTCTCCTGTAGCCATCTGGCCTGACCCTGTCGCTCACTACAAAACGGTTTTTTTTTCCTCCTGCTGATAATAGCTCACCTTAACTGATCACTTTCTTTATAGTGGGTATGGCAACACCCATCTTTTCATGTTTTCTATGTGTATATATATATCTTCCTACTGTATTTTCCACTGCATGCATCCGATGAAGTGGGTTTTAGCCCACAAAAGCTTATGCTCAAATAAATTTGTTAGTCTCTAAGGTGCCACAAGGACTCCTCGTTCTCTCTGCAGAGAGTCCATCACATGTCTCTTGTATCCAGCCTAGGTAACCATCTACCTGTTCTGTCAGCAGGGTTAATGCCTGCCAACCAGGTTGTGAGTTTCAGGCAGACACTGCCAGCCTGTTACAATCACAGATTATGTCCCCCCCACAATCCAGTTCATGGATAAATGCACACATGATCATCGGCCCAGTGTAATCTGGAGGTGACGAGCTCAGAGTTACGTCCGCTGCCTGCTGAAATGCACCTTCCTTCGTGTACTGATTCCCTGCTCCTTTGGGCCATCCTGCCAGCAAACACCAAGGGATGCACAGTCCAAGTGAGCCCAATACGCATTTCGATGTAGGCAGCCATTAGATGGCAATGCAATGCCATGCCCATTGCTCCATCATTCTGCAGCTAGGGGCAGGCCAGGCTCCATTTCAGCAGTAAAGGTGGCTCTGCCAGTCAGTGCGGCTCAAAGGAAGGGGCTGGATGGAGGGGGAGAGGGAGAGGAATGATGGGTGACACCTTTTGTGTTGTGCAGAGAGCTGCTCCACAGAGGCATTCCTGCATAGCAGCATTTTGGGGGTAAAGGAGGGGGGTCTTCTTCCCCCTGAGCAACAGAGCCATATCATTGGGGTACATGGTTACAATCCTGGAGTGATTTCCTGTCTTTCAGGGTGAATGCCATTGAATCACATTGAGTCCCTGTAAACAGACTCCTTTCCTGGAAGACTGTCAAGGCTCCAGTTCAGGACTGCCGTTATGGGGCTGGCGCTTCCATGGAGCGGCTCCCCATCTGCTCTGTGGGGTTGGGGCAGGATGCATCCCTGTCCCCAGCCTCTGCCCAGCACCTAAGGAGAACTGAGCACCTGCAGCTCCCATTCATTGCCATGGCAGTGGGAGGTGCTCAGCACCTCTTAGGACCAGTCTCGTAAACATATAACAGGTATAATGTGACACTGCTGTTAACCCTTTGACTGCTGCTGTATCTTCTTGGAGACTCTTCCCCAGAGAGACTCTTGCATTGACTCCCTAATGACAAAGTGGCAGGAAGAGGATGCCAGAGTCACAGGGGAGACCTTACCGCAGGGTATAACACCAACAGCAAGGTCTCGAATGCATGTGTCCCTGTCCCTTTACTTTAAGGCAAAGCAGCTGGGCAGAAACTCCTGCAAAGTAACTTTCATCCAACGCAAATTTGAATTGCCTCAAAAGAGCAATGGTAAGATTGAAGCTGGCAAATTCCCATGCTCTGCAAGCCTGCTGTCTGATCCAGTCACTGGGACTTCCGTTCCAAGTGAAAACCAGCTAAGCAGGATCCCCTTTGTGACAGGCAGCTGGGTGTTACTGAGATGTTCCTTACATCTTGCGGATTACTCAGCTTGCACGACACTGAGTCACAGCTTGTGGGGGAGGTGAGAGGCAGCAGCTCCCTTAGCTTGGGCTAAAGCTGCACAGCCTGCTTGGTTAGGTTATTAATTTCGAGGTTGATTTTTTGGGTGCACGCCCCAAATAAGCCCTCTCAGTTGGAATCACGTGCAGACAGACTCGCTCCCATTGAGCCATCTCTCTTTTATTCTGTGGTGTAATAATAAGTCTGCCGGGCCAGAACTTTCAAAAGAGCCCCGGAGAGCTCAGCTCCCAGTGGGACACCGAAACAAGTGCTCACCTTTAAAGCAGTCGGCATGTTAGGTGCTTACCTCTTGAAAACCTGGCCTCAGTTGTGGGTGCTGAGCAGTTGGAAATGTGGCCCTGATCTCTCTCAAATCCAGCCTTGCATCCCATGTGCCACTGATGGGGCAAGCCCAGTGAAACTTGAAGCTAGAGTTTCCTCAAAGTTCATAAATATTTTTTTTTAAGGCCAGAAGAGGCCATTTGATCATCCTAGCACAGGCTAATGAGTATGACCCCGTTTTGTAAGAACGTAACATAAAAGTGGCCATATTGGATCAGACCAAAGGTCCATCTAGCCCGGTATCCTGCCTCCGACAGCGGCCAATGCCAGGTGCTTCAGAGAACAGAACAGGGAATCATCAAGTGATCCATCCCCATTCGCAGCTGCCCTAAGTCAGAAGCTGAACAGATGTATCTGGGTGTTGGCTTCCTCCGGGGTTTATTTTTTTTACTGTGGTAGAAAAGCTTTTTTCTTCAAAAGTTGGGAAACGACCGGCCAAAAAATAATTGACACTGAGTAGGAAGAGGTTTGGGCTTTAGACATTTCATTAGGAGCCTGTGATATAAGCACAAGCATCAGCATGGGATGCAGAGAGAAAGCCAGAGCCTTTTACGCTTGGCAGCTTGGAGCCTGCCTTTCATCGGGGATTTTGCTCGGGATCTGAGCAGAAGGCACAACTTGTCATGAGGGGGAGCGAGGCACAATGCTTTTGGTTTTCTTCCCGAAAATGCGATGCTTCCCTAAGCAAAGCTGGGGCTCCTTTCAGACCTGGATTTACATGCATTAAAGGTTGTTTGCAGGAGAGGAATGGATCGCAATCTAAGCTTAAAAATCCCCACACCACCACCTTTTCCACCTCATTTGGGCCCAGTTCTGGTCTCACTTCCACTGGTGAAAATCAGGAGTAATTCCAGTGAAATCAGTGGAGTCACACGGGTGTAAAAGCAGTGTGAGATCAGAATCGGGCCCTTTTGCCCCTAAATGGATCACTGATTCCCCCCCTCTCCCCCCCCCACGAACTCTGTGCTGCAGCTTCTATTTTAATTCACTCCTGGGGGCATTCTGCACCAAAAAATAAAAAATTCTGCACACAATGTTTTAAAATTCTGCAGATTTTATTTGTCAATTTATCACTACATAATCACGCCAGTTTCAATGATTTCAGTAATTTATTTCAAAATGCCTGTCAGCAAGTATATCTGTAACAATACAGACACACACACAAAAATTTCCCCAGGAGTAGAGAGTTAAAGAAACCCCTATGACAACCCAGCTCCTGTTTCTCTGCCCCCTCCTACTCCTCAAGCCCAGCCAGGGGGCCAGACACTTACAACCCCTCCCCCCAGAGCCCAGCCACGGGGGCCCCCCAGGCACAGATACCCACACCCGCTCCCTGCCCAGAGCCCAGGGATCCAGAGGGAGAAACAGCCTGATGCTTGGTCCCAGCTTGCACGGAGTTTCCTGCGCGCCGCTCTCTCCTTCCCTCAGGGCATGCTGGGACCTGCAGCTGCTGGGAACCCTCTAGCTTTCCCTTCCCCCTCCTCGCAGCAGTGTTTTCTATGTGCGAGCTGGGCTCTGCCAGGTCCAGTGATCCCTAGTGGCGGCTAGCAGCACTGCAGCCCATTTCTGTGGGGGAAAAGAAATTCTGCGCACACAACGTTCATTTCTGCACAATTCTGCGTTGCGCAGTGGCGCAGAATTCCCCCCCGGGAGTATTTAATTGCAAGGGTCCTGTATGACAGGACTTGGCGGTCTCCGTCCAATCTAGGACATGGCAAAACCCACTGGCATGTCAGCTGGCACTAACTGCTGCTCTCTCAGCAGAGAGCCCAAGGGCTGAATGCTCCCTGGAGACTGAACTTGCCTCTAGAAGTGGTGTCTGGAGGGCGTGTCTGAGGCACTCCATTGGTGGGCGTTATAGATGGAAGCTTGCTCTGCTGCTGGTGCTGCTCCACCCCTGTGGCGAGCGAGGCTGTGTTCAGTCGTCTTCAGCCATTCTAAATTCCTTGGGTCGCATCCTCTGTCAGTGTAAGTTGTCATAGCTCCATTGAAGTCATGGAGCTACGCTGATTTACATCAGCTGAGACTCTGGCCTGTAAACTATTGTTGTGTGTGAATTTTCCAGCCAAAAATCAATAGGTAATTGGAAAGACTGTCAAAAAATTCCCGTGACTCTCAGTCAGACCTTAAATCAATAGCGAACATTAACTTGCCAGACCCGTTCTCCTTCCTGAGCAGCCTTGTCTTTCTGAGGACCGCTGCATTCAGTGGGCCGGACTCTGCTCTCTGGTGCACCTGTGTAACGCCACTGACATTAATGGAGTTACTGTGGATTTGCACTGGTGTACAGTAAGGGAGATCATCCATGCAGCAGTGAATGAAACCTCGGTAGTTGCTAGGTCAGGTAGTGACAGCTGCTCTGATGACCACATGTTTCTCTGGCTGGATATAATGTGACTCGATATCCTGGAGAGGGGAGTGATTGGAGTTCTGGGGGAAAAAGAGTGTGAATTGATCACGCTGCTGAGACAGCATCCCTGCTCATCTAATTGAACGGAGTGTCTTCATAAAGCAGTTGGCCTTTTTCTAATTCACCTCCAGATTAAATTAAAGGCCTGATTCCCTGCACCCCTTTCCCAGAAGGGCTGAATGCCTCCCACTCCACTTGAAGGCAGGGACTCAACACCTCTGAAATTCAGGCCCTAAATCTCATTCCAGACACTGCACGCTACCTGCTAGAGGCAGGATGGTCTCGTGGTTATGGCAACACACCACTTTTGCGAGATCTGGATTCAGATCTCAGCTATGCCATAGGCTTCCTCTGTGACTGTGACAAGTCACTGAATCTACCATCTTCCATCTCTCCTTATGGGGAGCATGCTGCTTCCTAATCTGTCTCGTCCATTCAGATTATAAATGCCGTGGAGCAGTCCATATACAGTCACTGCCCTTACCACAATGGGGGCCTCTTAGCACGACTGTGCTATGAAGGGTGATGGCACAGTGACGTCATTATCTGTGGCCTGTGAGCCCAGGTTCTGTATCCAGAAGAGTGGATTATTATGATGCCACAAGCAATAGACTCTGGCAGCCTTCAGCTGATGGAGCAGAAGGCTGGTTCCCGGGGGGCGGGGCTAATTTTGCACTCGTTCCTTCGCAGGCAGCAGTGACAGGGAAGAAAATGCAGAAAAACGTTCCTGACAGGTTTGAATTTCAAATGTATATTTTTCAAGAAATGACTAATGCTCGTGAAAGACACCTGCCTGACAGCTCTGGAGACTGGAGACCTCTATCTAGCCACAGAACAAGCACAAACAACACCCACTGAAGCTTCCCCTTGCTTTGCCCTGCTCATATGCCTCAAGCCTGACATCAAGGAGCTGCCTCTGGGACAAAGTTCCATTTTCATGCTGACCGAGCCCTGGCATCTCTGTAGAGGCTTCCAGTCGTATGAAGGTTACAAGACGGGAACGGTGTAGTGTGGTCTACAGTCCTTTCCCCAAGGACAGGACAGGACTTAAGGAGACCCTTTGTGGTGACACCAGGCTGGGACAGTATGGGAGATAGAAAGAACCATAAGATCTCTCTGTGACCATCAGTCTCGATACAGAACCCCCTGTATATTCATTACAGCTCAGCCCTGTCTCTTCTCTTTTTCAAGGGACACAACAGACACCTTTTAGATCTTTTTCCATCTATGACTTCTGATCCTATAAGGTCACCCAGTCCATCTCCTGATCAAAGCAAGGTTGTTCCTTATGGTGTTTGAGTCCCGAACAATGGGGCTTCCACCATTTGCCTTGGAACTGAACTTTGATCTCATTACTTGTGTTACAGGAATACCAAGAGGCCTTCAAACATGATGCAGGATTGTGCTAGATGCTGTCCAGGCACAGACTAAGCTCCAAAGAATGACAGTCTCATTGGACAATAGTTGGAGGAATGGTAGTGGTGTTATCACCATTTTGCAGACTGGGAACTATGGCGCAGAGTAAAGATAAAATGTCCAAAAGCACCTAAGTCCCATTTTCAGAAGTGGCCCAGGTACTTAGGCACCTAAATCACTTAGGGGAAAAATTTTCAAAAGTGACTTAACTCTCAGTGAAAGTTGACAGGACTTAAGTCACTTTTGAACATGGGACTCAAGCTGCTAAATCACTTAAGTAACATGTTCAAGGTGGGAATTGAAGCCAGCTCTCCTGTGTCGGAGGCAAGTGCCTTAACCACGTGCCCGTCCTCTTTAAATAGCAGCTGCCTGATCCACTCTTTGACTGCAAGAAGACAACAGCATCCAAAGTCAAATCTTTCTCCACAGTGGAGGCTTATGGCAGAAATACCTGAACATTGTAGTAGCAAAATCAAAAAGCGATCTCCCCGTTTCCAAAGTATGGGGAGGGAAAAATGCTGATTTATGCAGAGGTCAGAGAACGTAAAGGGTGGATGACAAAATCTGAATGGGACTGATCAGTATCTCCGAAACAGCAAGCAGATCTGGCTCCAATCTAGAATGTTTTTTGAATACTTTAAAGGAAAATGTAATGCATTTGGTGGGGGAGGGAGGGAAGAAATTGCATGCAAGATTCTGAAAACTTGAGATTGTGGCTGATAACGCTCGCCAAAATTGCACTTGAGAAAGAGGGACGGATAAAACTGTTTATATAAACATATTCGTGAAGGCAGGAAATGATTTCAGTGTCATCGCTTCTGGTAAATCTCTCCGTTTGAATGAGTTACCATCTGATCGTTCCAGACGAGAGAGGGAGAAAACTGCTTCTCTCCTTTTAAATAACAATGTGTCCTCGGGCAGAGAGAAATTTGATAAAACATGAAAGCATCTAATAGCGATGGATCTGGCTGGAAGTTTTAATCAGGTCTCGGAGGAAAATGATTGTGTCACACTTCACAGGATGAATTGGGTCTGATTTCCCTCTTCAAGATGAGTGATAAGTTTGATGTTACACTTCACGTCAGTTCCTTGCTAAACAATTTCCCTGCTAAATAGGGTCCCTAATTGCAAAAATAAATACCCCCCCCATCCCTTAATTGGGTGCAAGCTGCAGAAAACAACCCTATCTCTTGGCTTTTTATGACCAATTCTGTGCTGTCCAGCACAACAAATGGCTTGGTTAGGCATTCTGGTTGTTCGTGAGCTCTCTGCTTTGAGCTTCAGATCCAAAAAAGCATTTCAATCCAATCAATTGCTACCTTATTCTTTAATTAAAAACAAAAGCTTCCTTATCCTAGAGTAATGGTCATTGCACTGTGTGAGGCTGTAGTTCGAATGGCACTGTCACTTAAATCAGGGATGCTGAATGTGTCCAAACTGTGGAGTTCCTCATGTAGACGAAAAGGATGGTCTAAGGGTTATGGCACTAGCTTTGGATCTGGGTGACATGGCTTCACTTCCTTGCTCTGCCTCAGACTCCTTGTGTGGCCTTGGTCAAGTCACTTAGTCTTTCTTCTGTGCCTCTGTTCTCCATCTGTACAATGGGGATAACAGCAGTCCCCTGCCTCGCAGGGGCTTGTGGGAGTGATCTATAAGGAAGAGGTGGTTGTGAATGTGGTTAACCCCCATCCTACGGAGGGAGGATGGTTCTTGTACCAGTGTAAGACCCGGGGGAGGCCAGTTCGCTTCCCTGCTATGCTGCAAATTGCTAGTCTGGCAATGGGGGCGGGGGAATCTCAGTACCTTCATAGGTTGTAAGCTTGGTGAGCCGGTCTTTTCACTCACTAACAGCAATTTAACTCCATTGACTTCCAGGGATTTACTCTCTCTCTATGGCGTGAGCAAGCTCAGCATGAGGCCCCAGCCCCCAGGCCTCCAGTCTCTCTATAAAGCACCACATATCCCCACTGGGCTGTATACAAATAGCGACTAACGATCAGCCGGAGACATAGGCGCCGATGGGGGGAAAATGGTGGGTGCTGAGCATTCACTGGCGGCCCCCCTGTCAGCTCCCCCCCACCTCCCCAGTGTTTCCCACCTGCCGGCAGGCCCCACAAATCAGCACCTCCCCGCGCCTCCCACCCACCACAATCCGCTGTTTTGCGGTGTGCAGGAGGTTGGGAGGGAGGGGGGAGGAGCGAGGACGCGGCGCACTCGGGGGAGGGGGCAGAACTGGGCGGGAAGAGGCGGGGCGGGGGTGGAGCCTTGGGGGAAGGGGTGGATTAGGGGCGGGGCCTGGGCTAGAGCCAGCCCCCGGCACTTTGGAAAGGCGGCATCTGTGGTCAGAAAGGAAGGTTGGTCCTGTGGTTAAGGCACTGGGCAGGGCTAGGGTCTGATGCTCCATTCCCCTGTAGCCTGTGCAGTAATTGACACCAGTGTAACCTGTTACTGTTCTGATTTGAAGGAAACGGCTGCATCAGGTGCAGGGCAATGGCCCTAGGACTCTGAGCCGCTTCCTAGTCTCTCGGCCTGACCTTGGTCACTGCAGTGTTGTTGGTGCCAGGATATTGAACTTCAGTGGTAATTCTGTGCACGGAGGGTCTGCTCTTGGCCCCGGGGCTGTGTGCGCAAGCTACGCAAGCAAAACCCGTTTTAAAACAGCATTGGTGAAATCTTGGTCCATTGTAGGAGCTCCTGGGCAATGGGGTGGGGCTGCTACCCCCTTCCCGGAAGGGTACAAAACGATCAGGTTGTGGAAGAGCCCGTCCTGTGAGGCACGGGCCTTTAAAGTCAGATGAGCGACGGGCGCATGTGGAGAGAAGCGTCTTAGACCACAGCACGCCCCAGGGAAGGGTCTGAAGCAACGGCTGGTGGTTTGCGAGTTAGCCCCGCGTACGCTGCTGTCACTTGGCATCAACCTAACGAGGTCTGCTCCAAACGAACAGGTGGATCCCGGTCCTGCAAATGGAGCCCAGAGCAGAGCGGCAGCTTCCTTCGGCTTTGGGATCATTGCAGGGAGAGAGCCGACAATCCTCATCAGACCTCCAATCGAGCTCTCGCTGAAGTCGATGGCCAGACTCCCAGTGGGGTGGGACAAGGCCCTGGCAAGCTGTCTGCCCATATCGGTGCTTATATGGCCCAAGGCTCCTTAGCTGGGGCTGTAACAGATTCTCACCCTCTGCAGGTTGCTACAGGTCCCTCTCTTTGCCCGCACACTCACCAGTGGGATGCATGAGCACCTCGCAGTCGTTCACGGACTGGAGTCTCACAACCCCGCTGGGGGGCAGGGAACGGCCATTCCCCATTTTACAGATGGGGAAACTGAGGCACAGCATAGAGTGTGACTTGCCCAGGTTGATAGCTGATCTGCAAATTGAACCTGTATCTCCTGAGATCTAGTCCAATACCCCACCCATCAGATGCACTCTTTCCCTTTCTGGTAGCTGGAAATGTAATGAGCAACTGGATTGATGCTGGCCACTCGCTATACAGCTTTTGAGTCAGTCTTTGGCCAAACCTCTCTCCTTTTAGTGGAGTGATCCCCACACTCCCTTGTCTGCTGTTCCTTGCCTGTCTTCTGTTATACTGACTCGGTCCTTCTCAGACCACACATTTGCCCTCCTGACGACGTGGTATTGATTTATGCACACTGATGGTAACTGTTTTTCCTTTAGCATTGCTCTAGAACTGGATGTGATGCCTCTTCTGGTGTGGCCGGCTGGCTGCTCTCCCAGGTGCACAGAGCCAGCCTTGGAGTTGCAGCTCCCCAAGGAAAATGATGGGATATTTGTCAACCGTCTCCTTTGGGTTTTTTCCAATCAACTACAGAGAAGGCTCTGTCCAGCAGCGCAGAGGGGAGGCGCTGGTGTCTGATGGATCGCACACTAGCCTGGGATTCAGGAAGCCTGGGTTTTCTTCCCAGCACTGGCTGGCTGGGTGACTTGAGCAAATCTCAGCATCTCTTTGCGTGTCAGTTTCCCCCACATACAATGGACATGATGGCTCGAGCTTTGAGATCAACCAAGCGAGGTATAGCTAGGGAGCGTGGTGCTGCACCACAAAAAGTGTGATGCCTGGTGTCGTGTCTGCCCTTCTTGGCACAACACAAATAATAGGAAGAAACTACAGGGGCACAGTTGGGTCCAAATAGCCCTGGGTCCTAACTCAATGCAAACGAGCTCGGGATAGCTGCTTGCATGCTGCTGCTCGGGCTGGTTTCTGGTTTTGATGCTTTTTTCAAAAGCAACGTTACAACTTCTCGGTTCGAAACGACGCTTCGCTTAGAAATGCAGCAAGATTTATTCAGAAAAAAACAAAGGGAAACGCCGAACCCCAAACCACGTGTTTCTGGTTGGATGTCACATTTCGGTCACTGAATGGACAAGTCAGCCACTTGCTCAGGTCAAACCCCCCCCCCCCCCCCAAGTCCCCCCCCGCAAGTCTGAACGTTTTTGACCTGCGCTTTTGGAAAACACTTGATTTTCTGCCTTGGTCTTTTGGGATTGTAGTGGGGTGGCTGCCCCACTCCATGAGAAAAAGGGCTGGAACAGGCCAGAGAGGCTGTACAGACTGGCAGCCAATCAGCAAAGGCCTGTGGGGAGCCAATGGGGGCCAAGAAAGAGGCAGCCAATCAGGGCCAGGCTAAGCCCTATATAAAGGCTGCAGCAGAGCAGAGAGGGCAGTCTCCTCCTGGCCAGCAAGGAAGGAGGATTGGCTCCTGGTAGAAGGAGCGGCACCCTGGACAGAGCAATGCTGGGCAGGGCAGAGGGAGCTGTGGCTGACCTGGCCATACTGTAGGCCTTGAAACAAGGCCTGAGTGGGTGCTAGGGCTACAGGGAAGTGGCCCAGGGAAGGCAGGCAGTGACGGGGAGCGTAGGAAGGCAGCAAGCAGGAGCTGCTGCTCAAGGGTCCCTGGGCTGGGGTCCAGAGTAGTGGGCGGGCCTGGGTCTCCCTCTCCCCCCTTGCACCACACCTTGCCATGAGGGAGCATAGCCCATGGACTGCACCTTGTTCCTGAGATAAGGGACTAGACTTTGGGGTGGCAGGTGGCCATGAAGACAGGTGTGGACTAGAACGGCTTATGTACCCCTGGAAGAATGGAGGAGTGGGCACTGCTGGAGGGCAGTGTCCTGAAGAGAACACTGTGGTCCAGAGAGCGATGTGTGTCCCGGTGGTGGAAACAACATAGCAGAGCAGACAATGGGTGAGACACCAGCCAGCAGGAGGAGCTCCATGCCTGGACAGAGCTCATTCCCGGAGCAACCAGCAGGAGGCACCAGCGGTGGTGAGTCTGAGCCCCATTACAGGGATTTTCTTTCACTTTTTTTCATCGGGGTGGTGATTTATAGACAGGCAACTAGATGTTTAGATCCCACAGGACGCTCCCCTCCGGCTCATAGGCCAGATCCTCCGCTGGAGTCAATCGCTGTAGCTCCATTGATGTCAATCGGCATAAGTTCCATCCAGCCCAGCTGAGGATCTGCCCTAAGGACTTTAAAGCAGGATTAATTTAAGGCTTGCAAGATCCCTTTAATAAGTGAGGGGGAGATCAATGGGACAGAGCGTGAAACCTACCTGCAATCAAGGATTGAGGCTGGTTTTTTAAAATTTTAAAATAGTGAAGCGAGTGCTGGTGCAAGGAGACAGTGGCAGATATGGAGTATGAAGGCCTCTCGCCATAGGGCAGGTCCTGCAGGATAGCAGTAGGGCAGACACCCCCTCCCCCACTGCTCTGCCATTGTCCTCAGCTCTGCCTCCCATGCCTGCACGGGCAGGAGAGTCCTTCAGGCTTGTGCTCTGGGTTGCTGCATGGCCTAGTGGCTAGGCTGCTAGATGAGGACTCAGGAGAGCTGGCTTTTAACTGGGGCTTTTCCCCAGTGCACGGAGACCTACCAACGCTTTTCATGGGGGTCGTCCCATAGCGCCCGCTTCTAGTGCCTAACATCCTGCGCTGGATTCAAAGCAGCGACCGACAGATGACAAGCACCCCAAGACTGCACGGTGGATTACAAGAGAGGGACCCTTGCCTCAGGTTACTGGACTAACACAAGTGAAATGCTGGTTTTACGAGGCAGCGCCTGAATTTGCTGATGTGACCCAAAGAATGAGGAGGGCTCAGAGACGAGGGGGAAGCACAGCGCCCAGCTAGTGGGGTGACTGATGGGCTCAGCAGCGAGGTTATGCCTGTGGAGTGGGGGATTAGACTCCTAACAGCAGCTGAATTAGCAGCCATGAGCCTTTGGGAATGAATTCTTCTCCACGACTGACCCGCTAATGTGCAGAAGGGCAGAAAGAAATGGCAAGGTTGCACGGTCCCGATGAAACGATCCTTCTTCCTAGGGTGGGGCTCACTTTGCTTTAATGGGATAAAATTGTTCCTCCACTCATGTACAGTGCCAGCAGATCTGCTTGAAACACGGACTTTCCATCCGCTGGGAAATCCAGACATTCTCAACTGCGGTTTTGTTCCGCATCGGAATGGAAGGGAAAAAAGTCAGTCCCGTGAAACAACATTGTCAAAAAAAAACCCATCCATTTTGCATTTTTTTATAACAGCCGTACTAGCTTTTTCACCCCTCTAGGTGATCTGTGGCCTCATTCCAAACTGACTCTACCATGTAGGGTGAAGCTGCTGGCCGTGTCCCAGTTACACTAAGCAATAATTAACATGTGTGAGCAGGGACCACAAATCCTACATCTGCGATCGGACCCACCGCCTCAGGGGACCAGGTTATGCTGAGCACTTCATCAACGCAAATGCAGCGTGGTCTACTGGTTCAACATGTGCTGGGACTCGGGAGATGGGGCTTGATAGCCTCGCCCTGTTGAATTCAGTGGCGGGGTTTTCAATGGGGCCTGGATTTCATTTCCGGGTTCTAGCCTTGGCTCTGCCATTGACCTGCAATATGAGCTAGGACAGACCCCTTCCCTCCCACCTTTTCTCTCTCTCATCTATTTAATTGGTAAACTCTTTGGAGGCAAGGACTCTCTTGCTAGATGTCTGTAAAAGTGAAGACATGCTGGTGTGTATTATGGGTCCCACTCTGGACAGGATACAAGCTATAGTGTCCTGGCTCTGTAGCTCGGGCTATGGCAGATTTTGCTTTTAGCTCTGGAGATGCCTGGTTCAACCTCCCTAATGCTAGGCCAATGAGACCTCAATTTTGAGGGAAGTCTCTGGGTGCTAAAGTGATGCAAATAAATAATAATAATAATAATCGCAAAGTTTGGTCTTGTAGCAGAGCCAGGCCCAGTTGGCATCCATGGGTTGACGTGAACTCTGTGAAAGTCAGTAAAGCTGATTGTGCCAGCTGGCGATCTGTCCTAGTGTTGGATGGGATCCTGGACCATGCTGCAGCTTTGGGTTTATGCAAGATTCGGTCCCATCTACACCTCAAGAACAAAACGTGTGTTAACCACATTGCCGGTCCATCTTCGCTGTGGAGTTAACCTAGGCTCTTACGAAGGTGTTGCCTCTAACCTCTCTCCCGTCCACACCCATAATTCTCTTACCCAAGTTTGGCAGCGCTTACAACCCAGGCTAGCTGGCCCAGCTGCAGGTGGGTTAGAGCCTGGGGGCTGCTTTCACTTTGCAGTGCGGACACAGGCTAAATCACTTGAGAGCTGATAGTCCTCCAATGCCTTCCCACAATATCCCCCCATGTGTTAGAAGGACAGACAAGGTCTCCCACATGTCACTAGAAGTGACACAAAGAGCATCTTAGCATTCTGCAGCACAATGTACCATGGGCTACTCAGCCGCTGGCTTCTTCCTTTCCCCGAGGGTGCTCAACCCCCACTCCACCCATTTCTGCCCCCTCCCCATGAGCATGCCCTGTCCCCTCTCCTCCCCCTCCCCCCAGCGCCTCCTGCACACCGCAGAACAGTTGATGCATGGTGGGTGGGAGGGGGAGGAGTTGATCGGTGGGGCTGCCAGCGGGCAGGAGGAGCTGGGAGAGAGGGGGCAGTGGCTGGGTGCCCAAGTACCCACTAACTTTTTTTCCATGGGTGTGCCCCTCTCTGTGCCTCAGTTTCCCCATTTGTCAAATGAGGATAATGATCCTGACCTCCATTGTAAAGCACTTCGAGATCTACTGATGAAAAGTACTATAGATGAGCCAGGCACTATTGTATTGCCTGGAGTCCAATCCACTTCTGTGCTGACTCCGATCCATCCAATGCACTTCTCCCAAGAAACAACCAGATCGAGCAGACCAAGGGACGTGATCGTCCCCCTCTATTCGACATTGGTGAGGCCTCATCTGGAGTACTGTGTCCAGTTTTGAGCCCCACACTACAAGAAGGATGTGGATAAATTGGAGAGAGTCCAGCGAAGGGCAACAAACATGATTAGGGGTCTGGAACACATGACTTATGAGGAGAGGCTGAGGGAACTGGGAATGTTTAGTCTGCAGAAGAGAAGAATGAGGGGGGATTTGATAGCTGCTTTCAACTACCTGAGAGGTGGTTCCAGAGAGGATGGTTCTAGACTGTTCTCAGTGGTAGAAGAGGACAGGACAAGGAGTAATGGTCTCAAGTTGCAGTGGGGGAGGTTTAGGTTGGATATTAGGAAAAACTTTTTCACTAGGAGGGTGGTGAAACACTGGAATGCGTTACCTAGGGAGGTGGTAGAATCTCCTTCCTTAGAAGTTTCTAAGGTCAGGCTTGACAAAGCCCTGGCTGGGATGATTTAATTGGGGATTGGTCCTGCTTTGAGCAGGGGGTTGGACTAGATGACCTCCTGAGGTCCCTTCCAACCCTGATATTCTATGATTCTAACCCCGCCTCACTGCCAGGAACACAACTCATGTCAATGGGTTCAGGATCACTCTCTGCTTGGGGGCAGGCGGTCTAGTGGGTAGAACATGACATAGGATCTCAAGACCCCTGTATTTTATTCCTGGCTCTGCTGAGAGACTGTAGCCAGGCGTTCCCTCTCCCCATTGTCCGCTCTGAATGCGAGCCCTTTAAGGCAGGGGCATTCTCACTAGATTTGTACAGCGCCTTGTACAATGGGGCTCCAGTCTTAGCTGGGAGCTCTAGGCACTCCTATGGTAATGATCTTCAAGTCAGTGTTTGCCTAGTCTAGCAGAGAACACTGAATTGTTATTATGACAATAGCCCAAATGAAGATCAAGGCCCCACAGTTGGGCACTGTACGGAAACATATTGAGAAGGGCTTAGATCCTCAGTGGTATCGAGGTGCTTAACTCCCATTGATGTTGACAATCTGGGCTAGAGTCCCTGTCCTGAAGAGTTCACAATCACTACATTGTGTTAAATGCTCCCCAATGTTACAGCGGCCTGCACGAAAGGCTAGAGTGTTAAGATGTAGCCCACAGACCTGTTAAGCCATTTTAAACTGAAGGCCCAATTACTTAGATTGTAAGCTCTTTGAGGTAGGGGCCATCTCTTGTTCTTTGTTGGTACAGCGCCCAGCACAACCTGTGACTGAGACTCTGAGATGTTACCCCAATGCACATAATCACTTGTAATATTAAAACTCTGCAAATGGCACAGGGCTGCCTCTGGTCCCAGCTTCGTTACAGATACGACATGTTCACCAGATGTTCCTTTGTTCCATCATCCTGGCTGTCCCCCTCTTGCTTTTCCTTTGTCTCCCGTACAGCTGGGAACTAAAACAAAAAGAGACGACAATCTAAAAGACAGAAACAGACAGGGTAAACGGTGAGGAGCAGGGGAGAGAAACAGCCACGGAAGAAGCATGAATTAGGGAGCAAGGGCTGTGCAGCTGGATTTCTGGATGCGGGGGGGATTCATTGCTGACTCTGCGAGGGCAATTTCACTGCAGCGCCCCTGGGCCTGTTTCAGAGTGCGAGATAAATTAAATGAAGGTGAATTCATTAAGGATAAAATAAATAGAGTCCAGGAGTTGAGCTCAGCTTGCAGGAAACACACAGCCTCCTAGGGGAGCCAGACTGGGCATTGTTCAGTATCTTATAGTTGAGCCTACAGGTCCAAACCAAGATCAGGGCATACGTCTTGTAACAGAGAGTCCCTGCTTCAACGAGCTCACAGTCTAACTAGACCAGATGTAAGAACAGCCATACTGGGTCAGAGCAAAGGTCCATCTAGCCCAGTATCCTGTCTTCTGACAGTGGCCAATGCCAGGTGCCCCAGAGGGAATGAACAGAACAGGGAATCATCAAGTGATCCAACCCCTGTCACCCATTCCCAGCTTCTGGCAAACAGAGGCTGGGGACACCATCCTTGGCTAACAGCCATTGATGGATCTATCCTCCATGAATTTATCTAGTTCTTTGTCGAAACCTGTGAAGGCCAAGACTATAACAACATCCTCTGGCAAAGAGTTCCACAGGTTGACTGTGCGTTGTGTGAAGAAAAACTTCCTTTTGTTTGTTTTAAACCTGCTGCCTATTAATTTCATTTGGTGACCCCTAGTTCTTGTGTTATGAGAAGGAGTAAATAACACTTCATTATTTACTTTCTCCACCCCAGTCATGATTTTATAGACCTCAATCATATTCCCCCTTGGTCGTCTCTTTTCCAAGCCGAAAAGTCTCAGTCTTATTAATCTCTCCTCTTACGGAAGCTGTTCCATACCCCAAATCATTTTTGTTGCCCTTTTCTGTACCTTTTCCAATTCCAATATATCTTTTTTGAGATGGGGCAACCAGATGGGTACGCAGTATTCCAGATGTGGGCGTACCATGGATTTATATAGAGGCAATATGATATTTTCTATCTTTTCTTTGATCCCTTAATGATTCCCAACATTCTGTTCACTTTTTTAACAGCGGCTGCACAATGAGTGGATGTTTTCAGAGAACTATCGACCATGACTCCAGGATCTCTCTCGAGTAGTAACAGCTAATTTAGACCCCATCATTTTACATGTATAGTTGGGATTCTGTTTTCCAGTGTGCATTACTTTACATTTATCAACATTGAATTTCATCTGCCATTTTGTTGCCCAGTCACCCAGTTTTGTGAGATCCCTTTGTAATGCTTCGCAGTCTACTTTGGACTTAACTATCTTGAGAAGTTTTGTATCATCTGCATGTAACCCTTCTGCCCGTCAGAGTTGGCAGCAACAAGGGCTGGGTTCAATATCTAGGGGATCCATTCCAATAACACAATGCAAACCGGCTCGAGCCCCCACCCAGTAACCTGAGTCAAATATATACCACCCCCACTGGGTGCCTCCAAGAGGCAATACTTCCCCTCTCGCAAGCACATAGTCTGAGTGTAGCAAAAAGCCTTTTAATAACAGAGAGAAACAATGTGGCATTATGTTGGGGAAACACCACCAACAGGATTCATAACACAACCTATGAGCAAAAAACAAACCCCAAGCAAATTGGGGCATGCCCTTTCCCTTTGGTTCTTGAGTCCAGCAACCCTAAATCACCCAAAGTCCCAAAAGTCCAATGACCCAAAAGTCTCTGTCCCTGGTCAGGGCAGCCCCAGAGTTCGAAAGTTTATCTACAGAGCTTTACCTCCCAACCTGGGTGGAGATGGGGGCGGGAGGAGAGAGAGGTAAGGGGCACCTTACATGATCTGAAGCTGACTGCCCCACAGCCCTTCGCTCCGCTCTACCAGCCGCCCCACAAACTGCTTTGCTCGGCTCTGCGCCCACAAGCAGCTCCCGCCGTCCCACGAACTGCTCCACCAGCCGGTCCACGAACTGTTCCGCTATGCATCCCACAAGCAGCTCCCGCCATCCTATGAACTGCTCCACCAGCCTGTCCACAAGGGACTCCAGCCGTACCACAAACTGCTCCACAATATATCTTCAGGCTCCCACAAACTGCTCCACAATATATCTTCAGGCTTCCCTATTTCTTAACACAACGCTCAGTGATTTCAGCTCTTAGGTGAATTCAGCTTGTAGTAGGGGAGCCTCAGTGCTGGTGCACCATTAGCCCAAAGTGAGTTCAGCAGCCTGTAACTAGACTCCTAATAGAATCAAAATTAGCTGTGATATTCCACAGTGGAGAGAGAAAGAAGTGCAATTAGCATGTAAGGCCCTCACCAAGGGGCCCATGCCACCAAGTATTAATACTTGTCCCCAGCCTCTCTCAATTCACAGAGTTTTGGAACCCATGACCCTTGCCTAGCGAGTGCTACTTAGTTGATGGTGAGTCCCTCCATCATAACAAAAGGCCAAGTACAGTTCCAAGCACAGTTCCCATAATCAGGGTAATAACAATTTATTCTTCCTGCCCCAATAACAGAGACACTGGGGATCCCACAGCAGCCAAAGTGACCATTTGGACAGCTATGGCCTCATTCTAGGCGGGGTGGGTGTGCCTATGCAAATGAGATCAGCCCCTGAAGTTCTTTTCCACAACTTGCCACACCTCACCACCAGATGTCAGGGTGGAGCTCATCCTGACACTGCTTACATGCAAATTTTGCCACCTCACTGTTTACCCCTTTTTGCAGATCGTTTATGAGTATGTTGAATAGTACTGGACACAGTTTAGGAGGAGAAACCAAGGTGAAATGACTTGCACGAGCTCAGTAGCCAACTGAGGAATAAAACCCAGGTCCCCTGACTCCCAGTCTCTACTCACTGGACAACACTGCCTCTCAGAGGGTAGGTTTCTTAAAGACCTCCTCACCCAGCGTCTGCCACCGTTCTCCGTGTTGGCAGAGATTTTCCATTGTCCTCAATCAGAGCTGCTGGATGCTCAGCCTGTCTGAAAATATTGGCCCAAAGGCCTAACGTTACCAGTTATACAGCGGTGACCTGGTAAGATAAATGTGTGCCAACGAAGGGGAAGTGTAGCTGTCCTACATGGAGACGACGACCATGGGACTTGTCTAGATCAGAAAACACTGCACTAATTTACCAAATTAAGCTTAACCGAGAAATGAAGCAGTTAAGTGTGTTGGTATTGAGTGTGTGCAGCAGCATAACGAGATAGATTTTTGTACCCCAGCTCACCGAGATCCTTTTGAAAATCACACCCTTTGTCCCTGTGTTGGCCCTGCAAAGTCAGGTAATTTATCTTAGTCCTGAGACTCTTCCCAGAGCTGTGCTGACTTCACTGATGACGCTGGTGAGGAAAATACATCAATAAATCAATGGTTAATTTCAGATACCATTGGAAACAAGGCTGAATCTTGCACTGGTGCAAACTGGGGTAGCTTCATTTACACCAGCGGAGCTTTGTTGATTTGGAGCAGCTGAGGATCTGAACTACAGGGGGCAGAAGACTCAATTGTTTGCCAAGTGCAAGTCTGGAAGGGGAAGAAAATGCTGTTTTCAGCATTGCAAGTGGGCATTACAAACAATGCAGAGTAAAGATGAAAATGAAAATGCTGAGCTGCCCAGATTTCCATAAAACTCAGGGGTTTAGCTGCAATCTGAGCAATTTTCTTGATCTGTTATTGTTTGGGGAAATGATGTTAGTGGATCAGCTGCTTTGCAGCATCCCCCAAAACAATATAATGATCACCAAAGCCTGCCCCCTTACCAGGAGTCTGAATGTCTCTGCATGCTTTGCTGATTAGTGCCAATGCACTGTCACAGCTTTAACAACCCAATTCTGCAGTGACTATCCAAGAAAAATTCCCAGTGACATCAAAACTCCTACAGACCTTATACACCATAAGAACGGCCACACTGGGTCTGACCAAAGGTCCATCTAGCCCAGTATCCTGTCTTCCGACAGTGGCCAATGCCAGGTGCCCCAGAGGGAATGAACAGAACAGGTTATCATCAAGTGATCCAACCCCTGTTGCCCGTTCCCAGCTTCTGGCAAACAGAGGCTAGGGACACCATCCCTGCCCATTCTGGCTAATAGCCATTGATGGACCTAGCCTCCATGAACTTATCTAGTTCTTTTTTGAACCCTGTTATAGTTTTGGCCTTCACAACATCTACTGGCAAGGAGTTCTACAGGTTGACTGTGCATTGTGTGAACTTAAATTTTAGGCAGCCATGAAAACCAGGGAAATTCCTAAACAAAAAAAGTTGTAAACAAAGAATCCAAGTGAAAATGTGTTGAAAGTGTGTTTCAGGGGAGTCCACCTCATTTCTGTACTCCTCCTACCCTAAAAAGCATTTTCTTTTGGTACCGAGGCTGATTTAAGCGATAGGTTAGTGTGATGGAGCCAAGAAACCTCACACTAGCAGAAAAAGCGTTACAGAGAGAGAGCCTATGGGCCCAGCTAGCCCTGGACTGGCATACCTGTGGCCAGTGCCAGGCCTGGAAGGGGAAGAACAGGAGAGTGCATGGCTCAGTTGAGGGCTGACTGGCGAAGAGGCAGGAGGTAGCTCTGCCTCTCCAAGTGAGGGGAGCATCACTACAAGCTGGGACAGCCACCGGGGGAGCAGCGCTGTGTCCCTGGGTGAGAGAGACTGTTGAGGAGACTGAGGAGCACCCAGAAGCGAGTGAACTTTGCTATTAGACTGTAAGGACATTGTGGGGCTAGGCCCTCTCTACCCTTACATCCACCCCGAGGGACCTGAGGCTGCAGCAGGAGGCTGCAAAAGTTCCACAAGGGGGTGCTACTCCAGGCAAGCCCCTGTGGGCTGTTTGGACTATAAGGCCACATCCCAAACTGGAGGGACACAGGTGAGAAGTAGCCCAGGGCAGCGGACTTAGACTATTTGCAGGGTGACCCTGCCAATGTTGCTTCCCACAGGGCCCAGTGGAGGGGGAAAGCCTGGGTCCCCCTACCACATCCCCTTAAGGGCTGAGTCCCAGATGCAAATGGAGGGCAGCAAGTTCCCAGCCTAAGGTCAGGAAGCAGGCACCTCTGCCAGGCAAGCAAGGGGCTGGAAATCAGGTGCACTAACCACTGGGCTGCCCAGCCCTCCTTGCACCCTATTGCAGTTACATGACCTCAGTTAATAGTTCTGCAATTTCATATTGGAGTTCCATCAGAACTCCTGGGTGAATCCCATCTGGTCCCAGTGACTTATTACTGTTTAATTTACCAATTTGCTCCAAACCTCCTCTATCGACACCTCAATCTGGGACCGTTCCTCAGCTTTATCCCCTAAAAAATCTGGCTCCGATGGAGAAATGTCCCTCACGTCCTCTGCATCGAAGGCTTAAGCAAAGAATTCATTTAGCTTCTCCACAAGGGCCTTGTCTTCCTGGAGTGCTCCTTTAGCACCTCGCTCATCCAGTAACCTCACCGATTGTTTGGCAGGCCTCTTGCATCTGATGTACGTGAAAAACTTTGCTGAGCGAGAGAGAGATTGTGTGTGTGTGTACACTATTTCTAGCTTTAGATAGTTTCTGTGTACTATCACTAACATATGACGTAACACTACTCACCACAGTGGCTACATGAATATGATTAATACAGTTAAAAATCAAACTTACACCTTCTCCACCCTGACACGTCTCGTTCCAATTCTATTCATAAAAATACTCTTCTGCACAAGCAACCCCTCCTGCAAAGGGAAAATGTACAACCCACTGGCGTGGTTTAATGTGCCCTGGAATTATATTTCTTTTGAAATATTTATTACTTAATAAACAACACGTGAAATCTGTTGAACTAAGGTACTGCTGTAGCCCTCATTCCATAGCACGCAAGTGCCTCGCAGTCTTTAACGTCATCATTTTGTATATGGGGAATTGAGAGACAAAGAGGCCAAGGGCCAGATTTTCAAAGGTATTTCAGTTCCTAAAGATGCAGATAGACACCTAACTCCCACTGAAATCACCAAGCCCTATGGAAACGAATGGGAGTTAAGTTCCTAGGCACTTTTGAAAATTCCATGGGGGTAGGATTCACAAAGGCATTTAGGTGACTAATTCCCTAGACCACCCTTCCTCTCGATAGTATTCAGTGGGGTTTAGGCTCCTAAATAGCTTTGTCAGTCGCACCCTACATGTCTATCTGCATCTTTAGACACCTAAATACTTCTACAAGTCTGGCCTTAAGCCACAGAATAGTTGGTGACAAAGCAGTGATTGGATCCCAGGTCTCCCACGGCCACCCTTCCTCTCGATAGTGTAGATTCAATAGCCTACTTCTTGCACAGAACAAAACAAGGGGCAGAGTTAAGATTGGGTGAGTGATATAAGCCAGACGTGATAGTGAATGATGAGGATTTATGGGCCTATGAGGAACTGGCTGGATTATGCCTGAACTGTTCAGGGAAAAACGACAGGTGGCCCTAAGTGCTTTAACTACTGTGTTCTCTCAACCTGCTCAGAGAAGATCCACATGACAAGATGGTAAGAACACCACTGCCTTGTCTACACTAGAGCTCCCCCACTTGCTACGTGTAACCCACCCCCTGGTCAGTGCAGCACTTTGCCTTCCACTGCTTGACGGCTGGGCCACATAATGGTATGTCCACTCTGCAATCGGAGGGGTGACTGCAGCATGTGTAGACATTCCTGAGCTAGCTTTCATCTAAATACCAGTGAAACTGCAGCAGCTCTCAGGCTTCTGCAGGGGCTATCCAACCTGCCCGGGACCCGGGGTACTTACTCAGGCTGCCTGCCCCAGCCTTCGCTACAAGGCCCAGATCTGTTAACCAAGGCTGTAACAAGCTCCCCTGTCTCTTTATGTGGTCCAGCCATTGCAACAGCAGGACAGAGTATCACACTGAGTGGGTTTGGGTGACATTATCGCTCGTGGAACTGCTCAGATGTTCGTGTCCATGGGAAATGGTTCTGAACAGATGCTGCCCTCTCTTCCCACTTCCAGCTGAAGGTGCCCCAACAGCAGATGCTTGTTTCACATAAAACAGGCCAAACAATCACTGACTAATCAGCTTCTTGGAACAGCAGCAACCAACAGAAACTTGGCCTTTCTCCTTCTCCACCCAGCTGGTGCTAGCAGCGTCCATGCCTCCAAACCCACAACTGCGTGAATTAAACCCAAGGGGCAACCCATTGTGATGGGATATGTAGGCCCCACACTCAGCCGTGGGCTTGGTCAGCCAGTCCTGTTGCACCTGTGAGAGGTGTCAAACCTCGACGGAGGGAGTGAAAAGGGGAAAAACCCAGGGGAAGGAGTGAACCTCTTGTGTTTATCCTTGGAAAGAAGCCATGGCCCTACCCAGAGACTGCCGAAGTCAAGGTCCATGTGGGCCCAGGATCTTCCTTGAGGCTGTTAGGTGACAGTGCCTCCAGGGGCAGGTAGGCCTGCAGGGGGAATTTCACATCTGCTTGTTCTCTGTGACTAATCTGTTTCCTTCTTTGGCTCTGTGGATCCCTGGAAGGAGCTATCAGAAGCACCTGGAGACAGGCTGAGGTGGGAGGTAGCCCAGGGAAGAAGCAGGGGGTCTGAGCAGACAGACCTTAGCTGCTTGCTGCAGGATGCCCGGGCTGGACCCCAGAGTAGAGGGAGTGCCTGGGTTCTGCGACAGGCCCACTGTGGTGCGAAGACCCCTGAGACAAGGGGTGAAAAATCTCTTGAGTCTGAAATGGGGCTGAAGACCCAGCATGAGGCTACTGGATAATTGTGTTGGACTCTATTACCCTAGAGGGAGATCTGGCCAGAAGGCCCAGTCACAAGAAGCAGATGATCATTGTCGGCCTGGAGTGACTGTTGGCAAGGGGCATCAGAGAAGGCCCGGCTACCCCATACCCAGCTATGGGGGTGGGGGAAGGGGGATGCCTTAACCAGCGAGTCTCATTTCTAGAGCCTCTTTTCCCAAACTTCCCTGGAAACAAGGGCATTGCTTCAATCCTGTACAGCATGCGCCCTTCCCTCTCCGGGCTGTAATTAAGGTGGCTTTGATGGAGGTTGCTGCTCCGTGGGATTGGTTCTGTATTAATATTCCATCAAGGTTGCCTGTTTGTCCTTCAGCATCCAAGCTAATTGCCCCGCTCTGTCTGCCAGATAAATGGAGCTCACGCTAATGAGCATTTATTCAAGGACACGGATGCCGCCAGTGTTCTGTTCTGGGAGCTCCTTCCCCACACGATGCATCCACTGTAGCAATAACTAGGAACCCACACCTGGCCCATCACCTAATGCACCATCCGGACCAGCTTGTTTAGGAGAGAGCTGTCTTTCTGCAACTGATTGTCTTCCAGCATGTTGCCCAGGTTGTATAAACAGCACGATCCAGCTGACAGATGTGAGGGATTTAAAAAAGAAACATATATAGATTTTTAACAAAAAGAAATTTCAAAATGGGTAATGTGACTGCAGTAAACACAAGGTTGAAGTCCTGGCCCCACTGAAGCTGATGGCAAAACTCCTGCTGATTTCTATGGGGTCAGTATTTCACCCAGAGCTTCAGCCTGCTACCCCAGTGGCCTGTTGGATCAGACTCCCAGCAGCACTATGGCAGGAGGGAAATAGACTCCTTTCCTTCTCAGACTCTGGAAAGGCTGTGGGAGCCCTGCAGAGATGCCTCATAAGCAGCCTCTATAAGCTTGGGCTTCCCCACTCCCAGAGACTGTACAAATGACACTGTCCCAGCTGGGGACAGTGCAGCAAGCCACTAGCTCTAATTACAGGATTTCCTGCTCCCTTGTGGCTTCCCAGTGCAGCCCTGGTTGGAACTTGGCAGCTGTTGAGGTCCTCAGTGAAACTGATTCAGCCAGTTACCACCACCCATTGGGAGGAAACAAGGATCTTTACAAAAACCCATCTCCCTGCCGGAACGGATTCCATGACTCCCATAATGGTAATGCAACCTTAATAGCATATCATAATATATACCTGCCTCTTACATAGCCCTGCTTGTCTGTAAATCTCCAAGCACTCTACCATTATGGGTGGCATTGTTGTCCTCATTGGTAAAGTGAGGCTACTTACCGCATGCACAGCTATTCACATGTGAGAATCTTTGCCGGACCAGACCTTTAGGCTGTAAGCTCTTTGCGATAGGGTCTAACATTTGCTATAGGTTTGTACAGCACCTAGCGCATAAGGGGACCCAACTTAGTTGGCCTCTAAGACACTACTACAATATGAGTGTTTAATAATCAATAATTTGCCCGCATAGCTGAGATACTAGGAGGGGAGTACCTGCGGGCAGGGAGAATGGGGAGGGTCTTGCAGCTGGTTGAGTGGGTGCAGTGTTTGGGGGAGAGCTAAGGGGGGTTGCATATTTCAGGAAGGTATTGCTGCTGAACAGTATTGGGTGGGGGTTCCAGCCCAGGGAGTGGTCGGTATACTTTTGGAGATGGGGGATAGGGGTGGGTGCATTGTCGCCAGTTGGAGCAGATGGCTGGGAGAGGATCCAGAGCTGGTAGGAGGTGGGGCCCTTTGGCTGCAAAGTCCCTGGTGTCCGTGTGGATCGCGCCCCAGATTCACACGCATCCATTCTAACTAGCTCTCCTCTGCATTACTAATCCAGCGCTTGGGGACGGCTCAGGGCAGGCAGCCGGAGGTATCCATTCGCGGGAAGGAAGAGGCATGTGCTGATCAGGCAGCATTTCAGAGCTGGGCACCTCGCGGGTTACTGATCACTGGCAGCATTTCGTCCCTCCGCAAGGCAGAGCCCCCTTTAACGCAGACCCAGCTTGAGGAGAGGACGTTGTGCAGAGAAATGCTGATTCCTTTGAGACCGGCCTTTCTCCTCGCCCATCTGGTGAGTTCACAGCTGCACCAGTGAGCGACGTCTGCAAAGAGCGAGAGGAGGCCTTGTTCTTTGCTGGGTTAGAGATTTCCTTGGAAGGAAGAATCTAAGGCTTCTCTAGAGCTTAATTTGCAACTAGAAAACTCCTCCTCTCCTGCTCGTCCTGCCCCAATGGCAGCCTGGTTGTTTCAGACCCCCTGATCTCAAGCTTGCTACCTGGAAAACGGCCTCCAGATCCCCCAGCATTTGAATCCACAGGGCTTGGCTTGAAGCCTTCAAACAAACACAAACCAGCATTCACTCATTCTTCGGCAGGAAGACTGCCTCTCCCCCAGGCCACGTGGGGGCAGGACGACTGGGTCAGCAGTGACTGCTGCGGGCCCGGATTGAGAGTGACTGAGCAGAAGTGACTGAGAGGCCTGAAACAGCAGGTGGGGGCCGCTGATTGATTTCAGGTGTGCTGGGGGGAACCAGGCTCTGGAATAGCTGGGGAGTGGGGCTACTGGTCAAGAGTCAGGTGCAATGACTGGAGTGTGGACCCCCTAATTCATAAGCTATTCATTTGAACCACTAGGGCGCCTGCATCACTGGTCTCCGAGAGTGACTCAAACTCACAGAGGGCATAACGCAGATTACCGGCTAGATTCTGTTCTCACCCGTGTAAATTCAGACTAAGTCCGTGGGAGTCCATCAGGCCTCAGTCCAGGCAGATTTTCTAAGACGTCGGTGGCAGCAAAGCACCCAACCCTCATTGGCTTTCAATGGGAGTGGGACACCTCACTACCCTCTTGCTTGGCCTTTGAACTCTCCCACCCCCACTAGAGTCCATCCCTACTTAGGCCAGCTCCCCATTGCAGCCCTAGAACAGTGTCGCTGAAGGGTGTGAAAAATCCAGAGTTATACCAACCTAACCCCCCGTGTAGACAGAACAATGTCAACGGGAGAGCATCTCCTCGGGCTACCGCCTCTCGGGGAGGTGGATTAACTACGCTGAAGGGAGAAGCTCTCCCACTGGCGTAGTGTTGTACCAATAAAATAAAAACCAGCAGGATCTTATTAAAGGGAAAAAGGCAAAATACCACATTTATTGTGAATACAGAAAGAATCATAGTAAGCAGTTAGTTATAGTTATAACATTCCATTCAATCTCATATTTATTCACACATTCATTCATACACACACACACACACACACACACACACAGGTTCTGCAAGGTTGTTATCATAGTTACCAGCCTTAGAGTTGCTCATGCCAAGCCACTGGCAAGGTGGCCTGGACATGAGGAGAGAGCAGGGCCTTGTCAGATGCTCATCTGATGCTCCTGGAAGTTGGTTTGCAGAATCAGACCCCCCAAAGTTCTCATTTTTTAGAGTCTATTTTTATAGGAATCTCTTCCTATGCCAGTCTATGGGAATTGCTGCTTCATGCTGTTGCTGAATCAATCAGCAGATAGCACATTCCTGACGGCTCCAAGATGTTATCTTGTTCTTTGGTTCTCCCATTCTTGAGGCTGTTGGGTGGATTCCAGTCTGCCCTCCGTGGGGGGGGTCCTCTGGTTATTTCCACTTGACGCCTTCTTCAGCCGATGGACACTGGATTCTTAGGCTGGCACCTCCCTGATCATTCAGTTATTATCCACACCAAGCATCCATCCACATACATCCTCTATCTCTATTTTAATCACAATTGTTAATACAACAAAAGGGCGGGGAGTCTCTGGGTGCTGTTTCTGTTGTTAGAGTATTGCTTTGAGTCTCTCTCTCTGTGAATTGCTTTGAGAACAGACTCTGTCTTAGAATGTACTAACACAATTAGCAGCTTGCAAGTTTCACACATAGAGGGAGAGAAACAGTACCAAAAACCAAGAGACCTCTTAATTAGTAATACCCTGGAATTTAAACTCTGGGGAATCAAACTCATTTGTGATTTTAATACAGAACTTCTTTAATATGATCCAACATAATCCCCCTTTTGACACTAAGATTTATAATCGTCAGTGTCACTTTCTATGTAGCCTATTCAAGAGAAAGTACTGTGAGGCAATTTGAGTTTGTGATTCCAATTCATGCCACATACATGATCCTAGTGATGTATCTTTACTACAAGGTTCTGGGGCAACAGGCAAGGTGAGGCACACCCACTTTTGAGGAGTCCATTCGGTACAACCTCTAGTGTCCAATAGCTTCCCTCCCTCCCCAGCCCACTGGCTCAAGGTCCAGGGTAGCCAAAAGGATCCCATGTGTAATATGGGGAGTGGGTTAACCTTCAATACCTTTGCCTCCAGGGACTGTTGGTGTGCAATTTTGACAACAATTTCTCCCATTAACAAGTCTGGTTTACAATACTGGAAACATATTGCATCCATTCATATTGATAAGTGTCAAACAATGATCTCTTTCTTTTTTAACAAATGCATCAAACCCTTAATATTTCCCAATATGACCCAGAACATTTTGTGTTCCAAAGTAGCTAGTGCAAGTATCTGCATTTCAGTGCATCCCATAGCTATGGCTGTATAGTTTCCTATTTCTAATATTTTTTTTTTCTTATGGATAAGCCATGTGGTAGTATTAAGCCATTACTAAAGATTCCATCGGCCTTTTAGGTTACCCAGACCAATTTGGACCAAGTCTACATTGGCATGTACTTGTTTTTGTATCAGGCTGTCCTGTAGCTGGGACAGAAAGCTTAATTTATTTTTAAGTTCCTGCAGGTCTTCAGCATTTTTTTTTTTTTAAACACACAACAGTGCTAGCAACAAGACAAAACACAAGACAAAACATAGAACACAGAACACAACTTCTATTGTGACAGTAGATTCATGGTATTGGGTTGCTTTTCAGCTGGCATCAGCTTTTCCTGATTTTCTGAAAGACAAAAAGAACATGTTTCTACCCCTTTTGGGGTGGCAGATTATTGCTTAAAATATTTCTTTTACAAATACCCTTGCTGATTGCAGGCAAAACAGAGAAATTGCCCCCATATTTTCCTGTTTTTGTTCTATAGGCAGGCCAGGTTTCAATGGCTTTTATCTTTTAAGGGTTATGGGGAAATTATCCCACTGTTTAGTCATTAAATCCCTGAGTTTTCCTTCTTATACAGCAGACGAAGTTTATAATGTTTTTCCTGCTGTGTTAAGCTTTAAGTTTTATTTACAGGTAATAACTGAGAAGCATCATTACCATACGACCTTAAAGGATTTTTCCAAAAATCATACACACTATACGTTGTTACAGGGATACTTATTATCATTAAATTTATTAAAATTATCTTGTTATCCCATGCCTTTTATTTAGACAATTTGTTTGCTGATCAGGTGTGTCCTTTATCTGCAGCTCCTTTGTGCTGCTAGTTCTTTCCTTCCTTTATCATTTAGGTCATTTGCATTTTCACAGACGCTTCCTGCTTTTGGATTTAAAGCCATCAGCAGCTCAGAGAGTCTATCTTAAAAGGGACACAATCAACTTTCACCAGAGTTTTGATTACTTTTAAATTCTGCTTCCAAAACACACAGCAATCTGAAAAAGAAAACCCAACCTATTGTGGCTCCCTTTGGAGCCCTAATAGCATTTTAATTAAGTAGCATGGTATGTTTGCATTTCTTTTGCCCCTTCTACAATATACCCTGCACATGTTCTGGGGCAAAATGCACATTCCTTCCATAGTTTAACTTCTATAACATTATCCAGATCCATTTTTACATAAGGTGTCACTATTTCTTTTTTTGCTTACAGAGTTTTCATGTACCTTTATCAAAGTGACAGTCTGATTACTCAGAGCCATTTTAAGACTCAGTGTTTCTAAAATTGCTTCTTTTTGTTTTGTGCACCTCACCCCTGCTGTTGCTTCAGAGAGGCACAGTCATTTTTTTAATTATTTTTTTTTACTACAACTCTCATCTGCTATTTTGTTACAAAAACAAACAAACAAAGAATCCAAAAAAATTTTTTTTATATTCTCCTGATTTTGACTGCCCTGCTGCAGCCACAACTTAAAAACATTTTAAATTTTGTAAAGCATTGAGTTACCTTTTAAGGGTTAAATGCCAAATCCCAAAGCCAAACAACACTAATTACCTGTGTCTAGCAAAAAGGTCTGTCAGTTTTGCAACTTTGAATTAAAGAGTCAAATGGATTTTTAGTGGCATTATTTAAAACAAAAACAAAACTAACTGGTCCTTAGAACTTTACATATTTACACACACACAGACAGATACATACACGTTTAACTGCTTAATTCCCTCCAGCCTCTGCAGAGTTAACTTTTTCACTCTTTTTGTATTCCTGGAGTGCCTCTTTCACTATTTTCAGCTGGCTTTGGGTATTTGTAACCAGCACCTTCCAATTGTCTGCTCCCTTTTCCGTTTGTGCCTTTTCCTCTTTACATGAGGACAAGCGGAGGGAAGAATCCTTACATGCCTCCCACAACAACCAAATTGCTGCTGCATCTCTTTTGGCAGCACTAGAAGGTTTGTATATGAGGATATACTGAGCCAATCTATCCTCTAGGTCCGAAATAGTGCAGACATCAGCTAGGGCTTGTTTAGTCCAAGGACTGTGCCCAAATTTTTGAAGGATTTGTTTAAAAGGTGTAATTTCTTTAACAAAAGGTGAGATTGGAGTTCCTTCTGACTCCATTCTTCCCTCTGGTACTGGCTTACCCTGTTTTCTTTTAAACATCTTAACATGGATATTTCAATCTCTTTGTCACTGCTGGTATTACTTAGCAAGTGACACAGCCTAGATTCTGAAATCATAGCTTAATGTATGCGTTTTTCCCCTGCTACCTTCTCGGAGGCCAGCAGGTCCAGTTAACCTATTTCTCCCTGCTACCTTCTCGGAGGCCAGCAGGTCCGGTTAACCTATTTCTCCCTGCTACCTTCTCGGAGGCCAGCAGGTCTGGTTAACCTATTTCTCCCTGCTACCTTCTCGGAGGCCAGCAGGTCCGGTTAACCTGTTCTTTCCTGCTACCTTCTCGGAGGCCAGCAGGTCCCCTGCTACCTTCCCAGAGGCCAGCAGGTCCAGTTAACCTATTTCTCCCTGCTACCTTCTCGGAGGCCAGCAGGTCCCCTGCTACCTTCTCGGAGGCCAGCAGGTCCAGTTAACCTATTTCTCCCTGCTACCTTCTCGGAGGCCAGCAGGTCCGGTTAACCTGTTCTTCCCTGCTACCTTCTCGGAGGCCAGCAGGTCCCCTGCTACCTTCCCGGAGGCCAGCAGGTCTAGTTTAATCTGTTTTCCCTGCTACCTTCTCGGAGGCCAGCAGGTCCGGTTTAATCTGTTTTTCCTGCTACCTTCTCGGAGGCCAGCAGGTCCCCTGCTACCTTCTCGGAGGCCAGCAGGTCTGGTTTAATCTGTTTTTCCTGCTACCTTCTCGGAGGCCAGCAGGTCTGGTTTAATCTGTTTTTCCTGCTACCTTCTCGGAGGCCAGCAGGTCCCCTGCTACCTTCTCGGAGGCCAGCAGGTCTGGTTTAATCTGTTTTTCCTGCTACCTTCTCGGAGGCCAGCAGGTCCCCTGCTACCTTCTCGGAGGCCAGCAGGTCTGGTTTAATCTGTTTTTCCTGCTACCTTCTCGGAGGCCAGCAGGTCCCCTGCTACCTTCTCGGAGGCCAGCAGGTCTGGTTTAACCTAATAGAAATGCCTAGCTCACTAGAGCTGGCGGTGTGCACACCAATATTTACAATAACTGAGGTTTTTTACCAATATTCCCCCTTTCGCAATTCTCCACCAAAATGTTGTACCAATAAAATAAAAACCAGCAGGATCTTATTAAAGGGAAAAAGGCAAAATACCACATTTATTGTGAATACAGAAAGAATCATAGTAAGCAGTTAGTTATAGTTATAACATTCCATTCAATCTCATATTTATTCACACACACACACACACACACACAGGTTCTGCAAGGTTGTTATCATAGTTACCAGCCTTAGAGTTGCTCATGCCAAGCCACTGGCAAGGTGGCCTGGACATGAGGAGGGAGCAGGGCCTTGTCAGATGCTCATCTGATGCTCCTGGAAGTTGGTTTGCAGAATCAGACCCCCCAAAGTTCTCATTTTTTAGAGTCTATTTTTATAGGAATTTCTTCCTATGCCAGTCTATGGGAATTGCTGCTTCATGCTGTTGCTGAATCAATCAGCAGATAGCACATTCCTGACGGCTCCAAGATGTTATCTTGTTCTTTGGTTCTCCCATTCTTGAGGCTGTTGGGTGGATTCCAGTCTGCCCTCCGGGGGGGGGGTCCTCTGGTTATTTCCACTTGACGCCTTCTTCAGCCGATGGACACTGGATTCTTAGGCTGGCACCTCCCTGATCATTCAGTTATTATCCACACCAAGCATCCATCCACATACATCCTCTATCTCTATTTTAATCACAATTGTTAATACAACAAAAGGGCGGGGAGTCTCTGGGTGCTGTTTCTGTTGTTAGAGTATTGCTTTGAGTCTCTCTCTCTGTGAATGGCTTTGAGAACAGACTCTGTCTTAGAATGTACTAACACAATTAGCAGCTTGCAAGTTTCACACATAGAGGGAGAGAAACAGTACCAAAAACCAAGAGACCTCTTAATTAGTAATACCCTGGAATTTAAACTCTGGGGAATCAAACTCATTTGTGATTTTAATACAGAACTTCTCTCCCACCTCCACTAGAGTCCATCCCTACTTAGGCCAGCTCCCCATTGCAGCCCTATAACAGTGTCGCTGAAGGGTGTGAAAAATCCAGAGTTATACCAACCTAACCCCCCGTGTAGACAGAACGATGTCAACGGGAGAGCATCTCCTCGGGCTACCGCCTCTCGGGGAGGTGGATTAACTACGCTGAAGGGAGAAGCTCTCCCACTGGCGTAGGAACGTCTTCACTTAAGTGCTACAGCAGCCGACACAGCATTTTAGGTGTAGACCTGTCTTTATAGCAGCACAAAACACAGATTTTGTACTGGTGTAATTATTGGAGTTAGGATGTAATTTGTTTAAAAACTGGAATAGTTATATCTGTACAGCCCCTCGTGTGGGCACAGCTATACCAGATGCATCTTATTCTCCCTCCCACAGCTATACCACTATAACTGCATCTACTCTAGGATATACCACTCTACCTATATGACCTAGTGGCTAGAGCACTGGACTGGGACTCAGGAGACCTGGATTCCATTCATGGTTCTGCTACTGGCTTGGTGGGTGACCTTGGGCAAGTCACTTCTGTGCTTCAGTTTCCCCATTTATAAAATGGGGGTAATGATACCGATTCCTTTGTAAAGTGCTTTGAAATCTACTGATGAAAAGAGTGAAGTAGAATTTTATTAAGCACGTGCTCAAGTCCCATTGACCAACTTGCTGACTAACTTTAAAAACATATCTACGTCCCTTCCTAAACACATGCTTAAAGACTTTGCTGAATCAGGCCTTCAGTCCCAAGTGCTTCATTCCTCACCTTGTTTTCCCTGGGCATCTTCCTCAGCATCACTCCTGATTTGCCAGAGTGTGAAGAGAACAATCTGTCTCTTTCCTGGTCTTCAGTGCTTGTTTTGTTCACTGTTAAATGGTCTTAATCTTTTGAAGTGTGAAAAGAATGGATTGCTGCACAGGGTTAGAGGCAGAGCTGTGTGACTTCCAGGGCTGCAGTTGTAAATCAGGATTGAGGGGCATTAACAGAGCTGGGTGTGGGGAGCCCAGGACTGGAATCGTGAGCAAGGCAGCAATGCTGAGTGTCCTTCAAATTGCAATGTTTCTCTCCTTGCACAGGTAAATGTGTCTTCCATCCCTATAGAAATAAACACATTCCTAAGTTTGACGTATCTAGAACTAAGCAATTAGTTTCGTAGGTGTGTTTTGCCTCTTTCTGCTTTTGGAATATCCATGAGGTGGTCACGATTTCTCTGCATTTATTTTATTAATCAAAAGAACTCACCACATCTCGTTTTGTGCAATTTATTTTAACCCTGTGGGTTGCCTGTAAACGTGGTTCCTATTAGAACAGCAGGGGTTAGTTGCAAGTGGAATCGGGAATAGGAGTAGAGAGGCTATTTCATCCCTCTGTTTGGCACTGCTGTTGGATATCCTGTGTCCAGTTCTGGTGCCCACAATTAAAGTATGTTGAACCAGTGGAGAGGGGTCAGAGAAGAGCCACAAGAATGATTAAAAGCCTGGAAAACTTGCCTTATGGTGGTGACTCAAGGAGCTCAATTCGCTTAACAAAGAGAAGGTTAAGGGGCGACTTGGTTACCATCTATAGGAAGCTACATGAGGAACAAATATTTAATAATGGGCCCCTTAATCTAACAGAGAAAGGTCCAGCACAATCCGATGGCTGGAAATTGAAGCTAGACACATTCAAACGAGAAATAAGGCATACATTTTTAATGGTGAGAGGAATTAACCATTGAAACTTATCGCGGGTCATGGTGGATTTTCCATCACTGACAATTTTTAAATCAAGACTGAACACTTTGTTTTTAAAGCTCTGCTCTAGGAATTATTGTGGGGAAGTTCTGTGGCCTGTGTTATCCAGAGAGTCAGACTAGAGGATCACAATGGGGCCATCTGGCCTTGGAATTTGAGTCAGATACGTCACATGGTGTTGTCTTCATTCTCTGACTGGATGAGCAGGCAAATACTTATCGAAAAAATATTCACCTCGTCAAAACAAACCATCAGTTTCTAGTGAGCGAGGAATTAAAATTCACTGTCCTCAAATGTTCAGACCTGGAAAGCCTGTACTCTGGCTGACGGGTTCTGCTCGACAACGATCCAAAGCAGTGCAGACCTACGCATGTTCATTTTCATCATCTGAGTCAGATGCCACCAGCAGAAGGTTGATTTATTTATTTATTGGTGGTTCGGGTTCTGTAGTTTCCGCATTGGAGTGTTGCTCTTTTAAGACTTCTGAAAGCATGATCCACACCTCGCCCCTCTCAGATTTTGGACGGCACTTCAGATTCTTAAACCTTGGGTCAAGTGCCGTAGCTATCTTTAGAAATCTCACATTGGTACCTTCTTTGCGTTTTGTCAAATCTGCAATGAAAGAGGAGATGTTCTTGAAACGAACATATGCTGGGTCATCATCTGAGACTGCCATAACATGAAATACACCGGACCCTCGCTAGAACGCAGAATTTGGGATCCATGCGCAGTACTGTGTTAACGCAGGGACCACGTTAAAATGAATTCCAATTAAAGTAATTAAATTTGGAAGTCATGGTCGCGACCGCGTTATATGCGAATTCATACTATGTAGACGGTGTATATGGCAGAATGCTGGTAACACAGAGAAGGCGACATACAATTCTCCCACAAGGAGTTCATTCACAAATTTCATTAATGCATGATTTTGTTCAACGAGCACCATCAACATGGAAGCATGTCCTCTGGAATGGTGGTTGAAGCGTGAAGGGGCATACAAATGTTTAGCATATCTGGCATGTAAATACCTTGCAAGGCCGGTTACAAAAGTGCCATGCGAACGCCTTTTCTCACTTTCAGGTAACATTGTAAATAAGAAGCAGGCCGCAGTATCTCCCTGTAGCGGGGTGGTTACCCCGCTCCTGGGAGAGAAGGAGTGAGAGCAGCTGAGGGAGGTTGGCTGGGGAGCTGGCCACAGCTGGCCCTGATGAGAGGACTGTGAGTAAGGAGCTGCGAAAGTCTCGCTCCAGCCCTGGAGTGGGAAGGACCGAGCTGCCTGGGAGAAACAGGGCACCTTCGGCAGAGCAGTGCTGGGGAAGGGCAGGCAGAGCTGGGGAGCTCAGGCCTGGCGTGTCCCCTGGCTGAATCCTGGCAGAAAGGCCTGAGGAGGTACTGGGGCTGCAGGGAGACAGCTGGGCTAGAAAGGCAGCAGGTCCAACCCCCTTGCCAATGATGAAGGGCCATTACAGACTGCAGTTTACCCCAGAGAAAGGGGGCTAGATGACGACTGGCAGTAGCCACTGGGGTAAGGTGGGCATAGGGGGAGGGGGTTCCCTGGGAGGGGAGACCCAGAGTGTGGTTACCTCTAATGGAGTTGCCCCAAACACGTCAATCTAGACACACTGGAATAGAGAAAACAATAAAACTAGTTTATGAACTACAAAGAGAGAGATTTGACGGGAGGACGTGTCATGAGGCATGAATGCCAGAAATAGTGACCAGAAAAATAAAGATAAAAGCACAAGTTAATGCCTAACCTAACAAACTATGTTAAATTCAAAGCAAGGCTTTCTCCCCATGTTTCTTCAGTCAGGATCCCTCCCCCAGTTCAACCTGCTTTCTTTGTCCTTTGGGTGCTGGGAAAGCCCTGGGGAGAGAGATGGAAGGGGGGAGGGATCTCCCCCCTTTTTATAGTTCTGTCCCGCCTTTGAGAAACATTTCCAGCATGGGCTCAGAAGACATAAAGTCTAATGAGAAATGATGTTTGCTACTGTTTCCTTTGTTCCCCTTCTGGTTGATGACTCCGTTTACATGTCAATTAAGCAGAGCACATTCTGTTGTTTGAGCCAGACCCTGTTTGTCAACTTCTGTGTGGTCAGGGGACTCTGGTTTGGAACTTGTGTTAACAGCACCAGACAGTGGAATCCTATAACTCTATGAAACCCCGCGTTTCCACCCTGGGGTACTTGGGAGCAGGCAACACTCACCTGTGTGCCTGGGCCCCTGATGTTGTTGACAGTAAAGCTGAGTATCCCAGTGGTGATGTTGGATGGGGGGAATCCTTGATCCACCCTTCTGCTGCAGTCCTTTTACTTGTAAAGGAAATTAAAACCAGGGGTGCCCCTGCCTGGCTGGGCCCTGCACTCACTGTGGTCCCTTGGGAGCCTCCAGCAATAAACCTGAACTAATCTGTGCAATGAGACTAAGTCAGAATCAATACACACCCAATATACACTTAGAGTGGAGCTAACACACCTTGCCAATTTAAGAAAACATGACATAACAGACTGTGATTAAAAGTCAGTCAGTCACCAGTAATTTAAACCAGTAGGGGGCAGTTCAATAAATCAAGTAACAAATCTAGTGCACGGTAGTAAATGAAGCTTATCTAACTTGCATTTACACTGCGTCCAGTTACCCCATCCCTGAGCATGCACTGCTCTGGATTTCAGAGTTACAAACGCTTGCATGGGAGCGCTTGAAGCTGGGGCCAGCGCGCTGTTGGTCCAGTGAATCAGTCCAGGGCAACCAGGGGCCGAACAATTCTAATTAGGGATCATCCCAAACTGCAGCATCCCTCTAAAGAGTGGAGTTATTTTAACCATATGCCAGCAACCCTGAGTCCTGGTTCAAGGACAAGAGCACTCCACCTCTTCTCAGACTCAGACAACCCCTTGCAGTCACTTTGCTCCCCCCGTCCCCCTCCTTGCAGGCACTTTCCCAAACAAGGGTGGGGGTTACTCACCCTTCCTTCACTGCATGCCCACCTCAGTCAGCTCTGGGCACAGCAACAGCCTCTACCCTGGTGCCAGTGAAGCCACCAACAACCCCCAAGGCTCCCTGCACCTTCAAAGCCCCAGCAGGCTCCCAGCAGCAGCTCCTGGCATGGACAGAGCTCCAACAACCTCCGCTCCTCTCCAAAATGGACCCCAGCACATGCTCTCCCTGCATTCCTGCGAGTGAAAGTCTCTCTGGCTTCCCCTGCAGGCATCCTGGGAGGTGTAGTCTCCACTGGTGGATTGCAGCCCTCAGCATCTTCCCCACTGGAGCACTCCCAGGTAAGTTCAGAGGCCCCTCCAGTAAAGGGGGCCTACATTTATATACAATGTTGCCACATATATTTTATCTGGACAATATTGACCAGCAAATTATGAGTTTTCATATGATACCTCTGTGATGTTCTGTACCTTGTGGGAACACCCTAGTCCCCCATGTTAATCCTTATAATATGATGGTGTTGCTGGCACAGAGTGCCCGAGGCAAGCAGCAGTTGGGTTCGTTGCCCGGTATGCGTCGCGCCAATGACCACAACGGGGTGGAGAAGCAGAGAGATTTATTTGAAGCTTTAGATAGGGTGCCGGGAGACTGAACTGTCTTAAATCCTGCAGCCCCACATGCAGATTCCAGTATACATTTTATACCTTTGCCTACTTTATTATATAAGCTTATGCAACTAATTACCTGTTGCCCCGTACAATACGTAGCCAATTAGGTACAGCAGCCAGTTGTGTCTTTTTTTAGTAGCATTGCCTGAGTCTTACCTTATTTGGGTCTATTTGTTATTGGTTTTTGCTAAACATTTTTACCTTATTTATATGGTTTTTAGGCCGAAGCGGGCCTTGGCTAGCGAGCCGTGTGCAAACCTGCCTGTTTGTGTGCTAGCTTCCTCATCGTTGTGCAGGGATACAGAAAGTTCAAGGAGCGGAGGGGCCTCAGTTTGCCTGGGCCTAGAGCAAGGGGGCTTCATCGACACTCGTGGTCTTCCACCCTCCCGAGTTACCTAGAGTAGTGCCCAGGGTCACCAACAATGGTGTGGTATCTAATGCAAAGTTTGTCATGTTGGGTGTCTTCGGAAGGCTCATGATGCGCTGAGCATTGTTGTCATAGTGATGTTATAGTAATTGTTGTTACAGTAAAGTTATAGGTTATAATTTCATGTATATAGTTATGAGGCTGAAAATGTGTCTTCATGGCTTAAAATAAACCCAGGCAAAAACTCTCCAAGAGCAGAGGGGCAGTTCACACCTCGTCAGGGCATGTATGGGACACACCCAGCCCAGCTTCACAGGAACAAAGGACGCTGTCCTAGGCAGCAACAAAAGGATCTGTTGGACTCTCTAGTGAGTCACCCGCCCTTCCTTTGGTCAGTCTGGGACTGCGATGAGGTAATGCTCACCTGACTCTGAAGGGGGGGGCAAAGCCGAGAGGGAAGAAAGAACACGATAAAAGGGAGAGACATTTGCCATGCTCTCTCTCGTCCACCTACATCTACATGCACCACACCAAGTGACTGAAGCGCTGATCAAAGGGGAGAGCCTGGCTGAAGGGCAACCAGGCTGTGGTGAGAAGTATCTAGGTTTGTAAGGGCACTGAAAGTGTCAAGATCAGCTTAGAATGCATTTTGCTTTTATTTCATTTGACCAAATCTGACTTGTTATGTTCTGACTTACAATCACTTAAAATCTATCTTTGTGGTTAATAACTCTGTCTGTTTATTCTACCTGAAGCCGTGCGTTTGGTTTGAAGCATGTCAGAGACTCCCCTTGGGATAACAAGCCTGGTACATATCAATTTCTTTGTTAAATTGACGAACTCATATAAGCTTGCAGTGTCCAGCGGGCATAACTGGACACTGCAAGATGGAGATTCCTAGGGTTTTGTCTGGGACCGGAGATATTGGCTAGTATCATTCGGTTGTAAAATCCAAGGAGCAGCTTACATGCCAGAGGCTGTGCGTGAACAGCCCAGGAGTGGGGGCTCTCACAGCAGAGTAGGGTAAGGCTGGCTCCCAGAGTCGAGGATTGGAGTGACCTAGCAGATCCCTGGTCCAGATAACACCAGAGAGGAATTTCACAATCTCACAAGGCATATTTTGTACAGAGATTATTATAACAGTGTGCAAGGGGGGAATGCTGGGGTACAGTCTATCAGAAGCAGTGACTGCCTTGAGATGGACAAAAGGCAGTGATCTGTTAGACCCGATGGCTCATGATAATAAAGGAGACAAACTGCAAGATGAACACCCTAACTTCTTGGCAAGCACAGAGACATCCTTGCTTTTTCCCAGTTTTCTCAAGGAAGGTTAGTTCCAGCAAACTTATATCTCTACATTAGCCAGCATGGAAGCCACACAAAGGGTCTGCGTGCACAGCAAAAGTTGTGCAAACAGACCCACAGTGATTACGGGTCACTCTGCCTCAGGCACGGCACTCAGAACCTCGAATGAATCAAAGAAAACTCCACAGGCGATCATCATTGGCTGGACTGGACATGAGCTGCTATCCATGTCGGCTCAAATATCCATCAGAGAAGTTTCAGAGTAACAGCCGTGTTAGTCTGTATTCGCAAAAAGAAAAGGAGGACTTGTGGCACCTTAGAGACTAACCAATTTATTTGAGCATGAGCTTTCGTGAGCTACAGCTCACTTCATCGGATGCATACCGTGGAAACTGCAGCAGACTTTATATACACACAGAGAATATGAAACAATACCTCCTCCCACCCCACTGTCCTGCTGGTAATAGCTTATCTAAAGTGATCATCACGTTGGGCCATTTCCAGCACAAATCCAGGTTTACTCACCCTCCACCCCCCCACACAAATTCACTCTCCTGCTGGTGATAGCCCATCCAAAGTGACAACTCTCTCCACAATGTGCATGATAATCAAGTTGGGCCATTTCCTGCACAAATCCAGGTTCTCTCACCCCCTCACCCCACTCCCAAAAACCACACACACAAACTCACTATCCTGCTGGTAATAGCTCATCCAAAGTGACCACTCTCCCTACAATGTGCATGATAATCAAGGTGGGCCATTTCCAGCACAAATCCAGGTTTTCTCACCCCCCCCCACCCCCATACACACACAAACTCACTCTCCTGCTGGTAATAGCTCATCCAAAGTGACCACTCTCCAAGTTTAAATCCAAGTTAAACCAGAACATCTGGGGGGGGGGGGGGTAGGAAAAAACAAGGGGAAATAGGCTACCTTGCATAATGACTCTCCAACACGAGTTTCTACAAGCCATTACCCTATGATCCCACTGAGAGTTACCAAAAGCAACTACAGCATTTGCTCAAGAAACTTCCTGAAAAAGCGCAAGATCAAATCCGCACAGACACACCCCTGGAACCCTGACCTGGGGTATTCTATCTACTACCCAAGATCCATAAACCTGGAAATCCTGGGCGCCCCATCATCTCAGGCATTGGCACCCTGACAGCAGGATTGTCTGGCTATGTAGACTCCCTCCTCAGGCCCTATGCTACCGTCACTCCCAGCTACCTTCGAGACACCACTGATTTCCTGAGGAAACTTCAATCCATCGGTGGTCTTCCTGATAACACCATCCTGGCTACTATGGATGTAGAAGCCCTCTACACCAACATTCCACACAAAGATGGACTACAAGCCGTCAAGAACACTATCCCCGATAATGTCACGGCTAACCTGGTGGCAGAACTTTGTGACTTTGTCCTTACCCATAACTATTTTACATTTAGGGACAATGTATACCTTCAGATCAGCGGCACTGCTATGGGTACCCGCATGGCCCCACAGTATGCCAACATTTTTATGGCTGATTTAGAACAACGCTTCCTCAGCTCTCGTCCCCTAAAGCCCCTACTCTACTTGCGCTATATTGATGACATCTTCATCATCTGGACCCATGGAAAAGAAGCCCTTGAGGAATTCCACCATGATTTCAACAATTTCCATCCCACCATCAACCTCAGCCTGGTCCAGTCCACACAAGAGATCCACTTCCTGGACACTACAGTGCTAATAAACAATGGTCACATAAACACCACGCTATACCGGAAACCTACTGACCGCTATTCCTACCTGCATGCTTCCAGCTTTCACCCTGACCACACCACACGATCCATCGTCTACAGCCAAGCTCTGCGATACAACCGCATCTGCTCCAACCCCTCAGACAGAGACAAACACCTACAAGATCTCTGTCAAGCTTTCTTACAACTACAATACCCACCTGCGGAAGTGAAGAAACAGATTGATAGAGCCAGAAGAGTTCCCAGAAGTTACCTACTACAGGACAGGCCTAACAAAGAAAATAACAGAACGCCACTAGCCGTCACCTTCAGCCCCCAACTAAAAGCCCTCCAACGCATTATTAAGGATCTACAACCTATCCTAAAGGATGACCCAACACTCTCACAAATCTTGGGAGACAGGCCAGTCCTTGCCTACAGACAGCCCCGCAACCTGAAGCAAATACTCACCAACAACCACACAACAGAACCACTAACCCAGGAACTTATCCTTGCAACAAAGCCCGTTGCCAACTGTGCCCACATATCTAGTCAGGGGACACCATCACAGGGCCTAATAACATCAGACACACTCTCAGAGGCTCGTTCACCTGCACATCCACCAATGTGATATATGCCATCATGTGCCAGCAATGCCCCTCTGCCATTTACATTGGTCAAACTGGACAGTCTCTACGTAAAAGAATAAATGGACACAAATCAGATGTCAAGAATTATAACATTCATAAACCAGTCGGAGAACACTTCAATCTCTCTGGTCACGCAATCACAGACATGAAGGTCGCTATCTTAAAACAAAAAAACTTCAAATCCAGACTCCAGCGAGAAACTGCTGAATTGGAATTCATTTGCAAATTGGATACTATTAATTTAGGGTTAAATAGAGACTGGGAGTGGCTAAGTCATTATGCAAGGTAGCCTATTTCCCCTTGTTTTTTCCTACCCCCCCCCCCCCAGATGTTCTGGTTTAACTTGGATTTAAACTTGGAGAGTGGTCAGTTTGGATGAGCTGTTACCAGCAGGAGAGTGAGTTTGTGTGTGTATGGGGGTGGGGGGGGGGGTGAGAAAACCTGGATTTGTGCTGGAAATGGCCCACCTTGATTATCATGCACATTGTAGGGAGAGTGGTCACTTTGGATGAGCTATTACCAGCAGGATAGTGAGTTTGTGTGTGTGGTTTTTGGGAGTGGGGTGAGGGGGTGAGAGAACCTGGATTTGTGCAGGAAATGGCCCAACTTGATTATCATGCACATTGTGTAGAGAGTTGTCACTTTGGATGGGCTATCACCAGCAGGAGAGTGAATTTGTGTGGGGGGGTGGAGGGTGAGAAAACCTGGATTTGTGCTGGAAATGGCCCAACTTGATGATCACTTTAGATAAGCTATTACCAGCAGGACAGTGGGGTGGGAGGAGGTATTGTTTCATATTCTTTGTGTGTATATAAAGTCTGCTGCAGTTTCCACGGTATGCATCCGATGAAGTGAGCTGTAGCTCACGAAAGCTCATGCTCAGATAAATTGGTTAGTCTCTAAGGTGCCACAAGTACTCCTTTTCCATCAGAGAAGGTGATGGAGTTCTCAGGGATGAAAAGTGGCATACGCTTCACGCTGGCCAGATCCAGGGCTGTCCATTATGGCTCATCGACAGTGGTAGATGCATCATGTTAGAAAATGTATTCACTGGCTGGTTGAGATAAACCCAGGGGTTTACAGGAATAAACTATGCCAATAAAAGCACCTTTACACCGGTAGAACTTAGGTGTTCATTGGTTTAACTATATCCGTTTTTAAACTGATGCAAAGTGGTGCAAAAAACCGGTGCACAGACCAGCTATAGAGCAGATCCACACTCCACATACACCCCCCCCATACGCGCACACATTTTACTCCATGAATTTGACATCTAATTTTGAGATTAAGGGTCCAGGTGTATACCTCCTGTCTAATATCTAACATACAACTATTTAATTGGCCACCTGTTGACACACTGTTGTAGCAAGCGGTGAAAGGTTGGTTGTGTGATTAAAGCATAGCCAGGATTTGGGGGTTTCCTCTTCCCATTTCTATCCCTGACCTCTTGTGTGATGTTGGGCAAATCACAGCCCAGCTATGTATTTCGGGCGTGACTATTTTCGGATGCTCAGCTTGACCGGTGCGGCCTAATTTTCACCATGCAGCTCCCAACTGATGTGGAGGCCTTTTGCACATCAGACCATGTGTATTCCACACTGAACATCCAAAAATTGAGGCACTCTGAATCACTGGCCCCTTTTGAAAACATTGGCCTTCCCCGCTCTCTGCCTCAGTTTCCCTGTCTGTAAAATAGGGATAGTCATACTTTCTATCTTGCAGAAAAGGTTGTGAAGTGTAACCCAGTGAAGGGCTGTGAGACCTGGGCTACGGAAATGCAAAGTATTATTGTTTCATTAACAGCGATTTGCTATACACAATTTCACTTGAATTGCATTCCTTCTTGCTCTAAGATGCACTGGAGGAATACTAATAAATAAACAACTGAAGCCAAATATTTGCCCCTTTCTTTTTTTATTATACCTAGCAAGCCAAAATCCGTGACATTCTACATAGATTTTTAAGTTCAGACAAGACCATTAGATCATCGTCTGACTTCCACAGGCCAGAGAATTTCAGCCAGTTATTCCTCTAATGAGCCGAAGAATAACTTCTGTTTGACTAAAACATACCAATCAGAAAGGCATCTAATGATTGGAAGACTTCAAAAGATGGACAGTCTGTCACTTCCCTTGGGAGTTGGCTGCAGTGGCTAATCACCTTGTTAACATGTTTTTGGCCTCATTTCTCATTTGAATTTTTCTGGCTTTAACTTCTAGCCATGGGTTCTTGTTCTGCCTTTCCCCGCTAAATTAGAGAGCTCTTTAGTACCCAATGTTTTCGGAAGCTGTGTAGATACTGTAATCAAGTCACCCCTTGATCTTCTTTTTGATCTGCTAGCCAAAAGGGGAAGAAGGAAGGGCTGGAGGAGATGGTACTGAACTGGGATCTATTCTAGAGAACATGGGTTTGACGCATGTCTCTGTCATAAATTTCATGTGTCAGTTTTGGGCAAGTCGCTGAATTGGTGTGCCTCGGTTTTACAAATGAGGATAATATTTCCCAGCTCAACTCGGGTGATGTGAGTAGAAAATTCATTATGGACCGACAGGCACTCAGATACTACAGTGATGAAGGGCGTATGAGTACATAGATAGAAATTCTCTGCTTCAGAGTTAGAGAGCATAGCTACAGCCAGAAAAGCATCCCATCTGCATCCACCCACACCAGCCTCAGCACTGCCAGCCTCAGTGCCTGATGTGTGTGCTTTGGCTGAACGGGCACCATGGAGGGAAAATTATTAATTTAGCAGTGCTTGCCGTTTACAGGTGGAACACACAGAGACGCTTGCTTAGCAGAGAAATGGGACGCTTTATCCCAGGAACATTTCAGGCCATTACAAAGTAATGCAGTTATATTTTTTCCCTCCTGCAATAACAAAAGCTTATTTGTTTTATGAGGCCACAAATTATTCTCGTCCCAACAGGTAAATTGGATACATGAAAAATATTAGTCAGCCAATTACTTTGTCCCAGAAAACTGCATAAAGGTTAATTAAGATCTATGCATTTACAGGACCTCCATTACCACAGCATCTGAGCAACTTGCAGCCATTGGCTGGATTTGTAACAGCCCAAAGGGGTATGGCAGGGTTCTTATCCACATCTGGAAAAGAGGGAGATAAGGCACAAAGAGATCTTATGCCTTTCCCAGGTGCACCCGTTCTTTAGAAGGCAGTCTGACGGCTGGCTTCTGTCGTACCTGCTTGCGGGAGGGGAAAATACTCTCCATCCAGAAACAGGGCTTATAGGACTTCATTATACTGCTGCGCTCCTTTTACTTGGGACAAAGGGGCCAGATGGGGGTGGAAGATCTCACCAAGAGCATCCATCGCACAGGCAGGAGCGGAACCCAGCTTTGCTACCTGCACCTTAAACACAAGAGCGTTTTTGCTTACATCAGACTTACGCGGGGAATATTTTTTTGGCTGATAAAAGTCCATGTTTCGAGCTGCTTGAAAAACTGTGACCATTTTTTTCATGGAAAGTGCAAAAATTTCCAGTGTAAAAAAAATCCGGCAGCATGTCAAACAGCTGTCAGCCTGCCCTAGTGACTGCATGCATTGGGATCACTATGCCTTTGCCAGGACAGTGTTGTGCTGTGGGGTTTTCCCCTAGGGTTACTTTGAAAGTCACGCTGCAAATGTAAGCGGATCGTATTACTACGATTATTAGTCATTCATTTCTTTGTCATAACATTGGCATTTCCAGGCCTGTCAGCCAAACTGCAGGCTGCGGGTGACAGCTGTTGGTATCTGCAGCTCTATCGCCCGAAACGTTAGCGTCTTGGCAATTTTTTTCCAGCTCTACACGTGCAATGAAGTAAAAATCCCACTTGCTCCGACAACCTTACGCTGACCCTGAAGGAACTGTAAAGGTTGCTGTTATCAGACTCTCAGGTCCCTGCTGTTAAATTAAAGAGGAGCTCACAGATGGAGGAGAGCGGGCACCTTACCAGCCCTGTACTGTCTGTTCTCTTTCTGATACATGTTTGTTTAAATGACACTGATAACCTGCCCCATCTCAATACGATGGTTCTATTGATCTGTAGTCAGGAAGTTCTCTGTTTCCTTGGGTCAGATTTTCAAGAGCATTCAGCTCCTATTTAGGCTCCAAAAAAAGGCCACAAACCAGATCCTCAAAGGGGTTTAGGCCCGTAACTCCATTGAAATCAGTCCTGCATACTCATGCATGTGCAAAATGCCGTACATACCCATGTCCTTCAAGTTACTCATGCGAGTAAGTGTTTGCCAGTTGAGGGCCTACAGGATTTTCCACAGGTCAGCCCATTGGGTGCTCAGGTCCTTGGAAAACCTGGCCCTAAATTAGGTTCCTAAATAAAAGCTAATCTCTTTAGTGAACATGGTCCTGACTGTGCGTGCTGAGCCTTTCTGGGCATCTTGATTTCTCCCGTCTTTTGTGTGCACCTGAGAACTTTTCTTATTCATTACTTTTAACTGTTACATTTCAGCCTCTTTTTTATTTTTGGCTTGGCTGTGTTACGAGCCCAGACTTTGAACCTCTCCCTCCCTCCAACCACAACCAGCACCCCACCAGGAGAGTATTTCTACCAGGGCAATATCCCCAACTCACTCTGCCCTCCATCCCACCCCCAATCTCTCTCTCCTACCCCCAGCAGGTCACCTATGCCACCCCATTGTGGGGACTCACTTGGGCCAGCCCTGCTCTAGATGCTCACGCTGGAGAAGAGGAGAATCCAGTCCCCGATAGAGTCCCTGGGCTATCAATCAGTTTCAGGCTCTTTGCTTATTTCTCCAGCCTGGCAGCTGCCTAAGGGTGAGGAGGAGAAAACAACCCAAGAAGTGTAGAGTAAACAATCTGTGGAGAGTGGTGAGGCGTCAGGCCAAGGAGCTCGGGGATTTAATGCTGGGTAGGTCACTACACAGCATGCAGTGAAAAAGGGAAACTCGTGTAGCTTGCAACTCTAAGATCCAGTGTCTCTGGAGCTTCCCGCTCCCTGCCGTTCACTCCGCTGATCATGCAGCCCACCAGTTCCCTCCGACTGGGTTTTAGCTTGAGGATGAGATTCAGAGTTGAGAAAAAAGGAGGGAGCAAATGGACCTAGCGAAAGCCAGCTGCAGTGCTTGGTTCCCTCACACCAGCTCTGACTGCCAATGTACCTCAGGCCTGTCTGGCCCACCTAAAAACAGTTCTAGGCCTGCTTGACTCCCTCCCAATTAAGCCAATTAGCCCTCAAGCCTGAGCAGCGTCACCCCCTGCTGGGACCCCCCCACCCCCGTAGCTCTGCCAATGCACCTCAATTCTAACCCACAACAGCCTCTAATATTCCATGTCTGAGACCCTAACGCAGTGGTCCCCAACACAAGCAGAGCCCCGGCTGGGGGCCATGGCTGGCGGCGGGGCTGGAGCAGACCTGGGGGCAGGGGGGGGCTGGGTGGCACTCCCGCCCTGCCCCCCATGAGGGCTGGCCTGGGCCATGCCGCCCCCTCCACCCCACGGAACATTCCTCCACGCCTCCTTCGGGGGGGCACACCCCACAGTTTGGGGACCTCTGCTCTAACCCCACAAGCCATTTGGCCTGTGGACCTCAGTCCTGACCTGCAGCACCACTAGAGGGCGGTACACACACACAATGCTGAGTCTTGCTTTCATCTCTCCCCTCACCTGCAAGTCTCCCTGCCGAATTCAGTACCCAATCCCTACCAACTTCTGAATGCTGCAGTAGCACCGGTGTTGTCAATTTCAGGTATCATCATCAAGCATGGACGTTTGAATCTATTTTCTGGCTGCTTTTAGGATTTAGCTGAATTGCACCAAGTGCATTTCCTTCTCTGACTCTTGTTAATTTCGCCCTGTTGAGGCACCGTGCCCATCATCTACCAGGATAGAGCCCCCTGTAAAAGCCCTAGTCTCATATCTCTTCTATAGCACAGTGACACCCCAATTCCCATTCCACAACCGGAAATGGAGTTTCCAAATCCCTGCACCCACGTGACCCCTAAAACACCAGGTACCACATCAGTTCACCCTGTCTCTGACATGAGTTCTGTCAATATGGCAAGGAAGGTTTGGGAACCAACAGTCCACCAGCAGCAGAGAACTGCGGCTAGGACTTTAAGATCTGGCTCTGAACTTTCCCCCAGTTCAGGAATCTAGGGTGTTGTTGAGGCCACGCCGATCGCCATCACAAGTACAGGAGACACTACAAAGGGCATTATTTCCTCCTGCAATGTCGGGTGACGTTAGCGTCGGTGAGGATAACCTTCCAAACATACACTTCCCCTCCCCAGCAACACTCCAGCTACACTGATTACCCCAAGGATCTAGCCCCCGGGCAGTAAATTCACCCTTTCGTTCCAAATCCATTAAGCGCTCAGCTGCTGCCCGTTTGCTCATTCTAGACATGACACTCCATTCCAGGTGGCAGCTACGCCACTGAGACAGCCAGCGGCAGCAGCTTACGGGGCCATGTCTTTCAGGAGAGAGGGCTATGGATCCACGGAGCTTGGAACAGTCAGTGGCCTTTCAGGTTTGCAGTGTGTACAGGACACACTCGCTGTTTGCGTCAGAACCAACACTCTTGGAGCAACACAATGGAGATGGGGAGAAACACAACCCTTTTAAAGAAGAATGCCGCTGGGCTTGGGGGAGAGAGAGAAAGCAGGGGAAATAGTAAATCAACAATGTTTTAGCAAAAACATGCCTCCCTCTGCCCACTGGGGCATCATTTGCAATTTTTATAAAGTGCTGGAAACTCCAGAAAATGAAAATAAGGGTCTGTTTTGCAATGTAACCATACTCCCACTCTCCTTGGTCTGTCCTCAGCAGAAGAGCTGGGAGGGAACTGGCTTTCCTGTCCTAGGGAAATATTGCAGATTTCAAACATTTGGGGGGGGAAAATCAAAATCTCAACCATTTTCATGAACTGACAAAACACAAATGATCTCGGTGCAGGTGAAACAATTTACTTCAATAATTTTGAACATTTTTGCTTTTTGCTTTTTGACCATGTTTGGAGTCGAGACATGCGCCGAACCCCACCTTTTCCCACAACCAGTTTTGGTTTTCACAAATCAACATTTTTTCAATGGGAAAACTGTTGTCACAGTTATTGGCTGTGTGTTTGTTCTCTCTGTATGCTGTCCCAGCTCTGACCAGGTAGACCTTGAAAGAATTACCCAGAAAAACCGCGGACTCAGGTCAGTGGCGAAGGCTCTTGGCCAGGTTTAATGCCAACAAAGGACTCTACAGGACACTAAAACATGTATGCCCATGAAAATGGGCCAGCTCAGTCAGTGGGGGACTTTCCACTGCCCCCTAGGCCAGACAAGGACGTCCCTTCTGTGACCCCCCTCTTTAATACATGGGTACAAGCAAGTTACATATTACCCGTCTGATGTGGTTAGCTACTATCCGACATCCTGTACATCTCCATCCATTACCCTGTCATCCTGACCTTACCGTGGAAGGGGTCAATGTGTCCCTGTACCATCTTTGGGGAGTGTGTTTATAGCAGTGGCCCCCAAACTGTGGGGGCCACAGAGGAACATTCAGGGGGCACACAGTGGGGCCGGGCCAGCCCCACTGGGGGAGTGCCACCCAGCCCCGCTCTGCAGCCCAGCTCCGGCCCCAGCCCAGCTCTTCCCTCCCTTCATTCCCTCTCTGTCCCCAGGCCAGCTCCTCCTCCAGCCCCAGTTGAACCCCAGCCCTGCCGTCAGCTCAAGCTCCTCTGCTGAGCCAACAACGTAGCAATGGAGAGGGGGTATGGACAGATTCCATGACTGACAATGAGGGGGTGCAACAGGAAAAGTTTGGCCAGCACTGGTTTATTTGGGGTGTTGTGGTACTACACCTCTGGAACGTGTTTACGTGAATACCTAGTGCCGCATTCTTAGGAGCGCCTGTGTTTTAGCAACGCCAGCCATATTTCTGCCATATTGACAGTGACGTTGTAAGCAGGCGTTTGCTTTGTCGCGGGGCCTGACTCTTGCTGATTTTTGTTCAGGCCCCATGTCTCATACCAGGCCCCGTGTTTCAGGCTCTCTCTTTCTATTACAACTGTTTGCCAAAAAATTCCCAACCCTCTCTACCCACCAGTCCCTGCCATAACTGCCGAATCCAGGCCAGGATTTAGGAGACCCTGGAGGGTACATCAGACAACACACGCTGTGATAGATGAAAGCCCAAGAGAACCACAGGGTCCTTTGGTGTCCAGAAACATCAATAAAGAACCCCCTCTATAGTCATTGCAGCCGGTCCTGGCTACCCTTGGCCAGAAAGGACCCTGCAGTCTCTATCTTCATTTTATTATATTACTGTATTCATACAAAGAGTGATAGTTTGGATTGTGCCCTCTGGATTTAAAAGAGCACCAGGCGGCAGGGAAATGCTCTGTAAGGGGCGATTGCTGTGCTCCCCGCTGGGGCATGGTGGATATTTGCAAATTGCCTCCAGCCCCCTCTCTTAAAACATGTGATCCTGCGTCCCCTGTGCGTACCCCTCTTCCAAAGGGGAAGCTATCTGATGGCTCTTCTGGGCCTGGTTCCCTGTTGTGCAGCATCTTATATGGTCGTTTAGCGGCGTGCGAAGCTCTCCCGCCTTGCATTGGCGTAAACCGCTCCAGCAGGTGCAGGGCAGCGGTGGATCAACCCGGGGCGTGCAATGGGAGCATTGCGTGGCTTGCCCGGTGTTCGTGTGTGTGGGCAGTAGAAAAAAATGTAGGTGTGGTCTTCCAAACCAGAGGCGTGGCCAGTGCCAAGGCCCGTATTCAAGACGCTGCACGGCAGGACCGGGGCAAAAATCAGAGTCACTTCAAGCAGCTTTAAGTGGAACCTCTTCCACACAGCAGCAATGACTGTTGCCAGCATGAGTCATTGCTCCTCAGGGACAATATGACTTGTGACAAGCTGAGAATATGACATGTTAGTGATGTTCCCATAATATGCATCATGTTGGTATCCTGGCAATAGTTATCCATTGCATGCATTGGGATGTGGCGTTCAAGTGCACATACTTTAAAGCTCCAATTCCAGGCAGGGGCTGTGGGGAGAAGGACAGCACGAGCCAGCTCTGCAACAGACTCCCTGTATGACCTTTGTCCACTCATTTAATCTCTCTGCTGCTCAGTTCCCCATCTGTGAAATGGGCTAAGAGTACTTCCTTTCTGTCTACTTAGATTGTAATTCTTCAGGCCAGGGTCTCTCTCTCTCACACCATGTTTCAGTACAGCACCTGGCACAATGGGGTCCTGATGAAGATTGGGTTCTCTAGATGCTATTGGAATAAGAATTTGGGAAGCCCCACAAACCAGGCATTAAAAAAAGGGGAGTGGATGTCTCAGGAGACTGATTATTATTTGTTTTTGGCAGTCTCCACGCAAGGTGCCGGGCACTTTGCAAACCCAACATAAGGCAGGACCCCTGCCCAAGATTGTTTAGAAGATAACTCGGCAATGAAAAGGGAAGGCGTACAATAGAGGAGTAAAGTAGTCAAGGTGGTAACTGGCCAGGGCAATGGAAATCTTGACTATTACTGTGAGGAAATTTACAAATCCCAGTTTGAGATGATGAGCTTGCCATGTGCATCCATCTCAAATACCATTTTGATGGTAAGGCTGGCCTGCTTTTGCTCACATAATGGTACCTCTATCTTGCAAGGAAATTCCAAGGGATGGTGGCTCAGGGCTAGCTATGGAGGGTTGTTACACTTTGATGGTCCTCTATTCCAATGGATGCCCCCTTGGACAAAGTGGCCAAACCAAGAAAACCAGTCTACTCAGATAGCCTGGTAACTAAGTAACAGGCAGTGCTTAATTTGTGCTGGGGCTGAGCCCTGGCACCTCTGGGCCTGGCAGTTCATAGGCTTGCCACGTCAGTTATGAAAGTAAAAAAATCACTTTAGCCGGGATTGCTTTAGCCCCAGCACCTCTTTCATTACAAATGAAGCACTGGTCACCTGGTAGGGGACTTTAAACACCTGACAAAGCTGATCTGGAGGTCACTGACCAAGTGGAACACCAGCTTTCTAGGACAACCTCTCTGAGCAACTATTTGCGAGAGGGAGAAGAGACCAGAAGCAGAAAGCAAGGCTGTGCAGGAGGAGAATGCTAGACACACTGGGGGATTCTGACTAAGTCCCAAAGACTGCTCAAGAGTGGTGAGGAAACTGAAGCAGGGAACTGCGTACAGGTGTTTATTGTTTTGTCTAGATCTTTATGTTCTTTGTGCTGTTTAAAGTAAAGAGTGATTGTTTTAGAATCCCTTTTGCAAAGCCTGTCTGGTTTGTGCTTTAACTATCACATGCCCACGAAGAGGCAAGCTGTAAACCAGAGTGCCATGAGGCTGGAGCCCTGGGAATGGTGTGCTTGGGCTATGGGAGGTGTCTTGGGCAGGTCAGCACAAGTTCTGGGGGCCCTAGGCTAGCTGGATCATGAGGTCCCACGTCTGTGAAGGGGAATCAAACAGAGAATCAGTGCTCAGGAAATGCACCAGAGAAGCCAAAGAAAGAGACAGTGCTGGAGAATACCCTGACCAAGGGAAGATTAAAAGCACATGGGTCTAGTGGCCCATGGTGAACATCCAGCAGGGGGAGCTAGACCAGGGCTGTGACAAGTGCAATGAATTCTTTTCTTCTTGTCAGATAGGTTACCCCCAAATCCCTACAATCCAGCTGGGTTCAGCTGGCTCCGTGTAGACATCATGGCAGGAGTGGATCTTTAAGGAGGGTTTTGAGAGGCTTAGTGGCGTTACCAACCAGGGCCTGAGCGCATAGGGGTCAATGGAGTCCCAGGGTCTACCTCCGGGAGTGCGTTCCAGGCACAGGGACAGCATAGAAGAGGCGTGGAGAGGCTGGAGGGAGGAGCAGATACAGAAGTACTAGCAGAGAGGAGGTCATAGGGAAGGTAGGAGGTGAAAAGAGGCAAGGGACGGGGCGGGGGGTCTATTTCACCCTCAGCTCAAAGCCAGTCCACAGTCACAGCGGCAGATTTTCCAAAGAGCTCAGCCCATTGGAGGCATGCTGGGTGCAGAGTTCCTCTGAATATCTGCCTATAGGTGTGTGACATTACCCAGGGCTCAAGCTGCACCAATGAACAGCTGCATCCCCTCAGTTCTCCAGCCTTTTACACTGCTCCGTTGTGAGAGCTCCTGGTCTGCTCTCCCGCAGCCCACAGCATGCACGTTACTCCTAGTTATATTGTATGAATGCTGCAGCCAGCCACTCTTGAATTATACTGCAGAACAACCACAGCAAATTCCCAGTCCATAACTTTCCTCAGAAATGTCTGTCTTTTACTGCCCAGCTCTCTCCTGGACAATACAGGCTCATACAAAGTCCATCATTTTATTGATAGAAAATGATATGCACAAATCCTGTTATGCCAAATGGAGTTTCCCAAACACTTTGATCCAAACACAGTGGTTTAGATAAAACAATAAAACACGTTTATTAACTATGGAAGGATAGATTTTAAGTGACTACAAGTAATGAGGCATAAAAGTTAGAATTAGTTACAAGGAAATAAAAGTAAAACACAACTAATGCCTCACTTAACAAGCTAAGTGAATTCAAATCAAAGTCTCTCTCTCTTGCCACATGTTCTAGCAGTCTTACTGGCTGAATTTCTTTCAGTCAGGATCCCTCCCCCACTACAATGCTCCCCAGACTTGCAACACATCTCAGTAATACCATTCAGAGGAATCTTATAACTTTACGTACAATAGTGTCACACATATTTTACCAGGACAATAATGATCAGCAAATTATGAGTTTTCAAATGATACCTCCCAAGGCATACTTTGTACAAAATTTACCATAGTCCTGTAAAAAGGGTGAATATAGGTGTACAGACTGTCACAGGGTGTCATGCTGGGCACTGAGCTCTTTCTGGCACTTTCATAGATTTTGAAGGCTAGACGGAACTATTAGACCATCTAGTCTGATCGCCCATGGAACACAGGCAGAGCATTTCATCCACGCTCTCCTGAGCATGACGAGAAGAGACATCCTGGCCCTGACACGTGTTGAACATTCACAGGGCACGTCTACAGCACAACCAGAGGGGGTGACTGGAGCAAGCGAGCGTCAGTAACAATAGCAGTGAAGCCATGGCAACATGGGTCACTGCGGGACCCTGGGGATGTACTCGAGTGGTTAGCCCATGCCGCAGCAGCTTCACTGCTATTGTTATTGGCTGTAGCTAGAAGAAAGCTAGCTTGGGTAAGTCTACATGCACTGCGGTCACACCGATGATTGCAGTATGGATCTACCCTACCCATAGATCCAAATCGGGGTGGGGTTTTGAAAGGCACTCGGCCTCTTGCTGCTCCCATCGGACTCAATGGCGAAGCTCCTGCTGCCTGCAATGGGTGCAGAGACTGGCCAATGCTGAACGCTGCTGAATAGTCCACCCGTACACCCCTGTAACGGCTTCAAATCCTTTCAGCACAGGCGGCCAAGGGGCCTCCAGCAGCTGCCTTCTGGGGCCGACGGCACACAGCTTCCAAACCAGCCCCGGCGGAGAAAAATAAAGTGTCGCCTTTTGGCACATGGCCGTGGTTCAGCATTTCTGTTGTCCATCTCTGCCCTCTTCCCACTTGCTCCCACTTCATCTGCTTTCTTCCCTGAAGGGCGTTGCACGTGCCACGCCCGGAGCCTTTGCGGAGCACAAAGTGGGAGGGCGCTTGCAGTGGAAATGAAAGGCTGGAGTTTAAACTCGGGGCGGGGGGTGTCAGAGAGAGCGAAAGTGAAGGGGGGGATGCGTGTGAGTTAGTGCTGGGTGTGTCTGTGAGTGTCGCTGGCTTAGTCTCTATTTCTGGGTGTGTTTCTGTGCGACTCTCGGGGTGAACGTAGTTGTGTGTGAGAAGGTATAATGTGATGTGCGTGTGTATCCGCAGGAGTGTGTGTGTGTGCTCTTGACTGTGTGTATCGGCATGCGTGTGTGCACGCACATACCTCCGTGTGTGTTGCTGGGTGACTGCACTGCGTGCATTTGTGGGCATACCTGTGTGCGCCTTTGTGCAGGTGTGTGACTTTTGCGTGTCTCGCAGCACATAGCGGTGTGTCTGCGTTCCTCAGGAGCGTTGCGATGTGCGGCTGGTGCCGTGTGCTTTGTGGCTGTTCAATAGAGCAGATAGGGCTAAAACACATCATCATCATGAACAATGGTCATGATACAAACTCGCAAGTCAGCACTTGGCAACTGCAGAGCACTTCACATGAACGCATGAATTAATCCTGTATGTCACATCCAAGGCTCTTTCCTTGCCTTTCTGTTCTTCAGTGTCATACTGAGAAACGAGACTCTTCCACTCCCCCGCCACTTCTGTCTTAAAACCCGACACAGTCACTGGGCTGCCCACCAAGCTGGCCGGTGGGTGAGTTCATTGCAGCTATTTAAGTGCAGGGCTGTGATTATGCCCCATTCAGCCTCCCCGCCCCCCTCCGCCCGCCCCAAAGAACATCCATAAACAGGCTACCGAGCCAGAGAAAACACAAGGCCTGTCAAGGAGCCCCTAAAGAAAGTGAGCTGGGGAAAAGGAACAAAGCAGGTAGCGTCCAGGAGGAATAGCACTGAGATTGCTGCCTCTCCAACGCAGTCCGACTTCCCTCTCCAGCCTCTGTAGTCAGGTACCTTCTCGTTGCTAGGCTACGAGTGATGGGGGATGAGGGTTCTTGTCTCAGACTCCATCTTGGAGCCCTGGCAGACCTTGCCGGGGGCGGGGGGGAGACTGAGCATCCCACAGGTGGGTATTCCAGCTGAGAGGAGCGCTGACGAGAAACAGAGGAGAGAGGTAGAACAGAGGCAATTCAGAGGTAGGGGCAAAGTTGTGTCAGCCCCTAGAACATTGGGGGAGGGCAGGTAAAGAGTGTAAGACATAATGGAGCATATTGACTGATGCAAAGTCTGTTCCCCCCCTTGCTCCTTTGCAAATGACACCCTTGGTTGGAGTGTGCGTGTTCTTCAGACCAGGGCTCCTCGCTGGGTGCAGAACTGGGTTAATGGTGACCTGGGATGAGCATAAGGCTGTGTTTCCCCCACATTCTGTAGGGCAGGGGAGCTAGATTTGTCCAAGAGGGGGAAGTGAAGAGAACTGGCCACCGCTGCTGCTTTTAGCCACTTCTCCCCCCATCGGCACTACCCACCTCGCTGCCTGCCCAGGAAGGGGGCGTGCTGCAGAGAGAAGCTGGGTGTCACCCCCAGGAGGCAATGCAAAGAGGACAGCCAGCCATGCAGCATAGCAGGTGCCCCTGCAAAGGGGAGAGCTGGCGTAAGGAGAAAGAAGGTCACGGGGACAAGGGAGAGGAGGATTGAGGAAAGAATGGACAGGAAAAAAGGAGGCCTGGCCCTAAGGGACCCTGGGCTGAGGACACAAGGGAAAGGGGCATACAGGATCAGAGCAGGGATTTCTCATTTTTCCGCACATGTTCCAGGAATCTGCCCTTCTCAGAAAGTGACTCACACGGTGGAGGTCTGAGCCACATTCGCCACCAGCGTGAACTGGTGCAATCAACGCACCAGATTATCAACGCACCAGGTTGTACCGTATGATTGGAGGATTGCTAACATAGTTCCTATTTTTAAGAAAGAGAAAAAAAGTGATCCAAGTAATTATAGGCCTGTTAGTTTGACATCTGTAGTATGCAAGGTCTTGGAAAAAATTCTGAAGGAGAAAGTAGTTAAGGACATTGAGGTCAATGGTAAATGGGACAAAATACAACATGGTTTTACAAAAGGTAGATCGTGCCAAACCAACCTGATCTCCTTCTTTGAGAAAGTAACAGATTTTTTAGATAAAGGAAACGCAGTGGATCTAATTTACTTAGATTTTAGTAAGGCGTTTGATACGGTGCCACATGGGGAATTATTAGTTAAATTGGATAAGATGGGCATCAATAGGAATATTGAAAGGTGGATAGGGAATTGGTTAAAGGGGAGACTACAACGGGTCCTACTGAAAGGTGAACTGTCAAGTTGGAGGGAGGTTACCAGTGGAGTTCCTCAGGGATCGGTTTTGGGACCAATCTTATTTAATCTTTTTATTACTGACCTGGGCACAAAAAGTGGGAGTGTGCTAATAAAGTTTGCAGATGATACAAAGCTGGGAGGTATTGCTAATTTAGAGAAGGACAGGGATACCCTACAGGAGGATCTGGATGACCTTGTAAACTGGAGTAATAGGAATAGGATGAAATTTAATAGTGAGAAGTGTAAGGTCATGCATTTAGGGATTAATAACAAGAATTTTAGTTATAAGCTAGGGACGCATCAACTAGAAGTAACGGAGGAGGAAAAGGACCTTGGAGTATTGGTTGATCATAGGATGACTATGAGCTGCCAATGTGATATGGCTGTGAAAAAAGCTAATGTCGTCTTGGGATGCATCAGGAGAGGTATTTCCAGTAGGGATAAGGAGGTTTTAGTACCGTTATATAAGGCACTGGTGAGACCTCACCTGGAGTACTGTGTGCAGTTCTGGTCTCCCATGTTTAAGAAGGATGAATTCAAACTGGAACAGGTACAGAGAAGGGCTACTAGGATGATCCGAGGAATGGAAAACTTGTCTTATGAAAGGAGACTCAGGGAGCTTGGCTTGTTTAGCCTAACTAAAAGAAGGCTGAGGGGAGATATGATTGCTCTCTATAAATATATCAGAGGGATAAATACCAGAGAGGGAGAGGAATTATTTAAACTCAGTACCAATGTGGACACAAGAACAAATGGATATAAACTGGCCACTAGGAAATTTAGATTAGAAATTAGACGAAGGTTTCTAACCATCAGAGGAGTGAAGTTTTGGAATAGCCTTCCGAGGGAAGTAGTGGGGGCAAAAGATCTATCTTGCTTTAAGATTAAACTCGATAAGTTTATGGAGGAGATGGTATGATGGGATAACATGGTTTTGGTAATTAAATATTCATGGTAAATAGGCCCAATGGCCTGTGATGGGTTTTAGATGGGGTAAGATCCAAGTTACCCGGGAAAGAATTTTCTGTAGTATCTGGCTGATGAATCTTGCCCATATGCTCAGGGTTTAGCTGATCGCCATATTTGGGGTCGGGAAGGAATTTTCCTCCAGGGCAGATTGGAAGAGGCCCTGGAGGTTTTTCGCCTTCCTCTGTAGCATGGGGCACGGGTCACTTGCTGGAGGATTCTCTGCTCCTTGAGGTCTTTAAACTACAATTTGAGGACTTCAATAGCACAGATATAGGTGTGAGGTTTTTTTTGTAGGAGTGGTGGGTGAAATTCTGTGGCCTGCGTGGTGCAGGAGGTCAGACTAGATGATCATAATGGTCCCTTCTGACCTAAATATCTATGAATCTATGAATCTATTCCAGCTGGGAAGCGGGGCCAGTATTGCCTGGTGCAGTCTCACCCCCAGCCCCCCCCCACAGCAAAGCAGAGGCCCTCATGGGGGGCTCATTCCACCCTGCCTGGCAGAACAATCCTGCCCTGTGTGCAAAGGGTTACATGCTGGAAACTGGCCTTGTTTTCTCTCCAGTCTCTGTTAGTCACTCTCTCTCTCTCTTCCCAGCTGCCTGGTCGCTCTCAGCCGTACCCGCCAGTCTCACAGGTCTTTGCTAGTGCGAAGATGAAAAACCCTCGGTATCTGACACAGATGAAAGCAGCTGCCAGGTGGTAAAGAAGGGCGGGGGGCTGTCTGCTGGATTCCTTGGGCCCTGGGGCAGCAAATACTGACACTGCCAGGGCCCAGGTTCCAAGAGTGCCCATGCTGGGGGCTACTCCTATCCTAAGGAGAGTCCTGATTGTGTTCCCAGGGCAACTTTGTGTGTACGTCATTTCTGCAGGGGAGTTCCACTCAGATGCAGCCCTCAGCTCCAGGGAGGTGGCTGGCATTGCTCCATGCACCAGCTGGGTTGACTGAGGTGTAACCCACTGGTGAGTGTGTGTGGCAGGTGCCCCTCTGTGCCTGATCCACCAAGGGCATGAGGCTTTTGCACCCGCAGCTAGGGAACCTGGGCGGTTTAGTTCTGCAGGGCCCCGATTCAATCCCTGGTGTCACAGCCTAGAAGGCAGCCTCCATACATGCACCAGAAGTGACGCTGCTTAGGGGCACGCAGGGAAATCGAGGGACTTTGCCAAGGTTCCACCAGGCTGGGAATGGCTTTGCCGAGGTCACATAAGGAGTCAGTCGCATGGCCAGGGCTAGAAGCCAGGCTCTTCAGTCCTTAACTCTGACCCACTAGACTACCAAGCTCCCTCCCACTGATGATTAAGGGGCGTCTAGACTGCAGTCGCCGGGCGTGACTGCAGCTTGGGCTGATGCACCTGAATGAGTTTTACTCTAGCTTTCTGGGGTGTGGGTTTGGATTTCAGACACTCAGCTCTCACAGTGGCAGAAATCAGACATCACTGTGACATTTCCCCCCAGAAACTTGTTATGCTTATAAGAAGCACACAGGATCTTTTTCAGGGGGAAAGGCAATAGGCTGCGTTTACTGAAGATAGAACAATTAGCATTCAATCACACCACACACACATTGTCCCGCGAGTTGATGTTATAGTTACCAGTTTAGAGTCCGGATCAACCTAGTGGCCAGCTAGGTTGATCACCGGTAGGGAGGAGCTGGGTCCCGTCAGTCGTGACACGATGCTTGGGGGAAGCTTTGGTAGGACGAACCCAAAGTTTCATGGCAAGGCCCCATGTTTATATAGTGATTTTCCTTGCTTGGGACCAATGAGTTTTGCACCGTTATGTGTTATTAATTGTTGTTTGACAAGTGCTTGTTTTCTTAAATTGTCCTTCTCATCCTTTATCTTGTTTTTTCATCAAGTCTCTCAGGGAGTTATCCCAAGCTGGTTTTGATCACAGCTATCTTGTTGCCATTGATAGGTGCCTGTCTCATCTTTAGAGTCGTCAATCTGCCCTCCTCTGACATTTCAATAGGGGCGTGATGCAGCCTCCTGGCGCCCTTGCATCTGTTTCTGGTTCCTCCCTCGTACATCTGGTTCACCGATGACCTTCACACTTACCTCTTTACACCCACATTCCTGATTTACACACAGAACAGAATTAATTTACACAGAACATTTTGAACAGGAACATCAAGTTGCAATTTACAAGAAAACAATCATGGTGTTCTTTTACATATTTTAAAATGCTAAACCTACAACAAAATAGTGACCTTAAAATGTCTGTTACTGCCTTGAACTCAGCCCAGACACAGAATCCAGCTGATGCATCTTTACCAAATGGCCCATTAGGCCATTTCTTTCTGCTATTCAAAAAGGGTGGCTGGCAGGATATGATGAAATCATACACCAATACATTTAATATATGCTACATTATTATTTTATTATTTTTCACTTTTTATTTTAAATGATATAAAATGCAAACATAAAATCCTACTACTACAAACTGGCCACTGGCCCTTTCTGGCTTTCGTCCCAACCTGGAATCAGGGGCATGTTAGTCTCTGAACCGAGCTCCCCCAGAAATCCCAGCGGGGTGGGGGATTTCTTTAGAGCCATCTCTACAAGGAACTGAACTAGGCTCCTGGAACAACCACTAACCTGGAGGAGAAAATAGCGTTCTAGTCCATTCCCAAGCCAGCCATCCTCCCCCTGCTGGGATCTACCGCGCTATCTGATGATCAGTTGAGCCTATTCCCAAAATGTGTCCCATAAGCTTTTCTTCCCTTCCTATCCAGGCATCATTAAAAGCTACACTAGAGGCAGATCAGAGGTAGTGGGGGGAAAAGAAAAGAAACACAAGCCTCTCTGGATTTAGCAGAAGGCCGAATACATAACTCCCTGTGTTTAATCTCGCCTTTCAATTCCCTTTTATATTCTCGATGACAGAGAGACGCACTTATTAAAGATTTTTAACAGCTAGCCAGAGGCTCCGGCTGCTCACACATAATTTCTACCCATTGAATGCGTGTGAGTTTATTTTTATGTCTTTCAGAGAAAAAAGGAAGGAAAAGAGGGGGAGGGGGAGAAGCCATCACCTTCTCAAATTGACTTGCTTAGACTTTCTGGAGCGATGATAAAAAAGAACAGGGGAGAGAAGGGCAGCCCTTTGAAGCGCTGAAATATGGTAATAAGGAGACGGGCAAATACGAGACGATCATTAGCTGTTATTGTCTCACAGCACAGCATGCTGCAAACATCTTTCCCCTCCCCGCCGGCCAGTGGGGCCAGTGCCTACACTGGTGGAAATCAGCATCATGCCATTAACTTTGATGGCGCTACGCAGATTGACACCAACTGAGGAGCTGGCTGTGTGCGTGTGTGTGTTCGTTTGTGTTAATAAAGCCTCAGCGAGACCATTTGGGATTGAACGGCGCTGCCCGTTTTTCATGCAGGGAGCATGGCCTAGTGGTTACAGCAGCAGCCTGGACACCAAGACTCCAGGGTGCTCATCCCCACGCTGCTCTAGTGACTCACAGGGTGACAATGGACAAGTCACTTTGCCTCTTTGTGCTCCAGTTTCCTCATCTCTTTTAATCCCGGGCTAGTAAAATTGGTCTTCCTCATCCTGAGAGTCTGAACTGAGATTTCCCAAGACTCTTGGCCTAAAAGGGCTAGGCCAAGGCAATGAGCTATTGCCTGGGGCGGGTCAAAGCAGGGGTGGCTCATCCTTGCAAGCTCAGGTTTGCAAGCCTTTTCCCCTGTGTCCTAAGCCCCTGGGAGTATGGGGGCGTTGGGGCTGAGCCAGCTGATGGCAGGTGGAGGGGCTGTTAAAAATTTGCATCTTCTCTGTAGCCTGAATTTGTCCAGCTTCCCCTTAGATCTTGTTGTACCTCTGTCTGCTGGACTGGAGGGCTCGCGATTACCCAATTCCCGTTCCCCACATAGGTACTTATAGACTGGGCTCAAGTCAGATCTTATCCTTCTCTCTGTTAAGCTCAACAGATTGAGCTCTTTGAGTCTCTCACGGTCAGGCCTGTTTTCCAAGCCTTTAAACCTTCTCCTGGCCCTAGAAGCTCAGTGTATTTTCTTTCTCTTTCTTCCCTTCGCTGCTTCTGTTTCCATCGGGGTGGGAGGGGGTCCCCTCTGCATCTACCAGGGCAGTACAGCGATATCCAGTCTTCACTCTTATTTTAAAGCCCAAACGCCCCCGATCTCTTAGCCTCTCTGGGTTGTTTCTGGAGCTGACGCCCTGTTCCCTACTTACCCAGAGCTGAATCACGCCGAGGCATCGGCTTGGTACGACCCACGCCAAACCAAGGGCCCCTTTCCATAGCCAGCAGCTACCCAAGGCAAGTCTCCCTTGCACAATGTGCTGAGTGGGCTTTAACCAAAGCACCTTGGGGGTCCGATTCCTCAGCCCCCTCCCCTGGCAGAAATCCAAGGGACTCTCAGCGGGGCAAGCTCAGAGGCGGCAGGTGAGCGTGGCACTGGGCAGATCACACAGGGCGCCACCATCCCCTGATTGCACCTGTGACTCAGTTTGGCCTGGCCTGCTGCCCAAGCTCTTGCACGTTCTGGGGCTGGGAGCACAAGAGCTTTCGGAAGAGAGAGAGAGAGCTTCGTTTTCCAGGAGGCTTGTTATTTTTAATGACTGTTTAAACCTTAGGATTCTTTCGCCATTCGCTCACGCGGCAACACCAGCTACAGCATGAAAGGCAGCAGCCAGAGCTGCCACCAAGCCCCTTGGCAGCTCCCTTCACATGCTTCGCCGTGATCACCACAGGCCGCTGCGTAACATGGCCCATATTTCCCTGCCCCCATCCAGCAGGCTCCTCGCTAATGCTACCAAGGCAGGGATGGGATGGGATGGGATGGGGGGAGGGAGGGGCATGCCATGTCTGAGCAGCGATTTCATCAATAAAGCCTGGTTCTCTCTCTCAAGAACACTACACAGGGATTGCTCAGAGGCGGGGGGAAAATATCATGAGTACCTCTGATTAGACTGAGAAAGAAACCCACGGGGGGGTTGAGGCTCAGCTGGTGCGATGCATGAGCTGTGCAGTCCAGGGATCAGACTTGGCCAAATGAAAGCGAGTTCAGGGCTTGCACATCTTCGTCCCGAGTGGGTATTTGCCTGCATAACAAGTGCCTCAGCCAACGTGAGTGGCTGGGTTGCTATGACTGGGTCTCTCTCAGCAGGAGGTGTCTGGAGTGCTTTAGCAGAGCTGTGTGGGATGCCAAGGGCTGGAGTCGCAGCGGGTGCTGCAGGACGGGACCGAGGTGCCCTGGCAGAGCTGGGGTTGGAGGATCCCAAGGCTGGAATAGCAGCGGGTGCTGCAGGACGGGACCAAGGTGCCCTGGCAGAGCTGGGGTTGAAGGATCCCAAGGCTGGAATAGCAGCGGGTGCTGCAGGACGGGACCAAGGTGCCCTGGCAGAGCTGGGGTTGGAGGATCCCAAGGCTGGAATAGCAGCGGGTGCTGCAGGACGGGACCGAGGTGCCCTGGCAGAGCTAGCTGAGTGAGGCAGGACTGGAATAACAGAGATCACTAATATGAACCAAGTGCAATAGTCTGGAAAGCAATGATTCATGACTGAAACTGGCGGGTGCAGCCAAAGCCCAGAGACGCTGATCCCAGGGGCCAGTGGCAACTGGAGGAGTAGGTGCTTAAACTTCCGCCAAAATGTACCTCTGATACTCCCCTGGTGGAAAAAAATGGCATTTTCCCTTCAATATTAAACCCTTCCCTATTCTAACTACTTCATTTCCAGCTTCCTAATCATTTTCTTCACCCTTTCCCCCAAACAGCTTCTCAGATAACACCACTCTGCGATCCTTACTGGTTGTACCTACGCCAAAATCTGGAAACAGCACTGGACTGAGACTCAGGAAACCTGGGTGAATTCACAGCTCTGTCCCTGCCTGCTGGGTGACCTTAGGTAAGTCATTTCCCTGCCTTGTGCCTCAGTTTCCCCCAGCTGTAAAATGGGGATAATGATACTGACCTGTTCTGTAAAGTGCTTTCAGATCTACTGACAAAAGTGCTAGATAAGAGCAAGCTATTACATTCTTTGACCCCATTCCTTGATGGGGTTCCTGGCCTAGAGGATGTGGGAAGCAGTAGATATGGTCTATCTTGACTTTAGTAAGGCTTTTGACACAGACTCACGTGACCTCATAAACAAACTAGGGAAATGCGGTCTCGATGAAATTACTATAAGGTGGGTGCACAGCTGGTTGAAAGAACATACTCAAAGAGTAATCACTCATGGTTCGCTGTCAAACTGGGAGGGTGGATCTAGTGGGCCCCACAAGGATCAGTCCTGGGGCCGTACTGTTCAATATGTCTTGTAATGACTTGGCTAATAGAATGGACAGTGTGCTTATGAAATTTGTGGATAACACCAAGATGGGAGGGGTGGGTTGCCAGCACTTTGGAGGACAAGGATTAGAATTCAAAACGACCTTGACAAATGGGAGACTTGGTCTGAACTCGACAAGATGAAATTCAATAAAGACAAGTGCAAAGTACTACACCGAGGAAGGAAAAAATGAAATGCTACAAAATGGCTAGGAAAATCCTGCTGGAAAAGATCTGGGGGTTCTAGTGGATCACAAATCGACTTTGGGTCAACAATGTGATGACAATTGTGAAAAAGGTTAATATTCTGGGGTATATTAACAGAAGTGTCCTATGGAAGACACATCCCAGTCTATTCAGCTCTGGTGAGGTCTCAAATGAAGTACTGTGTCCAATTCTGGGTGCCACGCCTAGATGTTGATAAATTAGAGAGAGTCCAGATTAGACAAACACCTGCCAGGGACGGTTTAGGTTTACTTGGTCCTGCCTAAGTGCAGGGGGTTGGACTTGATGACCTCTCGAGGTCCCTTCCAGCCCTGCATTTGTCTGATTCTATTATTATTATTTGAACTGTGGTAATGCCTAGAGACCACCAAGCCGGGATCAGGACCCCATTGTGCATCATAACAAAACGATGCTCCTTGCCCCAAAGAGTTTACAAACTAAGCACGAGATCATGAGACAACTTTGATTAATGGAATAAGCAGAGGTCACAGCGCTCCGGCTGGTGAACCCCTTGTCTGTGTTTTGTGATCATTGTGACAAGGGTGTGTTTTAAGGAGAGAATTAAAGGACTCAATCCTAACTGGTGCTGTCCTCATCACCATGGGATCTCAGCCCAATGAGTGTTGCACACACCTGTGTGAGAACAGAACTTGACTAGCAACATTGGCAATTGTTTAGTAACTAACTGCTCCTGTTTAGCCAGCAGAGGGCAGACAAGAAAATAAAACATCCCCTGGGGAATATTGTATAAAAACAACAGGAACTGTGTTTTCAAATTTCCCAGGGATCTTTTATTTTCGCTGCCTGGTCAGAATATTTGAAGGTAGCTCAAATTTTTGTATTCAAACTAAATCAGCAGCGTCCTATTAAACCTCCCTCTCTGGACAGCTTTTCCTTGATAGACAGGAAACTACATCTTAATTGTTAAAAGAAAAGGAGTACTAGTGGCACCTTAGAGACTAACCAATTTATTTGAGCATAAGCTTTCGTGAGCTACAGCTCACTTCATCGGATGCATACTGTGGAAAATACAGAAGACGTTTTTATACACACAAACCATGAAAAAATGGATGTTTATCACTACAAAAGGTTTTCTCTCCCCCCACCCTACTCTCCTGCTAGTAATAGCTTATCTGAAGTGATCACTCTCCTTACAATGTGTATGATAATCAAGGTGCCCCCCCCGCCCACAGTTCCTCTGAAGTTCTTGTTAAACCCTGGATTTGTGCTGGAAATGGCCCACCTTGATTCAGGGAAACAGAAATCTGGTGACACTGACAAGGGCTAAGGCTAGTGAGAACAGGGGCTAGGCATGTCCTCGCTCTCGACTCAGCTCAGCTGATGAGTCACACGCTGACCTACAGCATCCCCAGCTGTTCCATTCATGAGACCCCACCCAGCTCTGCCAATGCACGATCTCATTCCCGAACTCCAGCCCTCTCTCCGCTCTACCCATCCTGGACATGCTCATGCGTCTCTGCAGAGCCAGTAATTCCAGTGCTCTGCAATAAAGATTCCTATGGTGCAGTCAGAACAAAATGGTACTTTATATCTTGAGGCCCAATCTAGGATAACCAGGCTTGTGCCATTCGTAGCTGGAGCAGATCTGGGCCCGTATCTCAAGAAGAAAAAGCACCAGTAACTTACAAACTCTTTGGGGCAGGGGTTATTTTCTATTTGTACAGCCCCTGGCACAAAGTGGCCCCGATCCTGAGTGGGGCCTCTGGGTGTCACTGCAATATAAATAATGACAATGATACAAAATCCCCCCTGTTGTTGTTATATATTATCAGCATCACCATTGCAGCTAGAGGTCACAACTGAGATCAAAGCTGCATTGTACTACGGGCTGTAAAAACACAGTGAGAGACAGTCCCTGCTTCAAGGCGTTTACAGTCTAAACAGACAAAGGGTGGGAGACAGGGAGGGTCGTTATCTCTATTTTACAAAGGGGAACTGTGGCAAGGAGGTTCAGGGTCTGATTCCCAACGAGCTCAGCTCCCACTGATTTAGGCACCAAATGTGATGGTCAGATTGTCAGAGTTTAACATTTTTTGACCCTAACTGCAGCTGTGGAGGCCTTTGGAAAACTGTAGCCCCTCGTGAGTTGCCCCAGGTCAAACAGGAAGTCCGTTGGGTCGGGGATTGGAACTCAGTCACGTGTATGGTTAGAGGCGTGAGGCATTGACCCACTGACGGCGCCAGCCGCCTAATCACAGGTGCAGAGCCGTCCTTAGCCATAGGCGGAATAGGCAGCCGCGTAGGGCACCCCTCTGCCTAGGGCAGGGCTGCTGGGTCCTAGAGAGAGCCGAACGCAGCACAGTCTGAGGGAGGAGCTTGGCAGCTGGGCTCTCTGGGAAGGGGAGGGGTTAGGGGTGGGGGAAGGAGGCACTCACCTGTGAGTGTGACTCTCTCCCCCGGTGTGAGGTGAGGCAGGCTCGGCGGCTGCAGTATCCTTTGTTGCCCGCCCCCGATAATGTCCATTCTTCTCCCCCCCACTCCCCTCTGGCAGGGCTGGGTTGCATGAGGGGAAGCAGGGGGCTAACTGGCTGCGTGCAGAGGAATGAAAGTGAAAGTGACTCGCTTCCTCGGCGGCCCCCAGGATTGGAATGGTCACACGCAACTGACTGGGCCAGATAGCATGTGTGAGCAATCAGGATGGGAGTTGGGGTAGGGTGACCAGATGTCCCACTTTTATAGGGACAGTCCCAATTTTTGGGTCTTTTTCTTATATAGGCTCCTATTACCCCCCACCCCCATGTCCTGATTTCTCACACTTGCTGTCTGGTCACCCTAGGTGGGGGTAATTGGTGCCTATATAAGACAAAGCCCCAAATATCGGGACTGGCCCTATAAAATCAGGGCATCTGGTCACCCTAGCAGGGCAGCGCGTCTCTCCCCCGGATTGGCAGCGATCCATCTCATCCAGGGGGAGCTGCGCAGGGCAGGATGAGCTGCTGTGGCTCCGTGGGTGCCCTGTCCCTGAGATCAGATGCTGTGCTAACTTCATCATGGCCCGTGGGGCTGGTGGTGGTGCCCAGTGGCGTGTGATCGGACCTGAGGGTTTGCTGCTGCTGTTGCCACGCTGCACCCCAAGAGGTGGATTTGGGGGTCCTGCAGTTTTCCACCTATCTTCTCCTCTATTGCAGCTGTTGGACCAGCAGGCTGGGGGGTGAGTGAGCCAAGCATGAAAGCAGGACTGTGTTGCCATTTAGATTGTCATTTAACAACTTTGTTTGCCAAAAATCCTTGCTAACAATCCTGAATCCAATTTCAATCTTTTTTTTTAAAAAAAATCAATATCTTAGCCAAAAGCAGAAAATTAAGTTGTTGACAATTATTTGTGACAAGTTTGGTTCGGGGCAGGGAGTGGGCCAGTTTTCATCAGAGAAACAAACAATGTTGACTGGCTTTCCAATAGCCCTGTTACTGCTAAATAGAGCCCTCCAACAACTGGAATATGCCCATCTCCTGACTCGTGTATAGAGTGACTGTATGTTGTACGAAGATTCTCTTGCTTTTTTTTCCCGTGAGTCACTTTAGCTTTTGCCAGCCCAGAGGTTGGGCAGCCAATGTCTTACGTTTTCACAGTGTTTTGTCCAACTTTCATAAAGTAAATACACGGTTAATAGGAGTTAAAAAGGCCAAGGACACGTCCTTGTGAAGAATCTGTGCAGCAGATCATGCTAGAGCTGTGAAAATGTCTGGTTTTGATGAACTTTAGAGGCAGTGATTTATCATGTATTTCTGGCCGGGCCCCAAATGGGCTGCTATTGCTAATGTCTTGCCAAACAAAAACAAGGCACAACAGGACTTCTGTAGCATTTCTGTGCTGCCTTAACCTAGATGAGAGGATTCTGTGCTGACTTCATTTTGGTCACTTTGTGCTTTACCTAGGAGTAAAACTAATGTTCTATTTTGCCACTGTTTAGAAACCCAGCTTATTAAACTGGGTAATGCCATTGCTCTAGTTACAGTGTAAGGTGGATAGAGAGTTGTAACTAACATTAAGACTGATGCCCACTCTACATTTAAAACTAAAATGTGGCTTTGTAAAAATGACATGGGTTTCCAACTCTGCTGTGTCTCAGTCAGGGCGGAGCGCCTTGTGAGGGGTCTTCACTCTAGCTCAAGGTCACAGACTCACGACCATCCTATATTCGTTATTTTAAATAATATTTCTGATAATCTGATCATTTAAACAGTTATTTCTTTAAAAAAATACACTTATAAGTTATGTCGTATCGAAAACAATTTTCCAGGTCATAAAAAAGAAAATGGAAAGATGAAATAGGATTAGCTGTACAAGCACAGAAGGGTTCTATACTTAAGTTTGTATGTCTTGAAAACAACGAAGTTGATCAAGATCATCAAGTAACTGCCGAAGAAAATTTTTATGCAGACGAAGCTCAAGAAATGCAACAACACACAGAACAATCATCTGAAACAGATGCAGACACAAAACAAGAAATTACAACCGTTGAAACCGTACTAGCATGGGATATAGATGACATTGGCACATGGCCGCAATCTTTAAACAACGAATTCCGTGCCATTATACTTGAGAAAGGCCCCGGGAGAATAAAAGATCTTGAATATCCTAAAGACAGAGTTAGGAAATTCACAGAAAACAATTACTACAAAAGACTTTCTTATGGTGAAATTGTCAACAAATGGTGGCTTGTGTACTCTAAATGCAAGGATGCTATACTTTGTTTCCCCTGCAAGCTTTTCAGTAGTTGCAATTTTAAGACAGCAACCATGGGTATCAATGATTGGAAAAATCTCAGTCACATATTATTGCAACATGAAAAGGCACAACACCACACTGAAAGTTTGCACAAATGGTTTGAGCTGAGTGTAAGGTTAAAAAATCAGACAAGTATTGATGTCCAAAATCAAAGATTGCTGGAGTCAGAGAAGCAGCATTAGCGTTGTGTTCTTGAACGTCTATTATCTATTGTTGAATATCTATCAACAAACAATCTTGCTTTTAGAGGAACCATTGAGACATTATTCCAGCCCAAAAATGGCAAATTTTTGGGCCTTGTACAACTGCTGGGAAAATTTGACACAGTGATGAGTGAACATCTCCGAAGAGTAACTGAAAATGAAATACATGACCACTATTTGGGACCAAGAATTCAAAATGAACTGATCATGCTAATGAGTGATAAAGTGAGAGACAAAATTGTTTCATTGGTTACTCTGGCAAAATATTTTGCCGTAATTCTAGATTGCACTCCGGACATAAGTCATCAAGAACAGATGGAGTTAGTAGTGAGATTTGTCTACATTAGTGATTCAGCACAAATTACAGTTAAGGAATCATTTATCATATTTTTAGAAGTAGAGGACACTACAGGTTTTGGACTTCTTCAAGCTCTCCTTGATGAACTAAAACGAATGGGATTGTCCGTAATGAACATTAGAGGACAAGGCTATGATAATGGTGCCAATATGAGAGGATGCATTTCTGGTGTGCAAGCTAGATTGCTGGCAGAAAATCCACGAGCCTTTTTTGTTCCGTGTGCATGCCACAGCCTTAATTTGATTTTGTGTGATATGGCCAAGTGTTCTGTAGAAACCATTTCTTTTTTTGGTTTGCTGCAAAGCATTTACATACTCTTTTCAGCTTCCACTCACTGATGGCAAATATTCAAAGCACATGTCAATGGTATTACCGTTAAGCCTCTATCTGAGACACTCTGGGAAAGCAGAGCAGAAAGTGCAAAAACATTGAGATATCAATCTGAGGAAGTTTACGAAGCACTGGTTGCTATTTTGGAAGAAGCCAGAGATCCAAAAGCTAAAAGTGAAGCACAGCCATTGGCCTCTGAAATATCCAGCTTCAAGTTTCTAACATCTGTAATAATCTGCTATGACATTCTTGTTAAAAATCTCAAGTGTAAGCAAAATACTGCAGAGTCCAGCGATGCAGCTTGATTCAACATTTACCTTACTAAACGACACATGAGACTTTTTAGTGAAATACAGAGAAAACGGATTCAAAGAAGCACAGGTTACAGCAAGAAAGCTTGCACAGGCAGTCGGTGTAGAACCAAAATTTCCATGTCCAAACGTGAAACAAGTTTCAAGGGAAAAACGGTGAGCATTGAGCCCATAGACGATCCAGAAAAGAAATGTGAGGTAGAATTTTTTAATGTTGTGATGGATAAAGCAATATCTGCCGTTGATGAAAGGTTTAATACCTTGTAAGTATGCCATGAACAGTTTGGATTTTTGTATGACATAACTAAATTCAACAAAATAGGAAAACAAGAGCAGCAAATGACGAAGTGCAAGAACCTAGAGAGCCTCCTGAAGACAGTGATAGTGTTGATTTAAATGGACTTGAACTGGACGAAGAATTGAGTACATTGTCATCAATGTTGCCACATGCAACATCAGTGACAGACATTGTACAGTTATTCATATTAGCAAACTTGTTGACATATATCCTACTGTGTACATTGCCGCTCGTATTCTACTGACAATTCCTGTAACAGTAGCATCAGGAGAACGGAGTTTCTCAAAACTAAAGCTCATTAAAAACTATCTCCGTTCTCCAATGAGTCAGGAACGATTGACTGGTCTTGCTGTTCTTGCAGTCAAACAAGACATCACTTTGTCATACGATGACATCATTACTGATTTTGCAGCCAAAAAAAGCCAGAAAGATCGCTTTTAATTAAAAACAAATCCTTGTTTCAATACTTCTTCTGAGAAATTTCCAATGAAATGTTGACAAATTTAAAAAAATATATTATTTGCATCATTCTGTCAATAAATCAGAATTTTTTCTATAGTGCTACTTCTTTAGTGCTAGTCCATCAGTATTACAGTGAGCTTAATTGAGTTAAACTGTTTTTAATAAAGTGCATGTGGCAAGTTTTCCAGTACTGTAAGCTTATGTTGTTGTTGCTAAGAGCAAGTCAGGCATGGGGGCACAAGTTTAATAATCCCGCCTAGGGCACCATAAATCCTAAGGACGGACCTGCACACGTGCCTGGCTGAAGTCGGAGGGCGAGGGGACTTCATGAGGCTTAGAAGAGAAACCTTCTCAGCTCACCATTAAACAGAAGCACCAAACCCAAATTTACTTCCCCTGAGCAGACAGGAGAGAAATCCTTTTTGAGCCTTACGACATCTCTTGCTTTTTATTATTTTTTCCAAGCAACCCAATTTCCTCCGGCTGTTTTCGTGGTTGGATAATGGCGACTCAGTTCACTTGTGTCGGGAGGAGGCTTTTATTAAATCCCTCAGTTTATTCGCTCCTGCTCTGTATTATCTAATAACGTGCAATCTATGCCACATTACAAGCACTTTATTACTGGGCAGATGGAGCTGCACACAGTAGAGTCACGCCAGGAGGGTCCTTGTACTAAGGAGTCTGCAGCATGGGTGATTTTGAAGTGGGCTGTGTTCGACGCTGACCCATTGTCCCATGTGCAGAGGCTTGGTTGTAGATACTGCTGGGAAGGGAGCATTTGCGGTGAGTTGTTTTCACACTGGGCCAAATGCTGTGTAAATCCAGAACACCAGTGAAGTCAATAGGCTGGATCATCAGCTAATGTAAACTGGTGCTGTTTCATTGACTTGAATGGTGCTGCCCTCGTTTACACGGGCTGAGGATCTGGCACCTACAGATCTAGAATAGCACGCATGAAATCAGAACCTGGCCCATTGAATCTGAACAGAAGAGAGGAAGGAGATGTGTAAACACAACGGGCTTGATTCTCCTCTCACTCATAGCAAGGTAAATCTGGAGTAGCTGCATTGACCTCAGTCAGTGTGACACTAGTATAAGTGAGAGAAGAATTAGACTCAGTGACAGTATCTGTGGCTGGCTTTCAAGAAGAGCTTTTATACTGGGGGGAAGCCATCATTGGGGGAAATCTAAATCTGGAGTGACTCCATTGTCACTCAAGGTTCACACCCATTTTAATTCATTTGCCTTTCACTTACTTGCTGCATGTTCAATGCTCCAGAAAGGGATGGTCCTAGAGCAGAATCTCAGCCTGGGAGATGCTGGAATCAATGGGCATTTGGGATCATCTGCACCTCTCAGGATGAGGTCAATGAAGCACTGTTCATTCACAGGTCCCCCCCACTGTAATGGGAGCTGCATAAGAATCACAGAATATCAGGATTGGAAGGGACCTCAGGAGGTCATCTAGTCCAACCCCCTGCTCAAAGCAGGACCAATCCCCAATTTTTGCCCAGATCCCTAAATGTCCCCCTCAATGATTGAACTCACAACCCTGGGTTTAGCAGGCCAATGCTCAAACTACTGAGCTATCCCTCCCCCCACAACTACATGGGGGGAAGCTATACTTACCCATAGCTTTATAGGTTTAGCAGCATAAGAAATTAAAAACCTAATACAAAGGACGTGGGCTGGATTCTGCTGTCAGTCAGCACAAATCCCAAGTAAACACATTGGCTTTACTCTGGATTCCCACAGTTGTAAATGAGACCTGGCCTCACGCCTGCATTTCTGTTTGTTCTGGATCTTGCATGATGGGATTCTGAGACTAATGAAAATAAAAAAATGATGGCTTTGCTCCCAGAGAGCCCAATCAATCTTCCTTGAACAGATGCCCTGGGGCAAAGCCTCTCTCCTGATGGTGAGGGAGGAAGGAATCCCAGCCATGGATGCTCTTGATCGGCTTCTTACAGACCTGGTCTGCACTGGGGAAATTGACCCCAAACTTTTCTAGCCCACTTTAAAAGGTGTTGGAGCTGTCGCAGATCCAGGCTGAACCGGATCCAAAATCACCTGCTGACGCCGTGACTCCAAACTGCTTAGAGTTTGGGGCGAAATTTTCCCACTGCAGATGCGGCAGTCAGGCCCAGTGGGTAGGGCAGTGAACTGGGATTCAAGAACCTTGAGGTCTACTCCTGGCTTTACCACTGACCTGTTGTGTGACCTTGGGCACATCCCTCCACCTCTCGGGGCCAGTTTTCCCCCCTATCCCTTTGTCTGCCTTTGATTATAAACTCTTTGAGCCACACACATGCTAACCAGACACTAATCTTTGGCATTCAGGTGAGCAGCATCAAGACTGTGACGGGTTGGGTCACAGAAACCCCCTTGGAAGCTGCCACCTGATGTGCCAAGACTACTTCTGCCCCTGCTTTCCCTGCCAGCCTGCGACTCCAGCACCCTGTCTGGCCGAGCCAGACACGCCCGTCTGCTCCAACACAGACCCAGGGTCTGAGCCGCGTGCCCCAAAGCTGCAGACTTAGCTGAAAGCAACTTAAGAAGCATTCCTGTCTTTGACACTCAGATGCCCAACTCCCAATGGGGTCCAAACCCCGAATAAATCCGTTTTACCCTGTATAAAGCTTGTACAGGGTAAACTCATAAATTGTTTGCCCTCTATAACTCTGATAGAGAGACATGCGCAGCTGTTTGCCCCCTCCCCTGGTATTAATACATACTCTGGGTTAATTAATAAGTAAACAATGATTTTATTACATACAGAAAGTAGGATTTAAGTGGTTCCAGGTAGTAACAGACAGAACAAAGTGAATTACCAAGCAAAATATAATAAAACACGCAAGTCTAAGTCTAGTACAGTTATAAAACTGAATACAGATAAAATCTCACCCTCAGAGATGTTTCAATAAGTTTCTTTCACAGACTGGACGCCTTCCTAGACTGGGTCCAATCCTTTCCCCTGGTATAGCCCTTGTTCCAGCTCAGGTGGTAGCTTGGGGATTTCTCATGATGCTTGCCTCCTTTTTTCTGTTCCACCCACTTATATATCTTTTGCATAAGGCAGGAATCCTTTGTCCCTCTGGGTTCCCACCCCTCCTTCTCAATGGAAAAGCACCAGATGGATGGATTCCCATTCAGGTGACATGATCATAGAATATCAGGGTTGGAAGGGACCTCAGGAGGTCATCTAGTCCAACCCCCTGCTCAAAGCAGGACTAATCCCCAATTAAATCATCCCAGCCAGGGCTTTGTCAACCCTGACCTTAAAAACTTCTAAGGAAGGAGTGATGTCACTGTAAGACTCCCAAGCCTTCATTCCTTCCAGCTTGACTCACAGGAAGGCCTGCAAGCAAACAGCCATTCACAGTCAATTGTCCTGGCTCATGGAAGCCATCAGGATTCCAAAGCACCATTAATGGCCCACACTCTGCATAATTACAATAGGCCCTCAGAGTTATATTTCATATTTCTAGTTTCAGATACAAGAGCAATATATTTATATAACTAGGATGTCCACACTCAGTAGATTATAATCTTTGTAATGATACCTTACAAGAGTCCTTTTGCATGAAGCATATTCCAGTTATATTATATTCACTCATTAGCATATTTTTATAAAATCATATAGAGTGCAACATCACAAAGGGGAAACACCTGTAGAAACCGGTGGGTTTTGCTCTCTATGGCCTTTGGGAGAGATAGGCCAATTTCCTACCATATCCTTGGGAGACCACATTGAGTTAGGTTTAAGTAGCTTTGGAGTCCATTGTATTACATGAAAGGTTTATGTATTATGGTGGGCCGGGCTTGCATGTCACCCCTCAATGCAAATTCCCTACCTGCGGTTATGCAAAACCCAGCCTTTGGAAGCTACACCCCAAGGAGAGGAGCACTGTCTGCTGATGACCTGTTCCCAGCATCTCAAGAACAAAGGCTCAAGCTGTATAAAGGAAAGTGACTCATTCAGGGGGTGCTAGTTCTCAGCTAAGGCTGTAAGGAACTCATCACTGCATAGGGTGACCAGATGTCCCGATTTTATAGGGACAGTCCTGATATTCAGGGCTTTTTATTATTTGGGCACCTATTACCCCCCACACTCTGTCCTGATTTTTCATACTTGCTGTCTGGTCACCCTATCGCTGCAGAAAAATCCCGTGTAGGGCTGACTCCTACTGGGGCCCCTGTTGGAGTTGGGGGTGATCTCTGCTAAGCTTATTAGCATGCATGTAGCTTCTTGTATTGTTTTGATACGTTTTCTCTGTCATGCTTTGACCTTAAGAATAAATGTGCTTGCTTAGAAAGCTTCAGAGGGGTAGCCGTGTTAATTTGGATCTGTGCCACAGGACTCTTTGCCACTCTTGCTTAGAAAGGGCTGTATGGTAACTTGTGACTGCTGGCAACTACAGCTGGTTAAACCCTCTGAATAGAACGCAAAACGCAGACGCTGACCTGTCTAGACAGTCTGGCTTGCTGGGGACATTACAGTGAAGGCCAGGAACTGCAGCCTGGAAAACCCCCCATAAGGGAGGGAGGCAGGTGTGTGACTCTGCCCAAGGGAGATGATGGCCAGAGAACACCCTGTCCAGAGGAATATACAGACTGGATCACAGCCAAGCTCTATCTAGCCCAGTATATTACCTCCATCAGCGGCCAGCACCAGATGTCTCAGAGGAAAGCACCAGACCCACACACAGGTTGATGTGGGATAATCTGTCCCCATGAAAGTCTCATGCTAATAGCCAGAGACTGGCATGAGGATTCTGTGCCTTCCGGACTTTATGATTCCAACCTGTCCCAACCTTTAGGAGTTGAAACCTGAGCCCCATCTGCCCCAATGTCCTGCTGAGCAGGGCATGGAGATATGTGGTCTCTGAGCTCGCTGACCCCTATCCCCTTTAGGCTTTAAAGATAACTTTGCAATGGACCTGGAATATGATTAGGTGGGTCCTTCTGTGGCTGCATTCCCAGGGTCTGATTCAGTGCCCAGTGCTGTCAGTGAGAGACTTCCAACCCTAATCTTCTATGAAAGAGACCTCAGGTGGTCATCTAGTCCAACCCCCTGCTCAAAGCAGGACCAACCCCAACTAAATCATCCCAGCCAGGGCTTTGTCAAGCCGGGCCTTAGAAACCTCTAAGGATGGAGATTCCACCACCTCCCTAGGAAACCCATTCCAGTGCTTCACCACCCTCCTAGTGAAACAGTTTTTCCTAATATCCCAACCTAGACCTCCCCTCACTGCAACTTGAGACCATTTCTCCCTGTTCTGTCATCTGCCACCACTGAGAACAGCCGAGCTCCATCCCCTGTGGAACCTTTCAAGGGATGTTGGATCAGGTTGCTAGCTAGGAGTTGCCCAGACTGGGGGAGAGCTCTAAGGGTTGTTATTCCCCCACGGGGAGCTGTCCTGAGCTAGTGGAGTGAAGACACAAACAGGGAAATGCCAGGAGAACGTTCTTTACGGCTGCTCACAATACTGCAAATTGATTCCCGTCGCTGGGCTGGGCATGTCTCATCCTGCACTGGAAGCCAAACGCCTCTGGGCATGAATAGACCTCAGGGTCCACTGAGTGATCTAGGACAAGCACCTTCCCCACAGGGGCCCAGGACTGCGGAGACTAAGAGCTGATCCTTTGCAACCCCAGATGCAACAATGGTGGGAGAGGGATCACTCCGGGCCACGCAGTTTGAAGCTTGCTGGGATTGTTAAAATGAAAAACACGGGGCCCCATTAAACACCTTGGAAGCCTTACAGGACACAGATGGAGAAGGGAGCGAGTAGGAGCTCCAGCACGGAAAGCCTCAAAAGCAGCCAGCATTCAAACACAAGCCACCCCCGCAAACAATGGCCCAGCAGGGCTCCTCATTAAGATCTTACCAATCCTCTGATGAGCTGTTAAGGATCTGGGCAGCAGACACCAGCCCTTGGGAGGGGGTGGCTAGCTGAACAGCGTCCCCTTACGCCACAAACTGGCCCCGATCCTGCACTGCATCCACGTGGGTGGACCCCTGCACCCACAGAGCTGCGTGTGTGCCATTGCAGGATCAGGGGCTGCAGAGCTGATGTCCCGTGGGTGGGCGGGTGGTCTGCAGCAGCAGCATGGGCTAGCGGGTGGGACATTGGGCTGGACGTAAGTAGAGCTGAGTTCGGCTCCTGTTTCTACCACGGAGTTGCTGGATGTGTCATGTCCTCTCTCTGTGCCTCTGTTTCCCCTCCTACCTTTTATCTGGGTAGACTGTCAGCTCTTTGGCACTGGGCCTATGTTTGGACAGCTCCTAGCACAATGGTGCCTGATCATGACAGTTCAAAGCCTCTATTCCGGCCCAGCGCGGAAAGAGTTAAACCCTGTTCAATCCCTCTGGTTAATCTGGACACATAGCTACAGCACTGGGGGATGTGGTTCTTTCACACCCTTGACTGACACTGCTATGGCAATATAATTATCTGGTGTAGTCCAGGCCTCAGACCCTACAGATCGTTCTCAAGGTGAAACCGCAAGTCAGTGGCAGAGCTAGAAATTTAGTGCACGAGCCCTGACTTCTGCCCACTCCCTCCCTGCCTCCCACAGTCCATTGCTGTAGCCACTAGGTCACCTTCCCCTCCCAGAGCTGCATACAGAACCCACGAGTCCTGACTCCCAGCCTGCTGCTCCAACCTACGGATTACACCCCCTCTACAGCATATATTGCTTCTCCCCAGGGGAGCCTGCAGGATGCTGCACTGAGCTAAACGTTACTTTATTGCTGAGTTGTGTGTGTTCTCTGGACTCTTCTGAAGCCCAAATGAAAGACTGTCCCTGCCCCAGCAAAGGCACCACTGCCCCACTCGGAGCCGGTCGCCCTGCAGGATGAGCAGAGAGGGAGGACAGGCGCTGATCCCGAGAAGGTGGCACCATCTGGGCGTCTTTAGGAGGGCAGCACCCCTGAGGCGACCCTATTTGCCGACAATATGGCAGGAGGTTGCTGCGCTTCTGTCAGCGACAGGCCAGGGTTAGGGGCTGGTTCGGCCACCAGTGGAAACACCTGCGCTTTGGGCAAGGCTTAACTTAAGCCCCAGTGCTGAGCACAAGAGGTGAGGGGCTGCCCCTTTCTCACGCAGCCCAAGCGCTGGGGGTCTCTCTCCTGCCCAGGTGCTGCTCCTACCAGGTATTTACCCAAGAAACCAGAGCCCAGCAGGAGCGGTAAAAGAGCCAGCCCTGAGGCCCAGCCCACCAGCCAGGATCGCCTCTTGCTGAATGGGGTGCAAGGAGAGCGGGCAGGATTCTGTGGTACTGAATACAAAGGGGATTCATTCTTGAGGCTGCGGGACACAGACGGAGGCTGGGGTTCTCTCTGGCTCTCCATCACCGCCCATGCTGCCTAGAGGGAGACAGAAGACAGGACTTCACTTCTCTGTGCTACGTGAACAAGAAGGGAAGCTGCTGTCCCGCTCCTGAATCCCAAAGAGGAGATGGGAGAGGGCGGAGGGGGGGCATATTGAGCCATACCCACTCACAGAGGTATCTGGCCATTCCCTGGAGCGCTGCAGAATCCGGCACTGATTCTGGCTCTCAAAGCCGCCAAGTGGCTCTGAGGGCCCTGGGAGCGAGGGGTGGGGGTACCCACAAGGAAGAGCCGTAGCAGGACCATTCCAGTTGCTATGTCACCGTGGCGATGGGGAGTTGTCCTGGATCTGCAATCAGCCTGGCGAGCCCTACTCAGGGCTCGAGTCCCCAGTGCGTGGGGAAGTAACCGGAGCTGCAGCAGCAGCAGGGTTGATGTCCAAGCAAGAGGCAAGATGCTTGCTGGGGAAACCAGCCCCCAAGCTTTATCCATGTATGATGGGACACCCACCTGGCACAGGCATCAGATTGCATGAGGCTAGGCCATGTGGAGGGATAGAGTGTGACACCAGCAGCAGGGCAGGGCTGTCGCACAGGCTTCTAGGAGCCAGCATGCTCGGTGCTGGAGGGGACTCACTGGGGCTTCACGTTCCCATCTCTGGATATGGAAGCACAAGGCTGCTGCTCCGGCTGCTGCTGGCGGCAGGTCGGCGGGTCAGAAACCTGGGCAAACAAAATATCTTCCCTGGCTGCCCTTACTAGGCAATACTTCCCCACTTACTAGTGTCCGAAAGAAGGGATGGAGGGAAAAGGGGACGCAGCATCCACGCGAGAAAACATAGCAACAACAAATCGACACTAGATCAATAAGCAGTAACATGCCCACCCGCGTGGTATCCTTGGAAGCAGTGCTTTTCCACAGCTCCCCAGATGTCCGTGTGAACATCCAACCAGTGTCAGTAAAGATCAGGCCCAGTGCGACTGGAAAGTAGGCCCGGGGTGCGGTGGGGAGGCGGTTAGGTTTGCGTTTATTCCCCTTTTAAAGAAAAGATCATTTCACTGAAAAACTTACACTTTTAGAGTAAATCCTGACTGGTTTTGCAAACCAAAAACAAACAAAGAAAAAAACCAGGAGGATAAATGAGGCTGGAGAAAAGGAGCGATGTGATTCGCTGGGGAGGCTCTCCAGGCCTGGAGTCTCCTATAGTTCATGGTGCGGCTTTTCAGTGCCTCATGTGAGGATACCGGCTCCTAACGGCTTTGACTCACCCCAGAGAGTGGATGATGGGGCATTAATTCCAGCCTGCCTGGAGCCACAGACTTTTGCTCAGAGGAGGAATCAGGTCTCTGGCATTCAAGGCTTTGTGCTAATTGTATAAATTGCTGGGCCTCTCGCTAGAGCCACTTTACCCTTTTAATGCTGGGCTAGGTCTCTTTTGAATATGGTTCAAAACGCAGCTTCTGTCCCCCTTCCAGAATCTGGTTCATGCATGAACCGCCCTCGGCATACAGAGGCTTCTCTGGAAGGCTGGGTAAGTGCACCCCTGCTGGGGAGGAGCACTGCCTCTGAGGGTTGTGGACACAGCGATCAGGAGGAGTGAATGCAGCAGGCGGTGTAGGTCGTGGCTAGCCTATGCCACCGCCTGTATTCTAAATCAAAGCTAGCTCAGCTCTGCCCATGTGTGCTGCGATCAGACCTCCTGACTGCTGGTAGAAATACCCCCTGAGACATGCTCCTCCCCAGCAGGGATGAGTTTCATACCCCAGAGGGTATGGCCATGCTGCAGGTTGAGGTGTGATTGAGGCACAGATAGGCATGCAAACTTAAGCTTCAAACCCCAAGCTTCAGTGTGAGCCACAAATTCAAAGCCTGTCTCTACAGCTACTGCTAGCATGAGCCCTGCTACCCCGAGCGTGCAGACCTGGGCAGGGAGGCTCACTCCGGCGGGCTCCACAATGCCCTGTAGACATACCCGTGGTGTCTCACGTAGTAAGAAAGAGAGGGGAGTCTGCTGTAATGACATAAAGGGAATTCTTTATTGAGGCTGTTGGATGCAGGCGGACCCCAGAGTGCCGCGTGACCAGCTGCCGAAGACCCAGAGCTCCAATACATGAAAACGGCACCACTTGTGCTCTGTGGGGGAGCGGCCGCTGCCCTGCTCCCCCCCAGCTATGCTACTGGACCCCGTGCCTCTCTCGAGGGCTCTACCATAGCCTGTGCTGCCTAGTGCCCACCCGGGGGACGATTCTCAGGCAGCATAAAGCAATGCCCCTGAAAATACCCCAGGCAAGGCTACATCAGTCCCTCTCCCAGCCCTGAGGTCTGGGGCAAGGAAGAGACGTGGACACAGTTATGGGACATAGAATCGAGCAGCCACTCCAGCTGTCTCTGAATACGGCCAGCGACTTAAAGCGTCCTTTGCCGGCCTCACCCCAGCTCTGTTCCTGCCCCAAACACAGGGACAGGGGAATTGAGTATCTGGACCACAGTGCCCCAGTCAGGAGAGGGACTGCTGACCCCGCCACAGAGACAAGGAGGGTGAGGTCATATCTGTCCCTGCACCAACTTCTGCTGGAGAGATAGAGAAGCTCGTTCCCCTCTATTCGACATTGGTGAGGCCTCATCTGGAGTACTGTGTCCAGTTTTGGACCCCACACTACAAGAAGGATGTGGAAAAATTGGAAAGACTCCAGCAGAGGGCAACAAAAATGATTAGGGGACTGGAACACATGACTTATGAGGAGAGGCTGAGGGAACTGGGATTGTTTAGTCTGCGGAAGAGAAGAATGAGGGGGGATTTGATAGCTACTTTCAACTACCTGAATGGGGGTTCCAAAGAGGATGGATCTAGACTGTTCTCAGTGGTAGCTGATGACAGAACAAGGAGTAATGGTCTCAAGTTGCAATGGGGGAGGTTTAGGTTGGATATTAGGAAAAACTTTTTCTCTAGGAGAGTGATGAAACACTGGAATGCATTACCTAGGGAGGTGGTAGAATCTCCTTCCTTAGATATTTTTAAGGTCAGGCTTGACAAAGCCCTGGCTGGGATGATTTAGTTGGGGATTGGTCCTGCTTTGAGCAGGGGGTTGGACTAGATGACCTCCTGAGGTCCCTTCCAACCCTGATATTCTATGATTCTAAGCTTTCGAGCTACGCAGAGCTCTTCATCAGAACCTCCTCCACTTTGTCTTCTAATATCCTGGGACCGACACGGCTACACCACCACTGAAGCCCCTCTCTCCCCCCTGCCAGGTCATTTGCATGGCTTTAAGCCCTGTGAGATGGCTACCCAGGGACCCTGACCTCCGGGGGAGGTTTGCAGGCCTGGATGCAAAGGGAGCCAGGCCATGAGGATTGGCCTCGCGCAGGCAGAGCGTGATGGTTCTGAGCAGCTTGTTAACCCCGCCGCCTGCACTGCAAGGATGGGAGGTGGCTTCTGCAAGGCTGCCACATGGATAAGTGGATATTTATGCACCAGATGTTCTCTACACAGCCCTCCCTGGGCAGAAGGGGACCAGAGACTGTCACACGGGAGGTGGGGGAGCAAAGGCAATGGACCAAAGAACAAGAGGAGAAAAAGAGGGATGAACTGTTTCTCCTCTTTGTTGGGAGCTATAATGAGCATCAGTCAGACAAATGAGATCAGGATGGATTCCCTGCTTTCTCACAGCACCCATAGTGTGATCCTCAGGAAAACTATGTGTTTTGGCAGGGAGTGGTTAGATGATATTCAAATGAGCAGCATGTACTGATGGCTGCTTCCCCGCAAAAGCCCCCTGGCTTGATGGCAGGAAAATAGACAGATTCCCCCTCACACAACCACTGCAGCCCCTGGGCACAACCCCAGCACTGCAAAAGGGTGAAGTGGTCCCTACAGTGTTCCCAGGTGCAGGGATGTTCATGACACTACATTGCCCCCTGCGGATATGGGAACATTCGGGGTGGGCGGGGGGAAGGATGAGGGAATAATTGGAATCCTCTGCCATTCTGAGTTGCAGAGCAGCCCATAGGCAGCTGTGAGGAGGCTGCCATAAGTTAGAGCAGCCCCTAGGTAGCTCGAAGGCATGGGTGGGCAAACTTTTTCACCACAGCACGGTTGCCAAACTTTATGGAGGGCCGGAAAGGCTGTGCCTCCCCAAACAGCCTGGACCCTGCCCCCTAGCCGCCCCCTCCCACTTCCCGCCCCTGATTGCCCCCCCTCAGAACTCCCAACCCATCCTACCAGCCCCTGCTCCTTGTCCCCTGATCACTCCCTCCCAGGACCCCTGCCCCAGGACCCCACCCCCCCTGCTCCCTGTCCCCTCACTGCCCCGACCCCTATCCACACTCCTGCCCCTATCCAACCCCCCTGCTCCCTGTCCCAACCGCCCCCCCCTCCCAGGAACCTCAGCCCCATTCCTGCTCCCTGTCCCCTGACTGCCCCCCAAGACCTCCTGCCCCTTATCCAACTCCCCCCCCTCCCCCCATCCCCCAGGAGCTCGCAGCCTTGCTGCATGGCCAGAGCCAGCCGCGCCGCCCGGCAGGAGCATCGGGCCAGAGCCCTGGCAGCGCAGCGAGTTGAGGCTGCGGGGGAGAGGCTGGGGGCAACCCTCCCCGGCCAGGGGCTCACGGGCTGGGCAGGACGGTCCTGGGGGCGGGATGTGGCCGGCAAGCCATAGTTTGCCCACCTCTGCTCTAAGGATATGTCTACGCTGCCGAGTTAGCCCAGGTGATTGGCACCCAGGTTAGCCTGGGCTGAATGAGAGCAGCCACACTGCACAGCCCTGCCTGAGTTACTGGGGCGCACTGGTGCTGCGCCCCCGTTTGTGGGGCACGTCCCATAGTGCTCAGGGCTGCACTGAGCTGAGCCAATTTATGATTCTTCTCCAGTGAGTTGTAAGAGAACTTGTCTGTCCTTCTGGGCGCACGGGGGGAATTGTGGGAAGGCACTGGAGGACACTCAGCTATCGAGTGATTTAGCCTGTGTCCTCACAGTGAAAGCAACACCCAGGCTCCAGTAACCCACCCCAGCTGGGCCAGCTAGCCTGGGTTCAAAGCTCCCCCACACTCGGGTGAGAGGGCTTTGGGTGTGGACAGCAGGCAGGTTACACGCTTCTTGGGGCAACACCCACGTAAGACCTCAGGTTAACTCTGCAGTGAAGACATACCCTGACTTACACCAGGAGTCACACTGACCCCCCCAGAGCAGCCCAGAATCAGGAGGCAGAAAGGTGGCAGTCTCTCTCCTTTGTTCCTGAAAGGCACCGTATGTACCCTGGCCGCTGGTTTTGGGGAGCAAGGGTGGATCTGGGTACATTCACAGGTAAGGAACCCACATTGCTCTGAACAGAGTGAATACTCTCTACAGTCCAAACTTACCCTCTTGGTCACTCTGATAACGGCGCAACAGAAACTTCAGCCTAAACTTCCTCCCCATTTAGCTCTTCCTAAAGTTTTCCCATGCATGGTCCAGATCATAATTCCCTCTGGTCTCGAGAAACACCCTGACCGCTTAATAGCCTGGCTGGAGTGAACAGAATCCACCAGCTGCTATGACTCAGTGCTGATACTTCAAGCATCAGATAACAGGATGACTCAGCAGCAAATCCATTTTTGTACAGAAGCACCTGGTGCAGATACTGCTGGAAATGGGGCCTCATATTTCAATATCCTTAAAAATGCGTGGGTGATCCTTGTCCTCAGTGAAGTGAGTGACTAAGAGAATTAACCATAGTGTGAGTCCTTCCGCTTAGAGTGGTTTCTGTGACAAAGAAAAACCTATGATCTTAGCTCTAAATATATGTCTTAGCTTTGCTATGGCTCCCATCACTACAGTCGCTGACAAGTGTTACATTAATGTATGACAACACCCCAGTGAGGCAGGGATGTCTTCTTAGCCCCAATTTGCAGGCAGGAGTCTAGGGCAGAGAGGAATACAATTTCCAAGTCACGCAGGCCTAGACCGTCAAGTGGCCAGCACCTTCCCCTGAAATCTGATTTTTCAGAAGATCTCAACTCCGGAGCTGGTTGGGAAATCAGATCTGTTCCCATGAAAATTTTCAGCAAGCCCAGGAAAGTTTTCCTCCAAAGTTTTGGGGTTTTAATAAAATTGTTTTTCAGTTGCCAAAAGCGTTGCTTTGGGGGTGGGTGGGTGGAGCCGATTACACACTCACTGCCACAGCGCCTCCTGCTGGTCATCTGGGAATTAGCTCCATTCCAGCACTTAGAGCACCCCCTGTTGGGCAGTGTCTCTTCTGCCTCAGGTCCCCCATGTCCCTCCCAAACCCCAGTGCCCTTCACCTTGGGGTTCGGCCCACAGCAGTACCCCCACTCTCTGAGTCTCCCCTACCAGGGGAACCTCCAACCCACTATGTCCCCCTTGCCCCAATGGCTACTGCCAGTCATCATCTAGCCCCCTTTCAGACTGTGGTCTGAAATTGCCACTCATCATTGGCAAGGGGGCTGGCCTGGCCCAACCCAACTCCCTGCAACCCCAGTACCTCCTTTGGCCTTCAGCAAACCCTTAGCCTGGGGACACACCTGGCCAGAGCTCCCCAGCTCTGCCTCCCTTCCCCAGCACTGCTCTGCTTCAGGTACCCTGTGCTCCCAGACAGCTTGGTCCTTCCCATGCCAAGTCAGGAGTGAGACTGCCTGTCTCCTAGCTCACAGCCCCTCTTATCAGGGCCAGCTGTGCCCTGACTGAGCCGGCCACACCTGTGACCAGCTACGCAGCCAGCCTCCCTCAGCTGCTCTTAATTGGGTCCCAGCCACAGCCCTCTCCAAGGGCTGCTTTTAACCCCTGCTCTCCGGGAGTGGGGCAGTCACCCCACTACAGTGGGTTTTGTTTGTTTGTTTGTTTTGTTTTTTTCAACCAAAACTTGGTGGGGGGGAAGAAGAGGAAATGTCTGTTTTTGGGAAAAACATTTTGAATGAAAACAATTCCACCAGCTTTGTTCACCTTTTCTGTGCAGGCACCTAACTAAGGGCAGGCTTCTCTGAAGAGCTCAAGATCCCAGCGTTGCTCAGCTCTCATAAAAGTCTGGCTAAAGATTTGCCCAAGGTCACACAAGAAGTTTATGGCAGCTCTGCGAATTGAACCTAGAGCTCCTGTGTCCCACCCTTCGCCACAGGGCTTGCACAAGGAAGCATACGATGGCTGAATTTCACCCACGAATCCCATAGCATCTTAAGGAGTCAGGAATTGACTTACAACCTGTTTTTAATGGTGTAAAGAGGGGGAACAAAGCTTTTCAACATTCCCCATCCCTTCCTCCTGCATCTTCCAATTCAACGGTGGAGGAAGAGCTCTTAGCCCTGGTCTACACTAGGAGTTGAGGCTGACTTTAATAGCGTTAAATTGATTTAACCCTGCACCCGTCCATATGACGAAGCCCTTTTTTTCAACTTAAAGGGCTCTTAAAATCGATTTCTTTACTCCACCCCCAACAAGGGGATTAGCGCTGAAATCGGCCTTGCCGGGTCAAATTTGGGGACTGTGGACACAATTAGACAGTATTGGCCTCTGAGGGGAGCTATCCCGGAGCACTCCATTGTGACTGCTCTGGACAGCACTCTCAACTCAGATGCACTGGCCAGGTAGACAGGAAAAGGCCCGCGAACTTTTGAATTTCATTTCCTGTTTGGCCAGCGTGGCAAGCTGCAGGTGAGTGCAGAGCTCATCAGCAGAGGTGACCATGCAGAGCTCATCAGCAGAGGTGACCATGATGGAGTCCCAGAATCGCAAAAGAGCTCCAGCACGGACCTAATGGGAGGTATGGGATATGATCGCTGTATGGGGAGAGGAATCCGTGCTATCAGAACTCCGTTCCAATTTTCGAAATGCCAAAATATTTGTCAAAATCTCCCAGGGCATGAAGGACAGAGGCCATAAGAGGGACCCGAAGCAGTGCCGCATGAAACTTAAGGAGCTGAGGCAAGCCTACCAGAAAACCAGAGAGGCAAGCGGCCGCTTCGGGTCAGAGCCCCAAACATGCCGCTTCTATGATGAGCTGCATGCCATTTTAGGGGGTTCAGCCACCACTACCCCAACCGTGTGCTTTGACTCCTTCAACGGAGAGGGAGGCAACATGGAAGCAGGTTTGGGGAAAGAGGAAGATGATGATGATGAGGTTCTAGATAGCTCACAGCAAGCAAGCGGAGAAACCAGTTTTCCCGACAGCCAGGAACTGTTTCTCACCCAGGACCTGGAGCCAGTACCCCCCGAACCCACCCAAGGCTGCCTCCCGGACCTGCCAGGAGGAGAAGGGACCTCTGGTGAGTGTACCTTTTTAAATAGTATACATGGTTTAAAAGCAAGCGTGTTTAATGATTAATTTGCCCTGGCACTCGCGGCCAGTACAGCTACTGGAAAAGTCTGTTAACGTGTCTGGGGATGGAACGGAAATCCTCCAGGGACATCTCCATAAAGCTCTCCTGGATGTACTCCCAAAGCCTTTGCAAAAGATTTCTGGGGAGGGCTGCTTTATTCCGTCCACCATGGTAGGACATTTTACCACGCCAGGCCAGTAGCACGTACTCGGGAATCATTGCAGAATAAAGCATTGCAGTGTATGTTTGCTGGTGTTCAAACAACATCTGTTCTTTATCTCTCTGTGTTATCCTCAGGAGAGTGATATCATTCATGGTCACCTGGTTGAAATACGGTACTTTTCTTAAGGGGACATTCAGAGGTGTCCATTCCTGCTGGGCTGTTTGCCTGTGGCTGAACAGAAGTGTTCCCCGCTGTTAGCCACGGGGAGGAGGGAGGGGCTAGCCACGTGGTGGGGGGAGGCAAAATGCGACCTTGTAACGAAAGCACATGTGCTATATATGTAATGTTAACAGCAAGGTTTACCCTGAAAGAGTGTGCCCATTGTTCTATAAAATGTGTCTTTTTAAATACCACTGTCCCTTTTTTTCTCCACCAGCTGCAAGTGTTTCAAGGATCACAGGATCTTCTCCTTCCCAGAGGCTAGCGAAGATTAGTAGACGAAAAAAACGCACTCACGATGAAATGTTCTCTGAGCTCATGCTGTCCTCCCACACTGACAGAGCACAGATGAATGCATGGACGCAGACAATGTCAGAGTGCAGGAAAGCACAAAATGACTGGGAGGACAGGTGGCAGGCTGAAGAGAGGGCTGAAGATGATAGGTGGCAGCAGCATGATGAGAGGAGGCAGGATTCAATGATGAGGCTGCTGGAGGATCAAACTAATATGCTCCAGCGTATGGTTGAGCTGCAGGAAAAGCAAGAGCACAGACCACCGCTACAGCCCCTGTGTAACCAACCGCCCTCCTCCCCAAGTTCCATAGCCTCCTCACCCAGACACCCAAGAACGCGGTGGGGGCACCTCCGGCCACCCAGCCACTCCACCCCAGAGAATTGCCCAGGCAACAGAAGGCTGGCATTCAATAAGTTTTAAAGTTTTAAACTTTTAAAGTGCTGTGTGGGCCTTGTCCTTCCCTCCTCCACCATCCTTCCCGGGCTACCTTGGCAGTTATTTGTGTGATGAATTAATAAAGAATGCATGAATGTGAAGCAACAATGACTGTATTGCCTCTGCAAGTGGTGATCGAAGGGGGGAGGGGAGGGTGGTTAGCTTACAGAGAAGTAGAGTGAACCAAGGGGTGGGGGGTTTCCATCAAGAAGAAACAAAACAGAACTTTCACACCATAGCCTGGCCAGTCATGAAACTGGTCTTCAAAGCTTCTCTGATGCACGCCACGCACTCCTGTGCTCTTCTAACCGCCCTGGTGTCTGGCTGCGCGTAACCAGCGGCCAGGCAATTTGCCTCAACCTCCCACCCTGCCATAAACATCTCCCCCTTACTCTCACAGATATTGTGGAGCGCACAGCAAGCAGTAATAACAATGGGAATATGCTGAAGTCTAAGCGAGTCAGTAAACTGCGCCAGCGCGCTTTTAAATGTCCAAACCACATTCTACCACCATTCTGCACTTGCTCAGCCTGTAGCTGAACAGCTCCTGACTACTGTCCAGGCTGCCTGTGTACGGCTTCATAAGCCATGGCATTAAGGGGTAGGCTGGGTCCCCAAGGATAATTATAGACATTTCAACATCCCCAACGGTTATTTTCTGGTCTGGGAATAAAGTCCCTTTCTGCAGCTTTTGAAACAGACCAGAGTTCCTGAAGACGTGAGTGTCATGTACCTTTCCCAGCCATCCCAAGTTGATGTTGGTGAAACGTCCCTTGTGATCCACCAGTGCTTGAAGCACTATTGAAAAGTACCCCTTGCGGTTTATGTACTCGCCGGCTTGGTGCTCCGATGCCAAGATAGGGATATGGGTTCCGTCTACGGCCCCACCACAGTTAGGGAATCCCATTGCAGCAAAGCCATCCACTATGACCTGCACATTTTCCAGGGTCGCTACCCTTGATATCAGCAGATCTTTGATTGCGTGGGCTACTTGCATCACAGCAGCCCCCACAGTAGATTTGCCCACTCCAAATTGATTCCTGACTGACCGGTAGCTGTCTGGCGTTGCAAGCTTCCAGAGGGCTATTGCCACTTGCTTCTCAACTGTGAAAGCTGCTCTCATCTTGGAATTCTTGCACCTCAGGGCAGGGGAAAGCAAGTCACAAAGTTCCATGAAAATGCCCTTACACATGCGAAAGTTTTGGAGCCACTGGGAATCATCCCAGACCTGCAACACTATGTGGTCCCACCAGTCTGTGCTTGTTTCCCGGGCCCAGAATCGGCCTTCCACCTCATGAACCTGCCCCATTAGCACCATGATGCCCATATTGCCAGGGCCCATGCTTTGAGAAAAGTCTGTGTCCATGTCTTCATCACTCACGTCACCGCGCTGACGTTGCCTACTCGCCCAGTTTCGCTTTGCCAGGTTCCGGTGCTGCATATACTGCTGGATAATGCGCGTGGTGTTTAATGTGCTCCTAATTGTCAAAGTGATCTGAGCAGGCTCCATGCTTGCCGTGGTGTGGCGTCTGCACAGAAAAAAGACGCAGAACGATTGTCTGCCATTGCTCTGACAGAGGGAGGGGCAACTGACAACATGGCTTACAGGGAATTAAAATCAACAAAGGGGGTAGCTTTACATCAAGGAGAAACAAAAACAATTGTCACACAGAATGGCCCCCTCAAGGATTGAACTCAAAACCCTAGGTTTAGCAGGCCAATGCTCAACCCACTGAGCTATCCCTCTCCCCCAGTCCAGGCAGGACTGAATCGCCATTAAACTTTTCAAGGGGCCCTGACATACCTCACCAAAATGATTGTCAGCCATTGATTTCACGGAGGGAGGGATGGGGGAGCAAATGAATACAAAACAAATCTGGTGTATTTCTTGTTTTGATCCTCTCCATCTATCTTTTACATCTTTGGCTGGCAGCAGATGGTGCAGTAGGACTGCAAGCCATCCTCATCTCCTGGCTGCTCGGCAGAAGATGGTGCAATAGGACTGCCGGCAGGACTAAAGAGAATGACCTGGTCGAGTCACTCCTATTTCAGTTCCTGCGCCCATGTCTGCCCAAGCGCTCCTGACTGACCTTACCAAGGCGGCCAGGAGCAACTCGGACACGATGACGATGGTTATCAGGCCTATTGCACCATTTGCTGCCACAAGGCAATGGGTTGCTGCTGCTGTGTAGCAATGCAGTACCGCATCTGCCAGCACCCAGGAGACGTACGGTGACAGTGAGCTGAGCGGGCTCCATGCTTGCCGTGGTATGGCGTCTGCACAGGTAACTCAGGAAAAAAGGCGCGAAACAATTGTCTGCCGTTGCTTTCATGGAGGGAAGGAGGGAGGGAGGGCCTGATGACATGTACCCAGAACCACCCACGACAATGTTTTAGCCCCATCAGGCATTGGGATCTCAACCCAGAATTCCAATGGGCAGCGGAGACTGCGGGAACTGTGGGATAGCTACCCACAGTGCAACGCTCTGGAAGTCGACACTAGCCTCGGTACTGTGGAAGCACTCCGCCGAGTTAATGCACTTAATGCACTTAGAGCATTTTGCGTGGGGACACACACACTCGAATATATAAAACCGATTTCTAAAAAACCGACTTCTATAAATTCGACCTAATTTTGTAGTGTAGACATACCCCTAGATTTGTGCCAGTACAAATAGTCCATATTAACAGGGTGTGTTGAAAATGATGGAATGACATCTTAAATCAGTCTCTCTCTCTTGTTAGAAGGAACACAGGGTTTGCTGCCAATGTAACCCCCCACCCACTCCATGCGCTGCTGTGAGCCACATTTAGAGGCTGCTGAAGCAGCCACAGGCTTAGGTCTTTCAGCTCAAGTAGCAAAGGCTCATGCAGAGGTCCCAGGTTTAATCCCAGTTAAGGATGACCCAGCAAGGGGCACAGTTATGCCGAGCTGCAGCTGGTGTTTCCTTTTATTTATCCCAGAGTCTCTTTCAGTTCCAGCATCACGGAATGGCCCACAGTACGCAAACCTTGCTGAATCTGGGGGCTTCTCCCAGGACACAAATCCAGGCGAGTTTTGCCTAGTTTGGGCATTTGTGACCAAGCTTTCCACAGGGAATAGACTCAAGAAGACGGAACAAGAGATCTGTTAATGGGCTGAGGCATTTATTATTATTTGAATTATCCTAGTGCCCAGAGGCCCCGGCTGAGATCGCAGCCCCTCTGTGATAAGTGCTGACCAAACACATCATAAATGAAGAGTCCCTGTCCCGAAGCGTTTCCAGTCTAACCAAACAAGAGGAAGGCTCAGCTGCTCAAATGTAGGCGCCGAATTGCTGTTGAGAGCCTGGGTCAGAGAGGTTAAGCGAGGTGCTGACGATCGCACGGCAGGCCAGTGCCAGAGCAGGGAATAAAAGCCAGGTCCCCTCCGTTCCAATCCAATCTCGATCACCCTGGCTCTCTCCTGTCTGATGGCCAGAGTGTGGATCCGGACAACATATAGGCAGAGGAACGAAGACTGGTGAGCTCACAGGCCAGCGCTGCATGTTTCAGTGCACGTATGCAGCTGAAACGCAAACTGCTCTTCCTGGCGGAGCTTAAGTTATGGTGGCATTTAAAAATAAAATGAATAACAAATGGCACTACGGGCATCTCCGAGCTGCTGTTTGGCTGGCGAAACACGGCGCTATGTAAGCAGGGCAATAAATCAGGCAGTCCAGCGACCTGAGGACTTGGCATTTTCTCAAAGAAGGGCCCGGTGCCGCCTGATAAACAGCATCAGCTTAATCAAAACCAGGACTGGCCTGAGGCATCGAGGAAAGCAAGCGGACTCAGGGGCTGCTCCCTTCTCCACCAGCCCGGTCTGCGTCCAACCAGGCTCCGCCAGTCTGCAGCTGGTCCTATGGCCTGCTCTGGGCTCCAGGGCTTCCACCCTTTCGGTCCAGGTGAAAAGGATCCAAAGTACAGTCAAATGAGCCTGGGCCTTGCTCAGTTAGACCCCGATGCAGCAAAGCCCATGATCCAAAGCCCCCTGAAGAAATTGTAGGGCCCAGTGCCAGCCGTGGGAAGCAAGAGCGAGAGGATCAGCATACTGAAGTAGCATTTCCAGCAGTACTTGTGGCACCTTAGAGACTAACCAATTTATTTTGGTTAGTCTCTAAGGTGCCACGAGTCCTCCTTTTCTTTTTGCGAATACGGACTAACACGGCTGTTACTCTGAAACCTGTCATTTCCAGCAGTGGAACTCAAAGCACTTTACAGACTCAGCGAGGCAAAGTGACTTGCTCAAGGTCAGATTGGGAGGCACTGGCAGAGCTGGTCCCCTGACACCCATTCCTTCTTCCGGTCCATTGCACCGCACTGCCTCTACTGAAGCCAGTGCATTTACACCCAGGGTCAATTTGGCCCACTGACCATGCTGGGGTCACCCCCTTGTACCAGAGCAGAATCTATCCACCTTGCGTACAGGGTATGCCGCACTGATCCATTACCGACCAGCCCGGCTCTGTGCGGGAATAAATACATACAGTATTGTGTTGATTTCTTTTTTTCAGCTGTTTCATTGACGAGATGACTCATGGGCTGTTAATGCTCATGATGTGCTCTGACTTCCACCTCAGCTGCAGAGCAGGAATGTGGCTTCTGAAAGGGATGCAAAGAGGGTGTGGGGGTTGCGTGTGGTGGGGGCAAGGAGGGGTGATATGTGAGCCTTCCTTTGTCCAAATCCACCTTCCAGGTGCAGCCGATCACCCCTTTCTTCTCTGCCCCCAGGTCTGGAGGAGCTCTGCCAAGGTCCAATCAATGTCTCATTGTGAGGGAAAGAGAAGAAAGAGCAGAAATCAACCCAGGGTGTCTTAAATAAATAAATAAATAAATAAGCGAGCATAAAAAGATTCAGTTTCACATCTAGTTCCCGGCACCCATGTCGCGATGACATTTTTTCTCACTGTAGGTCAGGCATGGAGGTGGGGCGGGGTGTTGAATTATGCACCATCCTTTCTTCTCCTGCAGCTAAAGCTGCCCTCGGTCCTGATGCCTGATGGGCTTACGTCCGCTGTGCAGCCCACATCACAGGACCGGCCCGTAACGGGCAGCCCCTGCTTGAGAATGGCCGAGAGAGAGGATAGCAGGGAGGTGCTAAGATTGAGATACTTTGTGGGCGCCTCTCCCAGAACAGCGGCGGGTGCCGTGTGCTGGGACTGAGGGCCACCCGCCTGGGGTGTAGAATAGAACATCAGGCTTCAGGGGCGTTAGCAGTGCTGGGGGAGGACCAGAGGAGCAAGGGGGTCGGGGGGGGGCTGCAGTTAAGGACGGAGCTGCACTGTCGGAGCGGCGTGGGAGGGGTGTTGTGGGTCAGGACCAAGGTGCAGAGCTGGAGCCATGCTTGGGAGCCACCTGCCCACATTCAGCCTGGGGCTCGAGTTAACGCTGTCAGGCCCACGTTGTCATGAGCACCAGGCTCAATGACAATGGAAAAGGGGAAAAAGAAAAAAAGAAAAAAAACCCAAACCACCCACATCTTTTCCTTACAAAGGAATGTTCCTGCCTGTTGCATCTCCTTGGCCTCCAACTACACCAGTCGTTCTCAAACTTTTGTACTGGTGACCCCTTTCAAATAGCAAGCCTCGGAGTGTGACCCCCCTTATCAATTAAAAACACTTTTTTATATATTTAACACCATTATAAATGCTGGATGCAAAGCGGGGTTTGGGGTGGAGGCTGACAGCTTGCGACCCCCCATGTAATAACCTCACGACTCCCTGAGGGGTCCTGACCCCCAGTTTGAGAACCCTGAACTACACTGTAAGAAACCTGATGGTCAAAACCACTCCCAGGGAATCAGCCTAGGACAGGGGTCCCAAATTGTGTCGTGTGGAACACATCTTTATAGAGAGTTTCTTGTGGACACCTCCCCTGCCATTGGTGATCACCCAGCCCCCCCCTTCTCCCACTGGTGATCATCCAGCCCCCACCTCTTCTCCCACTGGTGATCACCCAGACTCCCCACGCCTTCGCCCATTGGTGATCACCGATCTCCTTCCTCTTCTCCCACTGGTGATCACCCAGACCCGCCCCCCTTCGCCCATTGGTGATCACCAATCTCCTACCTCTTCTCCCACTGGTGATCACCCAGTTCCCAACTCTTCCCGGAATGATTTAACTGGGAATTGGTCCTGCTTCGAGCAGGGGGTTGGACTAGATGACCTTCTAGGGTCCCTTCCAACCCTGATATTCTATGATTCTATGATTCTATGATTCCCCCTGCCACTGGTGACCACATAGACCTCTCCCGCCCAATCAGAGATAAGGAGAACACCCCGCCCCTCCCACTGGTGTTTGTGTGGCTCCCCCCTTGGTGATAATGCAGCCCCACCTTGGTTCCCACTGGTGATCGAGTAACTTTCCTGTGGCAGGCCCAGAACTTCCTTATAGAGAACATTTATATTAGGAATGTATTTGACAGCCTGCTCCTGTTCCCTTGGGAGCTGATGGCAGCTTCCTATTGATGTTCATGGGAGCAGAGTCAGAGCCTATGAAAGACTGAGGTACCTGTGGAGAGCTAATCTTCTAAACTGTCTTTCTGTTGGGCTTTTCAAGTGAAATGACAAGATTTTGGTGCCCAAACCCCATTGACATTCTGGGTACCTAACTCCCCTGGGCTCCTTTCACAATCCCAGCCAATGGTATCACATACTTCCTTCCACATCACCTTTGTCATAGGTGAGAGTCGGACCAGATTTTTAAAGGTATTTAGGTACCTAACCCTCATGGATTTCAATGGGAGTTTGGCATGTAAAGTGCCTTTAAAAAAACTACCCCTTAGATTGTATCTGTCATTCACTTATTGTGAGGCCTTGATCTAGTCACTTCCCCTCCCTGGGGCCTCAGTTTCCCCATCTGTACAATGAGGAATGTTACTGTATCCCCTTGTAAAGCACTGGAGCCCTACGGATGAAAAGGGCTAATTATTATTTACTTTCTGAGTTATATCGTAAGCCAGTCAGATCACATATCTCATCCACCACTATGCAAATGTCTAGTTAAACTCCACTCGGAGATAGCGTTCTAGCACATAACAAAGGGGAAATAAAGCTGAAAAATTCCCTCCATTCAGCCAAGTATAATGGTGACGGATAGTCGAATCTATTTTCAGGGTAACGCCGGTGCGGGAAACGTATTGTTCGTGCTGTGGCTGCAGCATGAGGGACGAGAACTCTAACATTCATCTGACGCATGAAAACAAAATAAAAAATAAGCCTATTTTCATCCGCAAGGCTGATTTACTGGCCAGGCATTGTTGGCAATAAGAGAAAGGAATCAAAGCAAGGAACCACTTAAAATGTGCTGAGGAGAATGGTGGAAATAGCGAGGAGGAAGGCATCGCACGAGTCAACCGCATTATTAATTTGAAAGCCACTGGGCCCGCGCCAAAGCTGGTACTCACTGGTAGAGCTGCACTGACATCGAGGAAGCTGATTTACCCCGGCTGAGCATCGAGCCCTTTCCGTACTGATTTACCGCCAGGCCCCCAAGCGCCCTCTAGAGGTGCAAAACGTGGGGGACAAATTCCGCTCGGAGTTCTACCAGTGCAATTTCAGCCGGCCCCGATTCTGAACTGAGACTGGCATAAATCGGGAGTAACTCAAATCAAGAGACGTTGCACAGGTCTAACACCAGGCCAAGGGAAATCAGAATCGGGCCCATGGACTTCCATGGTGTTGCCCTCTAAGCACAATAGGGATCTTTTCACCCACCTCTGGGGTGGGCTGTGTCAGGCCACGCAACAGTGCACAGCAGACACTACGCAACGATCGGGAAAGATGTGACAAATGCCCTTGCCAGGTACGGCAATGGGGAGATGGAATGTAATGAATCATATGGGAATGCAGCGAGGACACTGACATTCCTATTCTTGCGAATGGCCCAAGGGGATCTTTAATGACCACAGGTGAGTTTTGCATCTGAAAAAGCGCCTCCTCGCGCCACACTGGTCACTGGGGCCGTTCTGACTCACGAGAGAACGTGCTGCCTTCTGAACCACCAACCGCAGCCGGATTTCCCTGCGAAATCGCTTCCGAGATCTAACAGCGATGGCAGCCAAAGCCTTCGCTTTCCCGGTGAAACACAAAACGACGTGTAAGGAACTGGGCAGTAAGTGATGCAGTTCCCGTCCTGCCTGAACCCAGGTCTCACAACGAGAAGCAAGGCCGGAGAGAGTTAAAGCATCGTGAGAGGTACCAATGCACAGACATTAATGGCCTCTTGCCTTTAAAACGGTTCTGAGCAGAAAGCCGACCGTATGAAAAATCAGCTGTGACTTCCTGCTCAAGTTTGTCCCAAGCTTTTTAGCTGCATGCTCAGCATGATGACAAGCTCCATATGATTGATGGGTAGATGGATGTCCTTTCGGATTCATATACCATCACCATCAGTAAAGATTCTGGAGCCACAGCTGAGAGCTCATGGTGCACGGGACAGACTAAAATTCTGCTCCCTCTTCTGCAGCTGCCATAAATCAGGTGTGAGGGGTTGGCCGGAAGGGGGAATAAAGCCCCAAATCCTTCCGGCCTGGTTGTGAAGGTGCCGAGCACACAGATGCCAGTAGGAAGTCTGGGCGCTTAGCAGCTCGACTAAGCAGGGCCTTTGGGGCTCTGGCAGTAAACTAGGCAGCTGTGACTCAGAAAACATATGGCATGAAATTTTCTGCTGGAGTCAGGGGTGAAGCTCCATTAACTTCTGTGGAGTTTTGCTGATTTGCACCGGTGGGGAGTTTTCCCCATGGGGAGTGAATATGTGCTACAGAAAGGAGCATTTTAACAGTCAGGACCACACTCCAGGGCTCGGCTATTCCCTATAAGAAGATGCAAGCTCGACAAGTTCCCAGGTGGGTCTGGGAAGCCAGAGAACTCCAAGGTGCCACAGAACTTTTTGGACAATATTTCAAAGCAGAAAGCCTCAGATGCAGGGCCCAGACCCCGCCTTTCAATGGCTGAGTTAGTCACACAATGCTGTGTGAGAGGCAAATGTAATCTCTACTGCCTCGGTCCCCTCTCTCCTTCCCTGGTGTGGAATTTGAAACATGCAGAGGGCTAAACCATGACTTGGGCTATAGATGGGCCTATGTAGGGGAATAAAAACCCCTTCTACTTCCATTCAGCTTCCCTGCATCTTGGGTCCAGCCAGGTAGATATAAAAGGGACAACACCCATCTAAGGTACTTATCTGGCCCCCTTTATCATTGGATTTGAGGACCTCACAGTCTGCCATGTATGTACCCTCACCGCCCCCCTGGGAGGGAGGGCTGGGCTATTATCCCCAGTGCACAAAAGAGGAACCAAGGCACAGAAAGTCTAAATGATATGCCCAAGATCATGCAAAGAGTCAGTAGCAGGGCAGGGAAATGAACCTAGATCTCAGCTACAGCCCTTACCATTGGACAAGCCTTCCCCTCTTATCTGCCTACACCCTCCCAGGAGGTGGGTGGGGAATAAGAGTCCTCCCTTCTGCTCGAGGAAAGGCCATGGTAGCATGGGGAATTGAGGGAGGGGTCCCCAACAGCCTAGCAGACAGTTCTTGCGTGGGTGACTCCTGTCACTAATACCCCCAGGCAAGGCACAGCCACAGCACAGGGGCAGGGCTATGGGTCTGTGCCCAGGGTCTTGGTTTGCCTGAATCTGGCTTGGGTACAAAGAACCAGAGAAATCTGGCCGGATGGTATTTCCTTCCCGTCGTGACTAGAAGAGTTTGCTACGGTCCCGGCAAGTATCTTAGCAGGTGCTGAATTTGCTGTCGAGCTGAGCACCAGCCCGGGCTGCTCGATAGCCTGCAGTCAACGTGCAGATTTATAGCACTGCCATGAGAAGGGCTAGATGCTAAACCGTGCTCCCAGGAGTTTCATTAATCATAGGGAATTAATATGGCATTAACAAGGGCTAGGGATTATATGGAAATTCAGCTGCAATTCAGCATTAGTTTTCGTGTCATCATTTTAACCTGCTGTCACCCTCTGTTTAGTTAGACGTGTCAGGCAGGCAATAGCGGTGGTCTCGGTCTAATGGCTAGGACATATGTCTGGTTCTTTTCCTGACCTAATGTGTCACTTGAGCAAGTTGCTTTGCTTCCCACTCTTTGTCTGGTTGAGCATTCTGGAGTAGGGACCATCTCTCACTATGCATCTGTCCGTACAGCGCCTGGCGCAATGGGGCTCTGATCCCAGATGGGGCCTCTGGGTGCTCCCATAGCTGCCTGGTGCTTTCCATGTGAACCTGTAACCGTAACAGAACGGTCATGGGCCAAACCCATCCCTGCTGTAACACTAATGAAGTCAGTGATGTTACAGAGGCGCGTTTGGCCCTGTGTCTGCAGACAGAAGAGGATTTAGGAGCAGCTCTCAAGGGCCCCAGCTTTCCCTCTGGCACCCGCAAATAATTCTGAGGGCCAATTTCAACCTGCAATGATTTGTCAGGGCATTCTGAAGCCATGCCGGTGTTTAAAAACACCTCCCTGCACCCAGGTCCTTAGATCTCTGTGTGGCCTAAATTAGCAGTGGTTTGTACCTGCAAACCTGTTGATGCAAAAAGGACTGAGCTGAAAATCAGAGCCTTAGTGTGGATGAGTTAACTCTTCATTTATTTTGACTTTTATTACAGTTGTGCCTAGAGGCCTCAGCTAAGATTGAGGCCCTGTTACGCTAGGAGCTCCAAGTACACCCAGTGGGAGACAGGCAATCCCTGCCCTAGAGAGTTAGCAATCTAACTAGACCATGCACTCCCCTAAAAGGATGGAAGGGGGAACAAAGGCAAAGTGACTTGCCCAAGGGCACAGAACAGGTCAGTGGCAGAGCTGAGACTAAGACGCAGGTCTCCTAACACCCAGGTCAGGGCTGTACCCATTGGACCATGCTATCCCACGAACTGCTGTTGTCAGAGGGAAGATCAAATGTGTGTCATTTAGCACCTTAAGCTGAACTCAGAATTGAGTCTTGGACAGAATGGGCAAGTGTGTAATTCACTTAGCTACACCCTTCCCTTTGAAGTTACAGCAGACATGCTGGTGACGGGTTATAATAGCAGCGAACTTCATTTCTATTGCACCTTGTAATGTAGAGGCTTCCTAAAGCACTTTGTGAAACTATACATAGACAAAGATCACTTCCACACACTGCTGGAATGCAGTCACCTCTGGGGTGAAGCACCGCAGCCCTTGAACGGTATACAGCAGCACTGCTCAACAGACAGTAAGCAGAAATACTCATGTCAATCAGGGATAACTCCAGTGACATCAGTGTATCACTCCCGTGCACAGCTGGCTTAAGAGCAGAATCAGTCTTGAGGTAACCAAAGGAAACTGCAGGGAGGAAGATGGGAATTACCCACACTGGGTAGGTTTCAGAGTAACAGCTGTGTTAGTCTGTATTCGCAAAAAGAAAAGGAGGACTTGTGGCACCTTAGAGACTAACCAATTTATTTGAGCATGAGCTTTCGTGAGCTACAGCTCACTTCATCGGATGCATACCGTGGAAACTGCAGCAGACATCATATACACACACAGATCATGAAACAATACCTCCTCCCACCCCACTGTCCTGCTGGTAATAGCTTATCTAAAGTGATCATCAAGTTGGGCAATTTCCAGCACAAATCCAGGTTTTCTCACCCCCCCCCCCGCCCCCATACACACACAAACTCACTCTCCTGCTGGTAATAGCTCATCCAAAGTGACCACTCTCCCTATAATATGCATGGTAATCAAGGTGGGCCATGTCCAGCACAAATCCAGGCTTTCTCACCCCCCCCGCCTTTTTTTTCTCCCCGGGGACACACACACACACACAAACTCACTCTCCTGCTGGCAATAGCTCATCCAAACTGACCACTTATCCACACTGGGTAATTATTAATTAGTACGGTAGTACCTAGAGATTCCAACTGAGCTCAGGGCCGCGTTGCACTAGGCTCTGTACAGAACATAGGAAGAGACTGTCACTGTCCTGTAGCGCTCACAATAAGAGAAAAGGGTGAGAGGGGAAAACAGAGGCACAAGCAGATGAAGGGACTTGCCCATGGTCTCCCAGCAGAGCAGGGGCAGAGCCATGAAGAGAACCCAGCTCTCCTGACTCATCCGCTAGGCCCCAGGAACACCCCTTGTTTTACAAGAACTGCCCCCGGATCTTTAGCAAGTCAGGACTTCAGCTTGAGCCCCTAGCAGGAAGGAAGCATGTCCCACAGCGAGGAGCCCCCAGGCACCGACCTGCATGGAGCGTGCAACGTACTGAGTCACCACCCCACTTCCTGTAACACCTGGGCTCTTTTGTGCCCCATCCGAGCACTGACAAGGTCACAGCCTGCAGTGCCATGGCCACCAGCTACCGTGAGCTCTAGCTAGCGGGTACAAGCATAACAGCCTCTGTGGGAACAGGCCAGGTGTTCATTCTGATCATGTCCAGCTTGCAGACACTGGCATGATAGTAATGGCTTGCCTGTGTAAGCAGTGTCAGGATGAGCTCCACCCTGACATCTGGTGGTGAGGTGTGGCAAGTTGTGGAAAAGAACTTCAGGGGCCGATCTCATTTGCATAGGCACACCCACCACGCCTAGAATGAGACCATAGCTGCTCAAATGGTCACTTTGGCTGCTGTGGGATCCCCAGCGTCTCTGTTATTGGGGCAGGAAGAATAAATTGTTATTACCCTGATTATGGGAACTGTGCTTGGAACTGTACGTGGCCTTTTGTTATGATGGAGGGATTCACCATCAACTAAGTAGCACTCGCTAGGCAAGGGTCATGGGTTCCAAAACTGTGTGAATAGAGAGAGGCTGGGGACAAGTATTAATACTTGGTGGCATGGGCCCCTTGGTGAGGGCCTTACATGCTAATTGCACTTCCTCCTCTCTCCACTGTGGAATATCAGAGCTAATTTTGATTTCATTAGAAGTCTAGTTATAGGCTGCTGAGCTCACTTTGGGCTGACAGTGCACCAGCACTGGGGCTCCCCTACTACAAGCTGAATTCACCTAAGAGCTGAAATCACTGAGTGTTGTGTTAAGTAGTGGGGGAGCCTGAAGATATATTGTGGAGCAGTTTGCGGCACGGCTGGTGAAGCAGCTGGCGGAGCGGAGCGCAGCTGAGCGAAGGAGTTCGTGGGGCGGCTGGCGGAGCGGAGCGGAGCGAAGGAGTTCGTGGGGCGGCTGGCGGAGCGGAGCGCAGCGGAGCGAAGGAGTTTGTGGGGCGGCTGGCGGAGCGGAGCGCTGCTATGGAGCTGTGGGGCGGTCAGCTTCAGATCATGTAAGGTGCCTCTTACCCCCGTCCCATTTCCACCCAGGTTGGGAGGTAAAGCTCCGCAGATAAACTTTCGAACTCTGGGGCTGCCCTGACCAGGGACAGAGACTTTTGGGGCATTGGACTTTTGGGACCTTGGGTGATTTGGGGTTGCTGGACTCAAGAACCAAAGGGAAAAGGGCATGCCCCAATTTGCCTGGGGTGGGTTTTTTTTTGCTCATGGGTTGTGTTATGAATCCTGTTGGTGGTGTTTCCCCAACATAATGCCACATTGTTTCTCTCTGTTATTAAAAGGCTTTTGCTACACTCAGGCTATGTGCTTGCGAGAGGGGAAGTATTGCCTCTTGGAGGCGCCCAGCGGGGGTGGTATATATTTGTCCCAGGTCACTGGGTGGGGGCTCGAGCCGGTTTGCATTGTGTTATTGGAATGGATCCCCTAGATATTGAACCCGGCCCTTGTTGCTGCCAACTCTGACGGGCAGAAGGGTTACATTTTTGGGGGCTCGTCCGGGATAGCCTGGGTCAGTACCCCTCGCAAGCACCTGTTGAGTGATCCACTACATTGGGAAACAATTTATATATTTTTTTGTTTTGTTTGTGCTTATATTTTGAGGAAATTACTGTTTGTATAATGGCTAATATGTCAGGTTTGTTGGGCCCTGGCTCAGCAGCTTCTAGCTCAGGGGCTGCAGCCTCGGCTGATGATTGGACAAAAGCTCTGGGGCAAATATTGGAAAAGGTTGTGCTGCCCCATGCTGAGTCAGACTCTTGTCGTAAGTTAAGATTATTTGCTGGGGAGGAGGAGTTTGAACCCTGGTTAGAGCATACCACTGAAATGCTGCAAGAGTGGGCCGTACCAGATGCAGAAAAGCGAAGATGCCTTATAGAGAGCCTTGGCGGCCCAGCATTAGATGTGATTCGCACCCTGAAGCTCATTGACCCTGGGGTCAGTGTGAAGGACTGCCTAGAGGCCCTTGAACACAACTTTGGGAGCGTAGAGGGCCCTGAAGACAGCTACTGTAAGTTCCTTAATTCCCGACAACAAAAGGGCGAGAAGGCTTCAGCCTACATACAGAGACTGGAGAGACTGCTTCAGAGAGCTGTCATGAGGGGAGCAGTGACTGCTGAGCAGATGGATCAGACCAGACTGGCTCAAATTGTAAGAGGAACTCAGTATCAGAACCCGATTCTACTTCATCTCCAGCTAAGAGAACGACGGGAACATCCCCCAAGTTACTCCCAGCTGATAAAAGAGGTCCGAGAGGAGGAAGAAAGGCAGGCTGCCAGTGAGTTTTGGGAAGCCCAAACATCGGAGCCAGGCAGCACAACACCACTGCAAACGGCCAGTGTACTGATGGTGAGCACCAGAGAGGAACTTGCCCAACAAATGCAGGTCCTGACGGAACGGATAGCTGAGCTGCAAAGTACCGTTGACCGAGTTAAGACTTCCAGGAATAAGAAGCCTCAAACTGTGGCGATTGAGAAGCCCGCACTTAGAGCCACCATCCCCCCCAGGCGAAGGGGAAAAGGTCAGTTCTTCTGCTACCGATGTGGTCAGGATGGACACAGTGCTGCCAAGTGCCGTAATGAAGAAAACCCCTCCTTAGTGTATGGAAAGCTGAGGATCAGTTGGGAGAGATCCGGTAGCTGCCAGAGGGTCTGGGGACGGGGACCCCCCAGGTCTGCAGGATTTGAAGATTCCCCCAGAAAAGACTGTCCAGCTGGGATCCCTGCAGGACTGATAGGGCCTCGAGCAGAGGTCACGGTGAGGATTGAAGGGGTGGAGTGTAAAGCAGTGCTTGACACTGGATCTCAAGTGACTATTATATTTCAGTCATTCTACCAACAGATGCTTAGGCACCTGCCTATACAGCCACTGACTGGCCTTGGCCTGTGTGGCCTCAGCATGGATGAATACCCCTATCAAGGGTATGTCATAGTGCACCTGGAATTCCCAGAGGAGGTTGCTGGGGTAAGAGAAGAGGTAGACACAGCTGCCTTAATATGCCCTGACCCTAAAGGGACTTCTGATGTGTCTGTGCTGATAGGGACCAACTCCAGTCTCTTCAAGGTACTCGCGGATTACTGCAGAAGGCGGGCTGGGGACCAATACCTGAATACCCTGATGATCCATACGCTTTGTGCTGAAGCCTATAGGAAAATTGAGAGCGCTAAAAGGGACACATCTGAGCTACCGCTTGGGGCACTGAAGTACGCGGGCACAACCCCCTTAGTAGTGCCTGCAAGGACGGAGCAAGAAGTGCTTGTCATGAGTACCTGTCTGAAAGGCAGTAAAGGGACGTTAGCAATGATAGAGCAGCCGATGGGAGGAGAGCTCCCTGAAGGAGTGCTGGTCCCCAGTGGAGTCATAACCCTACCTGCTGAAGCCCAGGAAAGGGTGACTATACTGATTGCTAATGAAACGAGTCGTGATGTTGTTGTGAAGCAAGGACAAAAGATAGCAGACCTCTTTGAGCCTGAGTCGATTGTAAAACCCCAGTGTGAAACTCAAGTTCCGACAATAGACCCAGCAAAGTTTGACTTTGGAGATTCACCAGTGTCCGAGGACTGGAAAGATCGCCTGAGGAAGAAACTTTGTGAAAGATCCAAGGTGTTCTCACTGCATGAGTGGGATGTGGGATGTGCAAAAGGAGTAGAGCACAATATCAGACTACATGACTCTCGACCTTTCAGGGAGAGATCTAGGAAGATTGCTCTCTCTGAGATGGAAGATGTGCGACATCATCTTCAGGAGCTGGCTGCGAATGGCATCATTACAGAGTCCCGTAGCCCATACGCCTCACCCATTGTGGTAGTCCGCAAAAAGAATGGGAAAATCCGGATGTGTATTGACTACCGCACCCTAAACAGCCGTACTGTGGTCGACCAGTACACTATGCCTCGAGTGCAAGATGCCTTAGACTGTTTGCTGGGAAGCCAGTGGTTCTCTGTGTTGGATCTTCGAAGTGGATACTACCAGATCCCTCTGGGAGAAGAAGATAAGGAGAAGACAGCCTTCATCTGCCCATTAGGGTTTTATCAGTTCGAACGCATGCCCCAAGGGATTTCTGGAGCACCTGCCACCTTTCAACGTCTCATGGAGAAAGTTGTGGGAGACATGAATTTACTGCAAGTGTTAGTTTATTTGGATGACCTGATTGTGTTTGGAAGAACCTTAGAGGAGCATGAAGAAAGACTTCTTAAAGTGCTTGATAGGTTGGAGGATTATGGTCTGAAGCTTTCAATTGACAAATGCCAGTTCTGCAGAACCTCAGTGAAGTATGTGGGTCACATTGTGTCCCAAGAAGGTGTGAGTACTGATCCTGATAAAATAGAAGCACTCACTACATGGCCACGTCCAAGTAACTACAGAGAACTCAAGACCTTTCTTGGATTTAGTGGCTACTACCGCAGATTTGTGAAAAACTATGCTACGATTGTAAAGCCTCTGAATGATCTTACCAGGGGACATCAGTCCAGCAAGAACAAATCTAAGTCCAAGAATAAGGGGAGGTCCCCAAAGCCTCCTGTGCAGAGACACAATGGCCCCTTTGCACCATTTGGGCCACGGTGGGATGAGAGATGTGAAAGGGCTTTTCGAGAAATCATTACTTGCCTAACTCATGCTCCAGTCCTAGTTTTTGCTGACCCAAGCAAACCATTTATCCTGCATACTGATGCCAGTTTGGAGGGTCTGGGAGCAGTCCTGTACCAGGAAGTGGAAGGCAAATGTAAACCTGTAGCCTTTGCCAGCCGAGGATTGTCTGATAGTGAAACTCGCTATCCCACCCACAAGCTGGAATTTTTGGCCTTGAAATGGGCCATCACTGAGAAATTTCGAGACTACTTGTATGGTGCTCAGTTCCAGGTGTGGACAGACAACAATCCACTGACTTATGTGTTAACAAGTGCTAAGCTGGATGCTACAGGGCAGAGATGGGTGGCTGCCTTGGCTAGCTATGAGTTCAGCATTCAGTACCGATCAGGGAGAAGCAATGTAGATGCAGATGCATTGTCCAGGCGTCCGCAGGCTCCAGAAGTTGCTGTGATACCCACAGATGGAGTGAGAGCTATTTGCAGTGTGAGTCGCCGAGAGCCAGAGGCCCGTGAGGGCTTTCAGGGATGTGTTGCAGAAGCTTTGGGCCTGCCCCCTGAATGCATGCCTTCTGCTTCAGTGAACTATATTGCATTAGACCAATCTCCTTTGCCCATGCTCAATGCGGCTGACTGGCAAGAAGCCCAGCGGCAAGATATTGACATTCGTGATACACTACTTGCCAAAAGGGAGGGGCGAAGCCCAGCTGCGGTTGTCCCACCTAACCCGGAGGGTAAACTACTATTGAGAGAATGGACCAAACTAAAACTGATTCAGGGAGTGCTACACCGAATGACCACTGACCCTTTACAAAAACAACGAGCACAACTAGTACTGCCAAAAAAGTACAGAGCCCTGGCCATGAGGGCCCTGCATGATGACTTTGGGCATTTAGGGATGGAGAGGACCCTGGAACTTATTCGTAGTAGGTTCTATTGGCCCCGAATGGCTGAAGATGTTCACAGGAAATGTGAGACTTGCGCTCGATGTGTTCAAAGGAAAACTCTGCCCACGAGGGCTGCATATCTCAAGAACATCACCAGCAACAAACCTTTGGAGTTGGTATGCATTGATTTCTTGTCTGTAGAGGTAGACAAGAGGAATGTTGGAAACATTCTAGTAGTGACTGACCATTTTACACGGTATGCACAAGCATATCCCACACGTGATCAGAGGGCCACCACCGTTGCTCGAGTATTGTGGGACAAATATTTCTCAGTCTATGGATTCCCGGCTCGGATACACTCTGATCAGGGGCGGGATTTTGAGAGTCACCTTCTGAAGGAGGTGCTGAAGATAGCAGGAATTAAAAAGTCTAGGACAACGCCTTATCACCCCCAAGGTGATCCTCAGCCAGAGAGGTTCAATCGAACCCTATTAGATATGTTGGGAACTTTGCGACCAGAGCAGAAGGCAACCTGGAGCCAGCATGTCGCATTTCTGGTGCATGCCTACAATGCCACAAAGAACGATGCTACGGGAGTCACCCCATATCTCTTGATGTTTGGGCGAGAACCAAGATTACCCATAGACTTGTGCTTTGGTGTATCAGAGGATGGAGATAGCTATGAAACTCATCAGCAATATGTATCCCGACTAAGAGAAAAGCTGCGGGATGCTTATCGCTTAGCTACCGCTGCGGCTCGGAAGAACGCAGACCGCAACAAACATCGATATGATGCTAGAGTGCGTTCGCAGGAGCTCCAGCCGGGGGACAGAGTCCTGCTGCGAAATTTGGGTATTGCTGGCAAACACAAGATAGCTGACAGATGGAAGGCAATACCTTACCTGGTGATGGAAAAGCTGGGAGATCTGCCGGTCTACAAGATCAAACCTGAAGACGGTCCAGGGCAAATAAAGACGGTGCATAGAAACCTTTTGCTCCCTGTGGGGGAATTGGTAAGCACCCCTTATGAGATGGGCCACGGCAGGGCCGCCGGGCAGAACAGAGGTGCTAGACCAAAGCCGCCATCCAACACAGACAGTGGGCCCCCTGCAGCTAACTTACCCCTATTCTGCACATCTGAGAGTGAGTCTGAGGAGGAAGACACAACCCTGGTGTATCCTGGGATGGAGACAAGATTTCAGTCTCGATCAGCTGAACCAAACGAGAGTTTTCCCTCTTCCGCCCTAAACCCAATGGCGGAACTATTTAGGCCCCTTTCTGATACCCCGGTGCTGCTGATGAGACCCCCCTGTGATGACACACACAGGTTACTGGACAATGGGGACAGACAGGTAGAGGATGTCCTGGGCACCTTGGACCCTCCAGCGTTAGAACTAGGAGTGCAGGGGCCTACGCCAGTAGCCGAGGGACCCTCCAGGGAAGCCTCTCCATCCGTCACTCAAGAGGATGTTCCCCCTACCTCGGCAACAGAGATTCTCAATAGACGAGACAGGGTGATAAGACCAGTGAAACGGTTAACTTATGATGCACCTGGGGTGACTAGTGAGGAGCCAATACATTTAGCACACAGGCTTGTGGAAGCTAAAGTGGGCTTCCTGAGGCCCTTTGGAGGAAACCAATGAGTTGGTATAAAGGGGGTGTGATTTGTCGGGACGACAAAGTCTCGGCTGGGGGGAGGATGTAAGCAGTGTCAGGATGAGCTCCACCCTGACATCTGGTGGTGAGGTGTGGCAAGTTGTGGAAAAGAACTTCAGGGGCCGATCTCATTTGCATAGGCACACCCACCACGCCTAGAATGAGACCATAGCTGCTCAAATGGTCACTTTGGCTGCTGTGGGATCCCCAGCGTCTCTGTTATTGGGGCAGGAAGAATAAATTGTTATTACCCTGATTATGGGAACTGTGCTTGGAACTGTACGTGGCCTTTTGTTATGATGGAGGGATTCACCATCAACTAAGTAGCACTCGCTAGGCAAGGGTCATGGGTTCCAAAACTGTGTGAATAGAGAGAGGCTGGGGACAAGTATTAATACTTGGTGGCATGGGCCCCTTGGTGAGGGCCTTACATGCTAATTGCACTTCCTCCTCTCTCCACTGTGGAATATCAGAGCTAATTTTGATTTCATTAGAAGTCTAGTTATAGGCTGCTGAGCTCACTTTGGGCTGACAGTGCACCAGCACTGGGGCTCCCCTACTACAAGCTGAATTCACCTAAGAGCTGAAATCACTGAGTGTTGTGTTAAGTAGTGGGGGAGCCTGAAGATATATTGTGGAGCAGTTTGCGGCACGGCTGGTGAAGCAGCTGGCGGAGCGGAGCGCAGCTGAGCGAAGGAGTTCGTGGGGCGGCTGGCGGAGCGGAGCGGAGCGAAGGAGTTCGTGGGGCGGCTGGCGGAGCGGAGCGCAGCGGAGCGAAGGAGTTTGTGGGGCGGCTGGCGGAGCGGAGCGCTGCTATGGAGCTGTGGGGCGGTCAGCTTCAGATCATGTAAGGTGCCTCTTACCCCCGTCCCATTTCCACCCAGGTTGGGAGGTAAAGCTCCGCAGATAAACTTTCGAACTCTGGGGCTGCCCTGACCAGGGACAGAGACTTTTGGGGCATTGGACTTTTGGGACCTTGGGTGATTTGGGGTTGCTGGACTCAAGAACCAAAGGGAAAAGGGCATGCCCCAATTTGCCTGGGGTGGGTTTTTTTTTGCTCATGGGTTGTGTTATGAATCCTGTTGGTGGTGTTTCCCCAACATAATGCCACATTGTTTCTCTCTGTTATTAAAAGGCTTTTGCTACACTCAGGCTATGTGCTTGCGAGAGGGGAAGTATTGCCTCTTGGAGGCGCCCAGCGGGGGTGGTATATATTTGTCCCAGGTCACTGGGTGGGGGCTCGAGCCGGTTTGCATTGTGTTATTGGAATGGATCCCCTAGATATTGAACCCGGCCCTTGTTGCTGCCAACTCTGACGGGCAGAAGGGTTACACCTGCACTTCTGCCCGGAGGAGGATTTTGCACGGGAGTCATTGTCCTCCCCGAGAGAGATGCGATAGCAAGCACGGGATGTAAGCACGTCAGGAGGTTTTTATTTGAGGTGGGCAGGCTGGGAAACAAACCGCACCCGCTACAATTTCACCCCCTGGGGAAGACTGGAAACATAGAAACAAAGTTCCCAGCTGACTCAGCTCCTCCCCTGGTGTAAATCAGCCCTGGATCAGGCAAAGCACCTGGTGGAATCCCGCTGCTAGAGCAAGGACTGCGGGACTGAGCCCATGGACTTTAAGGCACGTTGCACAGGGTGCTGCATCAGCACACGCAGAGTCTATCCTTTGCTTTCTGATGCACCCTGTGCAACGGGGCCTCTTGGGTGAGACATGAAGAAGGTCCCAGGTCCAAGGGAAGAGGTGATGTTTATGGCAATGCAATTAAGGAAAAGAAAGGGAGAAAGGGCGGGAAGAGACATTCCCTGGAGGGAAGGAGGGATAGGTTAGCCCACCACCTTGCATCTTCCACTGTGGCATGTGATGCCGGCCCCTCTTGGAGACAGGATCCTGGACTAGATGGGCCATTGGTCTGATCCAGTCTGGAAATCTCCACATTCTCCTATGGCCAATCCTGGGAGTGATGCTTTGAAACATCCCAGAACATTACTGGAGTTTTTCTAGCCTGTTCCTTTGTGCATAGGTTGCTTTCTGCCTTAATTACCCAGTCTGTCTTCTCATTTGACCAAACTCTCCTCCTGTCTCTTCCACTGTCATGTTTGCTTATTATGCTTACTTCTATTTATAGCCTTTCCTTACAGAACCTAATGATAGGTTGAAGGACCCATCAGGAGAGATGGATTCCTATGACCTGAAGGGGAAAGAACTGGCGGGTTTGACATACAGCTTTCTTGTGGGTGCCACATTTGACTCCTTCCTCACAAGAGAAGATGTGTTTGCTGGAGGAAGGAAATGCACTCAAATAAAGCTCCTTTCTCTGCAGGGGGAGGATTAAAGATTCAGCAAGCTTCCCAAGTGGCTTGTTATTTTTTACATTCACTTACTGCCACAATGAGGTTATCCCCCCACGCCGCCTTCCCCATTCTCCCAATGCAACCAGGCGGCTGCACTCCGCTGTGTCCAACAAGGGCATCGTTACAAAACACAACACGGTCCATTCGCAGGCAAATGGGATTGCCTGTGAAGAGCCTGAGACAAAGGCTGTAGCAAGATGTGTTTCACATCCTTGCTGATGTCCTAATGAATACACATTACCGAAAGGCACATGATTTGATTAAGAGGTTACACAAGACAAAGAGATTGGGCCCACATTTGCTGCTTGGGCCTCCAGAGATCTGTCTAAAGATGGCAGGACTGGGACCATGGGAGGGATGTCACCCCTCCTCAAGGAGATGGGGCTGGCAGGTGGGTTGGAAAAGCCTGAAGAAGCATCGAATCAGGTTCACATTCAGGGTATGAGAGTCTGATTTGGGCACATGGCCAAGCTCTTCCTCATATGAGTTGTCCCATCGAAGGGACCGGGTCATCAGCTGGTGAAAAGGCCATCGAAGCCAATGGAGCTACACAAGTTTACACCAGCTGAGGATCCAGCCCTGTGAGACTGCTTGTGGGAGTAAAGGGCTCACTGGTGTGACTGAGAGCTTGCACGTCCTGCCCCACTGTCTGGCAAACCGGGACCTGTTCCGCAACCCGGTGCGCTTGCGGGAAGGTCATGCAATGTCATCGTGATACAACCCAATGTCATGTCAGAGGCCCCAAAGAGGCCATGTCCTTGGGGTCGGTTGATAAGTTGTATCATCAGTTGCTTGACCACGTTTTGGTTCATTATGAAATATAGTCAAGAGACCAAAGAACCAGCATCAGTCAAACTTATTGCTAAGAGCCAATATGAATATAGTACAAGGAAAAGTTTCAATATGATACCAGTCTCTGGGAAGCTGCCTCATGCCGTGTGGTCGCATGCACCTGACAAAGAAGGTGTGCTCCCAAAGCTCCACTCCTCAAGCTATCTTTTTATACCCGACCTATTTACAATTAAGAGGCACAGTGTACGTCATCTGAAACTTGATTTAACCAATCAGCTTTCCACCTTTTTTTCCTGTTATCAAGGACTACCCCTTATCTTTCTGGTCTGGACACATGCATTCCAGGTACCCAGGGGTGTGAAAGCTGTACTAGGGTAGAACAATCATATGTCTTGTCATCTTCCTTTGGGGCATTCCAGTGCTGGCCTGTGAGAATAACTCCCTCTCTGTTGCTATGGAAAAGCACTCATCTGTCCTGATCTTGACAGTTCCCTATTTGTTCAAGCCAAAACATGCTTCTGTGAATGCAAGAGGTTATGGGATATTTAGCATAAGTGAGCAGGATTATATGGAAAGCATAGGCCAATTTAGGCTATATAACGGCTATTATATGCTTAATACATACTGATATATGTGTGGTGCAGATAATACTTACTGGGCATGTGCCATACAGATATGCTGGCCCAGCATATATTAGTCAACAGGCTCGTCAAGGGGGGAAAGTTGACATTATGGTCAGGTGAGCAGGGCTCATGGTTTTACAGCCCAAAGCATTGAACAAATATTACTGACTGTACAGACCATAGGTCAGATTCCAATCTTCATTACATGGGTATAAATCCAAATTAACTCCACTGACTTCACTGTGTAACTGACCCCTTGGGTAGAGGAATCACACTGTCCACCACCAAAATGCAGTCACCTCTGAGCCACAATGCAGCAGCTGTTTATCAGAGCATGGAAATGCTACACACTAGTCAGAGTCATAGAGTTTAATGCCAGAAGGGACCATGAACCCTAGTCTGACCTCCTGTGTATTGCAGGCCACTAAACACCACCCAGCCACCCCTACACCAAGCCAACCACCAGAATTAGACCAAGGTATTACAGCCCTCAGGAGACTAGACTGTTACATGTTACAGCAGAGAACAGAAGGGACGGAGGTGCACCAATGCCTGAGGCCCTGCAGTGGCAGGGCATTGATTTGGTGGGATATACCTAGATGAGCCTGGCAAGTGACCTGCACCCCATGAGGAAGGCAAAAAAACCCCAAGGTCCCTGCCAATCTGAACTGGGGGAAATTCCTTCTCAGCCCCAAACATGGCGATCACTAAGACCCTGAGCAAGACTTACCAGTCAAGCACCTTAGAAAGAGAATGATCAGCACCACCCTAGAGCACCGGCCCACCCTGACCAGTGTCCCATCTCCAGCCACGGCCATCTCTGATGCTTCAGAGGAAGGAGCAAAAAAAGCCCAATACACAGAGGAAAGAAATTCCCTTCCTGACTTTTACAGGTGACTGACTGAAGCTTAGTACTAGCTTAGCACAGGGAGCAAAACAGAAAACTGTGCGATGCAGGGCAGGATCTACATAGGCAGAAGGTCGAACAAGATGCATTCTGACCAGGGCTAACATCCCTACTCTTGCAAAGAGCTCTCTGGGACCTGGAATAATGGTGTAGCCCTCCCCTGATGCATGGCTCAAACTTCCTCCCCAATGCCTGATAATCAAAGTGGCTTCTCTGTGCTCCTTACATGGGCTGGGTCCTTTCTTTTGGTGCCTGGTGCCTCCACACAAGGTGACTCCTCCTCTCTGTGCTGGGAGCACAAGAGGTGCTGTCCCTTGGGAAAATGACTAATGCAGCTACTCTGGTCACCAGGAATATAACCCACTACCCCAACACCACAATACATTAATACAAATCCCAACCAATGAAATGCCATCCTCAGAAAGAGCAGTATAACACCAGGAACATTACTGGGGACAGGAAACAAAGGCTCTATTGGAAGGAAAGGGTTAAGATCAACGGAAACACTAAAACACAATTCTATAACAAATCCCCCCCGACCTTCCTGTGTTCACCACTACACACAAGCCCCAGCTCACTCCCTAACACCATTCCAGGTGGAAGTGATGCTGAGGATAAGTCCTGTGATGAGAGCTGCAGTGCTGTGAATGCTGGCTGGCTTACACACAGAAAAAGGGGGATCCCATACAGTGTCTTCACCCCTGAGTGGGGCAGGGTCCCCTGCTGGCTCCCTGCTGTATAGTCCTGAGGAGGTCTTGGCTGACTCTAGGTAACCAGCACTGGGTGGGTTCTCTGCCTTGCTGATCGCAGGTCTCCGCAGGGCTGGCCCCGATCCCACACACAACTGTCCACCCCCATCATTCGAAGTCCCCCTTGGAGTGGGAGAGTTGATTACAGACTCCCCAACCTGTGCTGCTGCTCTCACCACTCCCAACTGGCTCCTCGTTGGCCTAACAACCTGTCTATGTAAGTCGCTCCATCCAGCTCCCCACCGGCTTGTGGAAGCATTGCCAGACTAGTCTGTCCCTGCCCCAAACCCTAAACAAGCTGGGAAATGGTGTCCAGAGGCTCTGGAGCCATAGTTCAAAGAGTAAGACCCCGAGAAGCTCCGTTCAGCGTTCCAGGAGCTAGCAAACTCCATAGCGGTAAGAGACCAGGAGCTCGGTTTTATGGAAAGAAGTGGAGCCTGAATCTCACACCTGTGCAAAGCGGGTGTCAAGTGCTGCCACATCAAATGGGCGTGTTTTACACCCACCTTGTACAGGTATAAATCACTCCACAAGGTGCAGGGCAAAAGGAGAATCAGGCCCAGTTCCTCCAGCATCGGCGCACCCCCTGACGCCCTGCAGGGGCCCTGGTTCAGTACGGACCAGCACCACTTTCTGCAGCAGCCTCCAGTCTGGGGTCTCCTGTCCACCTGCTCTTCCCTAGAGGTTTCCATCTATCAAGCTGGCCCATCTCTTGCTTTGCTTGTTTTGCTTTGTGCTCAGTGCGACCCTGTGTTTTTCAGCAGCGCATGGATTCTGTCTTTCAAGTCTCTCTGGCTTTGATCTCTTATGCTACGCTTCATGTCTGAGTGGCATTTGCTTTAGAAACCAACCACCAGGCAGACAAAATGTGTTTGCCTACCATAAAGGGAGCATGTGATGATAGCACTTGTCTCTCTCTTTACCCAGACAACTTCCAGTTATTTTAAAGGCCACTCTATCCAACTGGCTTTGGGTCGCTCTTAAAAAAGCTACGTCCAGTCAGGGAGGTATTTCTCAGTAAAAATCCAAAGCGCATCACAGACCAGTGGAAGAAACGGCAGCTCCCTCTGTATATATTACTGTAGCATATTGTTACAGCTGGGTCAAAAGCAGGCTGCCTCCCTGGCAAGTAACGTCGCCAGCCCTACTTCCCATCACTTCCTTGATTAAGAGTCCCAGTAGGTGCTGATTCACTGATGCAATGTGAAGCAATGATCTGGTCAGTGCCAGGTTGATACACCGGACAATCTGCAGCTTGAGGTATTTACAGCACATTCTGCACCTAGCAGCACAGAAAAGATGCAGCCGTTGCAGCCCTTGGGCAGGTTTCAGACATTGCAGAACCGAGATTAAAGAAAAAACCATCTGACGGAAACGGCAGCTCCCTAGCCCGCAACATACTTCCAGCCCCTCCTGACAAATGCCCAGGGTAGCACTCGGGCTCTGCATTGAAGCTCAGTAAACTGGAGTATGGTAGGACTGTGTGTGTGTGTGTGTGTGTGTGTGTGAATTGCTTAGTCCAGGCCAGTGGTTCTCAACCCATTTACCATCGTGGGCCGCATATGCAGCTCTCTATGTGTTACGTGGGCCACAGCCACACAGCATATAGGCTACCTGTATGGCCCTGAGGATGTCACATGGGCCGCAGCTGTGTGCTGATTGGGCCGCAAGCTCCCCGGGGGTTGAGAACCACTGGTCCAGGGCAACCCCTTTGAGACTGCCTAGTACCCGCCTCCCTCAGGTCCTGTCAAGGAGACTCCTAGTTCCGGGTGCCGATTTCTAGCCATCAGCCAGAAAGAGGAGCAGTCCTAGAGAGCCCAAAGAGCCCATCTTGCAGCAGTGTTCCCAACGCATCCCCAGGGAGCTGTGTAGGGGCTGAGCAATGGGCACCTGTGGGTCAGGATTGGTTTGTTTTAGCCACGGCCCGGGGCCTGCTCCTGCACTACAGACATCAGTGAGGGCTTTGCCGTTGGCCCTGATTTGCGAGTGGGGCTGAACTGTCCTCAGAGCAGGATCCGAAGGCGTGAGGAATAAAGGTGACTGCACCCAGCTCTGGTTTTTGGGCTAGCCAGGGATTGGTTTGGTCCCCTGCCACCCAATGTAAATTACAGCAACCCTGAGCTCCACCCCACTGACTAGGGCCCCCAAGGGATGGCTGGGAAGCCAGCAAAAGCAGGAGCTCAAAGATGTGCTGGCCATGTCCCTTTCCCACTGACTATTCCCTCTATGCCAGCTCTACATCACCCCAGGGATTCCCCTTACGATGAAAGAAATTCCCAGGTAGCCAGTTATGCTGGCATATGGCCATTTTGCTCCATACTGACGCAGTGACAAGGGGACGCAGCAGTTCTGAGAACTGACCCATTGATTTCAATGGGTGCAAGATCAGGACCTTAGTTACTGACTTATTGGGTGACCTTGGGAGAGTCATTTAAATCCTTGGTGCCTCAGTTTCCCCATATAGTAAATGAGCTTACATAGCTATTTCCTAGCGCTGATGTGAGGCTTAATTCATCAGTAATATACTTAGATAATAGGTGCTTTATAAGTGCAGAGTATTATTACTGTTATTAAGATAAATTATTAAGGGCAGAGGAAATCTTTGGAGAGAAATCAAGTCTCATTATGTTTCCCTCCTTATGAACATTTAGAGGTTGCTCCTGGAACTTGACTGAAATCCCTGAGTGGTGTATTAATTATTGCTATATCTTAGTTTCTGAGTATTTTAATTAAAGCCAATAAATTCCGGGGGGGGGGGGGCGAAGAGGATCTTCCCAGGGTGAAATATTCTGTCTTTGTCAAACATGCAACCTCTGACTAAATCAAAGTGCCACTTTTAACAACCGTGGCCATAAATTGTTTCTGGCGTAACAGCCTGGGCTGACCCATCACTGCTCTCCCAAGCACTGATCAATATGATTTTTTTCCCAGCGGCTCCAAGATGGGCTCAGAAAACATCGTTTAAGTCCATGTGGATTTCACCCAACTCAGTGGCTTCCCTACACCTTCCTCACACCCTGCGTTGGTTTCACGTGTGATGACATGAGTGGAAGATCTAACAGAAGCCCCTAACTGAGATCAGGGCCCCATTGTGCTCAGTGCCAGACACACTTAGACAATCCATGTCCTGAAGATCTTACAATCCAATAGACAAGGGGTGCTTTATTACCCCCATATTACAGAAGGGGGATCTGAGGCAGAAGGCGATAAAGTGACTTACTCCAGGCTGCACAGGGAGTCTGTGGTAGAACAAGGACCTGAACCTAGATCACAGGAGGGAGTGTGGCCACACTTGGCATCCTGCCATGTTCTATAGGGCACCAGATGCCTGGGCTATGGGGTTGCCCTTGCCCCCACATCTTTTAAATCGGGGAGAGGCATACAGCTCCCTTTCCATCCCCACTGGTGGATCTGCTCCTTTTAGGGTGTCCGTCCACTTAATGGAGAGGGAAGCATTCACACCAAGGAAAGGGAACACTGGATTGTCAGAATGAGTAATAATCTCAGTGCCCCCGCCCTGCAGACCCACCACCCATGTTGCTGAAGAGAAGGTGACGGGGTGCTGGCTGAGGGGCAGGGAGCTCAGGAGTTTGCCTGCTAGAAGAAAAAGGCGGCATGGGGCATGGGTGAGAACCACTGGCTGGTTGGAGGCCCACAGAGGGCTCCCTGTTAGTGGCAAAGAGGCCAGGGGTGGCAGAACGGCTCGGATGGTGAATTTCAGAACCGCTGCAGCTCGACAGCTTCACCTCCAATGCTGAGCTCTCCCAGGCTGGGGTGGGGGGACTCTGACCCCCATCACGACTAGATGATCACAATGGTCCCGTCCGGCTTTGGAATGTGTGACTGAAGGGTCATGGGAAGAGCTGGGAATTAGCCCCAAGGGGCGGGGTCGGAGGAAAAGGCAGCGACGTTTGTTCTGGGATCTAGAAAACTGCAGCTGCGTCTCTCAGGTTCCTGCCAGGGTGCATACAATTTTATCCCATTGGCGTGTAATTTACTGCACAGACGACAGCAAGTTAAACAAACCAATGTAAATAATTTCCATTAAAAAAAAAATCTTCAAGGGGGAAAAATGGGCTAGGAATCAGCAGGCTCCACTTCTGGTGGGTCAGAAGTTCAACCCCTCGGGGCTAGCTGGCACCCGGGAAGTTCCAGTCATTTCAATCCTGCCCTTGATATTGCAGATCCAAAACGTAACACCTCCCACTTCTCCATCCCCGTTGCTCTGAGAGGGCTTCTCCAAGGTGGGGAGGCAGCTCACAAGAAAGGTAAGGGAGATGCAGAGAGGTTAAAGCCCAGGTGATCATATGGGGCCACTGGTTTAGGGTGCCTGCCTGCCTCAGAAGACTTTGGCCTGATTTTCACACGGTCTGAGCACCTGCGACTCCAGAGAAAGTCAATGGGAGCTGGGAAATGCTCACAGGCTATGGTTAAGGAGGGCCTATAAATAACATGATGGATTTATCAATGGATAGACAGGTAATGGGTGTGTAAGAGGATAGATAGATAGATAGATAGATAGATAGATAGATAGATAGATAGATAGATAGATAGATAAGGCCCTGGGTGTTTTCAGCTGGACACCCAAAAACTAAGGCTCTCAGATGCTTGTGAAAAAATAGACTCCAGGTCACACAGCAAGCCAATGGCCAAGTCTGGCAGCCTCCTGACTCCCAGTTCTATGCTCAGTCCATTCGACCACAGCAGGCGTTAAGCCATAAATCATGTTGTCATGGTCGCTGGGCTTGTGCAAGGTTTCAATGGCTTCTCTGTTCTGTTTTCTCTTCCTGGCTCCTACTGTGGGCTTCCCTCTCTCTGAACAGGCCCTGGCTCCGTAAATCGCTGTTCCTTCACAGACAGTCTGACCCCCGAGCTCAGCCACAACACACTGGAAACGGGCCAGAATCAAAAGTCCAGATCCAACCCCCCACCATGCTTTGGAATTGTTTGGGTCCAGAGGCAAGCCTCCCAGCTGGCCCCCATGTCTCTAATGGGCCAATGAAAAACCCACAGTCTCAATTTAGAGCCAAACTTTGTGACGCAGGCCCATAAACCCAGCAGTGCATGACTATTAGACAACAAACCTGATTCACCCTTGATTTATGCCAGCTCCCATTTAGACAACAGCATGGGGCCCCCGGTGGCAGATCATCTGAAGCTAGTCACAACCTCTGCCACAGAAGGCAGACAGCCCAACAAATGGATGGGTCTGGCTGTAAAGTGGGCACAGCCATGCCAGCCTGGGGTGCATTGGTTCCTACGGGAAGGCTGTTGCGTTAACACCTCCTACCTTCTCTTGGGATTGCTGCCGAGCCAGTGGGGGGAGATTCACCCTGGCCCTAGGAAGAGAAGTATCAACAGCTCACATCCATCTCTCACGGGTGCTGCTCTTGAGACAGTTTTTTCAGCCTACCCAGCACCTTAGTAGCCGCACGACTCATTTACTCCGGGTCTGACGTGTCAAAATCGGCAGGGTGCACAAGTCTTATGCCCATTGACTGCCCTTTTCATTTCCCGAGGTGCCCCAGCACGCCCACCCCTATGCCGCTTCCTTGGCTCGAATGCAACTCCCTTTCAAAGGAATCCAGCACAGACAGCAGGAGCAGCCTTCAGAAATGAAAGGGCTTATCTGAGTGGGGAAAGAGAAGCTGCCTCGTACTGCTCTCTGGAGCAGAAATGAGAAAATAAAAGCTCGTGAGAAGCAGAGCTGAGCTGCTGGAAAGGATTTCCCCCCAGACTTTGCATTTCATTATAAATAAAATACAGGGAGGGTTTGACAATAATGGAGGCAAACGCAATGACTTATTATTGCTGGCTGACGATGGGTTTTCATATTGCTGTCCTTTAAATGAGTGGCTCTCCCTCAAAGGAGCGGACTGCACAGATGCATCCCGGTGGCATCCTCTCCTGTGTGAAAAGCTCTCAATCTAAGCCTTTTGCAGCAGCTGAGCTGGTGTTGTACACAACGAGGCAGTAACTTTACCGCCTGCTCCGTTATCCTCCCTGGCACGACTCCACTGTGTGAATGGAAATCGCTCACCCGGGCTGAATGAAAGAGCAGGGGTTTGATGCCTTGCCTTCCTTTTTTGCAAAGAAGGCTCCATTAAAATGCCAAGGCCAGACCCTTGGCAGGTATAAATCAGTACAGATCCAGTGAAGCCAACAATCATCTCTGCCAGCGGAGGATCTGGCCCTGCTGCTTTAAAGGCCTGACCCTGAGGCCCTGAGCACCCTGGATTCTCACTGAAGTCATTGGAGAGGTGCCCAGCATCTTGCAGGATCAGACCCAAATGGAGTCAGTGATTCAAAGGCAAGGAGAAGCAGGGTGGTGCAGTGGCTGGGAAACAGGCCCACGAGGTACAAGACCTGGGGTCCATCCCTGGCTCTGCTTCCGAGCTGCTGTGTGAATTTGGGCACTTGGCCATCTCTATGCTGCTGCAAAGTGGAGATAAATGGCACGTGTGCTCCTGCAGACAGTGCTTTGAAATCTCCAGCTGGGAAAGGGCTGAGTATTACACTCTGCAAATCATCGGTCTGCTATACAGATAAATTGCCATCAGCAGAAGCAGACGAAACAACAACCTGGTATTTAAGGCACAGGACCGGCAGATCGGAGGCTTTTGTGTTCTTAGCCAAGCCCTTTCATCTCTCTATGCTACCATTTCCTCCCTAATGAAAAGGGGATGGTGATACTTACCCACCTGCTGATGGGGTGTTGCGAGGCCAAATTCACGCTTGCGTTCCATGTGCTCTGAGGTCCTTGAAGGGGCTATCCCCAGGGGGCAGTGTTGTCTAGTGGATAAGGCAGTGGGCCAGGAGTCAGGAGAGCTTGCTTCTATTTCTGGCTTTGCCTGCTGGGGGACCATGGGCAAGTCCCCTCCCCTCTTGGCTGGTTAGATCACAAGGTCTCTGTCTCCAGCTATGCACATGCACAGTTCCTAGAATAATGGAGCCTCAGGCTTGGTTGGGACCTCTAAGGGTACGTCTACACTGCAAAAAAAAACAAAAAAACAAACCCGAGCAGCGGGTCTCAGAGCCCGGGGCTCCAGATTCAGATCCGTGGGGCTCACACTACAGCGCTAAAAATAGCCATGTCGGTGTTCCCATTCGGGGAGAGCTCAGGTTCTGGAGCCCTGGACTTCAGAGCCCGAGCAGGAACATCTACACGGCTATTTTAAGAACTGTCGTGCGAGCCCAAGACTGTAGACCTGAGCTCTGAGATTTGCTGTTGCAGGTTGGTTGGTTGGTTTTTGCAGCGTAGATGTACCATAACGCTACTGCAAAACAAATAATAATAATAATTAATAATAGAAGTGCTTAATCGTGTTACTATGCCATGAAAACGTGTCCCTTGGGTTTATTTTTTAATGATCAAGCTCCAGTAAAAGGTCAAGGAGAGCTGAGAATAAGTCCCTGCAGGAAACAGCAGGCATTATGATTACTCTTATAACTAATCATCTTTTATTCAGGAGTGCCCAGAGGCGCCAGTCAAGAATGGGTTGTGGTCAGAGCTGTGTGAACAAATAGGAAGAGATGGTCCCTTTCTCAAAGAGCTTGAGATGCAGTTTAAGCATAAGAACATCAGAACGGCCATACTGGGTCAGACCAAAGGTCCATCTAGCCCAGTATCCTGGCTTCTGACAGTGGCCAATGCAGGTGCCCCAGAGGGAATGAACAGAATAGATAATCATTAAGTGATCCATCCCCTGTCACCCATTCCCAACTTCTGGCCAAACGAACAGAAACCTACATTGTTTATCTTCCACAGAGGGTCAGATCCTTACCTGGGGAGAATCTGAGATGTGCCAATTGACACCAGCTGCAGATTTTACCCAGTGTCCATTTTCACCCTATTAAGGAGAGATGACTTTCCACATTGCTTGTCTGGGCTAGCTGTGCCTCTGACCCCGCTCCGGTCTCTGAGTGCACCCCCTTGGGTGTTAGGCTCATGCTTTTCCTGGGCTGGAATCCCCTGATCCTCCCATGCATAGATCAGGCCCTGGGCTAAAATATCTTGTGTCTCCGCTGTGCTTACCCTGCAGGTCTGATTGGGTTTGGCACTTCCGGTTCTTCCCTTTGGGAGGTTGTGAGCAGTGACCACAATTGCCTTATTAAACTGAAGCATTGTTAACTCTTCACAGTAGGAACGAAGTGTAACAGAAGAGAAAAGGGATTTTCAAACAACAACAGGCCTCCCTGCGTGTCTATCTCACCTGGGCTCTAACCATCCTCCTTGGGGACCCCAGTAAGGGCGACTTCCCAGACACCCCCAACCTCTGGAATCTGGGTTCTCCGTCTCAACAACCCCCCTCTCTCTCTTCTCTATAAAACCTCCTGGATCCTTGTTTCTCCCCACTGGGTCTGAGTCACTTGGGGCAAATGGGTCAGGCAGGCCCAGCAGGAGACTGAGCCAGGGCAACCTGAAGAGCTCTTGCATTGACTCTCAAGTGTTTGCTTGAGAAGTGTCTATCGGAATCCACCTCCCCCTTCCTGGGTACATTTCCCAACACCCCTGCGACTGAATTCACTCAGTATATGCACAAAGTAGACATCACAATAACCAGGTCAGCATACAGGATTCATAAACTATTCCAGGCAGTTTCAAGTGCATAACAGTGGGGTTCAGAATGCCTGCATGATGAGTGCATGCTGGAATTTCAGAGGAGCCTAAGATTTGGGCACCTAACTCCCTCAGACGCCTTGGAAAATCGCATCCTAAAATATTCATCTGCTAGAAGAACATGGCATTCTCCAGACCATTGACTGCTGTGCTCTCTGTGGTGCTGAAGTAAAAGGCTTAATAGCGGCGAAGCTCGGACTCAGCTCTTCATTAGAACATTATGCTCTGGAGCGGGAAGGCAGCTTTTTTCTCATCAGCTGGTTTTGTTTACTTGAGGCACGGAGGTTTCCAACCTGAGCTGCTTGACTGGGTGTTTTGCCTTGGGCAAAGCGCTTCACCTCTCTGTGTTGCAATTTCCTCGGCTGTAAAATTGCAGGCAATCTCGTTTATTTGCCCATTTCTGTAAAGCACTTGGAGATCTGCAGATGGAAAGTGCAATCTGTATGCAAAGGGTATAAATTATAATTGTAGTGCACACCACCCCCAAAAAAGCTACGTTATCATGTTGCAAATTCAAGCACTCGAAAGTTGGGAAACAGCAGAAGGCAACATGTACAACCTTAATTCAGCCCCCTTGCATGTATGCATGGTGATACAGTCTTTAATCACCTAGTATTATTTCAGCAGGACTACCGCCTCATTCAGTGAATGGGTAGTTGTTCAATATTTCTTATCCCTCCTTTTCAATGTGTGGTCCCAGGCCTTATTTACCACACACCATCCAAACCCTGCACTGAATACAAAATGGTTAATTTCCTTCTGGGTATTTCTAGGATAGTCTCACCATAGTATCTGAGTGCTTCGCCACCATTATTGAATTTAGACACACAACACCCCTGATTAAGAAGCATTCTTATCCCCGTTTTACTGAGGGGAACTGAGGCACAGAGCGATTCAAGCCAAAATTGCTGAAAGTGTCCATTGATTTTGGGTGCCCAACTTGAGACATGTAGGGCCTAATTTTTCCGAGGGATGGAGCCTCTTGAATGCATTTCATATGTTCAAAGCTCAGATACAAATGACTTCAGTTGCACTTCTGAATGCTTAGCACTACTGCAAACCTGGCTCCATATGTCTCAAGTTGGGTGCCCAGAAAATGAGGAACACACAATCAGTGACCATCTGTAAACCTTTTGGTTCAAGTGACTTGCCCAGCATCAAATAGAAATGCTGTGGCAGAGGCAGGGGTAGAATCCATTTATCCAGGGAAACATTCGGCTGCCTAAGCCACAAGCTCATCCTTTCTCTTCCTGAAATCCTTTGCTTTATGTACCACACAACTTCCAACTTCTGCAACAAATGAAGCCATGGTCCTTAAGACAACAGGCTTATTTGCTACACAACCCTGATGCATCCTCAGAACAGGTGCATCTTGTGGCAGGGGTCCTGTGGAAAAAACAGTATGAGATCATGTAAGTCAAGACTGTATCATAAGGCAAATGCATTAGGGGCCAAACTAATATTGCACGGGCAAGATTTTCAGAAGTGTCTAGAAGATGCTTCCACTTTTGGCTGCCCAGTGTGACATGACATGGAGTTGGACATGCAAACACTGAGGTGCACAAAATCACTAGTCCCTTTTGAAAATCTTGGCCCACGTGACTGCACTCTTGTCTTTGTTGCAAAAGGCTTCTGCGTTTATACCCTGCCAAGGTTCCTTCCCCACTCTGAACTCTAGGGTACAGATGTGGGGACCTGCATGAAAGACCCCCTAAGCTTATTCGTACCAGCTTAGGTTAAAAACTTCCCCAAGGTACAAACTTTGCCTTGTCCTTCAACCATATGCTGCTACCACCAAGCGTTTTAAACAAAGAACAGGGAAAGAGCCCACTTGGAGACGTCTTCTTGCAAAATATCCCCCCAAGCCCTACACCCGCTCTCCTGGGGAAGGCTTGATAAGAATCCTCAACAATTTGTACAGGTGAACACAGACCCAAACCCTTGTATCTTAAGAACAATGACAAATCAATCAGGTTCTTAAAAGAAGAATTTTAATTAAAGAAAAGGTAAAAGAATCACCTCTGTAAAATCAGGATGGTAAATACCTTACAGGGTAATCAGATTCAAAACATAGAGAATCCCTCTTGGCAAAACCTTAAGTTCCAAAAAGACACAAAAACAGGAATATACATTCCATCCAGCACAGCTTATTTTACCAGCCATTAAACGAAAGGAAATCTAACGCATTTCCAGCTAGATTACTTACTAACTTGACAGGAGTTGTAAGACTGCATTCCTGATCTGTTCCCGGCAAAAGCTTCACACAAACAGACAAACCCTTTGTTCCCCCCCACCACACACACACTCCAGATTTGAAAGTATCTTGTCCCGTCATTGGTCATTTTGGGTCAGGTGCCAGCGAGGTTATCTTAGCTTCTTAACCCTTTACAGGTGAAAGGGTTTTGCCTCTGGCCAGGAGGGATTTTATAGCACTGTATACAGAAAGGTGGTTACCCTTCCCGTTATATTTATGACATACCCTTTATTGGCTTCTGGTTTATAGACAGTCTCTGCTGTCATTAGACCACACTTGACAAAGAAAACCATGCATGGCAAGCTTGCAATGCAATCCTCCATGAAAAGAAACCACAGATCTAAAAATACCATACTCGACAGGGACCACATCCCAAAAGAAATCTTTCCTGAACCCCCTTTTTTGGCCTTCAAACCACACCCCAACCTTGCCAAGCTCATCATCAGAAGCAAGCTCCCCACAGACCAGGACACACCAATGCAAAGCAGCACCAGACACTGCCACAAACTAAAGATGTATCTCCTCTGCTACAATGATAAACACCCCCCACAACACACCTTGCAAGATCCATGGCTCCCACACACGCCTATCACAACATGTGGGGTACCTCATCCAGTGCACTAAATGCCCCAATAACAACTACGTGGGTGAAACCGGACAAACACTGCACTCTCGAATGAACACACAGAGACAAATTATAAAAGCCAAAGCACCATCCCACCTATGACAGAAGAGGTGTTAACTACCCACTTCACCCTGAATGGTCTCTTTCAATGTGTGCCAACTCCTTATGTTTAACCATCTGTTCCTCCTTGTATTTAGCCCTGCTTACCTTTCCCAGACCTGAAGAAGAGCTCTGTGCAAACTCAAAAGTTTGTCTCTTCCACCAACAGAAGTTCGTCCACTAAAATATATCACCTCACCCACCTTGTCTCTCTCAAAAATGTCAACGTATCCGATAAGTTAGAAAGAACAGGAGGACTTGTGGCACCTTAGAGACTAACAAATTTATTAGAGTATAAGCTTTCGTGGGCTACAGCCCACTTCATCGGATGCATAGAATGGAACATATAGTAAGAAGATATAGATACACAGAAGGTGGAAGTTTCCATACAAACTGTAAGAGGCTAATTAGTTAAGATGAGTTAGGACTTCTCTGCCAACAATGTAAAAACAATTCTCTCCTAGCCTGTCTACTAATGAAAGTTCTGCCAAGCAGAGTGTGGGGAATCATCCCTTTATTATATTTCCCAGTTCCCTAGGGACTTTAAAGAGATCTAATTGAGAACATGCTGTTTCATCTTGACTTCCCTGATCTATAGGCCTCGAACATTCTGGAGCCCCTTGTGGCTAGGTAGAGAGTAATCACATCTCTTTTCATGAGGCTTAACCAAACAAAGGTTACCCCTAGCTTAGCTAGATGGAAAGATAGGGAGGGGTGCTTTTGTGTGTGTTGGAAAGCAAAAGAAAGAGAAAGGTGCCAGGTCTATAGGAAAACTGATGTCTGTCAAGGGATCTAGGCAGAGTAAAAGCTTTACAATCCTACCAAGGTACAGTTGAGAAAGCCCTGTTTTGCCTGACTGTGAGGTATAAGCAAGCACACAGTGAGGTGGGCAGAAATGAGCATCCATCTTTCTGTCTCTAAGAACATTTCTGTGGGTGTGTAAGTAAATATCCCACTGAGCAGCCACATCTGCTTCCCTTGGAGTGGGGTGGGTGGGGCGGGGAGAATGCTGCAAAAGGAAAAAATAAAAATCCAACCCTTTATTCCCCCTCCCCTTAAGACAAGAAGGCCTAACATCTGTTTTGTCCTGTGTCCTACTGCAGGGGTCTCTTGTTTAATGAGCACACGTCTTTGCACATTCTCAGCTTATGAATATTTATGGCCATTACATAACCAGCTGGGGATGGGAAAATATCCTGCCCTCTTCTAGGAGCTGAGCTCTGCGTTTGGTGAAAACTGTCTTTGTTACCACTGGCCTCTCTGCTTGGAGCAATGAGGTGGATAACTGGGGGGGGGGGGGAGGGGGCAGGATCCCAATGTCTATGAAGGGAGGTGGCTGAGGAGTAGAAAAAAAGGAGAAAAATGAAATAAAAGGCGCAAATGTAAATGGAGCTGAACTGGGGGGAAAATTTTGATTGGTGAAATGAGGATAGCCTAGAAAGGGATGCAATATAGAATCAGACAAGTCTCAGCAGGACTGTGGTGGCTGACTGGTCACTGGGATGTGGGTGGAGGTGGTGTGTTTAACTTCCCCTTTACAGAGGTAATTTATTTCCCCAATGATGTTAAACTCACACACATCCCTTTACACCCCCAGCCCCACAGATGGCATTCGGAGGGCACTTGCTGGGGCCCCGCAAGGCAAGGCTTCCTTGCATGGCTCCAGCCCCACCGGCTCTCAAGTGACGGCCTCAGCCGCTGGCCCAGAAGCCTCCCTAGACCGGCCAGGACTAAGGGCGTCCAGCCCCCCTTTCCCCTCCATCTGCGGCTAATGTGGCACTGAATTCCCCCTCTCCCCATCGATTGCCCAGCTGGGCTGCAACCCTGGCTCCTATCCTGCCTGGAGCTCCTTGGCTAAGCTCCAGGGACCCCCTCCAAGGCGGGGGGGGGGGCACTTGTTGGCAAAGGGGAACATTTCACCGCCCATGTCCCCCCACCCCCCCCAGCCCATGGGTTTTGATTGACAGGCACGCCTTTTTGATTCCCTGCCACCACGTGGCTGCCGACGTCCAGGGGAGTTGTCAGCTTTGACACGAAATCGCTCTGGCCCCGGCGGCGGCAGGTTCCCAGCTCTCCGCCCGCGATCCGCGCCGGAGGAGGAGCAGGCGAGCGGGGATCGGCGTCGGAAGCGGCTCCCCCTCGGCCGGAGCCCGAGCCAGGCTCCCGGTCGGTTGCAGCCACCCCTGCGGGTCTAGGGAGGAGCCCGGGAGTCGGCTGCACTTTAGGGGGCGGCGGCGGGGCCAGCCAGCAACCACGAACCCCCGCCCCGCGCCCCTTTCCAGGGCTGCCCCCCGCCCCTTTTCAGGGCTCCCCCCCCCCCCGCGCCCCTTTCCAGGGCTGCCCCCCCCGCCCCTTTTCAGGGCTCCCCCCCCCGCGCCCCTTTCCAGGGCTGCAAGGGGGTGGCGGCTGCTTGGAAAGTCTCGCCCCGCTTCGCCCCGCCATGGAGCTGTCCACACTGCCCGGGGCTGAAGCCGACGCCGAATTCTTCTCCAACGGCAGCCGCCTGCGCGCCTCGCCCTGGGGTCCCTGCCCCAACCAGAGCTTCAACCACACGGGGCTGCCCGCGGCCAAGGACCCCACCTCCATCGCCATCGCCATCGCCATCACCGCCCTCTACTCCGTGGTGTGCGTGGTGGGGCTGCTGGGGAACATCCTGGTCATGTACGGCATCGTCAGGTACGGGCAGGGCTCCCACCTGGGCCAGGTGTGGGGGGGGGTCACCTGCACGGCTCCGGGGGGGTGGGGGCACTAGGTGACAAGCCGGGGCAGGCTGTCCAGAAGCCAGCGTAGGTGTAATGGAAGGGGATATTATGTGTGGGTGGGGGGGGGGTGTTTGTGTGCAGAATGGGGGGTGTGAGCATGTGTGAGAGCAGAATGGGGTGTGTGTACAGAATGTTGTGTTTGTGTGTACAGAATTTTGGGAGCGTGTGTGTACAGAATGTTCTGTGTGTTCAGAATGTTGTGTGAGCATTTGTGTGGGTACAAAATGTGTGTGCATTTGTGTGGGAACAGAATGGGGGGGGTGTGTGTGTGTACAGAATGTTGTGTAAGCATTTGTGGGTGGATGTATAAAACCTACCTATTGGAGTATGGTGGGATGTATGTGAAAACTAGTATTGCATATGAGAATGAAGCCACAATTTGTGTATGTGTGTGTGTAACAGAGCACTGTGTTCAGAGTAGCAGCCCTGTTAGTCTGTGTCCGCAAAAAGAAAAGGAGGACTTGTGGCCCCTGAGAGACTAAGCTGTAGCTCACGAAAGCTTATGCTCAAATAAATTGGTTAGTCTCTCAGGGGCCACAAGTCCTCCTGTTCTTTTTTTGGAGCACTGTGTGTATGTCTGTAAAGCAACAGAGTATTGTGTGCGAATGAAAAAACCACTTGTGTGTGTGACAGTGTGTGTGTCCATGGAGGGGAAGGAAGGTAAGGGGAGAATACAGAACCACTAATGTAACTGGCTCCAAATGCTGCAAGTCCCTTTAGGTCCTAGCTGTGATTCATACAGTGTTAGTGCTGAAAGCTGTTCACAACCCAAGGTCTAAAGCTGACCATGCTGTATTTCGGAAAAGGTGATGGTTGGAGGTTAGCCGACTGTCAGTGCAATCCTAATGTCCTGCTGTAAAAACCAACCCTCCCAAATCAGTGCCATCAGATGTCAATGGGATCAAATCAGTTGTTCTCAAATCTTAAAGTTGCAGAAGGAGCTCTGCATAAGAACCATGTCCGGTGTATCTGCGTGTTGAAAGCTTCGCTGGTGATTAAGAAGAGAGGGCGGAGGGCTCAAATCTTCAGCTGGTGTAAACTAGCGTCGCTCCATTGAAGTCAATGGAACTACGCTGAGGGTCTGGACCAGTGGGCATATTTATTTCCCACCCATGAAAAGCTGACACAGCCCGAGCTCATAAACGCATTGTTAGCCTAGAGGCTATGAGTCACCGCTCACGTGTGTCTATGCACAACCTGGAAATAAGCAAGGTGCCCATGTGTTTTTCCTTGTTATTTTTGACACACATGAAACATACAATGCCTAGCTTTGTTAGCAGGGAATTCATGCAGTGAATTTCAGAATCCTCCTCAAGTGACTGAGTCTCACAGCTAGGCTGAGTGCCCTGGCTGTAGATTGCAGTTAGCGACTAAAACACTCTACAGATAACTGAATGGAGATTTTCCTTATCAGTGGACAGTCCCTCTGATCACCGCAGATCTCAGCCTAATGATTCTGGCCTCGGGTACAGTCTAATATTACCTGAATAGAGACGTGCTGTTGCTTGCTATAACAGGTGAATAGCTGTGCTTTTCCCATGTAGAAGCCTGATCCAAAGCCCATCAATGGCAATGGGAGTCTTTTCATTGCTTTCAGTGAGCTCTGGATCAGGCCCTTAGCCTGGCTCACTAGAATTCAGAGCAAATTGGGCCCTGGAAATGTAGGGCCAGATCCTCAGCTGCTGTTGGTGTATCTGCAGTGGCTTTCAGTGGAATCACACCTGTTTACACCACCTGAGGATCTGGCCCTTAGCCTGTAGAATCTCTTTTGAGATCACGTTCTTCACGGTTCTCATTCATCTTCCCATCAGTCTCATAGCACACCCTCACTCCTGATCTGTCACAAGGATCAGGAATTCTGGGGACTCCTGGATGTTCACACCGTAATGCCGACTCCCTGTCTATTCTCTTACAACAGTCTGTGTTGGCTCAAGAGCACAAGGGGCTGTAGCCACAAAATGAATGCCTTCACTCTAGGTTTCTAACTCCTGTTGGAAGGGCAAGGACAATAATCCCGCTGCCTTGGCATAGGGAGCTTAGAAGTCCTTTACTCAAGACAGCAATTCTGTCATCAACTGTTTGTTCTGTAGGATGATAGACAGTGTGCTTAAAACAAAAGCCCTGTTCTTTCTGTACCCCCCACTGCTCACCATAACCCTCACTGCACCGGATCACTGGGGCTGTCACTCCTCTGGTACCAAATTTACTTCTCTCCCACACAAACCTACCAGCACTTCCTGGGTGATGCCTCTAAATTATTGATACTGGGCATGCAGAATCATCAAACTTGGGGCCAGATGCTGATGCCCTTACTCCATTGGTCTCACTGAAAATATCTCACTCTTCAGGGCTCAGGTAGCAGCATCTGGCCCTGAGGTTATAGAAAACTCAGTATATTTTAGTAGATAAATCCAGCACCGTCTCCAGTCAGTTTCACACATTTAGAACCTGGCGGGTCGTGAGTTGTGTACTTTGCTCTTATATAGGGTTTTTCATCTGTGGATCTCAAAGCACTTTACCAAAGTAAGTATTATCCCCATTTTACAGGTAGGGAAACTGAAGTATGGAGAGGTGAAATTATTTGCCCGTGGTCACACAGTGATTCAGTGGCAGAACTGGGACTAGAACCCACATCTTCAGACCCTGAGGCAACATTGCCTCAGATTTAAGAGGCAGCCATCCGCTTGAAACTTTCACTGTGCATTTGTCAGTTGCAATGTGAAAGACCTACAAGCCTGTCATCATTGCTCAGTCGCCAACTCCAGTATAACTAGGCCTTTGATTGGGACTGGGACTCAGTCTTGGATAACCTCGACGGGTAACTTAGAGCATAATTTTCAAAAGTGCCTAAGGGACTTCGAAGCCTATATTGGGACTTAGGTCCCTACGACACTGAGGGCCAAATTTTCAAAGGTACTTAGGTGCACAAAGATACAGAGAGGTGCCCGGGAGGAGTTAAATATCTGAAAAGCTGGTCCTTGAAAGGGTTGCCCTTCAACTCTAAGGGCCTGGTTTTCTGGTGCTGAGCCCCCCCTGCAGCTGAATATTCTCAGGCACCTCTGAAAATCAGGTCCAGGATGCCCCACTTTTTTATCCATTTGCAAAATGGGGCAATGGTGCCGACATCACAGAACACTGTGCGGCTCCAGTCAATGTCTGTGACATGCTTTGAGAGTCTCAAGGAAAAAAATGGTCTAAGTGTTGTTATCAACATCATAACACGCACATAAGAGGCTAATGATGGGTAGCAATCAGAGGTAGGAACTAAATAAACTGTTTATTATGTGTGCTGTTGTAAAATGGCAGCTTTATTCTACATTGCTTTGATTTACAATTTCCACCGCAGCTGCAGAAATTAGCAAAGATTTGTCTGGAGCGTGGGTTGGAAAAAGAAACCCTCTTGCTCCCCTTTCATCCCACCACTCCGTTTGTCTGAAGGGCTCATCCTGCTGATGAATGGCAATGAATGAAAGCTGCCAAGTTCCAGGAGGTTAATGATTCCCTTTGTTGTGGCCTAAGTGGCTATTGTGAAATCTCTGGTTTTCAGCCCCAGACACGAAATATACCAATTCCCCAATCTGGCCATTGGCAGGGCAGCAGAACCACACTCTCGCGTGCGGCGCCAAAAGGCAAGTTCACAGGAATTTAGCGCAACAGGGCAAGATTGAATAAACCCCATCAAAATCCCAACTTTTCGCTATTTTCAATTTTCCTCTGCCAGCACATTCGGTACATAGCAACCAGCACACCAGGTTGTTCCAGCCTGGCTTTGGTTGTGCAGGAAATAAATGGTGTGACTCACATGAGGTAAGTTACCCCACAAAACACAGACTGCATCAGGGCTGGAAGAAACTGAATGATCTGTGCATGATCCATCCTGCCCAATTCTGCTCCCATTGAACTCAGTGGGAATCGCAATCCAAACAGGCCCCTTTATAGGGAGGTTTTCATTCTGTAGTGAAATCAAATAGGTCAGTGCAGGATTCCCCCCTCCCTACCCTGTCTCAGATATAGACCTGAAAAGGATTTTTTAGGACCTGATTCTGCATCATTGACACAGCTCACATTGACTTCAATGGGAGCAGGCTGGGTCTAGGCTGGGCCTGATCCAAAGCTCATTGCAATCAATTGAAACACTCCCCTTTGGCTTTGATAGTAGCCTTTACAAGATTGGACCTTTACTGATTAGTTTGAGGGGGCTGGAGTAGGAGAATGTACAGCACTATGAAGCCTCGACTCTTGAGGTAAAGTACAGTATGGTTAAACTGCTCAAACATTAGCTATCATGGTATGTTCTCTGCAGCATCCTAGCAAGTAAAATAACACAAAGGTGTGCATCAGTGCCTGTATAATCTTTAGCCTGCTTCCGTCATGTGTTTTTAACCTTTGCAACCCCCACGAGCTGGCTGGGTGCGTGGAGGGCAGACTGTGTGACTAGCAGATCAAACCGGGCCTGATCCAAAGTCTGGGGGGGATTTTCCACTGACTCCAGCAGGCTTTGCATCAGGCCCATATCGACGAGCAAATTAAAACATCAAAACCATGCAGTGTCATTGTGAAGGATGCATGTTACTGGCTCTTTAGATACCTGAAGCTGGATCAGGAAAGAATTGTCCAGAAGGGCTCTTTAAAAATCCATTCGGATTTAACCCATTAAGTAACCTAATTGTTACCCGTGACCTCTAAAGCTTAAAGATCTGTCTAGGGTCATATCTGGAGCCTATTGCTGTGGGCTAATGACCAGTGGTCCGAGACCCTAATCGATTTAATCCGTATGAAATAACCAATTGCCCATTCTACAGCACCTTCAGTCCGAGGCTCTGAAAGTGCTTTGCACAGAGGAGCGACACAATGCACTTGTCGAATTTCACACACGTTTGTTCTGAGGAGCAGCTTCCTTTTCTCCCCCAGTCCCAGCCCATGTGCTGAAACCAGCAGCAAATGCAAAGACCCCCGTGGGCCGGGAATCTGTCCCAAAAGTAAAAAGCATGGACCCAACCCTGCACCACCCTGGGCCATATTCTGCTTTCAGTTGCACAAGTGAAGTGGCTCCATGTACAGGAGCAGACTTGCCCCTACAGCGCCTCCTGCTGGTCATTGGGGCATTAGCTCTTTCCAGTGCAGAGCACCCTCTGCAAGCCAGTTATCCGCACAGCTCTGGCCCCTGTGTCCCTCACAGACCCCAGTGCCCCTTTCTCTGGGTTCTGCCCCCTGGCAGCACCCCCACACTCTGCCTCTGGGTCTCCCCTTCCTGGGGGACCCCCAGCCCCCTATCTTCACCTTGCCTCAGTCTGGGCTACTGCCAGTCATCACCAAGCCCCTGCTCCCTGGGGCAGACTGCAGTGTAAAGACCACTCATCATAGGCAAGGGGGTTCGGACCTGTTGCCTTCCTCTGCCTCCCAGTACCTCTGTGGGCCTTGGACCAGGCCTTACAGCCTGGGGAGTTGCCAGCCTGGAGCCTGCTCCTTCCGCAGCATTGCACCACCCTCAGTACCCTGTCAGCCTGCTCCTTCCGCAGCATTGCACCACCCTCAGTACCCTGTCAGCCAGGCCCTGCTCTCACCCAGCCTGGAGAGAGACTCCTGGGGCCCCTGGCTCACAGCCTTTTTATACAGGCCAGCTGGGGGCCTGATTGGGGCATGGCCCAGCTGCAGCTGCTTCCCCAATGAGCCATCCCCAGCCACAGCCCTCTCCAGGGCTGCTTTTAACCCCTTCTATTTTAGGAGCAGGGTAGCCACCCCGCTACATTCCACTTAAATCAATGGCGTCACCAGGGCCGGATTAAGACCTTTAGAGGCCCTAAGCACTGAAAAGATTATGGTCCCCCCCCCAATATGTAATTCAAAATAAAAACAATACTATACCGTAATATAAAATTTTATTTTTCGAAATGACACAAAACTTACATGTATGCTGAAATTAAAATAGCTTCTTTCTAGATTTTCTGATTGCAAAATTCTGGATACGTTCATTGAAGCTGACTCGACGAAGCATGTCTGCTTCTATACACACTAGGGAAAGTGAATCAAGCCTGTCCTGGCACATTGTTGTTTTCTGAGGGTTTTTTATTCTTTTCAGCTGAGAAAAAGAGCGTTCTGCGGAGCAGTTAGTCATCATCAATGTTAGACAAATCCGTCGTGCTGTCTCCACATTTGGAAATACATGTTGTATTCCCTCTTTCAATATTGTGTCATGAAGATCAATGTGACTGGATTTTATTTTTCCTGATTCATTAAACTTTGCGCGCATATAACAGTGGAACTGCCGTACTTCATGTTCAAATCAACAGGGTATGAGTCATCTAGCTTTTGGGAACCCTGTGAATGTTGTTCGTCAGATAAGTCCATATCATTTAGAAAAGAAAATCTACTTGATACTTCTTTGTACACTTCACCTCTTCTCTTCATATGAGCTTCAAGTGTACCAATTATAGCACAGTAAGTAGATACGAGAAAATTTGTCTCTAGGATTCAATGCTGTTTCTGTTGCATTGTTGTCATTTGCTTGTTTTTTCCTGATTCGCTTGCGGGACTGGGCTTCTTTGTAGTTAGTATCAGGCAAGATATCTTTTGATAGGTCTTCAAAGTGGTCTGCTAATGATTGACAGGGGTCTGCACATGTTATCGAATCCAATTCTTTTTCTTGGAGAGCTTGACTTATGTGGTAAAAGTGTTGTAAAATTTCATTCTACATGGTCAACATGAATACAAACTCTAGTTCTTCCATCTTGCTGGCAATGTTTTCTGCCTCTCGTATAGTTTCTCCCTTTTGTGATTGGTCTTCAGCTGGACTTTCTAATGCAGCCACAATCTTCGAGTAGGACTCCAGAATTGCACTTGTTGCCACTGCATGTGCCTCCCAGCAAGTATTAGAAAGAGAGTTCAACACATGATCATTGCCCAAATATGTTTCAAGAACTGCCCATCAGTGTGTTGAGGCAGAGAAAAATGTATAAAGTAACTGGACTGTTGAGACACAAAGAACTTACTGCCACCGGACAACAATCAACAGCACTGCGGCCAACAAGACTCAGAGAATGTGCAGCACATGGTGTAATATGGCATATTTGTTCGGTTCTAAAAGCTTCTTCTGCATTCTTTGATAACGCCCTGACATGTTGGCAGCATTGTCATAAGATTGACCTCTGCACTTTGAGAAATCTATTTTGCAAACTTGGCACAGATAATGCAGTATTTGATTTGCCGTTTCTTCACCAGTGTGGCTTTTCAAGTTGAGGAATATTATAAATGACAGGATCTGATTTCCTCGCATTATTTCGATCTGCATTAGTAGGACGCCCCCCCAGTTTAGGTGGGGATAAGTAATAAAAAGAGAACAGAAAAATGGGGGAAGAGTGTGGAGTGGAGTGTAAGGAAGTCTAACAAAGTTCTGATTTTTCCCATGATGACTACTTCAATGCTTTTTTTGAAATATCAAATATCAAAGTTTTTCCAAAAAAAAAAAATCTCATTTTTTTGGTGCCCCCTGCTTTGCTGGTGCCCTAAGAACGTGCTTAGTCTGCCTACTGGGTAATCCAGCCTTGGGCATCACTCCAGATTTACAGTGTGGGAGCTGAGGGCAGGATAGAGCCAACGCTGTACCTGGGACTCGCCTGTTGATTTCAAAGGGAATGCCACGCATCCATGCAGGATAGGGCGCTAAAACTGCGCCCAGCATGCCATTCACCTTCAAAGCTCACTTCAAAGCTGACTAAGGGGGGCTGGGGGACGATCCTGCAGGCCTGTGCAGACGAGTGGGGGTGGGGGGCGGGGGGCAGGAAGAAGGGCAGCAGGAAGGTGAAAAGAGCCCCTCCTGCCTTTTTCACAGATGCACGAAGCTCAGGAAGCAGGGAGGGCAGGACCTAGGCCCAGGCTGGCCAGCAGAAATAAGCCAATGACAGGAAGGAGGCCAGGGCACATGCTGGACCATGTGAGAGAATGTAGCAAGAGTCACTAAGGCTTGTGCCTTGGTTGCTCTCCCAGAACCACTGTCCCTGTCTCAGCCCAGGTGAGGCCGCTGCGGGAGGGGCCTGGCACCCACCTCCTCCTCACCCCCACCCTCTTCCTCCCAGTCCTTAAATCCAGGGGGCAGGACTGTGCTGGGATCCTAGGCCTGGCTGCCCCAGCAGGGGGGACAGAGTACAAGGGCTCTCCTCGTTTACGTACCCTCGCAGGGGATGGAGCACCTTAGTCCTGGCATCTCCGGAGCACAACGACAACTCCTGTCTAGTGCCACTGGTGGCGGTAGAGTCCCAGGCTGGGGATTTGTAGGGCAGTCAGCAGGTCCCTGGCAGATCCCTCCCACCCTGGGCTAGTGAGCAGAGCTGCAAGGGTGGGGAGGCAGCCATGCAGCCTGAGCGGTCCAAAAGGCACTGGGTCAACCTGGGGTACAAAGCTCCCACTGAGCTGTTGCCCTCTGCCACTAGAACTGACCCAGGGATCTTGCCCAAAGTGGATCGCACAGAGGAAAGGAACGTCTCTGCCAAGTGCAGAATCCAGGGGCCCTCATTCGAAAGTGGAGCCCAAAAGGTCCTTTGATGAGTGATTCTTGCCCAAGATCAGAGAAATGCACAGGGGGAAGCTGGAGCTGTGTGACACGTGCCCATGGGCTTCTAGCCAAATCAGTCAATTCTAACGGGAGCACCCTTGGCCTTTTTCGTTCTGCGTTTTTGCCATGACCGTTGTCCTGACGTCAGATCTTTAAAATACCCCTTGAAAGAACCCGGCAGCAGCATAACTGCCCCTGTGAATGCCCAGCACGTAATGGCACTGTCTGATATAATGGCAGAAAATTAATCTTGGCGACTTCCACTCCTGCAGGAGCCAGGTGTTTCCTCTACGAGTGCCTGATGCCCAATTTGCTAAGAGAACGTGTGTGTTGTAGAGGTGGAATTCTCAGATCCGCAGTGAAGTTCCTGGCAGTGTTTCTCTTTTAACCCCATCCGGGCGTTCGAGGGTTTGTAACGCCTCCAACTAACTGTTTAGAAAAGGTTTCAGGAGCGGAGCTTGGGCAGAACAAGGTAGAGCGGGGGGTAGAACTGGGGCTAGAGGCAGAGCTAGGCTGGGGTCAGAGCGGAGATGCAGCTAGGGGCGGATCTGGCCTGGAGGCGGAGCTGAGCCTGGAGGCGGAGCAGACTTGGGGGCTGAATGGGGTTGGGAGCGGAGCTGGGCTGGAAGCATGGCGCTCACTCCACGCCCCCTGTGGGGGCTGGCCCAGGCCCCACCACATGCCCCCCTGAACCTTCCTTTGGGGCGCGCCCCACAGTTTGGGGGCCACTGCAGTAGTGAGTGTCTACCCTGAAGCCCTACAGCTGCTCTAGTGGTTTAAGTGTAGACGTAGCCTCAGAGATGTGTTGGTGGAGGGCAGCCTCACCTCCAGAACTTCTGTTCAGAGAAACCTCCCTTCAGCAGGGAGTCCAGGGACAACCTCCGGCAGGAGAATGAACTAAACTGGAGATTAGAGAGACAAGGTGCAGGAGGGACTATCTTTTGTTGGACCAACTTCTGTTGGTGAAAGAGACGAGCTTCTGAGCTCCACAGAGCTTGTGTCTCTCTAATATCTTGGGATCAACACGGCTACAGCAACACTGAACTGGAGATGACCGTAGAACAGACGCAGAGTAGGAGAAGGACGCAGTTAGTCCCACCCCATCCACAGCCAAGCGAAAAACTTACCCTCTTAACCCAGATGAGTGCCCTCAGTCCATAACCAAACAAACCCTGAGCCTGCTTCTTGGTGTCAAGGAAGGGGGAGAAAGAGAACATAGCCATTGGAGGGGCTCAGATACCATAGAGATGAGCGTCGTGTAGACAGGACTCAGCTCCCTATTGGTACAACAGGGATAAGGGGCCCGATTGGTACCAGAGATCAATAAATCCAGGTTCAGTTCCTGACTGTGCCGCAAACTCCATCCCTGGACAGGTTACTTCACGTGTGGTGATATGTCGTCCTTGAACTAGCACCTGATTAAGCCACCCCGTGGTGCTGAATCAGTCCTGTGCTATGCTCCAGCTAATCCACAAGCCAGGAGCTGGTCTGGTGACTCTCAGGGCAGGTATATAAGCCTCACAGGAGAAAAGAGCAGCTCAGTCTGCCACATGTCACTTTATGACTTGGAACTCTCCTCTCCCTGGTAGTGGGGACTGAATCCACAGGTCTCAGCCTGCTCTTGACTCCTGTTTCCAGCTCTGAGTCTTAGCTCTGACCCCTAGGACCGACTGCCATTGTTCCAATCACTAGGCCTGACCCGCCGCACCTCATTTTCTGATACATCATCTCCTTGTGCCTCAGTTTCCCATCTGTAAAATGGGTATAAGAATACTTCCCCTCTCCTATCCTTTGTCTGCCAGGTCTATTTGGACTGCAAGCTCTTTGAGGCCAGGACGCTGTCTCTTACGACACGTACAGACTGTGCCCAGCACAAATGAGCAGAGATTTTCATCAGGGCCTGTAGAAGCTACCGTAATTCTCCTAGTAATAATTTCACAGGATGTTGCAGGGCTGTGTCAGGTATAAGATCAAATCTGAAACTCATGCTCTGGTGGGACCTTAGCTGGAGAACTAGAGATACCAGCTGTGCTGGGGTTCCCTTCCAACCTGGCTCTTCCAACGCATGGAACCCCCTCTCCTCATTAGGCAATTGTGTGGGAAGGAGAGTGTCTCCTCCTTGCCCTTCAGCGTCCAGCTCTCCATCCCGGCGCGGGTGCGCATGGGAAATAATCGCGTCAGTATCGCTTCATTATGATAAATGGTTCAAGAGCAGTGCCAAAGTCCATTAAACCTCTTAGCAGCTGAAATCATTAAGCAAGGGGAAGGGATTCTCAGTGGCTGGAAACCAGGATCAGTCCAATCTTATTTTCTCTTATGAACTAGAGAATTGACATTTATAAGCTAATTAGGGAAAGGGACAAGATCATAAAGCTGGATTTTATGGGGCTGCAGAAAAACAAAAGAGTAATGGGCTAGAAGCCCAGCATGATCCTGGCTAAGACAGATCCCCAGCCAGTGTAAATCAGGGCTGATCTATTGACTTCAACAGACATATGCTGATTTACAGCAGCTGAGAATCTGGCCCCTTGATTATTAAGTCCATTGTATCCCACGGCTAAGGAAGCAGCTCTGCGTCTAGAACCATGTGGTGAAGACACACTGTTCCTGGTAGAACTCTTGTGAGCCACTGCGGCTAGCACTGGGGAGCAAATTCTGCACCCCAACACTACAGAGGGAGGCTGGTGCAAGGCAACTCACCCGTCCATCAGCATTCCCCCTGTGCAATAGGGACATGGACGCAGCAGGGACATCTGACTCCACTGCTCCTCCGCAGCCTTTGGGGGAGAATTCATTCTGCCCCCCTCACTCCCACCCCCCGCCCCAAAGACATCCCTAGGGCTCCATCCAGCTCCCAGCAGAAGCAAAGTTCTGGTTGCCTCTAATTGGAGCGGGAGCAGGCTCAGAAGGGAACAGCCCAGTTGCTCGGCCCAGAGTTTGCCTTTACCTGAACACTTGCCTGTGAATTCAAAGACCATCTGTGTCTGCGGAGCCCGGGCTTACAAGAAGCCCCGAGCGTGTTTATTTGTAATGTGTAAAGCCTTCAAACCACTTCTGCCTTTCACTCCTAGTTTGGCAGTGACCTCTGTGCTTAGGACTAACAGGGCCACGGCTGGGCTGTGCATCCTGGAAGTGCTGACTAACCCAGACCTGCTGAAAACCCTGGAACACCATGTCCGCACTGCAGCCAAACTATGTGCAAACCCACGTTCAAATCCTGCCTCCCCTTAAGCAGGGCGCTCTGACAAGAGGCTTTAAATACTGGTGAGGACACTAATGGCCCAGTTTGCAAAGATACTCGGCAAGCCATAGAAGTCAATGGGATCTGCAGGTGCTCGGCTCCTTTGAAAGTCAGGCCATATCTGTATTAGCTACCCACGCTCCTTCCCCTACCACAATTCCCAGGTTGCAGTGTGCACAGAGTCTCGGGTTTAGCATATTCTAGGGATGAGAATCAGCATCCTTGTGAATCTGACTGTGATTTTAAGAGAACGCAGTGGGTCAGCCTGAAATTATTTCCCTAAAACCTCCTTGTTCACCCCATTCTTGTTTCACCCCAGCAATAATCAAGGCTTCACATCCTCCTCCACGTCATGAAAACTTCTCCTTGTGGGTGGTCCCACGGCCTTCGCTGCAGACCGTCTCCTGTCATTGGGTGGGGGCTTTGAGTCTGACAAGTGACTAAGCCAGTTCACCAGCTAAGCCAGTTCACCAGCTTTAAATCCCTGGTGGCAAAGAGAACGTTGAGAGAACGTGCTTGTTGTCTTGCGACAGGGGCTGCTGTTCTGAGGGAGTCAGCTAAGCCGTTTAAGTCTCCCACCCAGTGATTGTGCTGCAGGACTGGCCAAAGGGCTCCTTGAACACAGCCTCAGTGGGCTAATGGTCCCCAAAGTCACGGGGGAGTCAGACAGGCCAGTTAGTGCAGGTACGGGAGATGCCACTGGGCATGCCTGGTAGAAAAGCATTGACCCCAAAGGAAGCAGCAATCATGAAGGAGGCGAATCCACTCCCCTGCACCTGGCCCATATGGACGGCCTGGACCCTGGGGAGACGCACAGAATCCTGCACTTTCCAGAGACCACAGAACTGTACAGCCATGAAGTCGCTGCTATGACCCAAACCCAGCCCTTCTGCAGGGGGAGGGTGGGAGAATCTAGAGAACAGCCGCTCCTCCAGCCTGGCCCAGGCCTCACCTCCACTTGATCCCTCTCCATGTGATGGTGTGAAACTCGGCACCACACAGGGGGTGTGAACCCCCCAAAATCTTGGCTCCCCCTGACTCGAATGGAACCACTGTGTGGCTGTCTGGATAGAGCCAGGCAGGCCATGGCAGGATTTGCTCCTAGATAATGTATGAAAATCCATGTACCTAGCTGTGCATATTCATAAGACCAGTTTTGCCACCGTCCTGGCATTTAAGTTCAACAACCCATGAAAGTTTTGGAGCGGGGTGCTGCAGTCAAACATGCCCACAGCTCCCACCTGCACATACAGAAGGCATAAGTGCCTATCTATGCTCCCTTCCCGCGGGGACGGTTTTGCTGCTGGTATAATTGGGCGGGGCTCTGTTGCACCTGCTTACACCAGAGCTGAGTTTGGCCTAGAGTGTTTCGCAAGGTGCTTGCAATTTGCAGAGCTACACTGATCGCCAGGTAATGAGCTAAATAATGCTGAACAGGAAACAATAATTAACACATAGATAGAGGAAACTAAGACAGGTGTTTATAGGCATCTCCAAACACCTTGGGAATGTGTAAACAGCAGCTTTCAACTTGTCTGGATTCATGTGGTACCTAGATACACATAGAAGTTTGCCCTGGTGTCCTAGATCAAAAATGTTCCTGACCGCCCACTGTTGGCATGGCTAGAGAGACAGGATAGTCTTTGTTGATTCTAGCTTCAGTTTCCATCTCTCCCTCAGACTGTCTGTGTGACCCTGGGGGAGGTCACATGGGGCCAGATTCTCAAGGGCTGGGCACGCCCGATTTTCAAAATAACCAGCCTACCTGGCTCTTATCTAGCGCTTTTCCCACTAACACAGCTACACCTCCTGAGTCCCACCCCAGCGCTCTATCCACCAGCCCTCCCTGCCTCCAGAATAAACAGCGCCCCAACGGTGTTGCCTAGGAGTTGACCCGCATCAGCTACTGGGAAAGAAGCGCTGTACCCTCCACACGGTGCAAAGAGAGGAAACAAAGCAAAGCCAAACCTCTGCCCTCATTTGCACTAGCTTTGTAAAGAGCTTGCTTAGATCAACAAAGACAAATGCTTTACTCGCCAGACAACAGGCTGGGAACTTGCTGCTTTAGTCCACTGCAGCCCAGCAGAGCCTGCGGGAGAAGGGAGTACTCCCACTCACACACCAGCAAGCAAGGGAAGGGTGGAGCATGGTGCCATCCCATAAGGCTCTTGGTAACCCTAGCCTGACAGTGCAGAGCCAGTGGCTTCCTTGGACTTACCCCTGATTGACATTGGCGTGCGAGAGAGCAGAGCTGAGCGAAGTGGGACAGATCCTCAGCTGGATCTCTTTCTTTCACACTCAGGGTGCTAGCATTTTACCCCAACGTTGCACAGGGGTAAACGGCCACTCAGGGCAGAGGTGGCCAGAACCAGGCCCTGCTAGTTTTTAAGTCACTGCATTTTAAACCAAAGGTAACTTTTAGAACTGCCATTCCGGGGTGGGCTCACCTGAAGCCCTTTCGTTATTTACCTGTAAGAACAGGCACAAGCCATGCAAGAATCCTTCCTCCCACTTTGCCACTAACCTTTCACTCTAACCAGGAGGGACCACTTCTGGGGGGGACGCTTAGCTTTTTCCCTGTCTCTGGGCAAGCCTGAGGCTTTAATGGTGACAAAACATCCACTGGTTTGCTTTCCTCCTTCCCGTGGGATTCTGCAGCCTTTCTGTTCCCTTTTTCCCAGGCCTAAAGTCTGTTTCATTCTCACACTTCAATCCACTGCCGATTCACTGCCTCGTTAGCCCGGCTGGTTTAGCAGCTGGAGCAGTGTATGTGTGCCCCTCTCATAAATGCAGACTGGTTGTGCTTTCCATCTGGGGGATCAGAGGAGAACCCCTGACTGGATTATCCAGCCCTCTGGGGTAGGAATATGGCCCATGCCCCTGCTTTGAGTCTTTTCTGTGCTTTGACTATCCTATTGATCATGGCGGTTTCTCCCTTTGGTCTGATTTGCGGCTCACCCCTACACTTTAATTGGGTGGATGTGCGGCCGTGTCCTTGTTTTAAATGCTTTGCATATTTTTTTAACCAAAGGGTTAGTTGTCTCCACACCTAGTACATGAGGGTTAATGAGAACACTTGGGACCAAATTCATTGCTGGGGTAACTCTGGGTGAAATTGGGGAAGGTACATGTGGGATTGAATGTCACAGTCCCAGGCATCTCTCAGTCTGGGGGCAAGGACGGGTTTGTACATGAGACGACAGAAGCGATATTAATGTTCTAGCTTTGTAGCTTGCACTTGTGTTTAATTAGCGAGGCCAGCTTTATGTCAGCCCAGCACAGCGAGGAGGCCTGCTGAAGAGTTGTGCTTTGCACTGGCTTGAAAGTGACTCCTGGCTGGAAGATGGTTTAGGCTCCTGTTTTATCTCTCCCTTAACTGTTTGGTTTGAATAGACATGAAGGCTACTTTGTGATTCTTCCCTACACAGCAACTCCTTGGTAGGCTTAGGAAGAGCCATGTTTCTTCTGTCCCACCTAACAAAGTCACATTCATTTTCCCCCTCTTGAAAACAATGGGGCACCCAACCTTTAGTCCTTGTACTTTACCAATGTCAGAGGAAAGGAGTACTTGTGGCACCTTAGAGACTAACAAATTTTGTCAGAGGGAGTCTGCTGCTTCCAGGTACCCCGCCAGGCCATTATCTTTTAAAGATATGAAATGACTTGCATGGCCTGGGGTCATGCACAGATCAAGAGGAGGTGGGACACATGGTAGCTCAGGGCATATACCGGACACAGAGAGGGTTAAAGGTGAAGTGAATGGAATAATCTACCTGCCACTCCACTGGGGAATCTAATCTCCTTTCCCTATGCACAGGTACTTCCCCATCCATACTAAGGGAGTGGTGGGCCTGGTGGTAAGGTGACCAGGGTGTTTGTGTTCTTGCACCCTCCACCCCCACTCTGTTTCAAGGGTTGGCTAGCGTGGCAGTGTGGTCTAGTAGTCCAATTAGCAGGCTGTGCTCTTGGTCTGCCTGAGATCTGATCCTGGCTCTTCTGCTGCCCTGCCTCTGTGGATGGTGAGCAAGTCATATGGCTCCTATGTGTAACTTCAGCAGTTCGGCCCACCTGCAAGGGGGAGCACTGGCTGCTCGAGAAGAGGAAAGAGCACCTCCAGGTTGTGTCATGGGATCTGCTCCTGGCTCTGCCAGACTTCTCATGTGACCTTGGGCAAGTTGCCTAATCTTCCCAGGCCTGAGTTCTCCAGCTGGGAAGCAGAGGTGATGCGAACATCAATGACACTTCCTCTGGGATGTGCCTCTTTAGATCAGAAGCCCTTTGGACTCTCTCATTAAGTGTACGCACAAGGGAGAGCACAATAGGGCCCTCATCTTGGCTATGGCTTCTAGGCACTACAGTAATATTCAGGGCCGTCCCTAGGCATATGCAGAATACGCACCTGTGGCCCAAATTGCCCCAAATTTCATGGTGCCCTAGGCAGCTGCATGCTGCATACATGGCAGCACGAGCTCCGGTGGCCAGCCCTATCCCCCGGCCACCCCCCACGGGCTGCACGCACTGCAAGGGGCTGGGCCATTCCTAGGGACAACTCCCTCTGCCCCACCTCTTAGTCTTCGCCCCTGGCCCGCCCCCATTCCACCTCTTTCCCCCAAGCCTCTTCCCCCAGTGATGGACGCAGCCCGGAGGATTACCAGGGGGCCTGCGCCAGCAGCAGGGGTCGGGCCTGACCCCACACTCACAGGCAGTGGTGGGAAGCGAAGCAACCCGGCCCCAACCCGCTCCACTCTGCCAGCTCCCAACCGTGTCCCTCCGCTTCCCGCTGCAAATGAGTGCGGAGGGGCAGTCCTTTCCCCAACACCCCCAACCCAAGCAACACGGCTGGGATGGGGGGAGCGGAGCAGGCTGGGGCTGGGTCGTTCTGCTGCCGGCGCCGGGCCCCCGCTAATCCCCTGAGCTGCTCTGGGCCTGTGGTGCCCCCCAAAGCGGCCCCCCCACAGATCCTGCCTCCCCGGCCCTAAAGGCCTTGAGTGCAGCCCAGACCCTCCGTGGGGGGTGCAGATGGTGCTCGGGCTGTGTAGCGCACCATAATTGGTAGGGACAGCCCTGGTAATATTAGTTATTAATCACCATCATCATCCCTGCCCAGCAGGGGCGTTGTGGAGATTAACCAGTTAACATGGGTTCTGCGCTTTGAACGTGGGTGAGGAGCGCTCAGAATTAAGGAACGACTTTCCGAGGGGAGAACACAGTAGGGGCTCCCCCTCCGCCACAGCACGCAAGCGGATCTTTTTCTGTTTGGAGAAAGGAGGCTCAATAATGTACCTACAGCCCTCCGCAGAAAGAGACTGACGAAAGGGGAGCGAGGTGAGAGACTACACAGCCCATTCCCCCCCCCCCCCCGTTACAATTTAGTGTGAGAACAGTGTGTTTCCATTACAAAGGAACCATCATCTTGGAATAATAATTTCTCCATGACCAGAGGCCCGTGGCTGGCATTTAGCCAAGGAAAGGTTTCTTTCGCTCTGCCCGCATGCTCAGCCAACCATAGATCAAAACCTAAATGACACTTAATCTCCTCAGGAAGAGCGTCTGCAGGGATCTCTGGTGTTTAGCAGTCGCAGGCAGCGCCATAAACTCCTGCTAAGCGCCGAAGCTGCGCCCGGGGACTGTGAGAGGATTTCCAAGCCATGAATATTGGAGGGAACGCAGCCTCTTCTCTTTCAGCATGCGGCTAACGCAATGCTGCAGTCAGCAACGTGCTCGCTGAGCAATAGATTTTACACTAACTAAATCCACAGAGCTCCCGATAAAGTGCCCAGTTAGGGACAGATCGTGGCTGCCAGCAACTGGCCACGTCAGACTGGAAAAGCAGAGGGTGCTGCAGGGCAGGGCTGAGCTCTATGTGCAGGAAGCCCAGGTCTGGGATAGCTGGGTGGGGGTTGTAGGTCAAGACTGGAGGGCATGGTTGGAATTGCATGGGGAGCGGGGGAGCTCCAGGGGTTCTGCAGATGAGGGTTGGGCTGCGTGTTGGTGGGACGGGGCTGGGGCACAGTGTGGTGGGCGTTCCCAGCTGACTCACCCAGAATTCCCCTGGAGGCTGTAGGGGAGCAAAGGCTAGAGCATGAGCTCTGCCACTCATTTAAGGGGTTGCTGATGCCCTCCATGTGTAACACACTGGCACAGTGGGTGCCATGTCCATCTCTAGGGTTGGTCCATATAACAACCTACTACTGCAACCAATTTACTGAGTTACTTATGTAGCTCACAAAGCAGAGGGGCCATGCTTTTATTGTGAATGGTACTGGGTTCAAATCCTGCTCCCACCCAGAGGGTGATCACACTTGCATTCAGGGAGAGTAAGGGCTAAGATTGTGGCTGACTCCATTGAAAAGGGGTCAGGATCACGGGCCAACTCTTGCACTCCAGGCTTGGGCCAGCCACAAGGTAAGTTCACTAGGGAAGAGTGTGTAGGGAGTTACTTCCTTCTGGTGTGTCTTTGCAGCAGGAGGGTACCCAGATACCAGACCTGCACCACATGACGGGGCCTGGCCGCCAGTCAGTCCCTAGGCTGTGGTGCACATCACTAATCAGAAAAGGCAGGAGACCCATTGTTACTTTGAAGCAGGAAGGGCAAGATGCTACCACGTACTGTGCCTTTCATTCCACTCCTACTACCCTGGACCACCTGGTTCTCAGGTGCCAGGACAAAGCATGCAGCATAACATACACAGCAGACCCTGCCTAAGCCTCTGGTGCCTACCTGTCCATAAAACTCAATTTTCATGGTCCGGCTCATGACTGACCACAACACCTCCCAAGGCTGTGATGACCCCCTTCCGGGGCAGTCATCAGAACCGAACACCGATCACACCTCTTCTCCACTTCAAGCAGGTCTGGTTTGCAGCATGCCCCTGTGGTGGACAGACTCCGCAGCACTCCAACCAACTGGGGAAGCGAATTCCAAAGTCAAGAACACTTGGCCAAGACCAGACTGGGGCTATGCCCGTAGATCTTTATGAATGCTGGGAGCTTCATAGATTCCACAGTTCAGAACCCTGAAGACCTTGGAACCCTTTAGAATATTCAGGGTTCTAGATTTTGACTCATGCAGGAATGCGGCCTTTTAGACCTTCTGAGGGTGGGATCCCATCATTTAAAGGGCAAAAGGAAAAAAATTTATTTAATTCATGTTCTGAACATTCTCAATGTTTCATGAGGGACCCAGGACCTCATCCTTAGTGCCTTTATGAAAATAGCTAATTGCATTTGTTTCTACATGTTTAATATGCATTGAAACATTCTGCAAACAGGAAGGAGCGTCTTAATGGTTAGTGCAGAATACAGTGAGAAGGCAAAACTCTTGAGCTCTATTCCAGGACCTGCTAGCCATTGGCTGTATTGATTTTGTATAAACTGCTTAATCTCTTGGGCCAGATTTTCAGAAGAGCTCAGCTCCCATTTAGGCATCTAAATAAATACCCAGATTTTAGACATCCTGAACAGTGGTTTGAAATAAGCAGCTAAATTATTCTGGCATCTCAATAAGCAGACAGATAGTCAAAAGACATCAGCATGTCAGGTGCACATTGAGTGCTGAGCACTTCTGAAAAGCTAGCTGTAAGTGTCACAGTAGGAGCTGCTATACACAGGGAAAACCTGGCCCAGAGCTCTTCTGGAAATGTGTCCCTGAATGCCTCCATTTACCTGCTCTAAAATGGTTCTAATAATCATGTTGTTCTGGGCTCCATTATATAAAATTTGTAAAGTCTTTGGGGAAGCTGAGGGGAAAAAAGCTACAATTCAAAGAAATATTATTAATCATGATATTTCAGCACGCTAGTTCCCTTAGGTAGCTGAATGGATTTCTGCAAGCAATCTGGTAGAAAACAAAACTGAGTGGAAAGAAAGAAAGAAAGAAAGAAAGAAAGAAAGAAAGAAAGAAAGAAAGAAAGAAAGAAAGAAAGAAAGAAAGAAAGAAAGAAAGAAAGAAAGAAAGAAAAGCAGCCAGCCATATGAAGAAGGTTGCCTAACTGCTTCTCTAGCTGCAGAGATAGATTAAATTGGTTTAATTTGAAACGAGGCCTTGTCTGAAAGACTTTTCATGCCTTATTACCTCATCTTCCTTTGAATTCTCAAAGCAATAGGTTTTCTCTCCAATCTAGCTACAGAAATGATTACTACCTCCTTGTTCAGCTAATGGGATTAGAACTTCGGCAGGGTCTGAACTTTGTTCTACTCTTTTCCTAATTAGAGCCCCAATTCAGCCAAGTACCTAAGCATGGGTGTAATTTTAAGGAAACCACTTAAGCACGTGTTTAAGGCTATGGGCTAGTCTACGCTGGCTGCCGTAGCAGTGCTTTAACGTGGCTTGTGCAGTGCTGGGAGAGGGCTCGTCCAGCGCTCTAAAAACACCACCTCCACGAGCAGCTCCCAGCGCTGGGGCACTGTCTAAGCGGGCGCTTTACAGCGCTGAAACCTGCTGCACTCAGGGGGGTGTTTTTTCACAGTCTACATTCCACAGATAAATCGACCTGTGTTACCTCTTGTCTACACTGGCCATTCACAGCGCTGCGACTTTCTCGCATTAATTACTGAGGTGGCTCATGTCCACGCTACCGTCCGTCTGTCAGTGGTACGCATCCTCACCAGGAGTGGTTCCACTGCCTGAAGTGTGGAGGACTGAGAGCCAGGGATCTCAGCTCCACGCAGATCCCCAGGCCTGCTGGGGTTTCTTGCCTCCGGCTGGGAGATCCACACCCGGAGTTCAGTCGGCTGCCCTGCTCCTGGCAGGGGGCAGTAGGGTTTGCAGCAGCCTGGGTGGCAGCCTGGCTTGGAGTGGAGGCCGGACAGCAGCCTGGCTTGTGAGCCAGCTTTCTTGTCAATTTCATGCCTCCAGCCTGGTGGGTGGGAGGCATGGGGGGGAGAAAGGGGAGCAGGAGCTGTAAGAGGCAGAGCGAGGGTGGGGCATGCTCAGGGGAGGGGGCGGACTGGGGGCAGGAAGAGGCGGAGCAAGGGTGGGGCCTTGAGGCAAGGGGCGGAGTGGAGGCAGGACCTTGGGGCAGAGTTGGGGGTGGAGCAGCCATCTGGGAAAGAAGAAAGTTGGTACCTGTGCTCAACGGTATTTAGGGGTCTTAATCCCACTGGTTTCAATACCTAAATACCTTTGAGGGTCTGGGCCTTAGTTAGTCTCCACCCAGCACCCATCTCCCCTTGACACTGAATAAAACTCTGATGCACTTTAACATCTGTCCTTCACGTTGTGCCCTCAGATACACCAAGATGAAAACGGCCACCAACATTTACATCTTCAACCTGGCCCTTGCAGACGCCCTGGCGACGAGCACGCTGCCCTTCCAGAGTGCCAAATACCTGATGGAGACCTGGCCCTTCGGGGAGCTGCTCTGCAAGGTGGTCCTCTCCATCGACTACTACAACATGTTCACCAGCATCTTCACGCTGACCATGATGAGCGTGGATCGCTACATTGCCGTGTGCCACCCGGTCAAGGCTCTGGACTTCCGCACCCCAGCCAAAGCCAAGATCATCAACGTCTGCATCTGGGTCCTCTCCTCTGTGATTGGCGTGCCCATCATGATCTTGGCTGTGACCAAGTCAAAAGGCAAGTGAACATGGCCCTTTCTGGCCCTGCGATCCATTGACTGGAGTGTATGCCAGCGGCAATCAACCCTCCTGTAACAGGAGGACTGACACCGAGGTGAAAGTAAGCCGGTACGGCATACCAGCAAGAGCCAGTACGCCTTGCTGGACCGGACCAGGTTCCCCAGGCTGGCGCTTTAAAGGGCCCCAGGGCTCCCCGCAGTGGCCGGAGCCCCAGGCTCTTTAAAACGCCCCTGGAGCCCTGCCACTGCTACCCCAGGGGCTCCGGCAGCGGGGCTTGGAGGGCGCTTTAAAGGGCCCGGGGCTCCCAGCCGCCTCTGCAGCTGGTAGCTCTGGGGGTGATTTAAAGGCCCCGGGGCTCCCAGCCGCAGCCAGAGCCCTGGGACTTTTAAATCTTGATTTAAAGGGCCTGGCCACACCTCTTCTGGTTGAGGCCATGCCCCCCTGCTCAGGACTCCTGAGTACCAGTAAGCCCTTTAAGTTACTTTCACCCCTGACTGAGTCTCAGGCCTCATCTACACTTGTGGCGGCTCTGCACCCCAGTGAGAAAGAGGCTGCGGGGTGTAGCTATAACGCAGCAATAGAAGGCTCTGGCCGGGGAGAGGCAGTGGTGAAAGACTCCAGCAACCCGGAGCTCCCAGAGCCTTTTCCCTGTGGTGGGGAAAGACGCCGGCTGCAGGGAGGCAATCGGACACTATACTCCATAAGTAAAACTGTTTCCCCTTGTTTATTTCCCCTCCTACTGTTCTTGTCAACTGCTGGAAATGGCCCACCTTGATTATCACTACAAAAGGACCCCCCCCAACCCCTCCCCCTCCCCTCCCTCCCCGCCCCCACCCCCGCTCTTCTCCTGGTAATAGCTCACCTTTCCTGATCACTCTGGTTACAGTGTGTATGGTAACACCCATTGTTTCATGTTCTCTGCGTATATAAAATCTCCCCACTGAATGCATTTTCCACTGAATGCATCCGATGAAGTGAGCTGTAGCTCACGAAAGCTCATGCTCTAATAAATTGGTTAGTCTCCAAGGTGCCACAAGTCCTCCCGTTCTTTTTAGTGCTGAAAAGAGCAGTGTAGCTGGAGGAGGTGCTGCGTGGGCGTGTAGCGAGCCATTCGGGGTACACACCCTAGGGCTCTGGCATGTCTGTACTCTACTCACCTAACCAGCGTCTCCCCGTTCACGCTGCTGTCTATACTGTGTTAGCTGGGGATACGTGTAAGACATGCGGGTAGATGCAGCTTCAGAGAGCTGCAGGCTAGAGAGGAGGGATGGTGCAGTTAAGGCTTTGGGCTAGGACAAAAAAGTGCTGGCTTCCATTCTTGGCTTTGCCCCAGACTCCCCCCCGTGCAGATCACTGAATGCCTCAGTTCCCCCCAAAACCATCCCACCTCCCTTACATGGCTGTTTTAATGCCCTCGATCTCCCAGTGGTTCCTCTCCTGCCCTGTCTCTTAGCAAAGGTGATTAGTTCTGATCTAGAGCAGGCTGGTTGGTAGTGGGATGTCACCATCAGTGTCCATTTGGCAGCTTCCCTGCAATGAGTCCTTGGCCCCATTTTCAGAACACAGGCATCTGCATCACAGGGATCGGTGTTACAACTGGCAGTCTCAGAAACCTCCGCAACTGAATGGGGCCTGGAGGCCTTTCAGAGTAGCTGATTCTAAGAACGGATTTGTGATCAGAGGAAGGGCTTTATCATTACACATCCGTAGAGGCTTCTGTTTAAGAATCTCAAGGCATTTATCATTTGAACAGCAGCAAGGCCCAGAAGCCCTAAGTCAGTATAAAGGTCCCACTGTGCAAGGTGCTGTACACACATCAAACGAAAAGGTGACCCCTGCCCCCAAGAGCCCGCAATCTATGTATGCTTTACAAACATTAATTAGCCCTTACAGTGTAGCATGAGACAGGTAAATAGTGTTAGACTGATTTTACGGATGAGGAAACTGAGGCACTGATAGGTGAAATGTAGCACTCCAAAACTCAGACCAGACCCACCCTGAAGTTTGGAGCAGGGGTTTGGATCTGGGTCTTTGGTTCTGTACCCAGATCTCATTAAAAAACTTGCCCCCGGCCATTAAATGTGTCAGTGGCAAGAGTTTTGGAAAGCCCCAGTTGTAATTGCAAACAACAATCCTTTGTTAGTTTTCAGGAAGGTTACAGATCAAGTAAAAGAAAAGGAGTACTTGTGGCACCTTAGAGACTAACCAATTTAGTACAGATCAAGTACATTCTCATCTTAACACTAACACACTTTTGAGCTAGGTAATTTCAGGGATATACATGAAGTAATCCACAGGTTATAGATAAGTGAAGACAATACTATTAACAGTTCCTTTGAACTAAACTAACACACAAGTGAACTGGCCTGATTACATTACAATACCTTTTGACACTCCTTGGATTTCTATTAGCATATGAGTGAATTAGCCTGCAGCCCTGTCCTGAGCTGACATCTGGGTAGACAGCATCACACCAAGTCACCAGCACTAACCACTAGGCAACTCTCCATCTCATCCAGTCGGAGAACACTTCACTCTCTTTGATCACTTGATTACAGACCTAAAAGTGGCAATTCTTCAACAAAAAAACTTCAAAAACAGACTCCAGCAAGAGACTGCTGAATGCATCCGATGAAGTGAGCTGTAGCTCACGAAAGCTTATGCTCAAATAAATTGGTTAGTCTCTAAGGTGCCACAAGTCCTCCTTTTCTTTTTGTGAATACAGACTAACATGGCTGCTACTCTGAAACCTGCTGAACTGGAATTAATTTGCAAACTGGATACAATTAATTTAGGCTTGAATAAAGACTGGGAGTGGATGTGTCATTACACAAAGTAAAACTATTTCCCCATGTTTATTTCTTCCCCCCCCCACACACACACACTGTTCCTCACACGTTCTTGTCAGCTGCTGGAAATGGCCCACCTTGATTATCACTACAAAAGGTTATTCCCCCCGCCCTTTGCTGGTAATAGCTCACCTTACCTGATCACTCTCGTTACAGTGTATATGATAACACCCATTGTTTCATGTTCTCTGCATATATAAATCTCCCCACTGTATTTTCCACTGCATGCATCCGATGAAGTGAGCTGTAGCTCACGAAAGCTTATGCTCAAATAAATTTGTTAGTCTCTAAGGTGCCACAAGTCCTCCTTTTCTCCATCTCTGAAGCACTCTGTTTAGCCAGCATTAAATCAATCCAAGAGCAAATGTTAGGAATTTAGCTGGATCTGTTTGGAAACTGACAGATGCCAAGGTTGGAAGCTGCACGCACACAGACAGTGCTGTCTGCTGAAAAAGGGTGCCCGGTGGGCTGCATGGAGGATTGTGGGGGTGGCAACTCTGAGACAGTCTAATCATTTGAATACAATGGGAGACAGCATGCAAATAAGGCCTATTGTATGCAAAAGTAGGCTCCTACTCTGGTGCAAATTAGGCCTGTTGAATTCAACTGCAGTTCCAATTATCCTGCAGATGTGATCCCCCTTGGTGTTAAACTGTTAGGAGTATTTAATTATGTTGATGTAGAAATACGGGAATACATTAGGAGTTCCTTGCCTATGCCGTTTTAATAAGCAGAGGGGGCTGTAAATGCACACCTGGGGCAGCTGATTACGGGGGTATTCCTCTGGCTCTGGCTCTCTCTCCCACCTATCCACCACTCTCCCTTACCCTCTCTCCCCTGCAGATGGGATCGTGCTCTGCATGCTCCAATTCCCTGATCCCGCCATGTACTGGGACACGGTGACCAAGATCTGCGTGTTCATCTTCGCCTTCATGGTGCCCATCCTGGTCATCACCATCTGCTACGGGCTCATGATCCTTCGCCTCAAGAGCGTCCGCCTCCTCTCAGGCTCCAAGGAGAAGGACCGCAATCTGCGTCGCATCACCCGCATGGTGCTGGTCGTGGTAGCGGCCTTCATCATCTGCTGGACGCCCATCCACATCTTCGTCATCGTCTGGACGCTGGTGGACATAGATAAGAAGAACCCCTACGTGGTGGCCAGCTTGCACTTCTGCATTGCCCTGGGTTACACCAACAGCAGCCTCAACCCTGTCCTCTATGCCTTCCTGGACGAGAACTTCAAGAGGTGCTTCCGGGAGTTCTGCCTGCCCTTCCGGTCCCGGATCGAGCAAAACAGCTTCTCCCGAGCGAGAAACACCACCCAGGAGCGCGTCTCCACCTGCACCCCTTCCGAAGCCCTCAATAAGCCAGCATGACTAGACATGGACAGCCACCAGCGGGGCTCCCGTGGCCGCAGAAGGGAGGAACTGTTCTCAGAGGTGACTCAGGTCACCACCACAGAATTCTAGTGGAGGTGGCTGGAGGCGAGTGGGCGGGAGTGGAGGGGCTCATCAAGGACTCTTTAAAAAAAAAAAATTTGCAAATGCTTGATTTTCCATGAAGACACCAGGGTGATGGGGAATTGGGCAGGGAGCAGGAGGATCACAAAGCAACAGATTCCTGGTTGAACATTTCTAAGAACTGTAGAAAAACAGACCGTGGCATCGGATGGGCAATGAGGAGGATCCACAGGCTGCAAACACGTCGTCAGACGAGCACCAAACCTGCACCACAAGGCAGCCTGGAGATGGACAGGCCCCGCCATCAGGATGGGGGAACCTGCCGCTGCTTTCGTGGGGGTGGGGCCGCTTCTTTAACTCTCAGCGGATGTAAAAGCCCAGGCGCCCTTCAAACGCCGGTTGGCGCGATGCAAATTGCAAAGATGCAACCCTGTGAAGTCGTGTGCCATTCAAACGTCGGGTTTTGTTCCCCCGATGCCAGCAGGTGGTGCCGGTGGCGAGAAACCGCAGCTCGCGGTGGGCAAGCTGCTGTGCCAAAGCGCACCATGCTCTGGGACCCGCGCAAGGTAGAACTGGGGTTCGCCAGCAGCCCACGGACTCTGGGGAGGAGCCCTGCGCTTTCGTTGTGCCTGTTCTGACCTTGCACATGGCAGGCCCCGGCGCATCCTGCTGACCCTTTGCTGCTGCACTCTGGGACGGCTGCTCAGGACTCCCCCCCTCCCGGTAGGAGAGCAGAGCACTCACTGACTGCCATGTCTTGTACATATGTACATTCCAACAGCCCACCTGTCCAGGGCGGCCTGGGACGTTCCTGACGGAGGCGTGTGGCTACTTGTCTCGTGTGCCCACTTCCTTCCTTTCGCCGCATCGTTATTGCTCTGTACAGCCTTATGCGGTGCAAAGCGGGATCTGTAGGAGTCAGCCAACTCCCCTGCTTACCCCGGGCCACGGAGCTCGGAGCGTCACGGACACTCGTGGCAGGAGTGCCAGGATCTGCCCGGCGAGAATGCACTCCCGCCGCCCCCCCGCAGAGAGGCACCGCGTCGTGCGTTCAGTGTCACAGTAGGAACTGGGATTGTTGCTGTACACCAGCAGCAGGAGGGTGACTGTGCTGGGAGAGGGGACTCCCTCTGCCTGTCTCTGGGGGAGGCTAAACGCTGAGGTTAAAGATCCTTTCAAGACTTTTCTAAAAAGAGATCTGGGATCCCTGCCATACCTCCCTCTCTCTCACTTAGGGCCTCTGCCAAACCCCAGTCAAGTCAATGGGAGGCTTTCCCAGGACTTCAGTGGGGTTTGGATCAGCCCTTAAAGTGGGCTGGAGGGGCCCACACTGTGGGAGAGTCATTGCTAGGCACACAGTGGCTCTCGCATTTGCCCGCCGCAGCCAGTCTCAGGGCCCAACTCTCCAACCCGGGCCCAGAAGCTAGGGCTCCCACTTGCACAGTGCTCAAGTGGGCATTCACGGGCCCTGGTACCATCCCAGGCGACGACATGCTGATCGGCGCATCCACATGCAGAACTAGGGGTCTCATAGTAGTTTGCAAATCGGGTTTCTGATATCTTTGCAAAGCACATTGAGATACTCTGAGCATGACAGGCACCAGCTTAAACCCAGCTCCTTTCTATGCTCTCTGTGTGCATATGCACGTTGGAATACCAGACACGGGCTCTGTTGTTATTTTTTTTATTTCAGTGACATCTAAATGCCTTATCTAGGTCATGGCCCCCATGTGTTTGGTGCTGTACATTGTGCTCAAGCCATGGAATTAGAACCCAGGGCCAAATCTCAAACATGCTAGCAATCGGACACAGGATTTTCGTTCTCCCTGTTCTAAGATTATCTGCATGATTCCAGGTGGGAGCCGTGTTTGGAGTTCATACAGCTGGACAGCGTGTTGGGATGTGAACTTCTGGGCCAGGCTCAGGTCTGGTTAACACATAAACCTGCAGAACTGGTCAGCCTGGTGGGAAATGGGCTGTGATGATTTGATGGGGAGGAAAAGTGCAGGCACGTAGCAATGAGCAGAGCTGATCCAGGCCAGAGGCAGGCCACGGGCTGCACCAACACCGCTGGCTGGATTCGGCTTGCTGCTACACTGGTATAAATCCAACAAAGTCAACAGAGTTTTACTGGACTCACACTGGAGTGAGACAGTCTTGGGGATCTGTGTCCTATGTCCACAAAACAGGTCACACTACAAGCTCCCTGCCTGCCAATGTGCCTTGACTCTCATCGGGGGGGCACTCTCCTTTCGGGGGTGAAAGGAGCTCTGCCTCCTTAGCCCATTCAGTGCCAAGGCATTGCTGCTGGGAGGGCTCCCAAGGAGACGCGTCAGTGCCAGTAGAAGCGGTGGCTTTTGTGATGTGTCCACCTGCCTGCTGGGAGCTGGGTGGACCTGATCCCACGCATTTCACACCAGCCTGGGGACACTTATTAGAGAGAAGCTACTTGTGGTCATTAGCTGGTTGGGCTGGATTGCAACCTACAGGTGAAAGGCTCTTCATCATAAAAACAGACACACATACGTGTGCGTGTGTCTGTGTGTGAGAGAGAGAGACTTACGTATACATGTGTGTTGCTTAGTAGACGTTGGCCTTTTACTACAAATCAAGAATAGTTCTAGCAACCTAGGGCTGACGCACAACACGGAGGGCTGTCCACTGCAGCTGGTCCTATTACTGTTATGACCACAGCACCTACCTGCCCCGGCTGAGCTCAGGGCTCCATTGTGCGAGGTGCTGCACGCACCCCCAGGAAGAGATCAGCCAACTCCAAAGACCTCACAGTCTAAATAAACAAGACTGACGAACAAGGCGCTATTTTCCCAGTTTCACTAATGACATGCAGGGAGTCCGCAGTAAGAAATGAGCCCCGATCAGCTGAGCCTTACTGTCCATCCTCCGTAGCGCTGGCCCCACTTTCTCTCTCACTGTCCATTCGAGAAGGCTGCACGACACCTGCAATGAACCATTCCGTCCAGTGGGAAGATGCCAGTTCAGCAGTGCATCTGGAGCTGAGCTTTGCGGTTCAGGCCGGTCTCCACTATGGCTGTAAAATCTGAGTGGCATGTCCAATACATTACGCACCATAGGCTTATTCTCCCCCAAGGGACAAGAGCTACACATTCTTTCTATAGATCAGCATGTAAAGGTTAATGAAGCAGCCCAAGACAACTTTCCTAAGCTGCATAATTCTTAATTTAGTTTCATAATAAGAGAGACTTGACAGTAATAATACTCTGTGCTTCTAGATAAGAACCTTGGCAGTATTTGCAAACAGGAATGAATTACCCTTGCTGGGAGAGAGGCACATGATCCCTTTTCAACTGTTTGGGGAAACTGAGGCACAAAGAGGCAGAATGATTTGCTTACGGTCACGCAGGAAGTCTGTGACACAGCTGGGAGGCCAACCCAGGCCTCATGATGCCTTGGCATGTGCTTTAACCACCGAACCCTCCTATCTCTCTTCCCAGACTTATAAAATAGAAATGAAATGTATTCCTGCACACACACAAGTATACATGTATATGAACAGCTCAGATTCCCTACAACTAGGAAACATTTAGCTTACAGACCAAGGCAACTATGCAAAGATTAAATCCTTCCATCTTTGCTCTTTATCTTTGCACAGATCAACCCCATGCATGGGCTCAGACCCAATAACTAGACAAGCACTCGGGATCCCACCTGAGCGCCCTATTATTATGTGTAATGACAAGATGACAAGCCGCAAGCCCTGACTGAGTAACGTGATCCATCTCCTTCCACAATCCAGTCCGATCCAGCCACCCGGCTGGAGCCTTGAAACTCAGTTGGTTAAAGATCAGACACGGGATGCCAAGAGTGAAAAGTACCAGCTCAGCCCAGAGCAGATGGAGCCAAGACAGAAGAGATGCAGCAGTGGAAGTATCCTCCTGAGGCCTGAGTCTCCACTGCCATGCATCCCAGGCCAGTATTTATGCTCGGGCAAATGGAGAGTAAAATGCTACCAGCAGCCTCTTACACCCATGTGGCCAGGTGCAGGTCAATGGAGAATCAGTCCTCTAGTGGCCGTTAACTGCAGCACGATCTCATTGCAGAAACAATTAATGGGGCCTTCATGTTTCCCTGTTAGAGTTAAACCAGTTGGTATGGATTAGCACTGCCACAAGCCCTGGAGACAAGAAGAAGACTGGCCGCTGGCCAGTTTGTTTCCATTGCTCCCTGCTGCCCCCGCGACTCAAAGAATCTGTGTAGTGCATAGGAATTGGGTTGTATCCCTTTAAATACTTTGTGAGCCTTCTAGTGGTGCTCACTAAGATTCAGAAGGCATCTGAGCCCTGCCAGAGCAGAAGTGCGTATATGTAGCTGGGCCTTGCTGCATGTTGTATATCGTTAGTGAACGTGGGTATTCAGACCCCACTGGGCCTGTGTGGTTCCTTCACATTACACGTTGGAAACAGCCGCGTCAGGGAGCTCCTAGACTGAGCCATTTTGGAAAGAGGACCCAAAAATATTCAGGAATTTTAGGAAAATGTGAAGGGCAGGTGACAGTTCAAAAACCACCATGTATTCAAAATACCATTTTTTGAACTGTACCAAACTTCCCAGAAAAACTCTACCCCATGATGAGATGGGACATGCAACATTTCAGGATAATTGGTTTTCTTGTTGGCCACTGGGATAACAACCTGCTATTGCTGCCAGCTTATGTAGCTGCTCCTTTAGCTCAAGTGCTAGGGGTCTGTGTTTTGGTGCTGAAAGACAAGTCTTGATGGCTATTGTTACTCCACACGTAGTGGAGGCCAGAGAATATCTGACAGCAGGCAGGCAAAACCAGCCCAGTAAGGCCCTAGGTCGGTAAAGCACTTAAGTTTGAGCTTAACTTTGAACTCTACTGAAGCCAAAGTTAATGGCATTGCTGACTCAGGGCCTAAATCAGGCTGAGCATCTGTGTACAACAGCAACCACTAGGTAACAACCCTACTGGATGTCTTTCTAAAACACGGGATAGAGCTCAAACAGAAGTAATGGGCCTGATGTAGGAATTAGTGATTGAGGGTCTGTGGCCTGTGTTATACAGGAAGTCAAACTTAATGATTGTGGGTGGTCTCTTCTGATCTCAAAAGCTAGGAATACTGTATTGACTCAAACCATGCAAGGTAAACCCTGTATCCTAAGCAGCCTCCACTGCAGAAGGCCTTTATGGCCGTACTGGTAAAGACAGGCTCTTTTGTTGGACTGAGCATCTGACAAGACTGTAAAAACATTATTTTCCTCCCAAGGACAAAGTGAGAAAAATTGACGTTTGGATCTCAGACACACAGTGTGAACAACCTGTCTTCTCTCCCCAGTACTTGTCTCACTGGAACAAAACCTGCTCTTGCCTATGTCAGTTTCCTTCCTTAGAAGTTTTTAAGGTCAGGCTTGACAGAGCCCTGGCTGGGATGATTTAGTTGGGGATTGGTCCTGCTTTGAGCAGGGGGTTGGACTAGATGACCTCCTGAGGTCCCTTCCAACCCTGATATTCTATGATTCTATGATTAGGTGATTATTAGAGAAGATGGAATGGCTCATTTGTTCCTCATTGTGATGGCTTGCATATACACAGAACTTACTGAGATTTGTATCTCACTCTGACACCCAGATCTCTTCCCATTTAACAGAAACCCTAGCTGGAGAGTAGCTATTTCACCAGACTGGTTGATGGTGGGGGGGCAGTAAAGCAGACCCCTCAAAACCCAGGAAAGGCCAAGCGAGAGACTGGAAAGGGAACAGGAATTAGTATGGGTAACACACCGGCCTTCCACCTCTGCAGACCTGGGTTCAAATTTTTCTTGGCAAACGGAAGTAAAACCACGAGCCTGGTGTTCATCTCTTCCTCTTTCTGAGGCTTATTCTCCAACAGGGAAACCACAGCGCAGTTTGCCACAAGTGTCACTCTCTCTTCCCAGGAGATGCCCAGCATTGAGATGCCACGGGGTGCCGTAGGTCAGGGCTAAGATTCACAGTGCAAGAGCTATGGATGGGGAGAACCTTTCATACATCTGCCCAGGTTATGTCTCACTCTGGGCACTGCTATCAGTCCCTTGCTGTTGATGAACACCAAAAAGGCAACCTTCTTTATTGTTTGGTTTAATTGTTTGTTTTTTTTCCAATCAGTCTTTATCACTAAGGGAGGCTGTATTGGCTTTGGCCCGAATCCGATCACTGGCAAATATAAGACTCTTGTAATGAACCAATTTCATTTGATGCTGGTGAAACGCCATCTTGCCCAGGGTAAAGAAACATAAACATCTGTCAGCCATTCACTTTGAACATGGACATGAATAATGTGTTTTCTGAACATTCAGGGGCCTGATCCAAAGCCAATGGAAAACAGGGGGAAGTCTTTCAATTGACTTCAAAAGGCGTGTGATCAGGCCCCATCGGCATTGGCCTATGGAAGTTTTAATTATTACTTTTTACCCCTAATCATTGAAGCAAATGGTCACATGCATAACATCCCTGTTTTAATTGAAAGGGGCATTGCCAATTTTCACAACACACCTAGAAACGTTTTCACTGTTTCTTGAAAATGGATTAAGCGGCTGGTTTTTTTAGTCACATATTTCCGTATAGTGCTGAAAGCCCAAAACACAACAACAGTGGGTTAGTGCAAGAGAAAGAGAAACTGACTATAAACAGAAAGCAAAACTGACCTACCTGAATTCAGAGTGATCAAATAATATTGACAATAACATTAGGATTTGGGGGGTTGTTTATATATATTTCAGTTTTAATTATGTGATGCAGAGTTGCCAACTCTTGCAATTTTACTGCGAGTCTCACAATATGTGGTTTTTTTCTTAAAGCCCCAGCTTCTGGAATCCTGTGATTACATGAGAATCTCAGCTTTTGTTAACAAAACAAACAAACAAAAACCCCCTAAGTTTCTACCCTTCTTAGTTGTGGGGAAAAGCTTGAGAACATGACCCTAACAACTCAAAAACAGAGGGCAAGTTAAAATAACGCCTCCCCCCAAATGAATTTTTAATCCCAGGATTTTTAAGCAAAGCTCATGATTTTGGGGGACCCAAATCATGATTTTTGACCATTGCGGGGGGCAGCTCTATATGCTGATTGACACCAGGTAAGGACCTTGGTAGTAAGCAAGCCAATGGAGTTGTACTAATTAGCATCACTACCAATGGGACCTGTGATTTTTATTTTGACAGGGTCTCTTGTAAGAAGTAAGCCCTAAGGTCTGATTCTGATTTCATTTACCCTGGGAAAAACCAGCAGGAAGGGCTAAAGACAATGGGGCTGAACCAGTGTGAGAGCAGATGTCGGTCCCACGCCTGTCTGGCCAGCTGCGAACACACATGTAACTATATCAAAGCCAGGCTGAAGGCGGTGGAGAGGGAACAATAGGGTTTTATATCAGCAGAGGCTGTTTGCTATCAGCACCACTTGCTTCATGTGGATTTGCACAGCAGAAATAAACAGTATTTATGGCTGTACAAAAATGTACATATCTCTGTCTCTCTTTATGGACGTCAGCTGAAATTAACCCAGCCCTGTCCCAGCTCTGCTGCCAGCCTGTTCTTGTGTGCAGGAGTCAGGGATCCCAAGTGAATTTTCAAGCCTGGGACAGGTGTTGAATCAGTAAGGGTGTAATGAGCGACCTTCGTCCTCTTTCAAGCACTTGAGCCAGTAGCTCTAGCCCTGGCTTCTGGAAGGGCGGCGTTTTGGTGACGTTTCTGTAAGGGACACACATTTTCCTTTCTATCTTTTTTTGTTTGTTTGAATAAAGTGAGTGCAATTCCAAATCCTCCCTTGACTCCTGGGCTGATTGTCCCCTTTCAGCGCTTATTTAAAAAAAGAAGACGGGATATTGGCTGCCATGCAAGAGGAAGGAGAGGAGAACGAGCAGATGGTGGGCTCAATACTCAGCACATTTGAAGGGGACGCAGCAATGCTAATCCACTTTTAGACCCAGCCCGTGCGTTGGCCGCCGTGCTCCCAGGCTGCCCTCACTTACGGCAGCTCATTTGGTCCCCATTCCACCAGCTGAGCATGAGCTGAGTGCGTCTTCCTCTTGCGCCCCGCCCCCCCGTCTCTACACTAGGACATACCTCCCCAGCCTCAGCCGGCTCCGACCCTCTCGCAGCGCCAAAGGGGGTACGGAGGCTGATATAAATCTTTATGCCAGACCAGGATTCCCCTGCACACTACAGGAATCCTCAGCCCCCCCTTTCAGGCAGGTCGGTGGTCATGTAGTGAAACCCAGCAGGGTCCAGAATCCGACCCAAAGGTTCAACTGGCTTTGAGTAGCCAGCGCCCGAGCCCCCTTGCCATCCAGCTGCATCAGCCTCACCAAGTCACGTGGAGACCTTGAGTCCCCGCGAAGCAGACCAGACTCCAGTGCCAAACCGGGGCGTAGCCCTAGTGGTGCAGAGCTCCCCACACTGGGTGGATCTGGCCAGCGGAGGGTTCCCCTTGCTTAAGGGAACCCCCCTTGTGGGGTAAGCCCACTAATGCCACCCCTCCACTCCCCATGGCCAGTGGAAACAGGACAGGCCTGGGATGGTCCCGGGCCCCGGCAGCCAGCGTGGCCCTCTGGGGCAGTGAGGGGCTGGTGTAGCACACAATCCCTGTTTGCAAGTACACCCATAACCTCCCAAGATGAATGTCCCGCCACACACAGTGAGATCAGCTGATGGTGGCCCTGCTATCTTTCCACCGGGTGGATCTTTTAACTGATCCGTGTCTTTCAAATCTCCAGGTTACCAGCCTCTGTCACCAGGACTGGGGTCTCCTCTTCACAGCGATTAACCAGATGATTGTGTTTGAGTGTTTGTTGGGATGCTCCTTATCCAGGCCATTATGGGGCCTTTCTTGCTTAGTATCCTTAATTGATCCTTTTTGCTCTAATTCCACAGCAAGCCACCCGGCTGTCACATTCTGGGGTGCGATCCAGACCAGTGAGGGCTTCTGTCACCACCTGCCCTGTAATCCCGAGTGCCTTAAATGTTCCAATGCTGTGGGTCATGGCCTGGACACCAGCAGACAAGCATGTGCTCTGATTCTGCATGTGACACCCCAGCCACACTCTGGTATCCACCAGCCTTGGTTACTACTAGCCAAGTGACCCCAACACACTCCCAGCCCCCAATTTTCCCAGAACCATGCCTTTGCAATGTCCAGCCCTCTCCCAGACCATTCGGAAGAATAGAATCATAGAATCATAGAATATCAGGGTTGGAAGGGACCTCAGGAGGTCATCTAGTCCAACCCCCTGCTCAAAGCAGGACCAATCCCCAATTAAATCATCCCAGCCAGGGCTTTGTCAAGCCTGACCTTAAAAACTTCTAAGGAAGGAGATTCTACCACCTCCCTAGGTAATGCATTCCAGTGTTTCACCACCCTCCTACTGAAGAAGTTTTTCCTAATATCCAACCTAAACCTCCCTCACTGCAACTTGAGACCATTACTCCTTGTCCTGTCCTCTTCTACCACTGAGAATAGTCTAGAACCATTCTCTCTGGAACCACCTCTCAGGTAGTTGAAAGCAGCTATCAAATCCCCTCTCATTCTTCTCTTCTGCAGACTAAACAATCCCAGTTCCCTCAGCCTCTCCTCATAAGTCATGTGTTCCAGACCCCTAATCATTTTTGTTGCCCTTCGCTGGACTCTCTCCAATTTATCCACATCCTTCTTGTAGTGTGGGGCCCAAAGCTGGACACAGTACTCCAGATGAGGCCTCACCAATGTCGAATAGAGGGGAACGATCACGTCCCTCGATCTGCTCGCTATGCCCCTACTTATACATCCCAAAATGCCATTGGCCTTCTTGGCAACAAGGGCACGCTGTTGACTCATATCCAGCTTCTCGTCCACTGTCACCCCTAGGTCCTTTTCCGCAGAACTGCTGCCTAGCCATTCGGTCCCTAGTCTGTAGCTGTGCATTGGGTTCTTCCGTCCTAAGTGCAGGACCCTGCACTTATCCTTATTGAACCTCATCAGATTTCTTTTGGCCCAATCCTCCAATCTGTCTAGGTCCCTCTGTATCCTATCCCTGCCCTCCAGCATATCAACCACTCCTCCCAGTTTAGTATCATCCGCAAATTTGCTGAGAGTGCAATCCATACCATCCTCCAGATCATTTATGAAGATATTGAACAAAACCGGCCCCAGGACCGACCCCTGGGGACTCCACTTGACACCGGCTGCCAACTAGACATGGAACCATTGATCACTACCCGTTGAGCCCGACAATCTAGCCAACTTTCTACCCACCTTATAGTGCATTCATCCAGCCCGTACTTCTTTAACTTGCTGACAAGAATACTGTGGGATGCTGACAAGAATACTGTGGGAATAATAAGATGTGTTTGTGCCTTTAAAGCAGCCTGCCACATTCACTGAAGTTAACAATCCCTTCAATTCAAACACAGCACTCGGTTGCTTTACATTAAAAGTAAAACAAGTTTACTAACAAAAGCAGATCAGATTTTAAAGTATAAGTGAGAAAGTTAGTGGTTACAAGCAAACAGAAGTGAAAAAATGCTTACTAGTGACTAAGTCATAACAAAACTATAGTCCCGGTTCAAAGTCAAATTCCTACAACACGTCTTCCCATCAAGATGGCTGACCACCCGTATGGTCAGGATCTCCCACAAAGCTCAATTCCTTTGTCTCCTTAAGTGAAAGATAAGGCGGGGTTCCTTGGCGCTTTCTTTTATAGTCCAGTGAACCTTTGAAATGGATTCCTCTGAAGGTTACTCTGCAAATAGAGGTAATTCAAGCTGTGAGGAAGGAACCATGGAGTCTGGTGGTGAAGGAAGTTCCATGCTGGTTTCTTCCCCCACTGGCATTTGCCATAACACAAATTGATTTGTTCTTGCCCCCTCTGATGAAAACAAACCATGTGATTGCAATTTGGCTCTGATGATACCTGGCTGAAGACGTCTGCTTCTCTTTTGTCTGAGAGAAACCTGTTTACCCACTTCCCAGACTTGTCTGAGAAACACATTTTAGTTCCGTGTTTCCGTCACATTTGTACAGCCCCTTGGGCATTTACCAAACACACACCATACAAGAATATTAATGATCAGCGTGTTATATATTTCCCAGTGATACCTTACATGACACACAACAGATATCGGTTACAACATTAGTGAGACGGGGTACACTGAACTGGTCAGGCCAGCTGAAGCTCACTACCAGATACCACTGAGCCACTTGCACTCTTGTGGCCGTAAGGGTCACACCATCCTAAACACAGAGGTGGGCACAATAGTTATAAGAAATAATATAGCTATTTCCCAGTTCTCCACGCTGAGCACCCATCTAGGAAAGGGACTACTCAGAGCAACACGAATCAGTCTACTCACAGGATTGCGGGCTGGGAAGTTGCTGCTTTATTTAACTGCATCCCAACGGGGGTGGGATGGAGGAAGAAAAGCTCCCACAGATTGCACTGGAACTAAAGGAAGAGGTGGACCATGGTTCCAATCCACAATACTTTGAATAATCCACTTAACCCTATCATGACCACTTCACTGCAACTGAGCACTCCAGCTGAAACAGATGTGAGCTGCAGGAGCCCAGCACCTCTGCAAACCAGCCCCTAAATGAAACATCCCAGTGTGATCTGGGCTGGGAACGCCCTCTGGCACAGCGCTGGGGTCCCAGCTCAGCCCATTACCAAGGGAAGGGTCAACTGGGAAATTCAGATCCAGACCCAAGCTTGGATTTCAACAGGATTCTGGGTTCTAGGTGACGTAACCCCAAGCTCGCCAACCCTCCATCCATGTGGAACTCCCCCGGATGTTTGTAGTTAGCTGGGGGCAGGGTTTGTGCAGAAGGCTAGTTAATGTCCGCTCAGCGCTCTGCAGATGTCAATGCCACATCAGTGCTCAGCATCCCACCCTGGGTCCCTGCTGCCAGGACTCTCCTCCAGCTGGGCTTTGATCTTTTTCCATCAATGACCTGGGACGCTTCATCCCCTTCTCTGTGGGGTTTAAAGATGAGCCCTCAATTGCATAATTAAAAAGCCTTCCTTGAGAGGCTCCAAACCAAGCATTAAACAATTAAATATGATCTAATTATAGCATTACAAAGTAAACGGAGTCTCATTAGCACCTTTTTGGCTGGCAATATTTATTTCCAGCCATGCAGAGAGAACAGATTCCTGACTCGATTCTCTGCTTTCCCACCTGTTTTAATTTGAAAAAATGTTTCAGATTTTAGCTGCCAGAAACCAAAACAATTTCAGTTTCTATTTTTTTCAATGAAAACCCCAACATTTTCAGCAATAATGGAAATTTTTTCACAAAAATTGCTGTTTTGACCAAAAAAGGAGCAACTTTCCCCCTGCAGCTGGGAAGTATTATAATCCCTATGTTACAAATGGAAAACTGAGGCACAGAGACATGCCTATCATCAAATAGGAAATCTGTGACAAAGGTAGATTTTCAACCCGAGCTCTTCTGACGGTGCTTTAACTGCAAGATCATCCTTCCACCTCTTGGCAGCTTCATGTGGTATTTTCTGTAACCTCTGCTTATCACGGCATTTATGGTCCTATAATACAGTTACAACCATGATAGGGAGAAAATGTTTGTATTGGGGAGGGACATAAAAACTGGAGATGGGACTGGACTACACTGTTCATACCTGGATTTCCCCAAATATCCAGGGTGTTCAGATCTGAGAGCTTTGGTTTGGCCCATGATAGAGCTCAGAGCCAATTCCCAGCTCTGCCAGGGACTCCATGTGTGAACTTGGGGAAGTCACTTCATCCCTCCGTACCTCCATTCCCCACCTGTAAAATGGGGACAATACAATTTCCTCTCTCACACCCTTTCTCTGTATCACTCTCCTGTGGCACGCCGTCTCGGTGTCTGGAACACTGCCAGAGGTTGATAAGCCTGCTACAACCTTCATTAGCCAAAAGGGGGTGTCTCTTAGCTTAGGCAGTAGAAGTCCCCGCATTTAAGATTCAGAGTCATCAGTTCAATCTCTGGTGCAGCTGACATCCATGGGTGCATCATTACAAGCATCTTCATGTGTTTTCCAATGCTACCCCTCGTGTTTAGAAGATGCTCCCCATGAACTTCTGCAAAGTTATCTCATTATCCACCTTCAACACCCTCTGTAGATCTGTCCTCTGCCCCGGTGCCTACAAAGAACTAGAGAACAGCCAGGCTGCTGGTGTGCCGAGACCACTGACCAATACAGTCTCCTTGTGCTCCCCCATCCGTCTGTCTCCATCTGTTGTCTCTTTTCTTAGACTGTAAGCAGTGGCAGCTTAGACACTGGACCAATGGGACCCAGGCTGGGGCCCCCCAGAAAATGGGCACCCTTGCACCCCGAGCCACTCCGCCTGCCCAGCACTCCTGCCAGGGAAATATGCTGGGTCAGGGAGCAGGAGAAGCCCCCGCGCCCGGACCCCATTCCCCAGCTGGAGCACCAGAGGGGATGACTGCAGGCGGATGGGGTGGGGAGGGGCCCCCACTTGCTCTGGCCCAGGGCCCCACAAACCCCTTATTCTCCTCTGGCTGTAAGCTCCATGGGGCAGGGACCATCTTTTTGTTGTGTTTGTACAGTGCCTTGCACAACAGTCCTGGTCCATGACTAGGACTCCTAGCACTACGGTAATACAAATAATCAATCATTATAAATGTCTGTTTAGATTGCCAGGTCTTCTGTCTTTCACGCTGGGTCTGTACCAAACTTTGCACAATGGAGTTCTGATCTCAACTGGGATCTCTGAGTGCTACCATCAGATTAACACCACTACCAGAAATAATAAACAAATCTCAAAGTCTGGATTTCACACAGATCCAGCTCTGTCTCCCACAGCTCTTTGGCAGTCCAGCTTTGGAGGGCATTCTGAGCCCATCTCTAATTAAAACCCATCTGGCTGGGGATCCCCATCCCACCTACCTCCTCCCTTTGGAGAGGAACAAATGTTCCAGCCAACCCAATTAATATAAACTATGCTTGCAGTTTCAATTCTCCAGAAGTTCTTTATTAACAAACTTGTTACAATGCGAGAGCGGAGGAGGGCGAGAGGGAGAAGCTAGTGGTTTTAATAAACACACAAGCTCCAGGCTCGTCAATTAAATCAGAGCATAAATGAGAGATAACACCACTTCAATATTGATGCAGGCTGGTTAAATACGAACCCTTCTGGCTGAGAGGATGCTGTTATGTCACCTCCGACAGACACGCAGCTTGTACTTTATACACAGGGACAGGCACATACACTGCTGGGTTTGTAAATTCATTAATAAGACACAGAAGATGTTGCAGGCTGGTGGGATCAAGCGTGGGCTAACGGGGCACTGCACTGCTCATTAAAAGTTCAAAGGAAAACATGGCTTAAAGCGCTGGCTCCTGATTAAATAATCATCCCAGATAATAATCACCAGTGTTCCTAATTGGTCTCCAGTAGGAACACGCTGCCCAATTCATGGAGGACCAATGGCTGTTAGTCAAGATGGTCAGGGATGAAACCCTGACGGATAGAACAAAGATTCAGCTTTTCCTTTGGACACTGACCTTTCTGAGGCTGCTGGACACAGACAAACCCTGTGGCTCCCTCTGGCTCTCCAGCTCCCAGAAGGATGGTCCCAGCCAAAGCTGCCTGGTGGCCGTTTAAATCCTGGGCTGGATTATGGATGAGACTGCAGACTGCACTAATGAGTGAAATATACCCAGCTTTTCCAACTTTTCCCATCACCCCTCCCTGGGGATCCGCCAGGTAGCCAAAAAGCCCACCTGATTTTGGGGTTGAGGGAATAAGGAAAGTAGCCACTAGAGTCACTCTTGGAGCTGGGGGTAAAGAGTCCTTTGACCTCTGTGTACCCAGCCGAATCCAGCTGAGAAAGGGAGACAGAGGGCAGGAACCTCTCAGAGAACCGGACACCACATCTGAACTGAACTTTCATGTAGAAAATGAAATTACCTTTAAAACGTCTGCAACTCTTGGCCCAGGGTAGCAGCCTATTGGCATTTCCACACAAGAGGGCTCCATGCAATCATAGAACATTAGTCTTTCCACCAGGTTTACACCATTCCCTTTGTCCTCCTCATGGCTTCTCCGGATATAGCTATGCAAAGCAAAGAGCCCCAGTAAGCAGGAGCATTACCAAGGCCTGGGGCTGTTTGGTCTGTGAGCCATACAGGAACGAAAATTTTCTTCCCACAGCCGCTCAGCCAACTCAAACTGCCATGCTAAATACCTGGGCTCAGGATCAGCCAGGGGGGCTCACAACTTCAAGGGTAGGTAGGCTCCTAATTTCCTTTGATTTCAAAGGGAGTTAGGCACTTAAATACCTTTGAGGATCTGAGCCAGGGCTCCCAGGCTGAGAGCAGGTGAAGGCAAGGCTGAAATTAGGCTGCCCCTAAGGCCTGATCCTGAGTGATGATGACTGAGGGCTTTTCTGTTTGTCGACCAGCCAGGCTGAGGGGCCAAGCAAGGAAAGGGGGCGGTTCTCTCTAAATCAAGCATGTGGGTAGTGGGGCAGACGCAGGATTGTTTGACCTCAAGGTTAAGGATTAAGGCTCAGGACCTAAACAAGACATAGTGAATCACTCAGTGAACAGCCAGTTCTCACCCCAGGGTGCTGGGGACAGCGTCTTGGCCAGACCTCTCTTTTTACAGAGTAGCTACCCTGCCACCAGACCCACCTGACCAGAGAGTCTCCCCCAATAGCAGACCAGGCCTCCCTTAGGAACTGGCTCTTTCTACCTTCTCTGGGTATAGGGTTACCATACATCAGGGTTTTCCCGAAGTGACCTCTTTTTTGGTCCTCTGATCTCCATCTGGGCTGATTTTTTGAAATATGAACAAATGTCCGTGATTTTTTCCTTGCTTGTCCTTTTTCCAACATCGATGCTGGCAAAACTGCAATTCCCAGCATGCCCTAATAGCGGGTGCGTGTGTGTGTGTGTGTGTTTGTGTGTGTGCACGTGTGCTGCCTTGCCACCCTTACTTCTGGGCTGCTGCTGACGGCAGCACTGCCTTCAGAGCTGGGCAGCCAGAGAGCCGCGGCTGCTGGCCGGGAGCCCAGCTCTGAGGGAGCGCCAACCGCCAGCAGCCGCGCAGAAGTGAGGGCGGCCTGGTATTGACTGTTGAGTCACTCGAAGGGATCGTACGACTTCACGCACACGTCTGGCAAAGACTTTCATGGCTACCTGATGAGCAATCGACCACTGCTGAGAAAGATACGCTCTACGGAGAAACCTGCCTGGGGCACAACAGGAAGAAGCACAGTAGGAAAGGGCTGACTGTATGTAAAAACGTACATTTAAATTTGATTCACATTTGTTTCTGAGGCCATTAGACTTGTTATTTATAAATGTTCGATATTCAAAGCAGCAAGAAACTGAACAGCAGGAACTGAAACACACACATTCTCAGCAGTATCTCTGTTTGGGAACTATGGTCACCCTATCTAGGTAGGACAGTGGCCCCTTTTCTCCATTGCCGTCTGCCCCCTGGAGAATCCCTGCAGGGAGATTTACAGTGGTCTCAAACACAGGGGACATGTTGGGAGCAGTTACAGAGAGGGTTTGGCTAGAGCTGGGGTCGGCAACCTTTCAGAAGTGGTGTGCCGAGTCTTCATTTATTCACTCTAATTTAAGGTTTCGCGTGCCAGTCATACATTTTAATGTTTTTAGGAGGTCACTTTCTATAAGTCTATAATATATAACCAAACTATTGTTGTATGTAAAGTAAACAAGGTTTTTAAAATGTTTAAGAAGCTTCATTTAAAATTAAATTAAAATGTAGAGCCCCCCCCAGGCCGGTGGCCAGAACCCGGGCAGTGTGCGTGCCACTGAAAATCAACGTGCATGCTGCCTTCGGCACGTGTGCCATAGGTTGCCTATCCCTGGGCTAAAGAGCTGCTGCACTGCAACTGTTTTTTGCTCCCCCAGGAGCACAGGGGCCATGGGCAGCATAGAAATAAGGTAGAGCAGCCCTAAGGCTGCTCTAATTCACACCAGTGGCCATGCAACCAGTGGCCAGGCAGGCCATAGAAGAATGCCAGAATGCTTAAACCCACCTTTGCTCCCTGCCCCATGTCAGTTTCTGCATCAAGCACAGAGACCGATGAACAGACAATGGGGCGAATTGTCTCCAATCTCAACCTCTGAGAGCCACATCAGCATGCACTGCTGGGCTGAGGGAGTGCTGGTCCTTTTCCTCATCTCTTTATGCCCCCAGCAGAACCCGTTCCCAGCCTTAGAAACTCCCTGCACACACAGCTCCCAGCTCCTGGGCCTGATCCTTTCCCTTTCCCTGTGGCAGGCAGCATACAGGTTCCCCCGCAAGCACAGAAAGGCTCTTCTTCTGCTCTGCTTCTCCACCTCCTTCAAAGACCTCATTCGGGGAGAGGAGAAGAACACGCACCGCCTTTAATTTCAGGCAGCTGGTCTGCCAAGAAAGTGCTTTAGAGGAGATGAAACAATCCACCCAGAGGAGAGGCGGGGCTGGGTTTGTTGTTGCCCCGATCACTGCGCATTTGTTTCATCAGCAGATTAAAGAAGAAGCAGGCCTGGCTCTCAATCTAGTTATGGCTGTCCCTTTGGCAGAACTCCTCCCTAGCCCTGCACCCACTCACCCCACAGGGGAGACGCCGATGGAGATGTGGGGGCCTGGAACCTGGTAAGACTCCCACAGCAAAGGCAGAGTCAGTGCAGCTGAGTAAAGCTCAGTGGGGCTGGAGGGTTCATCCCAACTGATTTTATGTTCCTCCTTGCATGGGTTCACCCCTGCCGATTGCACACGGGGACCAAAACCCAACCATCAAGTTCCATATATCTGCTTCCACACTAGGAGCTATGCTGGTATCACTGTATCCGTAAGCCATGCCCATGCCAATATAGTTTAACAGGTGTAAAATCAGTGTGTACAGCAGGCAAAGTGCCTTGCCAAGGTTACACAGATATTCCATGGCAGAGCCAGGAATAGAATCCAAGCCTAATCCACTGTCATACCCACAAGAGCAGCTCATTGATTCCAGTGAGAGTGGAGAGGACTGAGGCCCCTTCTGGATTTGGCCCACTGGGCTATTTGACTCAGAAGGGCCTATCAAGAGGCATTTATAGCCACTGGTGAAACTGATGCTTCCCCCCCCCCCCCGAATCCCCCCACACCTCTATATGTGGGTCTGGTTCACATCTCTTCTTCCAGCCCTACTCAATATTTATTTTTGCCCAAGTCATCTCTTTCCACAAAGCAGCTGAAATCAGATCCCCACCACCACCACCGAAACGAGAAATATTCTCCTCTCCTTGCTCAAATATCTGCTCTGTTAATCCTCTTCCGTTCCTGCCCCTTCTGCAGCCACTATTCAGGTCCCCATCGGCACCACAGATTTAAGCTCACTGTCATTTTAATTTTGCTGGGCAATTGTTCTCAACAATGGGAAAGTAATAAAAATGAAAGCTTTATGCTGCCCGGCCTCTTTGTTCGCGTAGCACACGCCTGCTGGGTTTTTTTTTCCTTTCGCCTATAAAAATGGCTTTTGTCTCAAGAATCTGCAATTGTGCTGGTAATAAAGCTATTTCCTGCAATGTGACATACACATTCTCCATACACACGCTGCGGTGGGCGAGTGTGCAAGGGGCACGTGTGTGTGGGACGAGCTGATGGTGTGTTTTGTGCATGGCCCCTCTTCTCTACTCTGCAGCTGGGACTTTATTCACACCGGGCTCTTTTTTCTCTTGCACCTGGGAAGGGAGTCGAGTGTAATCTGTAAATTACACAGATGAGAATGGAACACTGCTGGGGTTCGGTCTCAAAATTACTGTATCTCCACAGGGTCTGTACAGGGATGAGGGGCTCCCATGGGGACCCTGACATTTCCCCATGCATGGGGGAGTGGGGGACTATATATAACCAGAACTTTTGGAAAAGCCTTTTGATCTCACAAGTGTGGTGGGGAGGGGGATATTTAAAGGAGCCATTGGGAATCAGACAGCTTGAATGTAGATGGGATTCTTCATTGAAAATTTCAGCCTCAAGAATAATTTTCAGTCCCTCAAACACACCTCCACAGTTGATCGTCCCTGCACAAGAGAGGTTAAGGGCTGGAACAGCAGGATAATTGTGGGTCTAGAATGAGTCATGCTGGCAGGTCTGAGTGGGGTTGAAAGAGCAGGACTTGCAGCAGATCGGGGTTGAGGCACGTCGGAAAAGCTATGAAGGGAAATTTGCACTAATCTCTGGCTTTAATCAGGACTATTAACCCTCCCGTTCACGAGCAACAAGTTGAAGATAGCTCTATGTCCCATGGGTCTGATTCTCCTCTCGCTGACACTTGAGAAATGCAAGTGACTTCCGTGGAGCCACGCCTGATTTACATCGGTGTAAAGAAAACTCAGGACAGACTTTCAGCAGCCACAGTCGGAACCAGATTTTTCAAGAGCTCAGCATGTTGAGTGCTCACTCTGAGCCTTTTGGCCCATCTGGCTCCAAGTAGCCCAATGGGAGCTGAGGAGTTTTGAAAAATCTGTCCCCAGTTACGGGTGCTGAGCACTTGAAATCATGGCTATGGACTCTAATGAAAAGTCCCAGAGTACACACAGAGAATTTAATAAAAACATAACAAATACTCTTGCTGGAAGGCTGCGGAGTAACACTACTTATTTCTTAGAATTCAGAATGACAACACACAAGAACCAAGAACAGAGAGAAAGAAAACAGGCTGCTCCCTAAGGCAGCAAGGCATGACTCACCCCCCACCTTGCTCCAGGCTGGCTCTTTTTCCAAACTGACTCTAATCACACACTTTCCTAGAGCGTTTTTTAGCCCACAAGCATGATCAGGAACCACGCCCACCCGCACCCTTAAAATGATAGCTTGCAATTCCAACACGATTGTCAATACACCCCAAAAAGCTGTCCCCTCAACTACAGCAGCCACACGCTTTACTGCAGGTCCATGCCTCCTCTATTCAGATGCCTTCCCTCTGAGCCTTTTACTTTGAAAGTGTATGTGATCATTAATGTTTGCCACTGAATCGACTATACATAGACTCCCTTTGCAAACACAATGTGCTATACCCAGACCTTTTGATATGGTTTTAATAGCCTGGTTCAACTCTGGTAAAATTTAATTTGTAATTTAAATGCAAATGAGGATTTACTGAAAATGCAATAGAATAGTTCATATCAGCCTGCTCCTTTCCCTCTCTGGTTAATAAGTCTTTGGGAGTTAAGTATTTATTACTTCTACCATTTCCAAGTATAAGTGTTTTTCTTCTTCTCAGAAATAATGGAAAGAGTGCCAAGGTGATGGGATTAGAGAGAGGTAGGGTTTAGATCTACAGACACTTCTGTCATGAATGAACGATCGTCTTATTCACAGAGTGAACTGATAAAATTATATCCCGAAACATCACCAGTGAAAGGCTGAGAGCAGCAAAAGGCTAAGGGAAGAACGGGCTCTGGAGCTGGGCTAGTGCTGAGCTTGGCAGACTTCTGATGGACATTTGGCTGGCAATTCTGTTCGGTACGGGCAAGGTTCCGTCCTGCAGGCGCTACAAGGAAAATAGAACGGAGTCTGCCAGAAGTCGGGGATGCTCTGGCTGAAATGGTAGCCCCACCCCTTTGAGACAGGCACCACTCACAGAGGCAAAAGCAGAAAGCACAATCCTTGGGAATCTGGCAGGCTGCAGAAGCGTGTGTATCGGGGCAGGCTTCTTGAGCCCCATCGCTCCCTGGCACCCCCAGAGATGGATAAGCCAGAACCTTGTGCTAACTAGGGCCCCAATCTAGCAAACCATTTAAGCACGTGCTTAACTTTAAGCAGGTGAGTCAGTTGCAGGGGGCCACTCATGCTTGAAGCTATGCACAGGCCAACATGCTTTGAAGGATCCGGGGCCTCGGGGAATGGAGATATGGATTAGGGCAACAGATGGCTCAGGGGTTTGGTAATAGGATCTAGCTGGTTTGAATCTGGCTTCAGTCAGAAGCACCTGGAATTTGGGTCTCAGTCATAGAATCATAGAACATCAGGGTTGGAAGGGACCTCAGGAGGTCATCTAGTCCAACCCGCTGCTCAAAGCAGGACCAATCCCCAATTTCTGCCCCAGATCCCTAAATTGCCCCCTCAAGGATTGAACTCACAACCCTGGGTTTAGCAGGCCAATGCTTAAACCACTGAGCTATCCCTCCCCACCCTTATCAGAAGGGATCAGAAAGCAGGACAGAATCAAACTGATCTCCACTGAAATATGTTCATTACCATCCAGCGTTTCCCACCCAGACTCTCACTCACTTAATCAAACGCTTAGTGAAATTCAGTAGGCGGCAAACAAAGCTGTGAGTTTAGAAACTCTGGTTAAAACAAACAAACAAAAATCAATCTCTCACCGGTGAGGTAAGCTAGAGCAGTCCCATGGCTGCTCTAACTGCACGGGGGCCAGCACAGAATCAAGGAGCCTCAGTTGGCTCCCTGACAACTCCCCTCCTCACCTTCACCAAGCAGAACTCAGATGCAGAGGTGAAGCACTGTGCTCGGTTAAAGCACTGTCAATCTAGAGTTCCTTTATTAATTCTCAGGGGAATTACTCTGCATTTACACTCATGTAACAGCAGAATTTGGTCCTACATGAAGCTGAGCAGGGGAGTTTGCCTGGAGCCATTTTCCTTAGGGCTTTCAAGAAGATACGGGAGAGGATGGGTGAGTGGGGAGGTGGCTGGGGCAGGGTTTGCTTCCTGTTGTATGTGGAAAAGAATGGCACCCCTCTGCAAAGCCCGAAATCCGGCTTCCTGGGACATGAGGGGAGAAAGGGTCAGGAGCCGTGCTGAACTGCAGGCTTCAGTTCGACATCTGGCTGAACGATGTTTGTTGGTGCATAGGACCACAACACAGGGAGCTTCCTGGAAGCTGGATGTCTACTGCTTCCTTTCATGTCACACATTAAATTCCAGCACACACCAGCTCCCAGCCCCGGAAGTGGTAATTCCCGGAGGCAAAGCCCGTTCTAGCCTGTTGCTCTGCATCTCTCCACTAGGATCTAACAGCCTCGCTGAAAATGGAACAGAATGAAATGGAGTGACTGGTGAGAGGAGGAATGGGATGCACATGTGCCCTCATGCAGCAGAGCCCCCAGCCAGTACTTGGGTACGGGTCACCAGCTCTTTGACTGCTGGGTCTCAGGGGGGCTGTATTTTCATGCCACATCCTCCAACGTGCCAAAAATGTTTTGCTCTTTCTCCGTCAGCTGGTGTCCTCCTATCAGACTGAATATTGCCCTCGGGGCAGATGTCAGCCTTCTGAAAGAGACACCTCCATTACAAAAGGCTAATGAAATGCTCTGGCTAATCCCTGTAAGACCCAGGGTCAGAGGGGCTAGGAAAATAAATAACAGAATTCCCTCCCCCACCCCACGGCAGACTCCTTCTTCAAACCACTGAGGAGTCAGGCCACGCTTACACTACAGAGCCTGCCAGCACAGCTATGTCGTTCATGGAGGGAGGATAGGTTCATCAATGGCTGTTAGCCAAGGTGGTCAGGGACCACCCCACCCCATGCTCTAGGTGAACCTAAATCTCTGACAGCTAGAAGCTCAGACTGGATGACAGGAGATGAATCACTTGATAAATTGCCCTGTTCTGTTCACTCCCTCTGAAGCACCTGGCACTGGCCACAGCCAGAAGATAGGATACTGTGCTAGATGGACCCTTCGTCTGACCCAGCATGGCCTTTCTTAAGTTCAAATTGTTAGGTGAGAAAAAATTAAATATGAAGCAGTTATGCCAACCGAACCAAAGTCAGGCCAATAAAGGTTGCTGGGAAAGTCCCTGAATGAGATAAATAGAATGAAGGAATATTTGTTTAAGTTGCAGGGAGTAAGAAAAAAGGGGAGGCCTGCATTCCTGCATTTTTGTACCAAATGTTCTGGGAACAGTTTATTGAGATAGGAGGCACTGTTTTCCACTCCTTGTTTTTGTGTTATGTCTGTTCTTAACTCCTCGTCTCCTGGTTGACACCCATACCGATAAGAAAGTTGGTGAAGCATTGCGATTTGCTAAAAGTTATCTACAATAAGGGGGTAGAAGTGCATGCATAATAGAGAAAGAGGATTTTAACTAACATAGGGGAGGGGTGGGCTGCTTTATGAATAAATCTGTGACGCGACGGGACTGTATAAAAACCTACAAGTTTTACTTAAAGGCTGGCTGGTTCTCCTTGGAGACGGGCTGCTCTCTATTGTTGTGTGTACTCTTCAATAAAGAGCTTGTGTTTGGACCTTGCTGGTGTTGCCTTTCTCTCTGTGGTCAGACAACGAACCGTGCCGTCTGGGGTTCAAGTCCTTGACAAAATTAAGCAGCAACATCTGCCATTGCCTTCAACACCAGGGCAGACTGGATTCCCGGAGTTTGTGACACTTCATTCCACCTGGTTTAATGAAGAACAAGTATCATTTTTGGTCCATTCAGATCACAAGCTATTCACCACATTAGCTTTCACGTGTTGTGTGCGCCTGTCTCAAAACGACCAGTGCTTAAACATACTGATGCATTCGTCCAGCACGCCTCGTTCCGACATTCGAAGAACACGAGGGGGAAACAAACACTTTCCCTAAACCCCTTTTTGCTTTATGGCTTTCCGAAGGACAAAGCCGCGTTGGATCAGATCCTTGTGCGTACAACGGCTTTCTACCTCACGCCTGGGAGGTGTTCTGTAAACATCCACCAAAACTTGCGGGTGCCATGGGGCCCACAAAAAGCTTGGGAACAGTTTGGTTGCTGACAGTGCAGAGATCACTGCCACAGTGGGGACCAACAGCCTCACATTGTTCCTCTGTCCACCCCCATTGGCCTGTCTGCTGTCTCGGGTCTTATACTTCGATTGTAAGCACTTTGGGGCAGGGACTAGCTTTTGGGTCTGTGCTTGTGCAGTGCCTGGCACAACAGGGTCCTGGTCCACAACTGGAGCTCCTAGGAACTACTGTAATACACCTAAGAGCAGTGGCAAATTACTGCATGGGTCAATGGGGCCCGGCCCATTCGGGTGCCCCAGAAAAAATCTTCCTCCACCGTGTCCCCAGGGCTGGAGAAGCTCTCACTCTCCGCCACAGCCCTGGCAAAGACCCTGTCTGGTCTCGGGGCCACAGTGGGGTGGTGGGAGAGGAGCAAGCGGTGGGTGGGGCAACAGGGAAAGGGTGGAATGGGGCAGGGTCGTGGTTAGAATGGGGGCAGGGCCACGGGGAAAGGGGCAGATGGGGTGGGGCTGTGGACAGGGCCACAGGCGGAAGGAGTGGAACCACAGGTAGAAGGGGTGGGGCCACAGTTCCAGCACTGGGGCCCCCCGCTTGCTCTGGCCCAGGGCCGCAGGAGACCTTAATCCACCTCTGCCTAAGAGCAATAAAAATATACTGCACCGAGTACAATGGAAGCCTGGCCCAGGACTGGTGCGCCAGGGAACTACCATAATACTGTAAATATACCGCGCCTAGCACAATGGGAGCCTGGCCCAGGACTGGTGCACCGGGGAACTACCATAATGTTGGATCATATTAAAGAAGTTCTGTATTAAAATCACAAATTAGTTTGATTCCCCATAGTTTAAATTCCAGGGTATTACTAATTAAGAGATCTCTTGGTTTTTGGTACTGTTTCTCTCCCTCTCTGTGTGAAACTTGCAAGCTGCTAATTGTGTTAGTACATTCTAAGACAGAGTCTGTTCTCAAAGCAATTCTTTGTAACAACAATTACTCACACAGAGAGAGACTCAAAGCAATACTCTGTAACAACAGAAACAGCACCCAGAGACTCCCCACCCTTTTGTTGTATTCATCTTGCTTTGTTAACAATTGTGATTAAAATGGAGATAGAGGATGTATGTGGATGGATGCTTGGTGTGGATAATAACTGAATGATCAGGGAGGTGCCAGCCTAAGAATCCAGTGTCCATTGGCTGAAGAAGGCGTCAAGTGGAAATAACCAGAGGACCCCCGGAGGGCAGACTGGAATCATAGAATATCAGGGTTGGAAGGGACCTTAGGAGGTCATCTAGTCCAACCCCCTGCTCAAAGCAGGACCAATCCCCAATTAAATCATCCCAGCCAGGGCTTTGTCAAGCCTGACCTTAAAAACTTCTAAGGAAGGAGATTCTACCACCTCCCTAGGTAATGCATTCCAGTGTTTCACCACCCTCTTAGTGAAAAAGCTTTTCCTAATATCCAACCTAAACCTCCCCCACTGCAACTTGAGACCATTACTCCTTGTTCTGTCCTCTTCTACCACTGAGAATAGTCTAGAACCATCCTCTCTGGAACCACCTCTCAGGTAGTTGAAAGCAGCTATCAAATCCCCCCTCATTCTTCTCTTCTGCAGACTAAACAATCCCAGTTCCCTCAGCCTCTCCTCATAAGTCATGTGTTCCAGACCCCTAATCATTTTTGTTGCCCTTCGCTGGACTCTTTCCAATTTATCCACATCCTTCTTGTAGTGTGGGGCCCAAAACTGGACACAGTACTCCAGATGAGGCCTCACCAATGTCGAATAGAGGGGAACGATCACGTCCCTCGAGCTGCTCACTATGCCCCTACTTATACATCCCAAAATGCCATTGGCCTTCTTGGCAACAAGGGCACACTGTTAACTCATATCCAGCTTCTCGTCCACTGTCACCCCTAGGTCCTTTTCCGCAGAACTGCTGCCTAGTCATTCGGTCCCTAGTCTGTAGCTGTGCATTGGGTTCTTCCGTCCTAAGTGCAGGACCCTGCACTTATCCTTATTGAACCTCATCAGATTTCTTTTGGCCCAATCCTCCAATCTGTCTAGGTCCCTCTGTATCCTATCCCTGCCCTCCAGCGTATCTACCACTCCTCCTAGTTTAGTATCATCCGCAAATTTGCTGAGAGTGCAATCCACACCATCCTCCAGATCATTTATGAAGATATTGAACAAAACTGGCCCCAGGACCGACCCCTGGGGCACTCCACTTGACACCGGCTGCCAACGAGACATGGAGCCATTGATCACTACCCGTTGAGCCCGACAATCTAGCCAACTTTCTACCCACCTTATAGTGCATTCATCCAGCCCATACTTCCTTAACTTGCTGACAAGAATACTGTGGGAGACCGTGTCAAAAGCTTTGCTAAAGTCAAGAAACAATACATCCACTGCTTTCCCTTCATCCACAGAACCAGTAATCTCATCATAGAAGGCAATTAGATTAGTCAGGCAAGACCTTCCCTTGGCGAATCCATGCTGACTGTTCCTGATCACTTTCCTCTCATGTAAGTGCTTCAAGACTGATTCTTTGAGGACCTGCTCCATGATTTTTCCGGGGACTGAGGTGAGGCTGACTGGCCTGTAGTTCCCAGGATCCTCCTTCTTCCCTTTTTTAAAGATTGGCACTACATTAGCCTTTTTCCAGTCATCTGGGACTTCCCCCGTTCGGCACGAGTTTTCAAAGATAATGGCCAATGGCTCTGCAATCACAGCCGCCAATTCCTTTAGCACTCTCGGATGCAACTCGTCCGGCCCCATGGACATATGCATGTCCAGCTTTTCTAAATAGTCCCTAACCACCTCTTTCTCCACAGAGGGCTGGCCATCTACTCCCCATGAATCCACCCAACAGCCTCAAGAATGGGAGAACCAAAGAAGATAACATCTGGCAGTACGGAGCTGTCAGGAATGTGACATCTGCTGATTGATTCAGCAACAGCATGATGAAGCAATTCCCACAGACTGGCATAGGAAGAAATTCCTATAAAAATGGCCTCTAGAAAGTGAGAACTTTGGGGTCTGATTCTGCAAACCAACGTCCAAGAGCATCAGATGTGCATCTGACAAGGCCCTGCTCCCTCCTCATGTCCAGGCCACCTGGCCAGTGGCTTGGCACGAGCAACTCTAAGGCTGGTAACTATGATAACTACCTTGCAGAACCTGTGTGTGTGTGTGTGTGTGTGTGTGTGTGACAATAAATATGAAATTGAATGGAATGTTATAACTATAACTAACTGCTTAACTCAAAAAGAAAAGGAGTACTTGTGGCACCTTAGAGACTAACAAATTTATTTGAGCATAAGCTTTCGTGAGCTACAGCTCACTTCATCAGATGCATTTGTTAGTCTCTAAGATGCCACAAGTACTCCTTTTCTTTTTGTGTAGACAGACTAACACGGCTGCTACTCTGATAACTGCTTACTATGATTCTTTCTGTATTCACAATAAATGTGGCATTTTGCCTTTTTCCTTTTAATAAGATCCTGCTGGTTTTTACTTTATTGGTATAATAATACTGTAAATATACCACGCCGAACACAAGGGGGGCCTGGCCCACAACTGGTGCACCAGGGAACTACCATAATACTGTATATATACTGCGCCTAGCACAATGGGGGTCTGGTTCAGGACTGGTGTGCCAGGGAACTACCATAATACTGTAACTATACCTCGCCTAACACAGTGGGGGCCTGGCCCAGGACTGGTGCGCCAGGGAACTACCATAATACTGTAACTATACCGCGCCTAACACAGTGGGGGCCTGGCCCAGGACTGGGGCTCCCAGGCATGATGGTAATACCACTAATAATAATAATAGCCTGCATTATATTCCTAAGCACCAAGTATCCAGAAGGGATATTTGCGTATCTTCCTAAAGCGCTCCCTGGGCTCGCAGCACCCAGGCCATCCTGCTGGGCACTTAAGAGGATTCCAAAGTCACATCTCCTTAACGGTCCAATCGCAACCACGTACTGACTGCAAGCAGAAGGCTACCTAGGCTAGCATTTCTAATGACAGGCCTGCGTCCCGTGTTTTGGCAGGAGAATGCCTACTGGCCTTTAGAAAAGAAGGCAGCTTGTAATTACAGCTGAGCAACAAGCAGAATGTCCGCCTTGTGTCTGACTCGGGGAAAAGGAAATGTCTCTGCCCCTTGTTAATCAATAGGGCTCTCGGTCACCCCAGTAAACATAGCTGTATAGGTGACCTTAGGGGCTGGTGACTGGGGAAAAGCCGAGCTTTGCCTTCGATATTTGCTTCCAAATGGCAGCCAATTTGCTGCTGCCAGAGGGCAAATTTAAGCACCGAATTAAAAGGCCTCATTTTAAAAATCCGCACCCGCTGATATAACCCTTCAGTCTCAGTTGAGCACATTCGCTGATTGAATCAGGAGAGGGGGGACAGGCAGGGGTGGGGAAATGATTTGCCATTGTGCTGGAAGGGAGAAAAAGCGATAGAAAAGCTATTCTGCATAACAAACCAGGCTACTTTAACACTGCCTTAAAACAGGAGAAAATGGATATGAGCACACATGGCAAGAGCCGAATTCAGGCAGCTACTTTAGACCAAACCCAGGATGGCATCTATTGATCTGTCCTCCTGTTATTATAGTCTCTGGGCCTGTTGCGACTTTACCCTCACAACACCCCTTGGAGGTAGGGAATGATGACTATCCTCATTTTACAAAGGGGGAAAACTGAGGCACAGAGAGATTAAGATCAGCAAATTTAAAACTGATTTGAGGAAATCTTTTCACTCAGTTAGCCAGCAGCAGTCATGGCCACAAGTTAAAGCTGAGGCCAAGAACTTATCAGGATTCGGAATGAATGGGACATTGCTATGGATAACATGGACAAATTGCAATAATAAGGATTAGAAACAATCCTGTAAAAATTATTCTAGGGTTTTGGAAGAGAGACTGTAGGGAGCCAGGCTGGCTTCCCTCCAAACCAGAGGGTAAAGAGCCACCCTTTCAGCCTGAGTTGGCGGGGCCAGAACAAGCTTACGCCAATCCCCGGAAGGGGAGGGGTGGGACAGGAAGTACCAAGGGCGGGGCCCTTTGCCCAGTGCAGGCAGCACCAGGGAGGGAGACAGACAGAGGCGGCTGGCTGCTCCCTCGCGATCCTGGTACCGACCCAGGGGAGGCCCGGGGCCAGGAGGAACCTGACCGGAAGGAAGGCCTGGGCTGGAACGCAGTGGAGTTGGGTGGGCCCGCGTTCCCCTACCCCGGCCAACCTGCCTTGGGTAGCAGAACTGTGCGCTACAAACCCGGGCCGGCCCTCCCCCCGCCCGAGGGGCGCGCCCCAGATCCGGGCCAGCCCTCCCCCCCAGCCTGAGGGGCGCGCCCCAGACCCGGCCTGGCCCTCCCCCCCCAGCCCGAGGGGCGCGCCCCAGACCTGGCTCGGCCCTCCCCCCTGCCGGAGGGGCGCGCCCCAGACCCGGGCCAGCATACCTTTCCCGCTAATTCCCCAGCGCCTGAAAGGTGTGACTAAAGGCCTGCCAGTGGGACCATAGCTCTCCATCGCACCCTGAGGGCTTTGAGGATTGACTGAAACCTGTCACAGAGACAAATTCCTTATGTTTCAGGGCATACATCAACCTCCAAATTATAGGGGACAGGAAGAAACTTTCCCGGGGCAGGCTGTCCCATAACTGTCCCCCGCCGGGTGTCTTGCACCCTCCTTTGAAGCAGCTGGTGCCGGCTGTTGTTGGAGACAGGACACTGGTCTAGCTGGACCCCTTGGGCTCATGTATGGTAATTCCTATGTTTCTGTGGACTAGAGATTCATCCCATTGCTGCTACACTCATTAAGCTCAGAGAGATTAGAGAACCATTCACCATAGCCTATAGGATCAGGTCTGCCGCTGTTGTGAACCAACCCATTTCCACTGGAGATAATGTTGATCATCACCAGCTAGGGATCTGGCCCACGGTAGTTTTGCAGACCTGGGACATTATTTGCAGAGGTGCTGTCTGCAGCAATTCCATCTGAACTCCATGGGAGCTCCAGGGGCTCAGTACTGCGACTTCTAACGTCTATAATGCCCCTTCCAGATCAAGGGTCTCAAAGCACTTTGCAAACACTAATGAGCCCTCCCAACCCCATCCCCGAGACACACTCAAGTATCAAGAAAAGGAGTACTTGGGGCACCTTAGAGACTAACAAATTTATTGAGCATAAGCTTTCGTGAGTTACAGCTCACTTCATCAGATGGGGTGCCACAAGTACTCCTTTTCTTTTTGCGAATACAGACTAACACGGTTGCTACTCTGACTCAAGTATCAATGGTCCCATTTTGCAGATGGGGAAATCGGGGCAAATGTGGATGTGCACATGCAAGTGGGCCCAGTTGAGGTTGCATAGGCAAGATGGACTCTGGCATTTCCTAACTTTTGAGTGCTGGACTTTGCAACCTCAGTAATGCTCTTTTGACATAGATTGTGTGTGCGCAAAGTAGCTGGTGTTGACAAAAAGTCACTTTTGGCTCTCTACCCACTCAGGACTAATATCGGACAATCAATATATTATATACATTTAACAGCATTTGTTAGCTCGTTTGTTTAGCCATTTTTAAAGACTAATTTTTTTCTTTAAGGGGCTAATTACACCCAAAAGTATTGCTTGCAAAAGGTGAGTATGCACAGGTGCTTTATATATGTAAAACACATGCACAAGCCTACCAGACAGCAATTATCCCTAGTTTTCATTTGCAAACCCAAAGTTCAGCCTCTTTGCATACACACACACACACATTCAGTTACCCATCTTTAACAGTGAGGGTGATTAACTACCAAGGGAAGAGGTAGATTCTCCATCTCTGGCACTTTTCATCTCCAGATTTGTTGCCTTTCTGAAAGATATGTTTTAGTCAGCCAAGTTACTGGACTCAATGCAAGGGTAACTGGGTGACATTCTATGGCTTGTGTTACACAGGAGATCAGATTAAATGATTTAATGATCCCTTCCGACCTTCCTCTGACTTCAGTGCAGTTACACCCACTCAGAATTTGGCTGAACAGTGCAAATTGTGTGCCTGTAGATGCAATTTTAATAGAGAAAGGCTATATTTATACACAGTTCTAGGTATATTTTTGTATAGAATATTCATATTGTAGCTCAATTACTTTTGCAGGCAATTTCTGAATTATTTTTTAATTAAGCCACCAGCTAATTAACCCTAATGTAATATTCTTTATTCTTAAACATGCAGTTAATTATACCGCCTGTTCCTTTGTCTGAATCTCAAGTCTAGGCTGACTTCATAATTACATTTATATGCATATGTAAATGGTTAGCTCTGGCTTCCCTGGCGATGGCTCAGGAAATACTCTCTGTCTCTCCCTCCCCCCTGAGGAGCTTGAGATGTATGCAGGCTCTCAGAAAACCTGGAGAGGGGGATCTTGACTCAAGATGCATCATTTAAAAAAGGACAGATGATCATTACTGTGGCTTTGTTCACAGAGGGTGTTTTGCATGACTTGATATTTCTGTAACCTGAAGCTAATCCTGAAGCTTGCAGAGCATGAAATGATTCCATTAAGCTAGGATGACCACACCCCCACACCCACACCTGTTGGGTCACTAATGCCATCACACGACAACATGCAGGTAAGACAGCTGGATCCCCTACTGCAGAGTTAGATGCCACAGGATATTGTACTCAGGAGGGATTTTAAGTACTTACGGCTTGTCTACATCGGGAAATTGACCACCAGAACTATAGCAGTAGAATTATAGCTATAACTATGTGGATATAACTCCCCATGCAGACATTGTGCTTCACGTGCTTCTTCCCCGTAGGGCGAGGATAGCATGTAACATGGGACAGATGTGCAGTCACATTGCTGAATGCACTACTGGAAGAAGTTCAGATACTATGGTGACAAGCGTGGTAACAGAACCTACAGAGAAGAGAGAATAAAAGTGACTTGATTACGGCATAAAATGATACAGTACAATATAATTATATTATAAAACTCGACTTTGGCATAGATTATACCGCTTCTAGTTCCGCTGGTCAGTTCCCCCTAAGGTGCCCCTTGTGCAACAGATACATCTAAAAGTAGCTAAGCATGATTCAGCGAGATTCCTGACTTACACTTCACAATCCAGGAGGGATCTACTTACCAATAGCAAGGAGCTATCGTGGGTAATAAGGAAGGGTGGGGTTTCGTTGCCACAAGAAATTCAAATTCAATACGGTGAAGAACCGGTTAATGGAATGTACAGTGGCATTAGATTTCAAGAGGGGAATTAAGACGTCTGAGGCGTGAGGTACAACGGCAGGAAGTTGTAAGTTCCCAAGTCTGAGAGAAGGTTGGAGCATCTTTAAAAGAGGCCAGAGAACTAATGCAAAGGCATGGAAGGCCGGATTCTCCATTTACACAAGCATTTACACCAGTGCAAAGTGAGAGAAAAGCCACTATGGAAAGGAAGTTCCTTAATTATCTAGGAATGGTAAGCCCACACTTAGAGCACTGAGTTCAGTTCTGGGAACCGCCATCCCAGAAATGTGGAGTAATTGTAGGTGTCATGACCCATAGGCCTTGAACCCAGGTCCACAGGAGCAGTCGCACGTCAACCCTCCACTTGGCAGCCTGCTGACAACTGCTGACCCAGGATCTATGGAACCCAGTCCCAGTTTGAGGCTCTGCTTCTGAGGTCCTATTGGCAGAGTCCCAGAGCAGCCAATTGGCCCACTGGTCCTACTTAAGCCAGCAACGGGAAGCTGTCTGAACAACTGGGATCCACTCTGCTCTGGATTGTGTACCTTGGGCCTCCTGCTCCCTGGCTTGACTTCCCAGTATCCTGACCTGGGCTGGCCCTTGACCTCTGACTTGTGGTTCTGATCTCTGATTTATCTCCTGCTTCTGCTCTTGCAGGGTCCCGACACAGGTGACTCAACTCCTGTCTCATGACTGTGGACTCTGGCTCTGACCTCTAGGTCTGGCTGCCCACAACCCAGCCGGGACCGATGGGAACTCAGAAGACCAACAAAAGTTCCTAAGCCACTGAAGGCAACAATGTACGAAGAAAGATTACAGAAGCCATGGGTGAGCATTTTCGTTTACCATGACCCATCATCCTGGGTAAAGTCACTCGACAGACTCAGGAGATTTGGGTTCCATACCAGGCTCTGACTCAAACACCCGGTGTCTGTGCCAAGTCAAGCATCCCTCTTCGTGCCTCTGTTCTCTTATCTGTAAAGTGGGATAAGAATACTTCCCTACCTCACAAGGGCGCAAGGATCAATCATTAACACTGGGGGCTATAAAAGTCCATTCATATAATTGTCTATGCATGCTGGAAGAGTGTAAACAACAAGGAGGGAGACGAGTTGGTAAGAGTGGTGTATGGGATAGGGGACAATTATGGGATATAATTAAGTAGAGGAAGATTTAGGCTGAATATCAACAGTCTCCTAACAGTGATGATGATGACGACAACAGTGGAGAATAATCCCCCAAGGGAAGAAGCAGGAGCCCTATTAAGTCAGGCTTGGACAAAGCACTCAGAATAATGGTCCAGATCCTCATGTGTCCCCCTAAACTTCCAACTGCCAGACACTGGGACAGGACAATGGGATGAATCTCTCAAAATTGCCCTGTTCTGTTCATTCCCTCTGATAGACAGGCTACTGGGCTAGGTGGACCATTAGTCTGACCCAGTGTGGCCGTTTTTAATGTTCTTATCTGGTGTATATCAATAGAGCGACACTGATTTACACTAGCTGAGGATCCGGCCCATTTTCTGGAACAGTGCTGCATAGGGACAGATAAGATGATCCAAGGTCTCTTCCATCTCGAATCATATATTTCATTTGGGAAAATAAAAGAAAGCCACACCCATTTGAGGTATGCTTGTAAACTTGGGTCACATTATATTATCGCTTGTTCCTCTATTTTTGCAAAAGAAAAAAGAAAGCTGCACCTTGCGTCCTAGCAGACAAAGAGCTTAAACACTAGAGGGGTTTGGAGCGGCTTAAAATCCTGTGATGACGTTAGGGGACAGATCACTCTTTATGGGTCCGCACTGTGCCAGTGGCTCTCATCTTTATCGGGCAAATGTCATCATTAAATCTAGGGTTAACAAAAATGTAACAACAATAGTTTCCGCGATCGGCACAGCCTCATGTCAGATAGCCTGACTGCTGGAGCTGGAGAGGGAAGAGGTTGGAAGAGAGATGATGTGATGATGAGAAAATAATTCACAGCTCACCTCTAGGAAACACTTCATTGCCTGGCTCTCTCCACTCATTATCCACAGTCAAGGTGACCTGCACGCTTGCCCCTTAACTATTTCACTGGCGCAGCTTCAACGAGTCTCTATGAACAAGGAGCCAGCGGTGCACGTATTGGAGCTTTTCTTTCCGTAACTTCAGCCAGTTGCATGGGACTTGGCCAAAGCATTTCCCAGGTGGAGGGCTTTGCTCCAAAAACCCGGCCTGCATTTCCTTGCCAAGTTCTTGGTGGTGAAATATGCAGCCATGTAGAGAAAACACCAGGGACAGCCATGGAGGAAGCTTTAAAATGTACCACCCCAGTTCTTTTCTCCAACCCAAGTCTTTTGTTTTGCACTCAGGGGCTGCAAGAGACCTAGGTGCTGTATATACACATAGCTAGGACTAGGGACTGCCTCTTACTAATAATCTAAATAGGCAAGACAGACAAAGGCTCAGAGAAGTGCTGATATTGCCATTTTACAGAACTGGGCCCTGAATGATGAAGTGACTTACTCAAGGTGACGTAGGAAGGCTTGGTTAAAGGCAGGACTGGAACCCCCATCTCCTGAGCCTCCATTTAGTCTTTACACATAAACCATCTTTTCCCAAACCATGCTCCAGCCACAGTCTGTTATGAAGGATGCTTGGGAAAACTGGCCAAATGATTAACCAGCCAGTTTTTAGTCAGAGGGTTTAACTGATGCAGAGGCCTCATGCTGGACTTTGAATTTCATCCCATTAGAATAGCCTGTGAACTGATGTTTCTCTCCTCAGTACTGGGTAGAAAATTTATACCATGACTCTGCAACTAGCCACCCTTCAGGACATTGAATGAAATCATTGATTTCCAAAGTCTGGAGATTTTCCTCAAAGCAGGACAACTGAGCAGCACAAAGCTGCCAGAAGGAAATTGTGAAAAATTTACAGGTGCTTTCAGTTCACTGCAGGGAAGCAGGAATAAAATACCTGGCCAATCCCCACAAATCATGCTTATTTCCTGGGGTGGCGGGGGTTGGGGGGGGGGAAGTGATGTGATTTTCCTGCAGATCCCTCAGGAAAACACATGTCAAGTTCCTCTCTATCCCAAAATCTCTCATTCAAACACACAAAATGCTTTTATTCTACAGACAAAAGAGACTCCCAACACGATCATTCAAGCCTCCCTCAGATGCTAGAAGCCAAAATCACATGTTCCAAGCATCTTTTGTCTGTAAGCAAAAACCCTATTATGTTATTTGAATAGTAGTGGATGGGGCTTTGGAGTGCAGGGACTTAATGAAGATTTTAACTGCAGATGAAGTCAGATGGGCACCAGGATAGCAACTCATAAGAGACAGCAACTGAATGGAAAGACTGTGTGCGTGTGAGATCTAATTGGCATTTTGTAGCAGAATATTTATCCAGATGACCGACAGCATGTTGCAGGCCCCTGTTCACTCCAAAAACACTGAAAGCAGCATGTGGGCCTGATTCAGGAAGTGCGATACACGGAGATATGGAACAATGCCTCTCCTCTCCCCCGTCCACTAAATCCAGTCATAGCTTGAAATGGATGGATGGATTTCCCTGCAGCCTCCTAGCAGCAAAGTACTGATACAGGAAAGAAACAGAATAGAATCATAGACTATCAGGGTGGGAAGGGACCCCAGGAGGTCATCTAGTCCAACCCCCTGCTCAAAGCAGGACCAATCCCCAACTAGCCATAGCCTTGCTATGAGCAGGGTGAATGAAACCTAGTTAGGGGTTGAGTTAAAACCTTGCTGAGATTGATGGGTGTGAACGCAGGCTTCAATTAACATAACTGAAAGGATAAGTTGATCACAAGCTCCCACCTAAGGCTATGGCAACGCTTACAAGCTTACAGCGGTACAGCCATATTGGTACGATTGTGCCACGGTCAGAGCGCTCCTGTAGCCACGTTGTGCCGACGGGAGAGAGCTCTCCTCTTGACATCACAAAACCAGCTCAACGACACACGAGCGCGTATGCTGACAAAACTTCCGTTGCTCAGGGGAGGGGAGGTGTTTTTTTTCACACCCTTGAGTGACATAATTGCTAGTGTAGACATAGCCTAAGTCAGAAGGGGTTGTGAACTCACCCAGGAGTTCTGGGCGGAGCGGGTTTGCTAAGGCCAGCTCTACACAGAAAACGTACATTGGCATAACGAGGTCTCTCACAAAGATGCACACCCCTGAGAGATGTAGCTGTGCTAAACTAAACCCCAGCATAGAGAGAAGACAGAATTCTTCGGTCAGCCTAGCTACTGCCTCTCGGGGAGGTGGATTAACTACAGCGATGGGAAAACCACTCCCATCCTGTAGGGAGTGAAGCATTCTGGTGGCCCAGTCTGAGCGTTGTTTGTTTGTGTGCGTGTGGGATTGGGAAGGCAGAACACACAGAAACGGCGTGAGAACACGTGCAGCAGAGAGAGAGAGGCAGAGGCACAAAGTAAGAAAGCCAGGCAGTAGCCTACGGGTGTGGAAAAGCTACGGAGTGTGCTTTTGGGTTTGGCTGTTAGCTAAAGAGGCTTGGGGCTCTAAGTTAAGAAACCACTCCCTTTGTTTCTGGTTCCTCCCTGCATTTGGGGAAGCAGGACTTTGTACATCTCTTGTAAACCAACAAGATGGCATCAAAGAAAATACCACCTCCATCAATTTCTAGCTTCCAGCTAGAACGTCATCAGGGCCCAGAACTTTGACTATAGCTGCTTGGGTCAACACCTACATCTTCCTCTTCCACAGACTGCTCCCCCCTTCTGATCTAGAGCTTGGCACACCAGCGAGGAGCACTCTGGCCCCAATCCAGCAAAGCACTTAGGCACCTGCTGAGCTTGGAGCATGTGAGTAGCCCCATTGACTTCAGTGGGGCAGCACCAGTTCATCCCGTCTGCCCTACTGAGCTTCAGTGACGTGCTGGATCGGGTCGCGAGGGCCATGGTTGCACAGCAGAACCCACGGATGGTCTCAGTCCAGTTCCCAGCGATCCGACAGCTACATTACAACAGCACACATCCAAAACAGCAGCCTCTCTCTGCTCCCAAGAGACAGTCCTTCCAGGTCAGGGTTAAAGTACATTGCACACAGCAACCGCTTATACTATGCTTTAGATCCTTGGAAGCTGATTTACCGAGAGCGGGGACTATCTGGCCAGGAATACTCGTCTCTGACTCTGTAGCCTCAGCTCATCAACAGAGTCGGACAGTCGCCCGAGACAGAATAACCTCAGCATGGGTAAAATGGAACGTGGAGCTACGGCACTTTATCCCAGCAGGGCATCTGGCCAATTTCGTTTAACATCTCAGCCAAGAGACGACAGATCTGGCGGTGATGTGCAAGCCAGCTGCAAGCTTCCTACGCTGTCAGACGCGGCTCAGGGCATGAATGTGGCTCTGCCATCTCTGTTTATCATGCTGTTTGCTGGAATGCCCACCTTGCTGTGTTTCTCTAGCTTACGACAGGAGTTGGCCTATTGTTCTACTCCCAAGCTGGAAGGCCACTGTACTGCTTGTGTCTACCCTACTCTCTGAATTGATAGAGCCAGAGGAGTTAAACTCCCGCTGGCATTGGTACACGCAAGCCTTCCCACTGCATCAAAGTGCAGTCCCCAAGGAAGGGGTGTCTGCAAACAATGCCTGCCCTTTGGAGAGAACTGAACCCAAGAGCACCCGGGTCCCTAAACAAAAGAGCTGCCACAATGAACGCTGACCTCACCTTAAGCTGCATTACATCAGAGGGAAAAATCATCATTTAGCTGGACTCTTTCGGTCACAGTGTGACCTCATGTCAGAGAAATGGAGAATATACTAGGCCGACAGCGCTCTGTGCAATTATTTAGAATCAAGTCTGGCTCGTCTCTCTCTCTCTCTGATTGAAAAATGAACTTTTATTCTCTCTGAAAACAGCCATTAACTCTGCCTAGAGAAGCAGCCACATGTACAAAGGTCATAACTGTGAGGACTCAGAGGCAATGCGGTGGGGACAAAGCAACAGGCAAGAAAAAGGGCAAAAATATAAATATGAGCTGTGATCCGCCCCCACATCAGTTAGGAAGAGTTGGGTGGTGGACTGTTTGCTGCATAGAGCCATAGGGCCTGATAAAGAGAGATGGCCAGAACAATTTTGGCTAAATCATTTTCCATCAGAAATGCCATTTCAACAAAACTCAAAATTTATTTTTTTTGCAAAACTAATCGATTTCAACATTCCTGGCAGCAAAAAAAAAAAAAAAAAATGTCAAAAGCAGGAAAAGGTTTGTCATTTTGGAAAGTTTCATTTCAGAGACCTTTCAAAATTGCATTTTAGGATGAAGTGTCATTTTCCATTCTCCCCCCCGCCCCCGTTTATTCTATTTTTAGACTATTTTAGGACAGGTCATAAGAACATAAGACGGGGTCAGACCAACGGTCCATCTAGCCCAGTATCCTGTGGCTGGTGCCAGATGCTTCAGAGGGAACGAACAGAACAGGGCAATTATTAAGTGCTATTAATAGTGCATAATACACCATAACGTGGGATATCAGATGGCATATCATGCACTCCTACTACTACTGAGATATCATGAAATAATGGAAAACTAAACGCAGTATAAAAATTGGGGTGGGGGGGAGGGGAAACACACACACACACACAGTGCGCCACTGGAAACAGCCTCAACCCAAAAATGAAAATAATCTAATTGTGTGCATAATCATAATTGTTTCATGTCATCCTAGAGGGAGTATAATATAGAGGGTAATTACCATGCTTAATGATTTGCTGCTTATGTCATTGCCTGCTGCAGCTAATAAACCTAATTTATTCCCCCCTCCCCCATTCCTCAATGGATGGCTTTTGCTGGGAATATTTGATCACTCGATCGTGTAATGTGTTCCCCGGAAAACTCCTGCCAGCCAAAGTTTAACAACTCTGCTGCCTTGCAGGGGGTTGGAAATGGTTGCATGGGTGGATGAGCTCTAGGGGCTCCCATGAAGAGCTAAGAAGCATTTGAATCAGGGGTGGTTGGTTCCCTCTATTAGAGGGGGGGGCCAGGTGAAAAATTAAAATTTGGGCTGGGATGTCCACCCACTCCGAGGCTTGGGAAGGTTGGAACCTGGCCCCCATCCACCGTGACAATGCAAAGTTAGAAACTGACCATCCTAGAGTCACTCGAAATCAGCCGGAGATTCTTCAGATGGGGAGGGACTGATTGGATGATGGCATTTGCAGTAAAGAAATTGAATCTCCTGAGGGGTTGAGGGATGCATTTGGAGCAGGGGGAGGGTATGGGGGTGTGATTTTGCTTGTGGGGGAGTGAGTGCAATTTCCACCCATTAATTCTCTGGCCATTTCTTCCATGGTGTGAAATTTACCCCTGTGCAGAGCCTAGCTATCACTCAACTCCCACAAGATCTAGCTCTCCCTTAAGGCCTTGGCGACACTTAAGTGGTGCCCAGGGCTTGTACTATTGCCTTTGCATCAGGGTGAATTTCATCCTCTTTGCTGTTTATCATCTTCTTTCCCCTCCCTCCAAAATACCATCATCGGCCCCCCAGCCCTTGAATTGATGGCCCAGACCCACAGCAAACAGAACATTTCCCTTTCCGCAATTAAAACAGGTTTGACTTCACCCCCCACGCCCCTCCCACACTCATCCTTCTCACTGCACCCAGCGACTTCCCATAGAAGTGTCACTCCAGCTCCCAAAACAATGAAGTCTGATTCACCAGCCACATTCATTTTAAACAACATTGTTTGTCCCTTTGTTCTTCCCAGTCTTGTTCCCACTCCTTCCTTAAAGAGCTTCCCCCCCCTCGCCCTTTCCTTCCAACGTCAACCCAGTCTTTATTCCTCCAGGCTACTCGCTTCCTTTTTTTTTAATGTAGGTGTTTGATGCTTGTGCCAAGAACACATTTAAACCATTCTCCACCCCCTGCAGTTTAAGATGTGAAGGCCAAAAAGGATGATTTGATCTTCTAGTCTGTCCTCCTGTCTAATGCAAGACAGAGAATTTCACCCAGTTACCTCTGTAGTGAGCCCAGCAACCTGCGTCCCTTCCCGAAAGCTATCCACACTTGAGAAGACATCAAGAAACAGAGAATCCACCACTTCCCTTGGGTAGCTTGATTCCAGTTCTGCCCGTGCACCCTGACTCTGGCTGGCATTTTCTTCTGTTCTGCCTGTCCTAGCCTCCTGCAATAGCTCTAATGAGGTGAGTTTTAGCTCATGAAAACTTATGCCCAAACAAATCTGTTAAGTCTCTAAAATGCCACAAGGACTCCTCGTTGTTTTAGCTCTAATTAACTCACTTTCATCCTGACCTGCAGCACCAATCACCACTAGCTTATTTCCCCCCTCCCTTGGCCTATGCCTCGCCTCCCAGCACTGAAATAGTGGCTAGGTGTGGATTTGCATTGAGTTCACACTCCTAGGCACAAGTAGTTTTTACATCAGTGTAGCTTGGAGAGGTCAACCCTCTCCTAACCAGCTAGGGTTCACCTCTGGGCTTCGCAGCTTATTCTGTCTGCCTGGCATCTGGCTTGCTTCAAGCATAAACTCTCTGGCTCAGGGACTGTCTCCGCCTCTCACACAAGGCTGAGCACACGATCAGAGCTTCGTGATCATTCCCATCTCATGGGCTGAAACTGAGGTAAAACCAGTCAGTCAGTGAACGGGAAGGATCCCAAGTGGTTAACGGAGACTGGATCTGCAGCTGGCTCAGCCTGTGTGGGGAGCTAGACCCCTTTGGGAATTCGCTGGGAGAATATGTGGCAGGGCACAGAATTATGGTGGCTGAGAACTGGGGCCACACCCAGAGACTGCTGCTTTCCTTGCCCCACGCTGTGCAGTGCAGCTGTGAGAGGGGTCAGCTGTAGGGTGACCAGACAGCAAATGTGAAAAATCGGGACAGTGGGTGGGCGGGTAATAGGAGCCTCTATAAGAAAAAGACCCAAAAATTGGGACTGTCCCTATAAAATCGGGACATCTGGTCACCCTAGTCAGCTGTCAACTGCTCTCTCTGCATTGCCACACCAATGCTTCTGTGACCCCTTTAGAGCGGAGCAGCTTGCCAAATGTCAGGGGTTTGTAGACTGCTCCACCTGGGAGGAGAAATTGATCATCAAGTCTGGTACCTCTGATGCAGTCAAAGAATGTATATTTGAAACCGTTTGGACCACGTGGTTCCGTTTTTTCACGTGCCTGTGCTTTGCATGCTGCTGCTTCAGCCACTTCTTTACAATTATCTTGACTACAAAGGGGTCAGTTACACCCAAAAAACTTAATTCAACCCTAACACCACAGTGAAACAGGGGGCTTGGCGCTCTTAAGCCTCAGGTATGAAATACAGCAGCACTGACTCAGGCCTGCAGCCTTCTGAGGTAGGTAGCATCATGTAACAGAGTATCCCAGTCCTTCTTAAACCAGGAAGCACTTATTAAATACTACAGGTTTACACGCAGCTCAAATCCCTGCATTGTCTCCCTGGCTCACCAGGGAGTAAACCCTGCCTGGTATTCTACACTGCACATGAGGACACCTACTGGTATTCTACACTACACGTGAGGACACCTACTGGCCAAACAATATATCTAGGTTCAGTAGAATTTGATATTTTTTTAAAATAAATTTGACCGATAATATCAATATTTATTTAAGCATTTTTTTCTATTTTTAGCCATTTAAACTTTCATGGTTTGGGGGAAGTTTGGGGGCATCCGACAATAATTTAATGACAGTAGATGTTGAGATTCCAAAAGTTAAAGCTTTGTAACCATTCACACCACAAATTGTCGATAAAAATCAATTCCTTCCAACCCTAAATCTATTGCAGTATAACATTATTCCATGTAGACGGTGGTTACCGGGAGCAGGGCCGAGATCTTTAACACCCCAAGCTCTGTCCTACACAGTGGGGATGCGAAAGAGCCGATGTGACACAAGCGATGCTCCAGCTGGCTGCCACACCACATCCCAGAGGTGGGTGACGTGCTCTGACGGTAGCGAAGGAATGACAGGATATTCTGTTAGCTCCTGCCCACGCTGCAGCCAGACTGGAGGTGCGGGCAACCTCATGGCCTCATGCAGCTGCTGGTCGCTTGGCTTTAATGCCATATGAACCCATTGTACAGAGATGGCACAGGGTCAGCTCAGCCCCGGCTGCGGCTCAGCTGCTGCTGAATTTTTCAGGACAGACAAGTTGTGGCTTATTTTGAAAAGAATCCCCAGTGGGAACCATCCACTCTTGTTCCTTCCCCCCCGCCCCCTCCAACCAGCTCCCATCCACTGCCTTGCCTTCTCCTCCAGTCATTCCTTCCTTCCTTCCCTCCCATAAATACCTCAAATCAGCCAGGCACCAGGGCAGACTTTGAGCCCTCAAGGAAGATTTGTGTCCGGAAGGTGAGGGACAAGCTCCCAGAGCCAGAGGGAACAGTCCAGAGCCCTGTCAGCAAACAAATCTCCATGTCACCTCGGCTGCGACCTTCTGGGGGGGGGGGGCAAATTCTGTTCCAGGAGCCCCACTCTCTTCCCCGACCCCACTCTTGAAGCCACACCCCTGCCAGTCAGGCTAATGCTTTTAACCAAGGTGTCCTGAATGAAACAGTTACTCCATTGACCCATTCCAGGCCATCATTGTCTACACACCTGCACAGGGTCCCCCTAGCATATTCTAGGCACTGGCTGCGGACAACAGGACATGCAAGGCTGCAGGACTCGTGGCCTGTCTATGCTACCTGGTGTAAGATGCAGTGTCATGAGCCCCCAGAGTAGGCTCAGTTTGAGCCCCGCAGCCCCGGAGCTGGGGGCAGCTGCTCCCTCCCCCAGGCTTGTCCTGTAATTTCTTCAAGCTGGTCCAGTGTGAATTCAGGCCAGCTTGACAGCCTTGGAGCACAGAGTCATGTTTATTCTCTTACAGTGTAGGCAGAAGAATGAGCTTCCCCTGCTCATGTGTCTCAGCCCTGAAGGAGGTTTCACTCCCCAGGGCCTACTCAGTCGTTTCTTCTGAGACCTGGATGGAGATCTCCCCCTCCTCGCCCCCGCACCTCCAACTCATCTCACCTTGTGTCAGCCATCAGCAGAAGCATAGTCAGGCCATGCAACATGTCTGGAAATAGTATCTGTATCCTGGAAAAGGGCTCAGGAACAGAGTGCGGGCCCCTCACCTAAATATAAATGTTTATTATTAATACGCTCATTTAAATCCAGAACAGCTCCGACAAAGTCCAGGGAGCTACTCCAGATTCACATCGGTGCAAGTGAGATCAGAATCTGGTCCCCAGAGCTTAGCAGGGGCAGACCTGGGTCCTCAATGAGCAGGAGGAACTCGAAGACCAAGTGCTAATTTCCAAGGGGTGGGGTCCGTTGGTCAGAGAGAGGGATCAGAGTTCTTAGACTACAGGGCAGTGTGTGCTGCAAGGTCACCTCTCTGAGCCACAGGGGAGTGCAATTGTCTGTCACAGGAACCGGACACTAATTAAAGCGCAGGAGAGGCTGGCAACAGGAAATAAAGCAGCTGTTTAATGGACAATTTGCTAGATGAGAATCCCACCGGATTCCATGACATAGGTATGCAGAGGGAGGAGCTTGGTGCTTTCTGGGAAAACAGGGAACTCTGTAACCCTGGGACAATGGCTGTTAGGACAACCAGGAGGTGAGTGATGCTCTCCTATAATTCATTAGCACCTTTATCATCAAGTGCCTCACTCGCTGTATCCCAGGCCTCACTGCACCCACTGTTGGAAGGCAGCCACCTCTGGGGTGGAAGGCAGCAGCTGTTCACCACCGCACTCCAGTTTAGGCTAGGAAGTGAAGATTCCGTCAGCTCTTTCGAGCAGGGATGGTTGATTGTTCTGTTTGTACAGCACCTGGCACAATGGGGTATGGTAATACAGAAAAATAATCACTGAACTCCTAGAAAGGCAGGGCTAGACGGGACCTTGAGAGATCAAATAATTGGTAATAATTCCTGTTCCAGGGTGAACTGCAGTCAGAAATTTAGAGAAGCAGAATATAAAATTACCAAACTTGAGATGTGTTTGAAAAAACAACTGCCGGGTCACTTACGCAAAGGTCAGTCCCTTGAGTGAAATCTCCTCTGAAAGACGGCGCACCTGGCAATGCATTGGTGTGGGCACCATTGTAGGTCCAGCGCAGCGTGGGGAGACGACCCCTTCCCGAATTACTGGCGCTACTTCCTGGAGCACCTCACCTTTCCTCAGAGTTTCCCCGCCCCAGGCCCAACCCGTCTTATCTCAGGTGATGGCGGCAAAAAGCAAACACACCCTGGCCCACAGGATGCATTATTTCAAGTCCATTTTGAAGAGGAGCCATCATCAGGGGATAAAGTTGTTAGCGCAGCAAGTGGGGAAGAATGCTGAAGTCGTGGTCCATACAGGTAGAGGAAAGAGAAGACGTTTCAGGTTGTCCACATGAGAGCAAAGAATTAGAAACGCCCTGAGAAAAACACTGCCCAGCTACGCGGCTATTTATCCTCACGCTAGCGCAGTGAGAGCTTGTGTGAGTCTGGGAATGTGAGCAGGGGGCTCACCGCCCTGGCTCGTAGACACGGCAGCGGAGGGAGGGCTCCACAGAACTGGGCGAGAGAGCTGGTTGCATGGGAATGTCCCGTGATGCTGTTCCAGCAGGAGGGGCTCTGATAGCCTCAAAGCACTGGCTTTGGGGTCAACCTTACAGCTTGGCTGCACCCATGGTACAGCTAGAGTCAGTGTTAGGATGTGGCAACAAGCCACTGAGCCTGGGCCAACAGCCTCGGGCTCACGCTACGGTGTTACAGATAGCTGTGTAGAAAGTGCTTTTAACTGGCAGCTCGGGGTCCGATGGCCACCTCCCTTCCTAGCTTTCAAAGCCCAAGCCACAATGTCTACACCAGATGCGAGGCATAAGCAGACTAAGCAATTGCTTAGGGCCCCGAGCAGCTCAAGGGAGCCCCCCGTTAATTATTAATATGTGTTGTGTGGTGGGCCCCTCAAAATATTCCTGCTTATGGCCCCCCCTGAGCTAGTACCGGCACTGATCTACACAGCTATCTTTAGCGTGAGCCCAAGTCTGTCAGCCCAGGCATGGAGGCTCGCTGTGACAGGCTGCGTAGACATAAACCCAGCCTCTCCATGCAGGAGTCAGAGTGTAGAGACCAGGGCAGGAGAGCTCACAGCAAGCAGGGAACAGCATAGGGGGCTCACGTCCATCCTGCTCCCAATAGCCCTGCCGCAAGCTGCTCTCCATGCATCAGTAGCAAGAATTCCTGACCTCAAAGCTAGCAAGTAAACCCACAAATGAATAAACCAGCTTAAAAAAAACAAGTCAGAAGGAAACACTGATCCCATCAGGGAACCACACAGACAGAGCCAAGCAGGCATTGTACGTTAGTGTAACCTCATGTCAGCTATCGGATTCACAGCTCTCTGCAGTTGTCACAGTTTGCTAAGAGGAGAGAAATCCCACCTGTTGACAAGAAACAAGGGAACGGATTCTGTGCGTCTTCTCACCCACTTTTCAAAAGGAGGCTGGGTAGCAATCTATCTTGGATGGGTCAGACCAGCATTTCCCAAACTCTTCTGGCCACGGAACACCTGGTATATATTTACAGAACACTCTAATATTATTTTGTAGTCATTTGGTTTTAAAATAAAAAAAATTTAAAATAAAAAATTAAAATAAAAAAAAATTGTGTTATTTATGCTCAAATGAGCAAACTCAAATCCCAATGAGTCGAAAGAATAGTAAATATGGCAGGCGACCAGCTTGGCTTAACGGTGAAATCCTAGCGGATCTTAAACATAAAAAAGAAGCTTACAAGAAGTGGAAGTTTGGACATATGACCAGGGAAGAGTATAAAAATATTGCTCGGGCATGTAGGAATGAAATCAGGAGGGCCAAATCGCACCTGGAGCTGCAGCTAGCGAGAGATGTCAAGAGTAACAAGAAGGGTTTCTTCAGGTATGTTGGCAACAAGAAGAAAGCCAAGGAAAGTGTGGGCCCCTTACTGAATGAGGGAGGCAACCTAGTGACAGAGGATGTGGAAAAAGCTAATGTACTCAATGCTTTTTTTGCCTCTGTTTTCACTAACAAGGTCAGCTCCCAGACTGCTGCGCTGGGCATCACAAAATGGGGAAGAGATGGCCAGCCCTCTGTGGAGATAGAGGTGGTTAGGGACTATTTAGAAAAGCTGGACGTGCACAAGTCCATGGGGCCGGACGAGTTGCATCCGAGAGTGCTGAAGGAACTGGCGGCTGTGATTGCAGAGCCATTGGCCATTATCTTTGAAAACTCGTGGCGAACCGGGGAAGTCCCGGATGACTGGAAAAAGGCTAATGTAGTGCCAATCTTTAAAAAAGGGAAGAAGGAGGATCCTGGGAACTACAGGCCAGTCAGCCTCACCTCAGTCCCTGGAAAAATCATGGAGCAGGTCCTCAAAGAATCAATCTTGAAGTACTTGCATGAGAGGAAAGTGATCAGGAACAGCCAGCATGGATTCACCAAGGGAAGGTCATGCCTGACTAATCTAATCGCCTTTTATCATGAGATTACTGGTTCTGTGGATGAAGGGAAAGCAGTGGATGTATTGTTTCTTGACTTTAGCAAAGCTTTTGACACGGTCTCCCACAGTATTCTTGTCAGCAAGTTAAGGAAGTATGGGCTGGATGAATGCACTATAAGGTGGGTAGAAAGCTGGCTAGATTGTCGGGCTCAACGGGTAGTGATCAATGGCTCCATGTCTAGTTGGCAGCCGGTGTCAAGTGGAGTGCCCCAGGGGTCGGTCCTGGGGCCAGTTTTGTTCAATATCTTCATAAATGATCTGGAGGATGGTGTGGATTGCACTCTCAGCAAATTTGCGGACGATACTAAACTGGGAGGAGTGGTAGATACGCTGGAGGGGAGGGATAGGATACAGAAGGACCTAGACAAATTGGAGGATTGGGCCAAAAGAAATCTGATGAGGTTCAATAAGGATAAGTGCAGGGTCCTGCACTTAGGACGGAAGAATCCAATGCACCGCTACAGACTAGGGACCGAATGGCTAGGCAGCAGTTCTGCGGAAAAGGACCTAGGGGTGACAGTGGACGAGAAGCTGGATATGAGTCAACAGTGTGCCCTTGTTGCCAAGAAGGCCAATGGCATTTTGGGATGTATAAGTAGGGGCATAGCGAGCAGATCGAGGGACGTGATCGTCCCCCCTCTATTCGACATTGGTGAGGCCTCATCTGGAGTACTGTGTCCAGTTTTGGGCCCCACACTACAAGAAGGATGTGGATAAATTGGAGAGAGTCCAGCGAAGGGCAACAAAAATGATTAGGGGTCTAGAACACATGACTTATGAGGAGAGGCTGAGGGAGCTGGGATTGTTTAGTCTGCAGAAGAGAAGAATGAGGGGGGATTTGATAGCTGCTTTCAACTACCTGAAAGGGGGTTCCAAAGAGGATGGCTCTAGACTGTTCTCAATGGTAGCAGATGACAGAACGAGGAGTAATGGTCTCAAGTTGCAGTGGGGGAGGTTTAGATTGGATATTAGGAAAAACTTTTTCACTAAGAGGGTGGTGAAACACTGGAATGCGTTGCCTAGGGAGGTGGTGGAATCTCCTTCCTTGGAAGTTTTTAAGGTCAGGCTTGACAAAGCCCTGGCTGGGATGATTTAACTGGGAATTGGTCCTGCTTCGAGCAGGGGGTTGGACTAGATGACCTTCAGGGGTCCCTTCCAACCCTGATATTCTATGATTCTATGATTCTATGAAATATATATTTTATAAAACAAAGCAAAAATACAAATTTAAAATAACTTGAACTAACAATTACTAACTGGAAAGCACGTATAAAGTAGTACAAAAATCAAGTGCAAGGCCCTTTTTTTTTTTTTTTTAATTATGATTCTTTCACGGAACACCTAGTCGCATCGTGCGGAACACCAGTATTCCGCGGAACACAGTTTGGGAAATGCTGGGTTAGACAACAAATCCTGAGTCTTGGCAGGGGGTTAGACTGTCTACAGGCTGGGGTATACTTACCCTTAGGGGTACGCAAGTGCTCTTCAGGGGGTACGCAAGAAAAATCCTGTAGTGGTGGACAAGGCACTTTATCCAGTAAGACTTGGCAATGTAATGACAGGTACGTTATGACCCTATTTCAGATGGGGGGGACGCAGTAGACGACCTTTGGAAAGGGGTACGCAGCCTAAATATAGTTTGAAAGCCACTGGACTAAGTGACCCTTGCAGTCCCCTCTAACCCTATGGTTCCACAATTTTAGGATACTGACAGTATTTTACCAAGAGAGGCCACAGCTCATCAGTGGCGGAGCCGACACCCGATTAATGAGCAAGAGGCACATTAAGGGACGCCAGCAGCAAGAACGGGAAAAGCCCTCCACTCCACAGCGGAGGATTAGGACTATCCGGCTTCCCCTCTCAGGAGTGCTCAGCAGCAGCACTGTCATCACAGAATCCTGGAGGATCTGCAGGACAGGCCGAAAGGCCACGTCCATTTGCCAGCCAGCACAGTCAGGAGTTTAATGTGCTACAAAACAGCCGCTTTCCAACACAATCACATCCATTCCCCCCATCATTCCTGCGCGGTTGTGTTAAGTAGCTGTTCCACTGGTGAGGGTGAAAAAAAAAAATCACATCAGTACAAGGTACATTTCGGGGGTGGGGGATGAAATGTCCCAGAACTGCAGCCGGTTCCTTTGCTTCAGGCTTATCAAGTCACAGGACTTTAAGCCCAGAAGGGACTTTTATGATCATCTAACTCTAATCTGACCTCCTGCCTAGAACAGGCCAGAGAATTTACCCCAGTAATTCCTGCATCAAGCCCATAACTTCTGCTTGAGCTAGAGCAGAGCATTTAGAAAGCAAGCCAGCCTTCATTTAAAGACTTCGAGTGACAGAGAATTCACCATATCCCTAGGTAAGTCCTCTGTGGAGAAAGAAGTGGTTTGGGACTATTTAGAAAAGCTGGAAGTGCACAAGTCCATGGGGCCGGATGCGTTGCATCTGAGAGTGCTAAAGGAGTTGGCGGATGTGATTGCAGAGCCATTGGCCATTATCTTTGAAAACTCATGGCAATCGGGGGAAGTCCCGGACGACTGGAAAAAGGCTAATGTAGTGCCCATCTTTAAAAAAGGGAAGAAGGAGGATCCTGGGAACTACTGGCCAGTCAGCCTCACCTCAGTCCCTGGAAAAATCATGGAGCAGATCCTCAAGGAATCAATTCTGAAGCACTTAGAGGAGAGGAAAGTGATCAGGAACAGTCAGCATGGATTCACCAAGGGCAAGTCATGTCTGACTAATCTAATTGCCTTCTATGACGAAATAACTGGTTCTGTGGATGAAGGGAAAGCAGTGGATGTGTTGTTCCTTGACTTTAGCAAAGCTTTTGACACTGTCTCCCACAGTATTCTTGCCAGCAAGTTAAAGAAGTATGGGCTGGATGAATGGACTATAAGGTGGATAGAAAGCTGGCTAGATTGTCAGGCTCAACGGGTAGTGATCAATGGCTCCATGTTTAGTTGGCAGCCGGTATCAAGTGGAGTGCCCCAAGGGTTGGTCCTGGGGCCGGTTTTGTTCAATATCTTCATAAACGATCTGGAGGATGGTGTGGATTGCACCCTCAGCAAGTTTGCAAATGACACTAAACTGGGAGGAGAGATAGATATGCTGGAGGGTAGGGATAGGATACAGAGGGACCTAGACAAATTGGAGGATTGGGCCAAAAGAAATCTGAGGAGGTTCTACAAGGACAAGTGCAGAGTCCTGCACTTAGGACAGAAGAATCCAATGCACCGCTACAGACTAGGGACCGAATGGCTCGGCAGCAGTTCTGCAGAAAAGGACCTAGGGGTTACAGTGGACGAGAAGTTGCATATGAGTCAACAGTGTGCCCTTGTTGCCAAGAAGGCCAATGGCATTTTGGGATGTATAAGTAGGGGCATTGCCAGCAGATAGAGGGACGTGATCGTTCCCCTCTATTCGACACTGGTGAGGCCTCATCTGGAGTACTGTGTCCAGTTTTGGGCCCCACACTACAAGAAGGATGTGGAAAAATTGGAAAGAGTTCAGCGGAGGGCCACAAAAATGATTAGGGGACTGAAACACATGACTTATGAGGAGAGGCTGAGGGAACTGGGGATGTTTAGTCTGTGGAAGAGAAGAATGAAGGGGGATTTGATAGCTGCTTTCAACTACCTGAAAGGGGGTTCCAAAGAGGATGGCTCTAGACTGTTCTCAGTGGTAGCAGATGACAGAACGAGGAGTAATGGTCTCAAGTTGCAGTGGGGGAGATTTAGGTTGGATATTAGGAAAAGCTTTTTCACTAGGAGGGTGGTGAAACACTGGAATGCGTTACCTAGGGAGGTGGTGGAATCTCCTTCCTTAGAAGTTTTTAAGGTCAGGCTTGACAAAGCCCTGGCTGGGATGGTTTAATTGGGGATTGGTCCTGCTTTGAGCAGGGGGTTGGACTAGATGACCTCCTGAGGTCCCTTCCAACCCTGATATTCTATGATTCTATAAGTTGTTCCAGAGTTTAATTACCTCTCCACTATGCACCGTATTTCTAGTCTGAATTTGTCTAGCTTTAGCTTCCAGCCATTGGGGCTTGTTGAGTCTTTTTCCACTAGATCCAAAAAAAAAAAAAACCATCTACCAGCAGAAGTCTCTTCCCAGCATAGGTACTTACTGACTGACCAAGTCACCCCTTAACCTACTGTTAGATAAATGAACTAAACAGAGTCTCTTTAGTCTCACACTAAAGGCTTGTTTTCTAGCCCATGAATAATTCCCATAACTCTTTCCTGAACCCTCTCCACTTGGTTGGCATGCTCAGATTTCATTCTCTTTGGGCTTATGGGGGGGTTGAAATTTTCTCTGGATTTCAGGGGTGAACAAACGCAAGTCCCCAAAGCAAAAAGCCCACCCTCAAACCTGACTTATTCCAGCTAGTTTCCCATAAGAACCATTCATTTGACAAAGGTTTGAATAGAGACGGGTTCCATCTGAAAAACCGAGCTCCAAGTTGTGGACTTTTCCAAAGCTTGTGTGTGTTCTTTTTAGATTTGTAAATTCCTTGGGGCAGGGACTCTCTCACGAGGTGCAGGGTGCTGGAACGAGGAGTGCTGCCGCACCCTTTGGCATGAAGTGGTTTCCATCACATACAGGGTTTACAGTTTGGTTCAATGGTTCTCAGCACCCCCCACTGTACAAATTGTTCCAATGCCCCTGACTAGATGTATGTACAGCACCTGACACCATGGGGCCCTGATCTTTGTTGGGACCACTAGACGCTGATGTGAAATTAATAAGCATGTGGATCTAGGGGTTTTGTTCAGTTTATGATATAAGGGCCACATGGAAAAAAATAAAATCCAGACAGGAGTTTGAATCTTCCCCTTCCAGGGTTTGGGAATGTTGGAATCTGGCCCCATCTCAGACTGACACAAAGCTAGAAATGAACCCACTCGCAGTAGGACTGAGGTTCCTCTGATGGCTTTGCAAAGCTCAGAAATCCTTCCCACCAACTTGGCCCGAGTTTCTTGTGTAGGAAGAAATTTAAGTCCGTACAAAAGTTGTCTGCTTTAGGTTCCATTGCATGCACAGTCAGACAAACTAAACTAGCCTTTTAGCCCCAATCATTCCAACGGTCATGAACACCATGTGGTAACAGCTCTGGTACAGCTCAGGTGCTGGTGGCCCCTGGCATTTTAAACCCCGTCACCTAGCTTCCAGCAGCTAGTCATGATACTACATACCATGCAAGTCTGGTGATGGGACACCATTCAAATTCTGTAGGACCCGGTCCCTCAGCATAAAGGATCAACATCACCCACCTACGAATAAGGAGACACCAAAAATAACAGTTCCTGCACAACCGACAGGTGGACAATTGTTTGTCCAAAGTGGGCAGCCTCAGCATGGCCTGGGAGTCAGGAAGCCTGAATTCTGCTCACAGCTCTGTCACTGCCCTGCTGGCTAACCTTAGGCACATCACTTTCCCCTCTCTGAGTCTGCTTCCTCTCCCAGCCTTGGTCTTGTCAATGGAGCCTTTGGTCTCTGCAGGGCAGGGGATCTCTTCCTATGTGTCTGGCCAGAACAATTGGGCCGTGCATTTTCTTGAGGCTTCCAGGCTGCACTGTAATCACAATACTAAACAACAACAGCGAGGATGGTCATCTTGGGCCAAAGTCTCTACTGGTGTCAGTGGTTGTCGCTCCATCAACCGCAGTGGAGTTTCCCTCATCCATAACCTGCCTAGCGTCTGACTCATTATTTGTAGGACACGCTCTGTCTACTTGGTGTGGTGCTCTGTTCCCCCTCTAGTGGTGGCTAGGCCAACTATAAATTGATGAGCCTGCTACAAACGTGGCTAGGAGAGCTAGATCTTTTAGCTCAAGTAGTAAGAAAGATCCTGAGGTCCCAGGTTCAATCCCCACCGCTGACAACCCACCCAGGGGCATCAGCATTACAGCTTCAAGTAAGTGACCAGTTGAATTCTGCCCTTCAGTCTGTTCCCAAGTTTTTGGCAAGCTGTGTCTGAGTTTCTGCAAATGTCTTCATTAGTTCTAGAGGACAGGCTGAATGTCTGGAGAGGAGACTTCTAGCACAATAGTTGATAGCATGGATTCACAATCGGGGGTGGGGGGGAGAGCAGGTGCCTGGAGAGCCCTTCTCATATTGGTGAATGGGTGGGTGGGGGGTCCCAGCTAGGTGTTATGGACAGGGGTCCTGGTATGGAGGAAGTTGAAAACTACTGTCTTATAGACAGGCGACTTGCATGGTTGTCCACACTAGGTCAGATCTCCATATGGACCCAACCCCTGCAATGATCTCACCACCACAGGATGAGAAGCTCTGGGCCATGGGGGCCAGATTTGTTTGAAGCGGCAGAGAATGGAGAGGCTGCTAATCAGCTGTGGGGGTTGGGCTGGCACAGGGGACCACATGAAAAAGATACGGAGGGCAAGTGTTATGGTGTGTGCACTAAAGCAGAGCGAAAGGGGAGAGAAGAGCAGAGAGAGGAGTAAAAGCTACATTGTTCCGGATCTTCAGTGTCATGCAAAAGAGAAAGGGGAAGCCCAAGAAGTGACAGACCTGGGCAAGGTGTGGTTTTGAGGGCAGCCTTCAGGCTAGATGGAAAAGGAAGAGGAGAGGCAAGAGTTTGGGATGCTGCAGAAGGAGGTGAGAGGAGTAATTTGATTCCAGCGCTTCTGTTCCTAAGCGAACCCAGAAAATTCAGAACGTGCTTGAAGAAATGAGCAATAATTGAGAGGAGTTAAATACTTTTAAACTCAAAAGGCGTTTGGCTGGAGGCTGGGTCCATTCTTCTTTAACCCAAGCTGGGTCTCCCACCAGTCACCCTTCCTTGGCTAGACTGGAGGCAAATGCTACAAGCACGCCCATGCCGTCCCCTCCTGACAACAGATCTGTGCTTCACCATGGATTCCTGGGAACACGAGTCACAGTGGGTTGAGGAAGACACACAGAGTCACAGTGGGTTTTTAAATTGACTGTCCCAAAAAGTTGTTGACAAGGAAAGGAAGAAAACCACACAAACGCACACACACACACACACCCCCACCTTGCAAATTAACATGAAACAACAAGCCACCTGGTCTCAGCCTGGGATCTGTTGCCTATTGACTGGCTCCTGGGAGCTCAGGGACTCTGACAGAGGATGTCAAACAAAAAATACCTCTCTGGCACTGGGTGAAGGAGGGAGGGCAAATCTGGCCTCCAGTCCCCAGGGAGGGGAAGTAGACATGAGGCTGAAGCTTAGGGGTCAGAGAACACTTGCAGTTTCAGGCTCACCTCCCCACTCTCCCCTACCTGTAAAGTACCTCGGGAGAGGAGTCTAGGGTGGGACAATGGCTGAATAGAACTGGAGATGGAAGCTAATCTAGTATTTCACCCCGACAGTTTCCTCACAGAAAGTGAAGGGTAGCAACTGAGATGTGTGTTAAACAGCGGCTGCCTTTCACCCTAGAGGTGGCTCTTCCCCATGGGAACAGGCTGCATAGTGTCCCGTGGTGCCCATGGGACCACTGTACAAATAAAACTTGAAATAGGCAAACAAATTCCTGGTGGGATCCACAAAGGTAGAGAGAGGCCTAATTCCCCCAGACATCAATGGCAGTAAGCTACTTGGGCCAGAGTTGCTCACTTGATTTCCACCTGATCTGGGGGTTAGGGAACAGAGAGAGGAAGAGAACTCCCATCAACTCATGCCTACCCTTCTGCACAGACCCTGTTAGCATGGGAACCACTCGTAGGACAAGACCCTTCTCCATCCCACACCTCTCCATCCATATAGCCCATTATTATAGTACCTGACAATGGCAGTGCTGTGGGATGCTCATCCTCCCACCTCCCCCATAGAGAAACTGAGGAACAGAGTGATAAAGTGACTTGCCCAAGGTCAAACAGCCTATGGCAGAGCCAGAAATGGAACCCACAGCTCCAGAATCCTCGTCCAGTTACTTAGCCCCTGGCCAATCCTTCCTCCTGTGCGCCTGCATCATATTATTCTAGTCATCTTGAACTTGGAATCAGATATGTTTTGGGAAAGTGACCAAAACTGGAGAAGGAGCAAGGAAGCAGCGTTTTGGCTTTGTAAAAAAAAAAAAAAAAAAAAAAAAAGAAAAACACACACCGCTCAGCTGGGTTCCTTCTGCCCATCCAAAACTAAAGGTCAGTCCAAATCCAGGTTCCATTTAACTAGAACCACCACAATTCAGTGGCTCGCTGCAGGCAGAGGGGCTGAGTTTGTCCTGTTTCTAATTGGCAGTGCATTATACCCAAAACTCTTCTCCTGTGACCCTGGGCATGTCACTGAATCTGTCTGGGCCTCCTGGCTGGCCATCTGTAAAATAGGGATAATATTTCCTATCTCCCACTCTTTGTCAGTATTGTACACACAGTCTGCAGTGTCAGGACAGGGGCCGAATCACACTACGTATCTGCACAGCGCCTAGCGCAATGTGGCTCTGATCTTGCTTGGGGTCTCTAGGCACTACTGCAATATGAAACAAATGCGGCAGTTCCTCTTTGCTTACCAGCCTCGCTGCATCGCTTCAGTCCAGGAGGGTTCAAGTGTCTCCCCATTATTAAGCTTCCCTGCTCTTATCTCCTTAAAACAAACACAGATGTTAGAAGAGAAGCATGAGAATGCACACACTGAACATCTCTGTCTGACCAGCACTTTGCAGAGGCGTCTGTGGCACTGTTCTGCAGGGGTACTAATGAGTTCCAGGTTTGCCTTTGAAAAAGAGTTTAGAGCACTACAAAGCAAGGCTGGCTTTTCTGGAAAGGGAGTAAAAATAACCAAGTGGCTCTTGGAAACAAGACTGCATGCCAAGTCCCTGAGAAATGGACAATTTTCCTACAAGGTATACAAATTTGAATGGTGGGGAGGGGGGACGTCAAATAGATGGCCACAGTCCAGGTGGAAACAATTCTCTGCAACTTTTGTGACTAGCTTCACTTCCAGCCAGCACGACTAAAAAGTTTATTCCAGCCAACCTCAACAGGGAAACCATGACTTACTTCTGAGGAAAAAAAAAACAAACAAACAAGTCAGTCACTTTAAACAGCCAGCAGAGTCTTGCCCTTTCTGGAAAAAAGTCCTAGGGGATTGGCTAGAATACAGTACCCTTTCTCTAGTGTTTTCGAACCACCCTGTAGAAGGCAGTAGAAAATTCTATCCCTGCTCTGGAACTAGATGTTGCTAATTAAAAAAAATCTTAGAGCAAGAGTAAGGTGTTTTTTGAAAGTGGCTAGGGATTTTGGGTGCCCAACTTGACTCCTTAAAGGGATTTTTCAGAAGAGGTTGAGTGCTCACCCTCCGAAAATCAGGCCCTTTAAGATGTCTCATGTTCTAAGATCACTAGATATTACTTTAAAAAAAAATCTCTAGGTCTCATTACCCAGAGGTTTTTAATAGTAATTTCTATAGAACTCTTCTGGGGTCCTACTCATTTCACATTCTACAGCACTTCTCCAGAAAGGGACTGTCATAAATATAAAGGGAAGGGTAAATCCCTTTGAAATCCCTCCTGGCCAGGGGAAAGCTCCTCTCATCTGTAAAGGGTTAAGAAGCTAAAGGTAACCTCGCTGGCACCTGACCAAAATGACCAATGAGGAGACAAGATACTTTCAAAAGCTGGGAGGAGGGAGAGAAACAAAGGGTCTCTGTCTATATGCTGTTTCTGTCGGGGATAGACCAGGAATGGAGTCTTAGAACTTTTAGTAAGTAATCTAGCTAGGTATGTGTTAGATTATGATTTCTTTAAATGGCTGAGAAAAGAATTGTGCTGAATAGAATAACTATTTCTGTCTGTGTATCTTTTTTGTAACTTAAGTTTTTGCCTAGAGGGATTCTCTGTGTTTTGAATCTAATTACCCTGTAAGATATCTACCATCCTGATTTTACAGAGGTGATTTCTTTACTTCTATTTACTTCTATTTCTATTAAAAGTCTTCTTGTAAGAAGACTGAATGCTTTTTCATTATTCTCAGATCCAAGGGTTTGGGTCTGTGGTCACCTATGCAAATTGGTGAGGCTTTTTATCCAACATTTCCCAGGAAAGGGGGGTGCAAGTGTTGGGAGAATTGTTCATTGTTCTTAAGATCCAAGGGTTTGGGTCTGTAGTCACCTAGGCAAATTGGTGAGGCTTTTTACCAAACCTTGTCCAGGAAGTGGGGTGCAAGGTTTTGGGAAGTATTTTGGGGGGAAAGACGTGTCCAAACAGCTCTTCCCCAGTAACCAGTATTTGTTTGGTGGTGGTAGCGGCCAATCCAAGGACAAAGGGTGGAATATTTTGTACCTCGGGGAAGTTTTGACCTAAGCTGGTAAAGATAAGCTTAGGAGGTTTTTCATGCAGGTCCCCACATCTGTACCCTAGTGTTCAGAGTGGGGAAGGAACCTTGACAGGGACAGGACCGAGGGAAAAACCCAGGGGGCTGCATCCACTCAAGTGACAGTGGGGAGGTGCCACCTAGACCAGAGTTGTGAATTCAACTCAAGGAAGGGCAGGCAGCGTTGATGCAGAAGCCAGCAGAGTTGGGGCTTCAGGTGACCTTGCTGTTCTTTGATTTGAGTTTTCACCACATTTTGTATGGAGGATAAATATCACCTAAGTGAAAAGCAACAGGATCCTCTCCACAGCGTATCAGGACACTACAGGAGGGTTTTGACGTCCCTCTGCAAAGAGATCAATTCTCTGCTTGCAGCTGCCACACCGCCTGCCTTGCCCACAGACGCAGAGCAATACTGTATTTGCCCATCAGGAGGTGCCAGTTTTAAGTCAGAGTATTTGCAGAAGCAGGAAGAGTCTAGAGCTGTTGAGGATATAGGATCATTTTATTAGGCATGACCTGGCTGCTCTTAGAGTGTAAAAGCAGTTGTTGGGAAGATAAGAGTCAGACACGTGCCAAAGCCACTGAAATGGAACAGCTAGAACAGGGAAATAGGAAGTGCTGCAGTTGATTAGACTGGGAGTTGCAGTGCTGCTTGGGGACTGGTGGGAGAATTCAATTTGGCCTCACATTTTGGCATCGGCTATTAGGATGCCAGAGGTCCTAGGCAGGAGTACAGTTACTCCCAGGCTGGAGCCCTCCATGCTTCTCATTGCAAAGCAACGCCAGATAGTACCATGCTAGGAGAGGAAACACAGTGGAAACAGAGCCCCACACTGAATACATAAGAGGAAAGCCAAAAAATAACACAGCTGGCAAACCGTGTGGTCCCATATTGTCAAGGAGAAAAGGGCTTCCTGACCTTAGCAGGTCAGCCAGCTTGTGCCCTGAAGCATGGGGATTGGGAATCACTAATCTTTGTCCTTGCTCAGTGTCACTGCAGTTACTATTGTAAATACATAAACCAGCTGACTGCTACCAGCTGATGGAGTTACTCCTTTGCCTCAAGCGCTACTTCTGGAGCTTGAAGGCACCAGGTTCTATTCCAGCTGAGAAGCCATGTCAGGGGCATCAGGCTTCCATGGGCTCTGGACTTTAGATGCTCCGTGTGAGCTTCTCCTGACACGGCAGTGCGTGATGCCCTGGCTAAGTGGGTCAGACCTACTCTTCCTGTACCTGGCCCACAGAAGATAATACCTATTTGTTGCTGCTAGGTTAAGAAGCCATTCCTTTCGTTCAGCCCCAAAAGCACAGGCCTCTACCACTTGAAGGTTCAGCTTCAAATCCCGCTAACAACTTATGGTGAGCAGTGGGGGCACTTGTTACACCAACCCCCTTTTGGGACCTTTCCAAACAACAGTATTTTGTTCCGTAATCCTGCATGAGTGAGTTCCACATGTTAACCGTGCTGCATTTTCAAGCACTCATTTTCTTTGTTCTGTCCTAAATCTGCTTTGAGCGCCCTCTTCATTTTGCATCACTGAGGCAGGGTCAAGACCGGCACCCACACGACTTTCACTCACACACACACACCTTGTCATAATGCTTCTCAACCCACTGCCGGATGACGTAGCCCTGTCCATTTTAGTCTCCTTACTAGGGGAAGCCACCGTGATCATTAAAATTGGGGATGGGGTCCAGGTCAAGGATGTGGCATGTTGGCTCGGACAGAACATGCAGGGGAAGCTCAAGGAACACTGTGTGCCCCCTCTAGCAGCTGATCCACGTGAAGGAAAGCAGCCTACTACTGCAACCAGCTAATGGAGTGATTCCTTTACCTGAAAAGGGAGGATGTCTGTACTGTGGGGCTGGAGAGCCAAGGTTCAAACCCCGCTAACAAGCCAGGCTTGGGGGTCATTATACCTGCACAGCCACCCCTGCCCTGTGGATTAGCAGAGACCGTCAGTCCCTAAGACAATCAACAGCCCTGAGGGGCTACAACTCAGACAGAAGTTATGGGCTTGATGCAGGAATCACTGGATGAGGGTCTCTGGTTGCATTCTACAGGTGGTCAAACTAGATGATCAGAACAGCCCCCTTCCAACCTTAAACATTTAGGGATCTGGCTCCTTCCACTGCCGTTAAAATCTGCCCCTAAATGTGTTAAATTTTCTATTTTCTTTCAAAAAAAAAATCAGCCCTTTTCCTTCCCCTTTCTTCCCTTGCCACATTACAGAGTCCGCTCCCCCCAGTAATTACGGCCAAACAGAAATGAAAGACGTCACACAGGCACGACAGGTTTCTAATGCACCGGAATGAATTTGCTCCCTGTAATGCCTGGTTTCCTATACACCGGGGTGAATAAATGGCTCTGGTTCAGCTCCATTTCCATTACCAAATGCTCTGCGACGGCTCCCAGAAGGCATGGGGGCAAAACACTTGTTTGGTGAGGCGTCACTTTGGCCAACTCCTTCCAACACAAAATATTTGAACCTTGGGTGGTGTGACAAAGTTCCTCCTCTACCTTGGTGGGTCTTGCGCTTATTGGCGGATTTGCTCGCCTTGGAGCTTCAAAACAGTCCTCCGTTTGGCCATTTTCATGAACCCACAGTCCAGGTCATCTCCTCCTGTGTCTGACCAGGAGTTGGGAGGTTTGGGGGGAACCCGGGCGCGCCCTCTACTCCAGGTTCCAGCCCAGGGCCCTGTGGAATGCAGTGGTCTAGAGCGCCTCCTAGAACAGCTGTGCAACAGCTACAACTCCCTGGGCTTCTTCCCCATGGCCTCCTCCCAACACCTTCTTTATCCTCACCATAGGACCTTTCTCCTGGTGTCTGATAATGCTTGTACACCTCAGTCCTCCAACAGTCCACGTTCTCACTCTCAGCTCCTAGCGCCTCTTGCTCCCAGCTCCTTACACGTGCACCACAAACTGAAGTGAGCTCCTTTTTAAACCCAGGTGCCCTGATTAGCCTGCCTTAATTGATTCTAGCAGCTTCTTGATTGGCTGCAGGTGTTCAAATCAGCCTGTCTGTCTTAATTATCTCCAGAAGGTTCCTGATTGTTCTGGAACCTTCCCTGTTACCTTACTGAGGGAAAAGGGACCTACTTAACCTGGGGCTAATATATCTGCCTTCTATTACTCTCCTGTAGCCATCTGGCCTGACCCTGTCACAGTGGGGAGAACTTCCCTTCCTGGGGCTAGGGCACTCTTCTGATGAAGGGGAGGGAGACAGCACATTGCACTTCCTGAGAGCATGTATCATATTTTTCCCTTTGATATTAACAAGGGTTTGGAAGCCTTGGCCCAGCCCTGCTCTCCCACTAAATTGCAACATCTACAAAGGGGCCAAGCAAATTACCCACTATTCAGGATATCCCTGTACTGCAATGTTGGCCTTGGTCCCGTTCTAATTAATCCTCGGAGACATGATACAGCCTTTCTTCCTCCCTCCCCCTCCTCCCCAGCTTGGGCTCAAGGGAGCAGAGGAGATGGTGCAGGGCCTACGGCTGATCCTTCTGTCTGCGCAGCCCACAAAGAGCCAAGGGGGGACCTGGCCCCTCTCTGCCTGCCTGCAATCCCTGGCCTGCTGGCACTTTCCTAAGGCAGCGTCTACACACCTTGGAAGAGCCCGACGCAGCTGGTGCTGTAGTGACACCCACTGCTGATCCCCAAAGTGTGTAGCTGCACTAGAAAAGAGGGGGTGGAGACTGGCCTCCTTTGGAAAGCACTGAGATCTACAGCTGAAATGTGCTCTGTAAGAGTTGGGTATTTACACTAGTTGTCCACACTAGGCTTCTACCACCTGTTCTTAGGGTACATCCACACTGGAGCTGGAGGTGTAGACAGACCTATGCAATCCCTCAAATCAAGCTAGCATGCTAGAAATAACGTAGCGGTGGCAGAGTGAGGGGCAAGCTGCCCACGTAGTTACCTAGGCTCCCGGGCAGGATCGTACTTGGGACAACTCACCCCTCCGGCCACCCAGGCGGCCATGGCTAGACTTCTATTTTTAGCGCACTAGCTTGATCAAAGCTAGCCTGGGCATGTCTAAAGGAGCTGGCAATTACACAATCAGCTCAAGCATAGGCACACCCTATGTGAATACCAGGGCATACAAGGGTGGGAACTGATAGGTCACTTCAGGTTAGCTCAACTGGGCTGAGTTGGGGCTGTTCCTGAGCATGCCCCACTCTAACCCCATCAATACATGGATCCCAGCATTCATATTCTAACAGCTTTGGTTGCAGAGCACACCACCATGGTCATCAGTTTGAGATTCATGTGCAGCCAAGGTCATGAGCGTGTCAGATTGCCAACAAAATACAAGCACCTCACGTGTGAGGTAAGAGACAGTGATGCAGTACCTTTGCGGGGATTCTTTAGTGAGGCTCATGGACACAGGCAGAGCCCGTGCTTCTCTGTCTAACACGGCCCACGTTGCTTAGCATCCCCACACATGGTCACCCTGTTACCCGGGGTTATCTGAACCCAAAGCTCTGGTAAAATTGACTTATTTGCTGACACTGCCTGGAAAACAGCAGTGGGGGACACAGCACCTCTGTCTGCTGAACGATTGCTACACATGAGTGCTTCTGCTCAAAAAATCCTTGTTTTTAATGGATTACAAAGCACACATCAAAACTGGCAATTGCCTAGAAGCACCCCAAAAATAGTTACCCAAAGTCTGAGGTGGTATTGAGCAACAGCGACAGGGTTCCAGCGGCCAGCCTTGCTCCCAGCCACTGGGGAATGTGGTACCACTCTCCTTGCTTGTACAAAATCCAAACTTCACCAAAGCACATACTCTGACAAAACTTTTATAGCACCTCAAAACAAAGCACTCATAGTAACTTCTAATAGGCTGGGGTTTCCCTAGCAACAGCAAGAAGCTCAGTTTCTACTTATCAGCAAATCAGTTTCTAACAACTTACAAACAAAGGCACACAGACTCAAGGCAATTTTCCACTTCCCCTCCCCACCAAGGATCTTTCCTTGTTAGTAACACACTGCAGCGGTTTTTGCCTGCCTAAATGAGGCCAGATTTTCCTGATGCTTGTGGCATCCTCGCTTCCAGCTTATGGGGGCTAAGTGCACAAGATGGCCATGAATTGTATCAAATCCAGTTCTCTCATAACAGCCCCAAGTCCTGACCTGGGCTACCCGGAAGGGAGTGGTAATGGAGCTAGAGGCTTCTTTCACCTTCGGGATGCCAGCTTCTAAGCCAGCCCAGCAGTCCCATGCACTGGCAGGATTGGGCCCACATGAAGCGAGTTTTGAGGGGGGAGTCTCAGCCCATCTCCCCAGTGGCTAACAAAGGCTATTATGGAGTTAAACTGAGGAACAGAATCCATTAGCAGGGAACATGGAGATGAAGCCACTTATAAGTGTGCTGAGGGACAGCATAAAGACATCATGATTGCAGCCTCCGCTGAACTCCCAGCCGATTCCACAAGCCACGCGTGCCTCCTCAGCCCACTGATTACACTGCCAAAGGACCCAGCATGGCCGCATTCTGATTACTAGTGGTAAATGGCAGAGCTCAGCCAGCCCTGAGACCGAAAGCATGAAGAGGAGAGATGGCGGGAGACGCTCTCCCATCAACGTAGTGCATCTTCACTAGACACACTGCATTGGTGCAGCTGCACGGATATTGTGTGGGAGTGAAGATAAGCCCAAAACGTCCCTCTCTGCACAATGGGGATAATAGCAATGCTGTGCCTCACTGGAGGCTGGGAATACAAGAGGAGAATTAAAGATTGTGAAGTGCTGAGATGGTGCTATCTAAATACCCCAAGTAGATAGGAGCTGCAACAAACTGAACAGTCCAACTGACTCTATATCCCTCAACACCAGGACACTGGTTGGGCGCAACCGAGGCAGTCAATGAGCGGAAGAAATTTCAACCCTTTAGCTCTTTGACGAGCTAGAGAAAATGAGGAGACACTAGAGTGGAAAGAAAGATCTGAACAATTAAAAACATCTTTCTGATGTTAATTTAAAAATGCAAGAAAGAGCTGGAACCCTTCCCACCCACCCTTAGGTTTTAAACGGACTACAAACTGCTCAGGAAAGAGACTTGGTTTTCCAAGACAACCGCTCAAGGAACACATCTTTGCAACATGCAGCAGAGGTCAGAAAAGCAAGTAAAATATTAGGGAGCGTGTTGGCTGCTGGATACTGAATATAACTGGTTGCCGTTATATTCATGAAGATAATGAGAGAAAGGGTTTTTAAATTATATAAAACACCCTTCCCCTTCAAAGCCTGGGTCAGCCACTAACAGATGAGGCTCCCTTTTTGGGCAGTGTATTCCAACCATAATTGTCCCTCTCACAGCTCTGGGAGCCATTGGGGACTTGAGTCTGTGTGAGATGGAGGGAAGACTTCAGGGTTTGGGACCGGGAAACAAACCCAAATTAGAAACCGATCCCACCGTGAGAGAAAGCCTCTCTCGCCCCTCAATGATTTGGCATCTCTAGCCAGCCCAGCTTGCAGCAGGATGTTTCACTGCATGTCATCCCCAGTGTTGCATGAGGGCCATGAAGATTAGAGCCAAATATCCAATCAGCTGTGTTGTAACGGAGCATCTCTCTCACACACACGTGTCCTTGGTCACGGATGACATCAGCAGCCTAACGAACAGGCATGAGCCTGGTCATCAGTGACATAGGGCACAAGACGACCCTGAAACGAGATGGGGACAAGAGCAGGAAGGTCCCCTCACCCATTCCAGATTGGTCTAAATATCACCATCAGTAGAGAAATTCATCCCCATTCTAACTTTGCTCTCTTGATGATCCAGGGAAGAGTTAGTAGCAAGAAGCCCTGCTGAGGAGTTCATGAAGTGAAAAGACCAGATGGTCCTTTATCTATCACTGCCTGAAGTGTCTTACTGTGGGACTTCATGTAGGACAAGGTCAGAGAAAAGGTCCTCTGACGCCGGTTTCCTTGTTTTAGCTGCTTAGCTATCCTGCCTCTCATAGCCACCCTCATTTAGGGCTATGCATTAACAATTTCTTTGGTGCCATCCTGTTTATTGACAAAGAATGTTCAAAGCCCTGTTTCCCTAAATGCAGCAAGGGACAATCTCTTTGCTCACATGTCCAAACCCCGTTTCAGCCAGCACTTGGCCCAAAAGCTCCCTCTAGGCTTCCCCCAGGGCCGTGCTCCTCCCCAGTGCTTGTTCCGGCTGCATCCTTGGCTTTCTGCTGATTCTCTCTGCTGTGTTCCCTGCTATTTTCATAGATACAGATACACCCCCTCCAAGCAATCCCCCAAATCCCTGCCGCTACATGCCTGTGTTTTCAGTGGAGACTACTATTGTTCCGCTACCTGGTTCCATGCAGGAGCTTAATTGTTTCTTGCATTTATTAATGAGGAGCAGCTGTTACACTTGTTTCAGTGAGGTTCAGTTGAAACCATAACAACATGATTACAATTTCTCAGCGTCTTGACAGATCCCCAGATAGGCACTCAACATGCATGCTTGGCCATCACTACTCATCCAGAGAACGAGGCACGGCCATCTCATTAGCCTCATGGGTCACGCTGGAGGCACTAATGCAAAGCCACCAGGAGCCTGTGGGGGCAGATATGTACACTGCACTTGGCATTATGCCACTTATGACCACCTACGCTCACATGGGCATTACAGGGCACAGCATGCACTGTCAACACATAAACGATATGGGTTGGATCCTGACAGCTCCACGGACTTCAGCGCCGACTTTCACCAGCTGAGGATCTGGCACTGTGCGTTCTGCAGGAGCCCTCCCAGGAGCCCTGCAGACAGACACACACAGTCCAAATAGCAGATCAATCAACTCTAGACTAGAGATTAGACCTGAGGGGTCAAATCCTGCCTGGAAGTTTTGCAGCTGACGTTAATGGAGACCAAGATCTGGCCAACAGAGGGGAGTCAGTTCCGCAAGTGAGTGATCCACTGGTTGCTCCTTCTGTGTGTTCATGCATTTGATTTTTCAGAGTCCACATGGACTTCCCTTACAACGAACCCGGTGGTCCCTTCACTGCACAAAGACTGCAGCAGTCTCAAGACCACGAAGTAACAGTCCCCTCCCTACCCCCCACCACATTCCGACCTCCCTATGGTCCTGATCCAAAGCCCACTCAAGTCAAAGACTTGCAACTGATCTCAACTCGCCATATATGGCTGCAAAGCCAGAGCCGAGATCCATGCAATCAACGGGAACCTCTGCAATTGGAGTTGGTGGAAACAGCTACTCCATGCATCACGTTCCCCATTCATTTCGAGTTACTGGTGCACGCTCCCACTTCCGTTCCCCTCCAATCACTTCCACAGCTCCTACCAGCCTGATAACTAGGAGCCAGGCCACGCCAGCTCTCACAGAAGCTGCAGTCTCCCTTCTGGCAGGCAGGGTCACACCATGCAAAGGTAGGTACCAGCTCAGGTAAAAAGTTTCATTTTGCAGCTGTCAGAAAGCGTCAGCGACCAGCCAGGAATTGCTGCACATTTGGAAAGGGCTGCGCTTTGAAAAGGCCATGGCAGATCTAAATAGCATTGGTGTGTTTCCCCACTAACTGACTCTGGGACAGTTACAGAATGAACGCAGGGAAGAGGGGATTCACACCAGCAGTTAATAGAGACCAGTGATAATTGCTTTCCCCAGAAACGGCACCCACGCCCAGATGCGCAAAGGTATTTAGGTGCCTAATTTCTAAAGCTCATTGAAACCAATGAGAGTTTAGTTCCTAAACCCCTCTGAGGACAGGCCCAACTCCCGGAACTCTCCAAGATGCCACAAGTTTCACATACTCCAGGCACCATAACCCACAGTCCCAGCCCTTTAAGATTTCCTCCTCTCGTGCAGAAAGTCCCTTTGTGGACAGGAACATGACGATATTCAATGGATTTTACTCAGCAAAGGTGTGCGCCATTTTTAAGGGGCCGGGAGCATATCAAGTTCAAATTCTCTCCCAAATGAGCACTCGTGCAAGGGGAAATTTTGGGTTACTTGTTTACTAGTGACATTACAGTAGTGACTTGGGGCCTTCTATTTCAGCGGAGATCTCCTTGTACTGGGCAGATATGGACACACAGTAAGAGACAGTTCCTGCCCAAAAGAGTCTAAACACACAAGACAGACAAAGAGTGGGAGGGGAAACTGAGGCACAGAGCACAGCAGTGACTTGCCCACAGTCACACAGCCGGTCAGTGGCAGAGCTGGGAATAGAAGCTAGGTCTCCTGACTTCTACTACAGTGCCCTACCCCTTAGCCATGCTGCCTGTATTTAGCAATACTAGTGTCTTGGTCTCTCTTGTTGAGAAGCGAAGCTCCCTTCCAAGGAGTGATGTGGCATGGTCAGAGAAAAGCACTGGGACCTTGCCACCCTATTCCCCATCTATACAATGGGGCTATGACTCTCCCCATCATAAATACATTGGGGCAGGAACTGTTTCTGGTTATTAGTATGTACAAGCACCTAGCACAACGGGGCCCTGATCTCCGTTGGGGCCTCTCAGTGTAACTGTAAGAACAAGCGGAAAGTATTCCTAGGACAAGCTTCAGGGGTATCCATTTAAAATGGAAACATTGCCTGGTGTGGGTGAATTCCCCATGCGTTGATCCCCGTTGTTCAGATGCTTTGATCCGTGTTTATTTTCCATCAGCCTTGAACAAGCAAGGCCAGAAGAACTCTGGAGGCAAGGAAGTATTATAACCAGGGGCCTATTAGGCGGAGACAGCAGAACATGAAAGAAATTACAGGCTGCAGAGCAATAACTGATCCACTGTGGAAGAACAGGAGCAAGGAGTGCGAAGGGAAGCAGGCCTGCTGGTGACCGTTTTTGAGAGCGGACGACGACGACAGTGCGACCACGTGTAAGGAGACTCCTGGGGTCTGCAGTTCAGATCAAAGCTATGGGTGGCGCCCTGTCCTGTGCCAGGCTCCTGGGCAGCAGTTTTGATAGTGGGACTGTTTCACTGAAGAGCCAAGTTCAGCCCTGATATCACACATTGGGCTGCTGAGTGAGTTTACACCAGAAATGGATTTAGCCCCCGGTTTTCCCTGTTCTAGTGCCTATGAATATGCCAGGCAAGGGGCCTCCTCAGAGGCGAGTCACAGCTGGGACAGGGCTAGGAGCTCCATCGTCCCTTCACATTCAGCTGGAGTGGCCCTTTGGGAGCCTCGTGCGTTGCCCCTGCCGACCCACCCACAGTCCTGCATGAAGGACCTGAGCCCATGCCCACTGAAGTCAGGGGGGAGTCAAGCCAGGGACTTGGATCTGGCCTGAGGTCAGCAACTCATAAGAACGGCCATCCTGGTCCATCTAACCCAGTATCCCGTCTCGGACACTGGCCGGTGCCAGATGCTTCAGAAGGAGTGAAGAGAACAGAGCGATTTATCGAGTGAGCCATCCCCTGTCGTTCAGTCCCAGCAGCTCACGTGGCAGCCGGCAGCTCTCCCGCCGCTTTCCAGCAGCAAGGCTGGAGTGGTGGAAGTGAATTCCCTCCCCCATCCTCTTCATCAGCACAAGGAAGTTGGCTGTGTGGCCCTGATCTCCCTGCTGACGGGATGGGGAGAGAGGAGGTGGAAGCAACTTGCAGTTGCCCACCAGCATCCCGACTTCTCCCGCAGCAGACCCAAGTTCAGGCTGGTCACGGGTTTGGTTAGCCCGACTGACCAAAAAACATGCATCACCACCCCATTATCATCAGACCAGCTAGTGGAGGAGTCAAACTCCTAAGGCAAAATCCTGGCTCCATTGATGCCAGAGGTAAGACTCCATTGGTTGCAATAGGCCAGGATTTCTCCTAAAGATATTAAGGCCAGACGGGACCACTAGCAACCATCTACTCTGACCTTTCTGGACAGCAAGGTCAGGAAAATCAACACAGCTAGAGAAGCATCAGCTTTCTCCATTGCCATTAACCCCTTGAAGCAATTAGGCTCCTCAGCAAAATAATAGAAGAATATAATAAACCTAGCTCTTTTGTAAGGCGCTTTGAGATCTACTGATAAGAAGCTGTGGCAGATTGAGCACTCACCATCCCGGCGCCTCCTGCTGGTAGTCTGGGAATTAGCTCTTTCCAGCCTTGGAGCACCTCCTGCTGGCCAGTGTCTCGCCTGCCTCAGGCTCCCATGTCCCTCCCAGACTCCAGTGCCCCTTACTGTGGGGTGCTGCCCCACATCAGTGCCCCACACTCTGGGTCTCCCTTCCTAAGGGAACTCCCTCCCCCATACCCACCTTGCCCCAGTGGCTACTGCCAGTTGTCATCTAGCCCCCTTTCTCTGGGGCAGACTGCAGTCTGTAATGGCCACTCATCACTGGCAAGGAGGTTGGACCTGCTGCCTTTCTAGGCCCAGCTGTCTCCCTGCAGCCCCAGTACCTCCTTTTGCCTTCAGTCAGGTCTCAGCCTGGGGACTCGCCAGGCCAGAGCCCCTAGCTCCGCCTGCCTTTCCCCAGCACTGCTCTGCTTCAGGTGTCTTGTGCTCCCAGGCAGCCAGGTCCTTCCCACACCAAGGCTGGAGTGAGACTGACCCAGCTCCTCCCTGAGCCCTTATATCATGGCCAGCTGTGGCCCGACTGGGTGCAGCCCCAGCTGTGGCTGCTCTTAACCCCTTTTCTAATTGGGTCCCTATTGTATCACTGTCCCCATTGTACATATGGGGAAACTGAGGCAGAGAGGTGCAGTGACTTGCCCAAGGTCACCAGGCAAGCCAGTGGCAGAGCCAGGAATAAAACCCAGGTCTCCAGAGTCCCAATCCAGGGCTCTTTCCCCTAGGCCCTGGTTGCATCCCCACAGAAAAGCTACCAAGCCAAATCCTTTACAGCAAATTAAAATTATCTAAAATCACAGGCAAGAATGACAGGCTATTTTAGATGAACGAGCAGCTTTAGATTCCTTCCCATCCCTTCCTGCCTCTGTTCTGGCTTAATTAGTGGCGGATAGGCACACAAAACACCTATTTCTTAAATTATCAAAATGAATGACGCAGGATCTAATTGGGGAGATAAAGATGCCTAGAACTTTGTAGCATTTCCTTTGTGCTTAAACAAAATGATTAATCTTAGGGTGGGGGGAGGCGGGTGGGGAGGAGGTGGCTTTTAATAGTCAGATTTTAGCAAATCCTCATCACAGACAGTCAAGCTTTGGTTGATTTGTTCCACTCAATGCCAGCAACAACAAAAAACCAGGGAGAACGAAAAGCGATTTCGCTATCTCTTCTCCTCCTGAATCTGCTCTGTAGATAAAAGGAAGAATTCAACCTATTAACTTCTCTCTTCTTGGGCGAATTTGTCCTTGCCACTGGGCAGAGCGAGTTGAAAAGGTCACCAAGTTCTCCAGTGGATACACCTGTAACCCGCACCGGTCCCTGAGATCTCCCTGATTCCGTTTAGGGCAGCAGCAAGCCAGTCCCTGGTATCAAAGAGGTTGAGAAGCTGCCCTGTAATATTCATTCACTCACACCCACACACACACACATCAGGTTAGGCCAGGCTGTGGGAATTCTTAGTGCAATTAAAATATTAGCGGCTGTTATTTTTCTTTAATTACCGTGTTAACGCAGGGGGCTGCCCACAGGGAAATCTAGTGTCAGGATGCTATATATAAAAATATATTTTCACTCTGCACAGAAGATCTGGCATATGCTGCCTGAAAGAAAGGTTGGCTTCCAGCTGCGACTGCACAGACAGTCTCTGCGGGAGGCAAAGCTACCTTGAGATGTAATTCTGCTCCTGTGCTTCCCTGCAGGAGGACAGCACTTTCCTGAGCGCCTGGCCTCAAGTTAAGTTCTGGATTTTCCTCCAAATTGCTCTGGGTGGTGATGGGAGTGAAGGAGAAGCGGGACAGGAGCAGCCCAGGGGGAGCCCGAACCATTCAAGCCCTGCAGAACAGGGTTTGGAAGAGACCTTGATCAGGCATGGACATTGCATTAAACCTTGAGTAGTCGATCCTCATGGAATGCAATGGCAGAGTGTGTCACGTCCCTGCTCTAGCAGCTGGTTTCCTAGAGGATAACTACAACCAGTCAATGAAGTGACTCAATTGAGAGAGATCTGTGCTGCTGATGGTCCCTGGTTCAAGCCCATAAGACGACTGATGCAGGGGTGGAGTCATGTCACTTGCAACCACCCCATGAGATCTACTGGATAGAGCACTGGACTGGGACTCAGGTGACCTGGGCTCTAGTCCCAGACTGGTCACTGACCTACAGGGTGACCTTAGGCAAGTCACTTCCCTTATCCATAAAATAGGGATGACAACATGCTTGACAGAGGGGTTATCAAGCCTGGGGTCAGCAGATCCAGGCCCACTTGTCCTCCAGCCAGCTGTGTGCTTTTCTCATGGCACAGCGATGGATCTCGGCTGCCGGGTCCTCTCCCATCTCAACAGCCGAGCCCCTACAACCACCCCTCAACACAGCAGGAATCCTTTCCCTTGTGGGCCCCACCACATTCCCTGTGGTGGAGGCACATGCTGGCTTGCCATATGTTATTCTTTATTTGGAAACACGAGGCCTTGTGTGCGCACGACGAGTGGGCTGGCAGAAACGGAGTGAGGGGCTGGGGGCAGCAGAAGGAGAAGCCACGCGGAAGCTTCCCTCGCAGTCTATCTACAGCCAACGTTAAGAACGGAGAGTGAAAGCAGGGGACCGGCCTGCTATTGTTTCTATGTTAGTATCGCTGGGTTTCTCAACCCCCCTCCCCATTCTTGTCCATGCTGCAGTCATCGCTGCAGCCAACCAGCCCCTGCGGTCTTCTCTGATCCCACAAGCCACGCACAGGATCTGGACCCCAGGCCTTCAAACGGGGCAGCACAAGCATCAGGATGGATGGATACGATGCAGGAGTCACAGAGAACCCAGCTTGACTCTCCAAGCATCTGGCAGCTCAGCAGGGCTGGAAGCTGGGAGGGGAAAAGTTTTTCTTCTTCCTCTTCACTTTTCAGCGGAGTAGTTTTGCTCTAGATTAATAAAGATGGAAGCCCAGGAGGCCTTGTTTTCTTCTCTCCAGAGTCACTTTTCAGAGCAGAGTCGCACTTCAGTGAAAGTTTATGCAGCCCTTTCATACCGTTCGTCTATTTCAGCTCGAGAAGCACACACTGGGCCTCTGTCACGGCTTTCGGCACCGGATCTCAGAGGCTCCTTTTGTCTGTGCCGCCCCCAAATTCTGTATATTCCTTTTGAAATTCCCCCGCCCTTACAAGGACACAGGCCTGCTCAAAGGAGCCATTCCCTGCAAGAGGGTTCTGGGTCTCAAGGCTGCTCTGATCTGTTCTCTCATAGCACAAGGGGAGTTCCACAAGGCTTCGGTGCCTTGGAGTGACGAGCCATTTCCAGCGGGAGGGAGGGGAAGATGACACCGATGTGGAGAACCAAAATTTCCCAGTTGCCAAGTGATATCCCTCGATTGCGGCATCAGGCTCAAATTAGTACCCCACAGCCTGTGGTTTGAGCCCATGTCCCAGAGAGTTTACAGCCTAGATCAGGGGTCTCAAACATGCGGCCCGCGGGGCGCATGCAGCCCGCGGGACTATTTCCTGCAGCCCGCCAGCTCCCCACGGCACCCCCGCCTCCCCAGCATTTACCTAGAGTGGCTCCAGCCTGGCGTGCACGGGGAGCAGGGCAGGCTCCCTCCCTGCCTGCCCTGCCCCCGTGCCACTCCGGGAAGCAGAGGGGACCTGGGGGAGAGGGGGCACAGGGATCTGTGTGTTGCCCTGGCCGCGCCTCCAGGTACCTCCCCCAAAGCTCCCATTGACTTCCCATTGGCAGAGGACAATGTTGCTTCCTCCAGCATTTGGTTAAGCTGTGGAACTCATTGCTGCAGGAGGTCCAGAAGTAAAATTCTGTGGCTGAGGTTTTAAAAAGAGGGCTGGACAATTTCAATATCACTAATGGCCAGATCTTAAGTTCTTTACTCAGCTAGAACCCCCACGGACTTCAGTGGGAGTCAGAGCTGGCTAAAGATGACACGATTTGGTCCACAATTGGTAGCTAAGCGCCTGATCCAAATCCCATTCAGGTGAATGGAAAGACTTGGATCAGGCCTTAGGTAAATTAGAATAAGAATATATTGTAGTGATAGGAAGACAGCGGCTGGCTGTGTCATTTGATTTTCAAGCTGCACTTTCATCCAGCCCACTTCAAGGCCGGGTCTGCACTAGAGATTGGAGGTAGCAGGATCACACTGATCTGGCTGCACATCCACACCAACCATAATGCTTTGCTTCCCCTCTGGGTACCTCCTTCCCCTCAGGGTACCCCTCTGGGTACCTACCCCAGAGTTACTGGCACTATTCCCTGAAGCAGTGGCTTGTGGGAGATTTCAGAGGGCCACCTTCCAAGAGCCTTGCTGCTAAGAGGGGCGTTATTGCAGGATAACCACGATGCTGAAGACAGCTTCGGTCACTGATGTTGTTACCCACGGTTGTCAGAACCCGCAACTTAACTCTTTCACTCCAGGCAGTGTAAGGAATAAATCAAGAGGAACTCAGCGATTGTCTGATCAAGGAATAATACAAGTCAGCATGCTCTTGTCTAACACTGCAGTTGATTTGATTTAAGCACACACGGACATAAGCAACAGATTTAGAACATCCCAGATATTGAGTATTCAACGACAAGTTAGCGCTGGCCAAACGCCTCCCTGCCAGGGAGTAAAGATGTCAAGAAAACATCTCTCCCAGGATAGCTCCCCAAAGTACACTATTATCTAAACTTTTTAACACTAACTTCTACAAAACACACAGGCCATAATGACCCCTACTAAGTCATCACTTGTCTTAACTTCCAAGAAATTTTTACTCTCAGAGGCGTCTAGACTCAAGGCTGTTAAGCCACATATCTTCTTCCAGTCTCAGTTGTTTACTTTTTCCTCCCCTCTTCCCATACTTACTGGCAGTTTTGCTAATTGTTATGACCTTGCTTCTGAAAGCCTGCCTCCAAATTAACCCTTAACTGTGCGGTGTTCTACTTCATTCATTCACAGTGGCTGAGTGCACATAATATGGCTGCAAATAGCTTGATCACATTCTGGGGTATATACACCCCACAAATCTAGAGCAACAATGTCATAGTTCCAGGGCACACTGTGCTTTAGACCCCCTTGAGTGCACCCCTTTGGGGACATACCTCGCTACCATCACCCTTTTCTGAGAGCCGTGCAATTCTACCACCCTGGGACTGGGTCCCTCCCAAACACTCCCTGCATTTCTCAACCAGTGAGCACAAGAGCCCCGACCAGGTTTGGCTTCACTCCGGGGATCTGTGATCAGTGAGCTGATCAGAGCAACTCAGAAACAAAGCACTCGTTCTTCATAGAATAGAATAGAATCATAGAATATCAGGGTTGGAAGGGACCCCTGAAGGTCATCTAGTCCAACCCCCTGCTCGAAGCAGGACCAATTCCCAGTTAAATCATCCCAGCCAGGGCTTTGTCAAGCCTGACCTTAAAAATCCTCAGCTCCCCGAGTCACATGAAACCCTGATAGGTTTCAGAGTAGCAGCCGTGTTAGTCTGTATTCGCAAAAAGAAAAGGAGTACTTGTGGCACCTTAGAGACTAACAAATTTATTTGAGCATAAGCTTTCGTGAGCTACAGCTCACTTCATCGGATGCATTCAGTGGAAAATGCAGTGGGGAGATTTATATACATAGAGAACATGAAACAATGGGTGTTACCATACAGACTGTAACGAGAGTGATCACTTAAGGTGAGCTATTACCAGCAGGAGAGCGGGGGGGAGAGGGGGAACGACCTTTTGTAGCGATAATCAAGGTGGGCCATTTCCAGCAGTTGACAAGAACGTCTGAGGAACAGTGGGGGGTGGGGGATGGAATAAACATGGGGAAATAGTTTTACTTTGTGTAATGACCCATCCACTCCCAGTCTCTATTTAAGTTTTTTTATCCAGTTTGCAAATTAATTCCAATTCAGCAGTCATAGAATCATAGATTCATAGAATATCAGGGTTGGAAGGGACCCCTGAAGGTCATCTAGTCCAACCCCCTGCTCGAAGCAGGACCAATTCCCAGTTAAATCATCCCAGCCAGGGCTTTGTCAAGCCTGACCTTAAAAACTTCCAAGGAAGGAGATTCCACCACCTCCCTAGGCAACGCATTCCAGTGTTTCGCCACCCTCTTAGTGAAAAAGTTTTTCCTAATATCCAATCTAAACCTCCCCCACTGCAACTTGAGACCATTACTCCTCGTTCTGTCATCTGCTACCATTGAGAACAGTCTAGAGCCATCCTCTTTGGAACCCCCTTTCAGGTAGTTGAAAGCAGCTATCAAATCCCCCCTCATTCTTCTCTTCTGCAGGCTAAACAATCCCAGCTCCCTCAGCCTCTCCTCATAAGTCATGTGTTCTAGACCCCTAATCATATTTGTTGCCCTTCGCTGGACTCTCTCCAATTTATCCACATCCTTCTTGTAGTGTGGGGCCCAAAACTGGACACAGTACTCCAGATGAGGCCTCACCAATGTCGAATAGAGGGGGACGATCACGTCCCTCGATCTGCTTGCTATGCCCCTACTTATACATCCCAAAATGCCATTGGCCTTCTTGGCAACAAGGGCACACTGCTGACTCATATCCAGCTTCTCGTCCACTGTCACCCCTAGGTCCTTTTCCGCAGAACTGCTGCCTAGCCATTCGGTCCCTAGTCTGTAGCGGTGCATTGGATTCTTCCGTCCTAAGTGCAGGACCCTGCACTTATCCTTATTGAACCTCATCAGATTTCTTTTGGCCCAATCCTCCAATTTGTCTAGGTCCTTCTGTATCCTATCCCTCCCCTCCAGCGTATCTACCACTCCTCCCAGTTTAGTATCGTCCGCAAATTTGCTGAGAGTGCAATCCACACCATCCTCCAGATCATTTATGAAGATATTGAACAAAACCGGCCCCAGGACCGACCCCTGGGGCACTCCACTTGACACCGGCTGCCAACTAGACATGGAGCCATTGATCACTACCCGTTGAGCCCGACAATCTAGCCAGCTTTCTACCCACCCTATAGTGCATTCATCCAGCCCATACTTCCTTAACTTGCTGACAAGAATACTGTGGGAGACCGTGTCAAAAGCTTTGCTAAAGTCAAGAAACAATACATCCACTGCTTTCCCTTCATCCACAGAACCAGTAATCTCATGATAAAAGGCGATTAGATTAGTCAGGCATGACCTTCCCTTGGTGAATCCATGCTGGCTGTTCCTGATCACTTTCCTCTCATGCAAGTACTTCAAGATTGGTTCTTTGAGGACCTGCTCCATGATTTTTCCAGGGACTGAGGTGAGGCTGACTGGCCTGTAGTTCCCAGGATCCTCCTTCTTCCCTTTTTTAAAGATTGGCACTACATTAGCCTTTTTCCAGTCATCCGGGACTTCCCCGGTTCGCCACGAGTTTTCAAAGATAATGGCCAATGGCTCTGCAATCACAGCCGCCAATTCCTTCAGCACTCTCGGATGCAACTCGTCCGGCCCCATGGACTTGTGCACGTCCAGCTTTTCTAAATAGTCCCTAACCACCTCTATCTCCACAGAGGGCTGGCCATCTCTTCCCCATTTTGTGATGCCCAGCGTAGCAGTCTGGGAGCTGACCTTGTTAGTGAAAACAGAGGCAAAAAAAGCATTGAGTACATTAGCTTTTTCCACATCCTCTGTCACTAGGTTGCCTCCCTCATTCAGTAAGGGGCCCACACTTTCCTCGGCTTTCTTCTTGTTGCCAACATACCTGAAGAAACCCTTCTTGTTACTCTTGACATCTCTCGCTAGCTGCAGCTCCAGGTGCGATTTGGCCCTCCTGAGGGAGGGAATGCCTCCCTTCATTCATCCAAAGGTCCAAGGCAAGCGGAGACAGGAGGTAAAACCATTAAAGGGCTATACGCAAATTCCCCCATAATCTTTCCTTGCAAGCTTCAGTACATTTCATCCAGCTCATGGGCGGTGAGTATCGAAGGCCAAGGCGGGCTGAGCCTCCCCAAACAGCCGTGTGTGGTCTCGCCCACGCTGGGGCTAATGAGGGCTGGCCTGAGCTCCAGGCTGGGGATGCTCGGGCAGCCCGTGGGGGAAGGGGAGGCAGCTGCACGCGGGGGCACTTTGGGCTCCAGCGGGAAAGGCAGAGCCTCAGGAAGAAGGGGCGGACCAGGCCAGGGGCTAGCCTCCCCGAGCCCGGGGTTCACCGGCTGCCCATGATCCAGCCCAGTTACCTCCACCTCCGAGTTGACCCAAGCAGAGTGCCCCCCTGCAGTGTCTGTCTGTCTCTCTCAGCTTTCACTGCCGACCCTCTCCCCTTTTCTGGGCCCGAGATTCTGCAATGCTTTCGTATCTTTGGCAAGAGCAAACTCTTCTCGCCTGGATGGAGTCAGGTAAGTACCCGCTTCGCCCAGCCGTCATTGTGACCTTAACCTCTTTGGAGCTTTTTATCCCAGGTGTTTTATCTTTGCGTTGTCTCATGTCCTCGGGGTAGTCTATTTTTTTTGTCAAGCTCCAAATTTCTCGGTCAAGGTCCAAACACACCAGAGAAATTTTTAAAAAAATAATAAGTAACTAAAAAGATGTTGGGTCTGTTCAAAAGCAAATCGCAGTCCGGATTTGGCCCGCAGCCCACCTGTTGCCTACCCCTGCCCAATGCATTCAGGCAGGACAATATTTATAAAAAACCAACACCCAACTCCTTTGCTGTCCACAACTGGCAAAAGGGCAGGCAGCGAGCTCTACGGGGCAGGCAGCACGGTTTGATCAGGCCAGTGGCTTCTGGCAGCCCTGACTCTAGGCCCGCAGAACACAGAAAACAGACCAGGCAGGCAAGCTGAGGAGTGCTCTGTGGGACAGGAGTAGAGGATATTTGCGCCATTGGGGTTATTGTACCAGTGCTCGGCATCCGCACTGGCCACGTACCTATGGAGCGTGGTACCGTGGAAGGACTGCACCGCGGTTACCCATGCGGGAAGTCAGTCAGCTCCAAAGAGTGGTCACAGCGCACTGGCCACGGGGGAGCCGGCGCATGGGGGCATAAAGTACATCGCATGCATGCCATGCGGTTGGCACAGTGAGCTCCCTCCAGTATAAGCCAGGCCCGGAGGGCGCAGGGACCTACTATACCACCGCATTTACTCCAGAGTCACGCCACTGAAGTCAGCGTGGTGACACCAGCATAGAACAGAAGAGAAACAGCGATGAATCCAGCCCAGTGACTCCTTCCCCTGTACATGCCCCATCTCCTGCAGCTTATTACAGCCCTTTACCCCTGCAGGGAGCATCCTCGTGCGGAGTATAACCCAGCCATTTCCTAGCACTGAGCTCACTGTCTGTTCCTCAGCCAGAAGCAGCAGGATTTCGTTCCCTACCGGACACTTTCCTTTCTCTGGCGCATCAAAAGGCGGGTAAGTGCATCGGCAGAAGATGGTCTGATGCTTTATGCTTTTTGCAACAGCTTGCAGAGAGCCAGAGCTCTTGAGTCGTCCCTTCCCCCACTCCCCATGGCCTCTCAGAGGTCTGAAGCAATCTTTTAATCTGGCATCTAGCTTCACGCTGTAGCTCTGCCGGGGCCTTTTAACAAAGGCGGGGAGCCCTGGGAAAGGGCTGAACCGAGGCTCTGTTCCGAGAGGCAGCCAAGAACAGAGCTGCAGCTGTTTCAGAGATAATCCAACCCCTCCAAGAATTATTGTTTTCCTTAAAGCCCCAGCTCCTGGAGTCATGTGAATCTAGGAGGATTTCAGCCTTCATTCTTAAAGAAAAAGTAAGGTGCTAGCCCTTGTGGCTGTGGAGAAAGCTTCAAAAATGTGACCCCAGTGTGCCCTGAAGGCTCAAAAAGCAAAGGGCAAATAAAAAGAACTTCAAATCTATAATTTTTACATAATCTCATGATTTAAAGCCAATCTCGTGATTTCTGGTGAGCCTGACTCATGATTTTGGAACATTTGGGGCTGGCAATGCTGCCCTTGGCTCCGCTGAATCAGGCTGGGCCCCGCCAGGGACAGTTCAGACCCCAGGGCTCTCAACTCGCACTTTTCATCAGTAGATCTCGACATCCTTCAGTCTTCAAAGGTCTCTCTCCTCAACAGCCCTGGGAGGCAGGGCAGGGCAGGTAGGCCCATTGTACAGATGGGGAACTGAGGCAGAGAGGGATGAAGTCACTTGTCCAAGATCACAGGGAGCCTGTGGCAGAACTTGGAGTGAAACCAGGGTTCCCCAATCCTAGTCAAGTGCCCTAGAGCAGTGATTTTCAGAGTACAGGTCGCAACCCAGCACTGGGTCACGGAACATCAAGCACAGGGTCGCCTTGCTGATTCAAATTGTAACGATCGTTGCCATGCAGCAGGGACCTGGAGAGGAAAGAGGGAGGCGGGAACTGAGAAGGGGAGCAAGTTGGGGCTTGCAGGGCTGCTGTGGGCCTCTCCCCTGGCCCTAGAGCATGCTGCTGCTGGCAGGGAGAGAGGGAGCTCTGTGATGCCTGCTGGCGGGGGGAGAAAGGGGCCCCCTCCCGCGGCGCTAACTGGGGAAGAGAGGGCTGGGGGGAGTCCTCTGGCCCCAGCCCTGGGGCAGCCTGCCTGCACCCCGAACGCCTCATCCGTGCCCCACCCCAGAGCCCACACCCCCAGCCAGAGCCCTCACCCCACCCCACATCCCAACCCTCTACCCAAGCCTTGAGCCCTCTCCTGCACCCTGAACCCCTCATCCCCAGTCCCACCCTAGAGCCCTCACCCCCAGACAGAGCCCTCATCCCTGCTCCCCACCCTTGGCCACCTCCCCCACTCCTTACCATAGGCTTACTAAGGCTAGTGTTAGTGATGTAAAGTGGGTTATGCTGGAATGGACTGCAATATTATGATTTTATGAAAACTCTAGTCAAAAGATATAATTATGCTGGGTCACTGACATCACCCATTTTCTTCAACTGGGTCACGAGGAAAAACGTTTGAAAACCACTGCCTTAGGGTACATCTACATTGCATTGGCAACCCAGGGCTGTGGGGCAGGTTTGTGGACTCAGTGTTTCCAAGCCCACGCTTGAGCATCCACTCTGCCTTGTAAGCCTCGGTTTACAATTGTTGGGCCTGGGTCTCACAGCTGCGCGAACGTGGCTATGCTGCACCATCTGCGGCTTGAACTGCAACCCCACCGCAAAGTGACAGGGCTTGGGCCCGAGCCTAAGTGGGACCTGGACTCAGACCCCCTCCCTCTCCTGGTGGGTCCTAGGACTCAGGTCCGAGTGCTTCCTGACCGGAGCCAGACGGATGTGGGTGTGGACGACAGTGGGGAGGGGTTGGGCTCAAACAGGAGTCTGAGCCCAGATTTACAATGCAGGGCAGACACACCTTTACCCAGAAAGCCAGCCTTCCTGAAAGGCCTTGGCTATTTCCTGTTTCAGTGAACTATGCCTGCCAGTAAATTTGCTCAGCAGAATACTAGTGTGAGTTGGCCACGGAAGGCCAAAGCAAGTTACTTAAATCACATGAGCAAGTATTTACGGAAACCTAGTTAATTATTAGTAAGATTGAGTGGCTCCTAGAAGCCCCTGTCGTGGATTGAGAACCCCCTTGGCTACGCCCTGTGCAAAATCCAGGACATCGCAAGAGCACAGCCTGCAGTATTCCCCCTGAGCACAAGTTCGGTTCAAGCTTCAGAGAAAGCGTCACACAAAGGAGAGCAACAGAAGCATCAAGCGGTTTTTCAAACCGCTGTGTTGTGCTGTTTGAGCCAGCGCACGTTGGATCGGACTTCCAGCAACACTACAGCGCGAGCCTGCGGAGCGTCCCCCATGCCAGCACGGTCCCGCAAATGCTCTAGAGACACCGGGTTTAAAAGAGGAACCGAACACACAAAGAGGGAGAGACAGACCCGTGAAAAGGCAGGCCCCCCCGCAACGAGGGGAGCGCTGGATTCAGTTCCTGTTGGAAAGGAGATGGAGAGCCCATGAGGCAGAGAGAGACAGAGGAAGATCATTCCAGGCAGCAGGGACTGCAGAGGAGAAGGCTCTCGCACCAAAGCGCTGTGGTGAAACTGCAAGGAGGGAGGGAGCGCACAGCAGAGACTCACCCAGCTTAGCTTTGGGCCTATCCACTGCCTCACTGTTCACCCTGTTGGGCTCCCCAATAACTTCACATGTCACAGGATACCCTTTTGGGGGTCTGGTTTATTAACAGAAGAACTCTTCCCAGCTCTCCTCCTCTGGTCTCTGCAGGTCCTTAGACACACTGGTCACCATGTCTCTAAGCACCAGCCACACGACTGATATCTGCTGGCTCACACCCTTGGGGCGGCGTTCTTAGCCCTGGCCCGACTGTGGCTTCCCTCCCCCAGGCTGGCTTCTCTCCCTGCAGGCCTCCCCCATGCATCTCCCTGTTCAGAGCAGCTCACCCAGCCCTTCTGTTCCTGGGAGTCTCCCCCTGAGCCCTGGGTTCCCTTTCTATCTCCCAGCAGGCCTGGCTCTGAGTCACATGCTGCCCTCGCCCCCCAGGGCTCATTCCCTTCACCTGGGGAAGCAGGCTACACCTGAGGCAGGTGAGGCTGAGCCCCCAACCCTCTTAAAGGGCCAGCTCCCCCTGTCACAGAGAGAAACCCATAAAGTGTCTCACTTAGATGCTTGCTGAGGAAGCCCAGTGTAAAGGGAGCAGCAATCAGGACCAGTGTGGCAAATCCTGGTTAATCCACCCAAGCCAGGGTAAGTGCTTCCTTTGGCCTAGGGAAAGCAGAACTGAACTGCTTTGACCCAGCACATCCGGCTGCTGCCTGCCCTCTCTCAGTGGAGCTGAGTTTCCCAGGCTCCAGCATACAGCTCTGAAATCCTAAACAGGAAACCCACCTGCCCTGCTGTGCCAAAGCAAGAATCAAAGGAGCCCAGCTACCGGCCTGTGTGTCTGGAGTGCAGCAGGTAGGGGGGTGTCCCGAACTCAGAAAGAGCCTAGGGATACAGACATCAAGGGCCAGAGCCATCCCCAGTGTGAACCCCAGTGAAGTGGGGTGGGGTTTTTTTGGCCCAGAAAGTAAATTAAAATATTTGTACACCTGGTACAATGTTACAAAACGAGAGGCAGACGCTTTCGTTAACATGTTGAGCCAGCCGCACTTGCCAATTCCCAGGTGCTGAGTGGGAACGCTGCCTAACATAGACAAGATTTCACACTCCCACGGCAGGCGGGGGCTGCGAGCCCAGAACAGCGGGGGGCAGCGGGAGATGGAAGTATTGCTCATGTGGTATAGCAGGGGGAGAGGGGGCTAAGCACTGAAAGGGGCGGCCCAGTCGCATCCCCTCGAGAATCGGGGCCGGAATCCATTCCAACCCACACCCGGCTTTGTGCGTGAGCAGCCCCAGTTAGCAGGCCTCAGTCTGTTAATCCCGGGCCAAGGGACCCCTTTCCCCATCTGACGCTAACGCAGCCTCTTCCCACCCCACACGAGCACCCGTTCCACTATTCATAATCGTCTTCTTCCACCTGCCCCCTTTCCATTCCCTCCTCCCCTTTAACGACTCACCCAGGGCTGCCGGGAGCCCTTCTCCGCCTGCAGGGACGGCATGCGGCACCATCCCACACATCTCAGCCATGCTCCCCACAGGAGGGCAGGACTCCTACAGCCGGCTCCCTCCCCTTCCCGGAATCCTCATGGTGTGAACCGGGGCAGGACCAGGGGAGCTACCTCACTGCCCACCGGCTTTGGCTACAGGCTGGATGAGCTCCTAGCAGGCCCTCTTGAACAACTCGGGGGGCCACGATTGTGAGTTCAATCCTTGAGGGGGCCATTTAGGGATCTGGGGCAAAAATTGGGGATTGGTCCTGCTTTGAGCAGGGAGTTGGACTAGATGACCTCCTGAGGTCCCTTCCAACCCTGATGTTCTATGATTCTATGAACTCCTGCTGGTAGACTCAAGAACAAAGGGCCTCGCGGGTGAAAGCCCTCACGGCTTGATGGGCATCTGCCACAAAGGGACATCAGACAGGGGCAAGTCTAACTCTAGGCAAACTAGGCAGCTAGCCAGGCTAGCAGATTTCTGGGCAGCTGCCTAGGGCTCCCCTTCATCATGACGGAGGGGCAGCTGAGCCACATTGGAGCATGTGGTAAACTTGAGGGAGCTGGTGTGCTAGCTCACAACGCCACTCAAGTTTGGCCCCCTACACCGGAGTCATATTTGGCAGACAGCCCCCCTTCCCCGCCCCCACATCCCAGCTCCAGACCCCCCTCAAACTCTGGGGCACATCCCCCATCTGGATCATAGACTTGCAGCTGGAGCCTGTCACTACGCCCCCTTCTGCCCAGCGAAAGGAGAGGAGAAAAGAGTCGTTCTGCCTCTTCCTTGGCATGGGCCTCAGGCAACACCCAGGAGCAAGTGGGGAGGACAAGTCTGAAATTAGGGTCACACCAGGATATTACAGGATCTAGGGCTTCCCTGCCACAGAAACACCAGACACTCTAGTCAATGGTGACCATGCCCTGTCCCCTCCCAGAATGAGACATGGCTGGGGCTGCCAGCCATCGCAGTCAGGAGGGGAAAGGATCCAGTCCGCCACAGGAAACCTCCTTGCTTCAGCTTGTCAAGAAGCATCCTTACTGCTAACTTCTCACCTTGTCCCTGGAACACTCCCCAGGCTCTCTACCTTCTGCTAGGCAATTAGCAAGTTAACAAGGGCCTAATTGTTTAACCCCTGCTTATTTGTACAAGGCCCCCGCTGAGATCAGGGCCCATTGTGCTAGGCACTCTAGGGACACAGAGCGAGAGACAGTCCCTGCCCAAAACAGACGAGACAAACACGGGACAGGAAACTGAGGCTTGGAGGGGGGCTGTGACTTGGCCAAGCTCAGTGGCTAAGCCCAAACCCAGGTCTCCTGAGTCCCTGTCCAGTGCCCTGTCCACTAGCCCACGCTGGCTCCTTTTATGCAACGCTGCCCCTTTATTCTCCCTTGCTACCGCTGGCGAGTTCCTTCCAAGTACGTTAGTTAAACGTCTGTGGGCCACATTGTGTGTCTAACTTGGCTGAGCCCGGACCACGCTCATCACCATAGGATCTGAAGGCCAGTTTCTGCCCAGTTACCACGCTGAGTAACACCGTCTCGGCCGGCGGCCCTGTTGGCAGTAAGGGGCTGTTCGGCGTGCACCCAGGCACACGTGTGCTCCTCTGGGGCGCGGGGACCATCCCCCGGCGTCAGTGGGAACAGTAACCGGGGCTGAGCTCCCTCCAGCTCTGGGTGCCCGGAACCAGGGCTGAGATGCCCACAGGCCACGAGGCGGGTGTGACACTGTATAGAACATGGGAGACGCTTTATGTTACGGTTTGTCAGGTCTGATAATCTTATGTATATGTTTGTATCCCCTTTGTATTATGAGTTATAGATATGTAGGGCTTATCTGTATTTCCAAACTTGTGCCATGTTCTGGGTGACATCGCCAGACAGGCTGGCATCGGCACTGTCTAGCCTGTTCGATGACCTATCACAGGTCATCAGCAGTACGATGAACCCATGGAAAGGAACCAGGGAATGATACCTTATGAGTCAGCAAGACATGTAGGGGCAGGCCTGGGCACAGAACTCTAAGGCTTTTCCATGTTTGTGTTTGGGACACAGGAAGTACCAGCCACATGGCCAGAAGAATATCAACGGCAGCTGCGTCACGTCCCTTTTGTCTTCATTCCTGCCTTCCCTGGCGCAGCCACCACCGACCTGCCAACGGACACCTGGACCCTGCCCCTTCCCCAAGGCCCCCGCATCCCTCCTCCTCGGGGCAGGGGAGTGAGGAGGGAACACAGCAAGCCAGGGGTAGGCGGGAGGGTCTGGCGGGGGAGTGAGGTGGCTTGCTCGGCCATGTGCTCAGCCCAGTGGCTCGATGGGGTGGCCTAACGTGGCTGGGGTGAGCAGGCTGTGGGGCTCCCCCAGGTGCAGTGGGGCCCTCAGGGCTCCTCCTGTTACGGGGGTTCAGGGCTCTGCCGTGCATGGGGGCAGGGCCTCGGGTGGAAGAGGCGCAGCCAGTGGGCTAGATTCCCCAAAGCGGGGATTCACCCGCCACCCATGTTCTTACCTCTGGGGTAACTTTTCTAGAAATAAAGCTCTGAACAAAGGAGTGAATGACCCATCTAAGCTGTGGACGTGTTCCAGAAGGACTTTCAAGCCAGCAAACTCACCAACACTGCTAAGAACCTGATATACGGACTTTGAAATCTTATGTGTCTGATTGCTTTGCTATTTAACAAGTCTCTTCTGGTGCTTTCTTTTTTTTCTTTATAATAAACCTTTAGTTTTAGACGCTAAAGGATTGGCTGGCAGCGTGGGATTTTGGGTAAGATCCAAATTAATATTGACCTGGTAACGTGGCTGACTGGCTTAGGTGCTGATTGGGAGCCAGAGAAGTGGAATGTAATAAAGAGGGCTGTGTGATTTCTTTTCTTCTTTTTTGCTTCTTGCTAACCAGTGTGGGGGATCAGGAGCACAGTTTGTGGCTGGTTGGTGAGTCTAACTTCAGAGTTAACCACCAGTCTTTGGGAGAATCTGCAGATGGTTCTCCTTTTCGCAGCCTGCCCTGACCTTGGCATTTTCAGTGAGGGCTGCCCCGGGCCACAGCAGGGGCTCACCCTACACCAATCCATGTCGCTACGTGAAGTGTCTGGTGATGCCCTATTTGTTTTTTAAATCACAGCAAGACAAAAAAAAATCCATGAACAAGCCATTCATAAAGCAGCAGCCGCAATGTGGGGGGAGGAAGGGTGGTACCCTTCAAGGACAGTAGTGTCTGGGGTGAATCCATGCCCCAACATTGGGCTAAACTCTCGCGGGAACAAGCCAAGCCAGACTCAGAGCCTAAGAATCCGTAGCCAGCTCCTGCCACCCCTGAACACATGGCTCTGCACGGCCTCCACTGGTACCATAGGAGCGCTAGGGGAATCCCTGCTCCTAAATCCAAGGCCGCGCAGAATTGTCGACCCATGCCAGCGTCACCCATAGGAGTAATTCCTCGCAGCTCTGGCCTTTGCCTCCGGGAACCCAGCTAATCAACCGCCCCCAGGACCAGGCTGCCTCCCAGACCGGCGTCTGCCTGAGCCTCTCTCCAAACCTTGACGGAATCCATCAGTCAGCGACGGGGTGAGCATGCGGCTGACAACAGCCAAACACACCAGCTCTGAGCGAGCAGTTCCTGTAATACCCTGGGTGCTGCGCTCTGTTCCTTTCAGTGACGTATGACCAGGACTGCTGAACGTCAGAGCACAGGGGAAAGAGACGGGGGAGCAGACAATGCAGGCAGCAGGTAGCCCCCTGGGCCGTGCCCCCTCACCATGAACCATCTCCCAAACCCACAGGCAAGCCTCAGAGAATCTTGCCCTTGTTCTCGACAGAGACATCTTGAGTGCATGGCTAACAGGGGCCAGGGGAGGGCTTGCTGACCATGACCCGAGCAGCTAGGGGAAGGCCCAGCTACCCGCCACGCCTCCTTTCAAAGGGGTCCCCAGCAGGGGGAGTCCCAGAGCTAATTCCTGCCCTGCTGGAATGAGGAAAAGAGGCGACAGCTGCTGGGGGAGACCCTGGCTGTCCCAGCGGCATTTGCACCGGTGGCAGGATCGGGGAGCCATGAGATCTGGGCTCTAGGCCTGGCGCTGCGGCCCCAGGCCGGTCACACTGCACCGCTCTATAGCGCGTCGCCCCGTTGGGAACTATTCCCCACCTTTGTAAAAGCCTCTAAGCACCCGGGATGAGCAAATTCCATCCAAAGGCCCAGGCTGCTCATTAGCAGCAAAGGGGACGAGCCCCTTGGGCAGCTGGGCGGCCCTGGAGAGCTCCTGCTGGCCAGGACTTTGTCAGCCTTGGCCCTTTTCTAAGGGGAAAGCCTCTCGCATTGCAGGAGCTCAGCCTGGGGCGCAAAGCGCAGCAATTACCTCATCAGAGCCCCCTGCGGCCGCTTTGCGCCTGCGCCTCTTGCGCGATTAATTCCCTCCAGCTCGTCAGACGGCCCGCTGAAAATAGCAAATTGCGATGGACTTCAGGCGCCGGGGCCGGGACTCTCCACTCCTGCCTTGTTGCTGCCACCGTGTGGCCACATCCCAGAACTGCGGGTGAAGAAAGTGTCGTGCCCCCCCCCCCCCGGGGAACTGCAGCGTTTTTGACCACACAGCTGTGACTGTGGTAAAGTCGGACACCGGGGATGGAGAGTTTGAGGCCGCAGGCGCTGAGGTGGCAGCCCGAGCTGCGGCTGAGCGGGAAGAGGGTTGATTCAGACCTGTAAAAGCCCAGACAGACTTAACAGCTTCTGCTGGCGTGAAAATTCTGATTCGGGCTGGTCTCCGCAGGAAAGAAAACGCTGGGGCCGGCCCCTCTGCTGGTGCAAACCAGTGCAGCTCCATTGACTTCAAAGGAGCCACACTGATTTACGCTGGCTGCAAATCTAGCCCCATAACTTCCAAGATTAAGGACCTGCCGCTTCTCATCGCTATCTCCAACTTTATACTCCTTGCTCCAGCCACTGCTAAGCAAAGCAAGACTGGACCTTAGCAGCCCTGGGACAGGAGGCCCAGAGAACCCAGCCTGCTCCTGACAGGTTTGCTGGCAATTCAATAGCTTGGGTGCCTCCCCGGGAGTCAGTTCTAAAGCAGTTCACCCAGGGCAGAAGCCCTTCAGATAAGCTGCAAGCCCATGCTCTCTGCCTTTACAGAGGGGCCAATGGCAGGCCCTGACCCCCGTGGTTGGGGTTCTCCGCCACCGTCTTGCCTGTGGCAAGATTGCTCCATCAAACCCAATCACTCTAACAGCGTGTTCCCCCTTGTGCAACATGAGAAGTGGGGCTCTGCCACTCCTTTAGTGCTTTGAGATCCACTGATGACAGGCACTTAGAATTGCAGCTGGGCTCCCCAGCCACCTGTGTTTTGCAGGGCGAACCAATCTCACACCGTTCAGACCCATGTAAACGGCTTCCCCAGCACCTGGCCCCTAGTCGCCCCTCTGCCAGCACCGCGCAAGCTGAAGCAAATCACATCAGCCGCACAGCTTGGCCTTCAGCCACGGGGAGATTAGCCCCACAGCTCCCTCAGCCCGGGGACCCGCCCTCCTTGGAAAGCGCCTAGCCCAGCATGAAGAGACAAGTCCAGCCTCGCCAGGCTGCCACGGAAGAGACGCCATTTTCATTAAAAAACTAGAACAATACATTAACGTGGCAGACATTAACTGGTTTAAAACTGGCTAAATGATAGGCGTCAAAATGGAACCGGAACCAGAGCATTGTCTTCCAGCGGGTTTGTTTCCTGTGGGGTCCCGCCGGGATCAGGTCTTGGCCCTACGGCTATTTACCATCTTTATCAATGACCTGGAAGAGAAGTTAAAATCATCACTGATACAGTCTGCAGCTGACAGGCCAGTGGGGGGAGCGGTGAATGATGAAGAGGGCAGGTAACTGCTGATCACCGTGGTCCCTTCTGGCCTTGGACTCCATGAAGCAAACAGAGGAGCCCTGGAGCAGGGGCTCAGACTAGCTTAAGGGCGTGAAAGTGCCTCACACATTCACTGGTCAAGAGGGAACCGCAGTTCCCAGTAACCCCGGGGGCGGAGTGGCTTGATCCTTCACCACTAACTCCATCCAGGCAGAGCAAAGCCTTTGGTGAACCTTCTAACCTCCAGCCGCCCCTGGGAGGTCAGCGCTAGCCCCACTTACGCACAGGTTAAACAGACAAGCCAAAGCCACAGAACCTGGGCCAGGAATGGGATCCGGGAGGCTCACCCCCCTCAGCCTTTTGGTCAAAGCTCTAGGCTTTCCTGCCATGCTTTTCAAAGCTACCCCTATTTTGGAAGCAGAGATGAGGGCTGGAGAATGGAAAGGAGCTAACAGGGCCTCGGCCTTAGCAACCAGTCAGATCCACAGCCTAACGCAGACAAGGCCCCGTGTAATCCACAATTCCTCAGCTAGGGAATGCACCCCCTGTCCCATTGATCTGTGCTCCAGTGGAATTAAGCTTCTAGCGCTGATGGTTTGAAACATAAAGGCGAGCCTGGCGACAGCAGACAGCTCTGCAGAGACAGCAAGGGCTGGAGGCAGAGGAAGGCTATCACAGACGGCAGAGCTGTGGAGGGGAAGGCTCTTGCACCAGGGAAGAGTATAAAAATATTGTTCGGGCATGCAGGAGTGAAATCAGGAAGGCCAAATCACACCTGGAGTTGCAGCTAGCAACAGATGTTAAGAGTAACAAGAAGGGTTTCTTCAGGTATGTTAGCAACAAGAAGAAAGTGTGGGCCCCTTACTGAATGAGGGAGGAAACCTAGTGACAGAGGATGTGGAAAAAGCTAATGTACTCAATGCTTTTTTTGCCTCTGTCTTCACAAAGAAGGTCAGCTCCCAGATTACTGCACTGGGCAGCACAGCACGGAGAGGAGGTGACCAGTCCTCTGGAGAAAGAAGTGGTTCGGGACTATTTAGAAAAGCTGGACGAGCACAAGTCCATGGGGCCGGATGCGTTGCGTCCGAGAGTGCTAAAGGAGTTGGCGGATGTGATTGCAGAGCCATTGGCCATTACCTTGAAAACTCATGGTTATCGGGGGAAGTCCCGGATGACTGGAAAAAGGCTAATGTAGCGCCCATCTTTAAAAAAGGGAAGAAGGAGGATCCTGGGAACTACAGGCCAGTCAGCCTCACCTCAGTCCCTGGAAAAATCATGGAGCAGGTCCTCAAGGAATCAATTCTGAAGCACTTAGAGGAGAGGAAAGTGATCAGGAACAGTCAGCATGGATTCACCAAGGGCAAGTCATGCCTGACTAATCTAATTGCCTTCTATGACGAGATAACTGGCTCTGTGGATGAAGGGAAAGCAGTGGACGTGTTGTTCCTTGACTTTAGCAAAGCTTTTGACATGGTCTCCCACAGTATTCTTGTCAGCAAGTTAAAGAAGTATGGGCTGGATGAATGGACGATAAGGTGGATAGAAAGCTGGCTAGATTGTCGGGCTCAATGGGTAGTGATCAATGGCTCCATGTCTAGTTGGCAGCCGATATCAAGCGGAGTGCCCCAAGGGTCAGTCCTGGGGCCGGTTTTGTTCAATATCTTCATTAATGATCTGGATGGTGTGGATTGCACCCTCAGCAAGTTTGCAAATGACACTAAACTGGGAGGAGAGGTAGATACGCTGGAGAGTAGGGATAGGATACAGAGGGACCTAGACAAATTGGAGGATAGGGCAAAAAGAAATCTGATGAGGTTCAACAAGGACACGGAAGAATCCCATGCACCGCTACAGACTAGGGACCGAATGGCTTGGCAGCAGTTCTGCAGAGAAGGACCTAGGGGTTACAGTGGACAAGAAGCTGGATATGAGGCAACAAGGGCACACTGTTGACAAGAAGGCCAATGGCATTTTGGGATGTATAAATAGGGACATTGCCAGCAGATCGAGGGACGTGATCGTTCCCCTCTATTCGACATTGGTGAGGCCTCATCTGGAGTACTGTGTCCAGTTTTGGGCCCCACACTACAAGAAGGATGTGGAAAAATTGGAAAAAGTCCAGCGGAGGGCAACAAAAATGGTTAGGGGATTGGAACACATGACTTATGAGGAGAGGCTGAGGGAAATGGGATTGTTTAGTCTGCAGAAGAGAAGAATGAGGGGGGATTTGATAGCTGCTTTCAACGACCTGAAAGGTGGTTCCAAAGAGGATGGCTCTAGACTGTTCTCAGTGGTACCAGATGACAGAAGAAGGAGTAATGGTGTCAAGTTGCAGTGGGGGAGGGTTAGGTTGGATATTAGGAAAAACTTTTTCACTAGGAGGGTGGTGAAACACTGGAATGCGTTACCTAGGGAGGTGCTGGAATCTCCTTCCTTAGAAGTTTTTAAGGTCAGGCTTGACAAAGCCCTGGTTGGGATGATTTAGTAGGGGATTGGTCCTGCTTTGAGCAGGGGGTTGGAGTAGATGACCTCCTGAGGTCCCTTCCAACCCTGATATTCTATGATTCTATGATCTAGCAGAGAAAGGAGGCTCACGCTTGGTGATCAGATCAGGGATGTGGCCAAGCGGACGGGCTGGTGCAAGTTTCAGGAGGTTTTTAAAAACAAGGGGGATGAAGTGGATCTGGAGGGGCCAGGGGGAGCTAGCCAAGAAGTTTGGGGTGGGGGTGACTGAAGGAGGCCGACTGGAGCTTACAGAACAGTAATTCAGGGACATAATGGCAGCTTGGGCTGGATTTGCTTTTTTAGTGACCGGGACTTGTTGGGAAGGTTCGTGCTGTAGCCAACAGCCCCCAGCTTTGCCTGCCCCAGTGCTGCCGATTCCCCCGCGGTACCGGACGGGGAGCAGAGATCACTGACACCCCAGCCCAGCAGCCACACGCCTGGCAGGCAGCTCATCCTGGGGGCCGCGGCGGAGCTGGCTTGCGACACCAGGCACTCTAGTCTCTCTGGTTCATGAGGAACTCATTGCTTTCCCCGCACTGCACTGGGCAGACTCTCCCTTGAAGCAGCCAGGTCAGAGCTGGGGTTGAGCAACTGAGGGGACAGGGGGGAATAAAAATATGTTTTTCCTTCCACCAGCAACGAGTTCAACCTTTCCGAGAAGCAGCACCAGAAATGTGTACAGAGACCAGGCACCCCGGCGACTTTAGGAAGCATCATTAATCCATCACTTGAAAGCAGAAAGACACTATGGCCAAGGGGGAAGAAGGGCAGGGTTCACCCCTATAAGTGGCTAGGTATTTTTCTGACACCTGTTTAAAAATAAATGACTCCCCAGCTTCCCACCTGCCCTGCAGCGAGAAGTGCATTTCTTAAGCCCATTGATGGGCGGGGGCACCAGCGTTAGAAGCAGCCGTAGGTCAGACTGAAAGCGAAGCACCTGTCAAGGCGGGATTGGGTGTCTTCTCTCACGAGCACACGGGCGCTGGAGAAGCTCGTGGGTTGGGGAGGAAGTGGCATCTATTGGGTTAAAGCGCAGGGCAGCGAGCATTATCCAATTAGGTGCTAACACCGTCAGACCCAGACCGCAAACTCTGAGGGAGGGACCATCTTTGTTCTGGGTCTGTACAGCGCCGAGCGCAATGAAGTCCCGATCCATCACTGAGGCTCCTAGGCATTCCTGCAATACACAACCAACCTCAAAACACACAGGGCCCACGCCTGCCTTTCTGCCACGCCAGGAGTCCTGACTCCCAAGCCCTGCCCTCACCTCTAGGGCACACTGCTTCTCAACCCAGGGGCAAGTTTGAATAGGAACATTTCGTTCAGACCAGCTAGGAAAGGCGCTGCAGAAGGCTCGGTTTGTGGCTGAAGGAACTGGAACCGAGCCTGGTTCTCAGCTGCACGAACACAGATTGCACGGGAGAGTTAGAAGAGCCCTGGTACCCAGACAGCGCCATGATGGGCACCCTAAAGATACCCAAAGAAGAGAAAATATTGTTAGATGTATTATTCTGTGCTACAATTTAAAAATTCATATTTGAAAAGCAGCTGCCCAGGGTAGTAAAACAAAGCCAACTGCTCTGGGTTAGTCTCCCAGCATTTCACAGGGCCCAAGAGACGCAGAAAAACATTCCAAATTAAACCAAGACATCTCCCCTCTTCAGCGATGAGCCACACTAGGGGTTATCAAAACTCGATTTATTCCAAATGTTAAAAGTTTACAGTTTCCTGCCTCTCTTCCCCACTCACCCTGCAAAATATTTTTAAATTCTTTTTTTCTTAAAAAAAAAAACAACAAAAACCAAAATTATTATATGAGCCATTGTACAATTTCCCTGTTCCCTCCCTGATATTGCTATAACTTAACATATAAAACAGTTCTTTGCAGAACCGCGGTTCTTATTCAAGGTGTTTGGAATGCAGCTGCAGAAGACAGAGTGGGAGAGGGGTAGATGGCCTGCCTAATTAGACACACACAATCATCCAAGGTACTAAATCAGGCTAGTTACTTTGAGTGATCTAATGCATAGTTGGAATTGGTTTTTCTTCCTCCTCTTCAAGGCCTATGTAGTAAATTAAAACCCTAACTGGGGGGAGGGGAGGGCACAAAAGAGTACAAACAAAAAGCCAACAACAAAACCGTTCTCTTGCTGAAAGTCTCCAAAGCCGACGGATACAGGGAGTGAAGACCGGCTGTTGCAATTCTAAAAGCAGGTGGACACAAGAGGGAGTTCAGTGATGTGAAACCATGCCTCTTCCTAGCTCTCGTCTGCATCCGCTAGGGAAATGGAACGATTTGACTAGACAAATGATTTGCTCAAAACTTCACCCACCTGCAGGGTTTAGTCTAAGACAATGTATTCAAATGCAACTGTCCGGGGTTGCTCTTCGAAAGTGGTCTGATTTGCAAAGGTCTTGAGCGCTCCCAACTTCCAAGGGAACTCCAGATCGCTCAGCATTTTGCAGCTAAAACCGAGGCCAGCTACTTAAGAACTTAAACAAGGATCTCAGAGACTGACTTCAGAGACTCCCGGTTGAGGAGTTGGGCCTGAGTCACAGTTCAGGTGACATTAGAAAACCCCCCAGGAGAGACCAGAACACTTCCTCCCACCTATCTGCCCTACACCCCTCCCCAGGTTAGATCCTCTGCCTCTGGACCTTACGCTGCTCTGAGAGGCATGTCCGCTGTGATCACACCGGCTAGCAAATCACGCAAGCAGAGGGAAGGAGCTGGGGGACGGATGGCCGGCCTCGGATATCTACAGTAAAAAGAGACTCGGCCAACAGATACATAAAAGTGACTCAAATCACACGAGGCCCACGGGAGAGCGCTAAGGAAATGGGAGATGGGGAAGACAGGGACTGGGGGATTTGGCTTTCGGGTGCTGTGGCCTTAAAAAGTTTGAGACACCCAAGTCCTGTTGCATATAAAGGGGAATGCCAGCGTGGCTGGGCCCGGAATTGTTTAAAATGGTGGGGAACCCACTTTGCCATCACGCTGGTAAATCAGCTTCGGGGTGACCAAGCGGGGAGGAAGAGGAGGAGGAGGAAGTGAGCCCTGAATACACCAGCAAAGCCGCACGCTTCCAGAGGGGAAAGGTGTCTCTGAAAAGCCACACTCCAGCCATGCAGACTCTGCCCCTAGGATTAGAGTAAGAGGCAGCTGGTGTCAGCTGGGGGGCTTCCCCCCACAACTCTGCAGACAAATCAGAAGGTCTCAGGAAACTACCAGAGGCCAGTCTCCCAAACCCCACCCCTGAGCCACTCGGGTGGGGGGGGCGTCCCCAGCGTTACTGCTGCACAATGCTGCGTCATCAACTCTGCTCCTTTTCTCTGGCCAGCAAGACGGTGTGCTGCCCCCCACTGGACACAGACAGGACGACGCGATTCTCCAGCTGCTTGCCAGTCATCTCCACGGGGCTCCAGACGTCCTCCTCTTCCCCTGTGCCCAGCTGGTAGTTGGTGCCCATGCCCCAAGCAAACGCTTGCCCTGAAGACAGACAGGGACAGACGCTGATTGCCCATCCAACGCTGGAGACCGTGCTGCGTGCCCAGAACACGGACAGATCCGAGCGGGTTCCTGGGGCGAGGAGGGGAAGTGGCTTTCGAACCCAGCACTCGGGCGCGGGCAGAGTGTTAGCTTCCTGTGAGTACTCGTGTTGCCAGGACTCAGCCCTGCGGATGCTCCAGGGAACGGCGAGGCCGAGACTCCAGATTAATACTGGCTTTTCTTCACATGAAGGCTCCATTCATAAAGGGTAACTAAGTGAACCAGAGGTGGTTTCATATGTGGTTAATCAATTGCTGGGGGGATCCAATAGGCAGCTTGGAGCCACTTCTAACACCCAGTGCGCATGTCCAGTTTCCCCATTGACCCTTTATAAACAGCGCCTTCACAGAAAGATATTTTTGCAGCGTTTGCCCAGCTCGAACTGCGTGCAAACGGCATGCAGTGCCAGGGTTCCCACCACGCACCACCAGGGGCTGTTCTGCAGGGGGACTGGATTAGTAACAGGATATGGAGTCTTTCCCCTCTAGGTCGGTGGTTCTAATCCAGGCCAGGCAGGGTTGTTATTAACCTTGTTGGCTGACGGCTGGGGAGCTGGGGGTATGTAGCAATTCGACTGTCTCAGTCTCGGCTCCCCGCATACTGGTGTCTATCCTGCAAAGATCTGCCTTGCCCACCCTCAGCACGATGGGTCAGGATTGCGTGGGTCTCCTCCCCTCACCCCCACCCTTCTCCCGGGGGTCTGTGGATCAAGCCTCGGGCCCAGCGGGCGGGTGGGAAAGCCCATAGCTTCCCTGGCTTGAGGATTTTAGCCTGCGGGGCTGTCACAGCCCATCGCTGCTTGCCAGCCAGGAAGGGACTGGTATTAGCTGCATTCCTGGCACCCAAACGGAGGCGCTAACTGACTAGGCTCCATAGTCGCGTGTTACCCACAGAGCCACCCCCTCCACTTACCTTCCTGGGTAACAGCATAGCCAACAGACGCCCCGCAGGCAATGGAGGAGACGCTTGGCAGCTCCGGGATGAGGGTGGGCATGCTCTTCTCTTCTGCCCCTTCTCCAAGCCCTAACCGGCCGTACTCTGCCCTGCCCAGGCTGTAGGCTTTCCCTGGCACAGGTAGGAAATGCAAAAGACACATTATTCCTCGGGAGCCAAGACCACCCCGGATGCATAGAATTTACATCACTCGGGTACCTACCTCGGTCACCCCACATACGTCCGGCCCCCTGCCAGTCAGATCTGGCTAATCTCAGGCATTATTCCTTCCCCGAATTGCCCTGTGTGGAACCCAGCAGCCTGCAGACCGCTCCAGGCCAGCAGCATGCAAACTGAGCCATGGTGAGAGGACACAAGATGGAGACCGACACCCCGCTTAGATACCAGGGTCCAAAGCGAAGAAGTTGCTCCTGATTCCCATATTTGCTCAGCCCCGTCCCACCCCCACTGCCTGCTAGGGAGAGACGAGCTGCATTCTCGGGACATGTGCAACCGGAGTTAGCAGGAGGACTTCAGTCTTTGCTTGCGCTGAACATGGTCTTTTGGGGAAGGCCAAGGGCATGAAGCACTTGGGGGGGGGGGGGGAAGGGTCTGTGTGTCTGTATGGGCCTCACAAGCCCCCCATCAAGCTTCTTGCTCTCTGACACACAGATCCAGCCAAGCCAAGGCCCTCCTGCACTAGGAGCAGTTACTTATTTCTGGTTATTAGCAGCATCCATGAGCCTTTTGTGATTCTGTATGTAATGCAATCAACGTTGGGACTGCAGCATGGTGTCCTCTCATTTACCAGAGAGGTAGCGTGGTCTAGTGGATAGTGCACTGAACCGGCACTCTGGAGACCTGGGCTCTATTCCTGGTGACCTGGGCAAGTCCCGCAACTCCCTCCATCCCTCAGTTTCCCCACCTGTAAAATCGGGATAAGGACACTGACCTCCTTTGTAAAGCACTTGAGAGCTACAGGTGAAAAGTGTGACAGAAAAGCCAGGTGTGATTCCCACAACCTTGCTAGGAAAGAGACCGAAAAGTCCCCTTCACCATGGACTATGCTGAACATCCCAGCGGCAGCCACAACCCACGTACCAGCTCAGCAGAGAGAGCTGCCCATGACCTCATGAATGCCAAGGATCTTAGGCTCAACCGTCACCCCAATCCCAGTGCCCTGGCGCTGGGAGACAGCGGCCCAAAACCAAAGAACTGCGGACCCCTGCCCCCCTTTGGTTCACAAGCAGCTGCCCCACTCACCTTCCGAGTCCATGCATACCGTGTGGTGCTGGCCACCCGAAAACCCCACCCAGGACTTGGTGGAGTTCTTGAAGGATGTCAGATTCTGGGGAGCAAAGCAGGGCTCGGTGTCCTGCGTCCCTGCAAGGGGGGACAACGAAAGCCAAGGAAGTCAGAGACAGGTGAGCAGAAGCCCCGCCCGCAGCCGGCAGGTCACCCCCAAGCCCGCTGCAGGAGAACGGACGCACTACACCACGAGACTTAATCCACGGTGCTTAGCCTGGACGGGGACCATCAGGAGACAATCCAAGAATGTCCCACCTGTTCTGTATCCTGCAGCCGTTATTAAATGCACAGGCCCTGTGCCATGCAAAACCTCTGCTAAAACCAGTGGGCTTTTAGGAAAAAGAAAAGGAGTACTTGTGGCACCTTAGAGACTAACCAATTTATTTGAGCATGAGCTTTCGTGAGCTACAGCTCACTTCATCAGATACATACCGTGGAAACTGCAGCAGACTTTATATATACACAGAGAATATGAAACAATACCTCCTCCCACCCCACTGTCCTGCTGGTAATAGCTTATCTAAAGTAATCGTCAGGTTAGGCCATTTCCAGCACAAATCCAGGTTTTCTCACCCTCCACCCCCCCACACAAATTCACTCTCCTGCTGGTGATAGCCCATCCAAGGTGACAACTCTTTACACAATGTGCATGATAATGAAGTTAGGCCATTTCCTGCACAAATCCAGGTTCTCTCACTCCCTCACCCCCCTCCAAAAACCCACCCCCATACACACACAGACTCACTCTCCTGCTGGTAATAGCTCGTCCAAACTGACCACTCTCCAAGTTTAAATCCAAGTTAAACCAGAACATCTGGGGGGGGGGGGAGGAAAAAACAAGAGGAAATAGGCTACCTTGCATAATGACTTAGCCACTCCCAGTCTCTATTTAAGCCTAAATTAATAGTATCCAATTTGCAAATGAATTCCAATTCAGCAGTTTCTCGCTGGAGTCTGGATTTGAAGTTTTTTTGTTTTAAGATAGCGACCTTCATGTCTGTGATTGCGTGACCAGAGAGATTGAAGTGTTCTCCGACTGGTTTATGAATGTTATAATTCTTGACATCTGATTTGTGTCCATTTATTCTTTTACGTAGAGACTGTCCAGTTTGACCAATGTACATGGCAGAGGGGCATTGCTGGCACATGATGGCATAAATCACATTGGTGGATGTGCAGGTGAACGAGCCTCTGATAGTGTGGCTGATGTTATTAGGCCCTGTGATGGTGTCCCCTGAATAGATATGTGGGCACAATTGGCAACGGGCTTTGTTGCAAGGATAAGTTCCTGGGTTAGTGGTTCTGTTGTGTGGTATGTGGTTGTTGGTGAGTATTTGCTTCAGGTTGCGGGGCTGTCTGTAGGCAAGGACTGGCCTGTCTCCCAAGATTTGTGAGAGTGTTGGGTCATCCTTTAGGATAGGTTGTAGATCCTTAATAATGCGTTGGAGGGGTTTTAGTTGGGCTGTTACTCTGAAACCTGGGCTTTTAGGGTACACCTGGGAGGAAGGGGGTGCTTGACAAGAGCCTGGTACAGTAAGAAATGCCCAGAGAGAGTCACCTGCATTGCTTCCAAATACGTGCTCCTGGAGGTCCGAGGAGCTGAGAGCATCGGTGCCCAGATATGGGAACAGGCCACGTGTGGAGTTAGCAGCGCCGGAAGGAGCCTTCTCATCTATCCCAACTGTGCCCGGCTTCCTACCATGTCAGCGAGCAGGATGCAAGCAGGCCCCTTGCTTTAATGACACCTTTCTTCTGCCACCGGGACCGACCACGCACGGATGGGACAGAGCATTTAGCAGGGCACAGGACCTACCTACGCTGTGGGAGGGCCCGGCCTCGAACACCTTCTCGCATTGAATTCAATGGGAGCCGTGGGACAGCCCGAAAATTCAGCACTTTCTCAATGGACAGGTCCCTCTGAGGCGAGAAAGACCACCCGGCCCCTCTGCGGTCAGGGGCAGGGATACAGCCCACAGGGGAGCTATTAAAGATCCCAGCAGCCTGGCCACACCCGGACACTTTGGAAAGCGTTACACAAAGCCACAGCAGTGGGCGCGCCCGGCTTGCTGGGGCCCAGCTAGATAGTTTGGTGTTTTCCTTCATTAACCAATTACGCTCGACTCAATGCTTGAACAGCGGGGGCAGAGAGGAAGGCTGGTCCGTGGTCAAGGCGTTGGATGGGGCTCAGGAGGCCTGGATTCTTTCCCCAGCTCTGCTACACACTCCCCATGCGTGACCTTGGGCAAGTCACTTCGTCTCTCTGCACCCCACTTCCCCCTCGGTGAGACACCACTCCCTTTCTCCCCTCCGCTCAGGCGTCTACCTGGAGATTCTCTCACTGTGCACACGTACAGCACCTAGCGCGGAACACAGACAACACCTCACCCAGCTGGTGATAGTTCGAGAGGCCGAAGCCATAAACGTGGCCCTCCTGGGTGACGGCGAAGGTGAAGTATGCCCCGCAGAAGGCGTCCTGGAAGCGCACCCGGCCCTTGCCACTTCTCCCCTTGAGAGGGACACGCTGAGGCACGAGGAGTCGTTCTACACGGGAGACGAGAGAGCAGGCTGCAGCGAGGAGAGCCAGGCACAGGTGCCCTCCCCACAGACACATCGGGGGGGGGACGGGGACGACAAGCCTGGCTGGCCTTTCAAGTGCTTCAGTCAGTCAAGCACAGTGTCACTCCAAGCTGGACAGTGCCCCCTCTTGGGGCCTTAGTCTCCTGGCGCTCTGTGGGGTGGAAGTCCCTTCACAGGCTCATCCGTCAGCACCCAGCCCTCCCTTGCCCCACACCAGGGATCTGGAGACTGAACAACTCAAGCCGCTTGTCTAAAAAGAAACTTGGTAGCCCCCGCGGAGCCAGCACGGGGCTGCCCAATACCCTCTCCTCGCTGACAGAGGAGTCAGCTGGTATAAGAGAGACTTGCCCATGTGTCCTGCCCTCCGGCAGCGCTGCAAACCCACCCCCCTGCCTCTGATCTATCCCGTTTCATTGCCACCAAAGAGTCACTCAGCCAGCCCCCAGCAGGACAGGGCTGCCATCGAACCAGCTCATCTCCCCAGCTCGGGGCCGAGCGTGCCCACCTGTTACATGGGGGGGTGTAGCTCCCAAGGCAGGAGGGATCATCACCAACAGCACGTGCCAGGGAACTTAGCTCCGGCAAAAGCAGCCAGCTTGGCACCCTGGAGACTGCAGTCCAGCCAGCTTCTGCACCTCCCTACTCAGCGAGCCCACGTCCCAGCCTGGCTCGGGGAGGACATCAGTGTCTATAACCCCCCTAGCCCACAGTGTCCTAGCAGGTACTGGCTCAAGGGGCCCCACCAGCGCATATCCCCCTCGCGGCATGAAGAGCAACTCACGTAAGCCTTTCCTTCCTCCCCGGTTGGCAAAGAGCTCCGGCACCCTTCCCAGCTGGCCCTGCTCGCCACAACCGCATGTGTACAGGTCCCCGTCCACGGTCAGCAGCACTAAGTGATCGTTCCCTGCGGGGACAGAGAGAGGGCTAGCACCAGCCTTGGGACGCCGATCCCCGTGCTGCGTGCCCGCCCCTGGTACCCCTCCCCGGGGCCAGCAGCACGGCTGGGTAACACTGGAAGATTGCCGGAGAACAAGCCTTGCACGTCAAGTCCCATGCTAAAGCGTTGAGCGTTGAAGTCCCACGTTAAAGCGTACCAAGTATGAACTTGGTAAGAGGCCCTGGAGTTTTACGCCCTGCACTAACCCTGGACCAGCAAGAGGACAGTTTCTATTTGCATCTAATGCTAACTCCCTGTGTTATTTGCTCCCTTATCAACCACGAGCACCAAGCCACCTCTCCCATCTGACCCCAACCCACACATGGACATCAGCTGAGTCCTAACCACCCCCAAAACGGTGGCACCGGAAACATTACGACTAGAGTCACTGATGACTCCCCATCTACACCGTGGAAAAGTCCCTTACCTGCCCTGCCTCAGTTTCCCCACCCACGAGAGGGACAATACTCCTACTCCGCAAGGATTCGTTAGTTCACATTTGCAAAGTACTTGCAGAGAGGCTGCACCGAGAACCTATTATTATTAATGGCCAGACAGGGGTAAGACAGGAGGCGCGCACTGGGCTGGCGGAGGGGAGGGAACAGCCTTCTGCAGCTGGTAGAAAAAGATCAACTAACCCGGTTTATTCTGGGCCTGATTTTGTCAGGGCTGCTGGAGCAGGGTTAGCGGCTTGTCCGTCAGCCTGAGTCACCTGCGCACCGAGCCCTCGCTCACCTGAGACTATTTTAAGGACAGGCATATCTAGCTGCAGCGGTACTGGAAGGGCACTCTTCTTCATGGGCTCCAGCAAACCGATGACTCCATTGTTATCCTGGACGGAGAGAGAGACGTTGAGTGGCAGAGCCCGGGAAGACGCAGCAGAGCTCCCCGAGCCAGCACAGCTCGCATACCCGGAAAGAGCCCCAGAGGAAGACCCTGCCGTCCTCCGTCAGCGCTGCTGTGTGACTATCGCCGGCAGACACCTGCACCACCTTCTCCTGCAGCTCCACCAGCCCCGGGGTGGTCTCTGAGCCCTCCTCGGAGGTGTCGCGTCCCAGGGCACCTTCATCGTTGCAGCCAAAGGAGTAGATCTGGAAATGGAAACATCTCACGGTGGGAAAGGGGCCCAGAGCAAGGAGGACAAAGCCAGTGCAGGAGAACCCACCTGGCTCTAATGACCACACGCGTAGAGCAGCTGGCAGGGAGCTCAGCCACCAGCTCCCAGCCGAGGGGGATGCGTTAGCCTCAGAAGCCACAGTTGGAGGGTGAGGGAGGTCGCCCCTTTCATCTCAAAGCACTTTAAAAGTTAGAGGCTTACAAGGTCAAGGAAACAGTCACTGCTGGCGGGAGGAAGTCGACACGCCGCGGCGTACTGGTGAGGAAGGGGGAACTCTGGGCAAGGACTCGGGGCAAGCGCCCCCTCTCCTGGAAGGTATTAGGAGACCTTTAATGTCCCTGCTGGGCAGAAGGACCATGTGGTTTCCAAGATCTCACACAAGAGGATCTGCCTGGGGAGCACAGAGACAACTCTCTCTTGATGCTCTCTGAACCCGAGGACTAGATGACCTCCTGAGGTCCCTTCCAACCCTGATATTCTATGATCACAGAGCCGTCCCATGGCGCTGCTTACCACCGGGCCAGATGCAGTACAGCGTTAACAGCTGGAGTCGTACAGCAGCAGGTTCCCCCTGCACGGTTCATTTCAAAGCCAGGAATTTTACCAACTCACAGCTCCCTCGCTGCACGCCACAATCTGCTGCTCAGAGCGAGGGACCCCAGGACAGCCCCCTCCCGACACTCTAAGCGTCCAGGCTCTGACCAGAAGCTATGGAAGGTCAGAAGGCTGCAGAGTGAGATCACGGTAACGTGATGGCACTGTAATCAGAGAGACTCTGGAGCAAGGAACCTGTTTGAGGGGGAGGTTCCAAAGGGTTTTGACCCATTGCACAAGAACAGTAATTAAGACTGCGCTTTCAGTCCAACATCTCAGTCAATCTGCTCAACGAGTCACCTAAAGGAGCGTCCCCTCCCCCCATTCGATTTCATGTCCTCACTCCTTTCCCACGATCAGACTCGGATAAAGGTGCCGCAGACTCACTTTGCCCGTCTGGCTAAGGCAGACGGTGTGCATCCCCCCTGCTTCTGCCTGGACGATCTTCTCGGGCAGCTGCACCAGGGCTGGCCTCTTCCTTTCCATCACATCCTCTCCCAGGCCCAGCTGCCCGACGTCCCCCTGTCCCAGTGTCAGCACCAGGCCAGGTTCTGTCCGGTGTGAAGAATGGCAGACTGGAGCACAGGAGACAGAGGGGGAAAACACTTGATAAGCGAGAGGCCAGATTCACGCTCATGCAATATCATGGCAGTCAAGACGTCCTTCCCAAAGCTCCCAGAACAAGGGGCTGGCTCAGCAACAGACAGCTATTGTGCTGGCCTTCCCATTGCAACCTGCGCTGAGCTCATGAGACCGACAGTCCCTCGCACGAACCCCACGGGAGGGTTCATATTTAAGCAGCAGCATGTCTGGACTCCTGGGGTTCTCCTGCATCTGACTCACCGAAAGACCTTGGGCAAGTCAGCCCACGCCCTGCCTTGCTTCAGAGTCACCATCCATACAATGGGAATACAACTCCCCCTCCTCAAAGAATGGTGGAAGGATTCAGAGCAAGCTGCTTGCAGATCCTTGGGGGGCAGGGGCTCTAGAAGTGCTTGGCGTCTTTGTTATTTAGTCCAGAGTTTCTCAACCTCTTCGGGCTGGCCAGAGCTTATTCTACATCAACATTTTGACACAACTCTCCCCCCCGACTTACATCTATTATTAAAGCGAGAGTCAAAAAAAAAAAGCCCTAGCAATGTTAAGCCTGTATCGTTTCTTGGCGTGTGAAGGAGGTGTCGACAGAGAAGACTTGACTTTGAAGAGAAAGGCTGCGTGGGGAGTGAAATTATCTTTGCATGGATTGTTATTTAGTCTATCGCATGCCTGAATGCAATAAAAAAATAAAAGCCGTTCACATGTGGTTGGAGTGAAGAGTAAAGAAACCTGTCGCTTTGGGGCAGTATCACCCAGCGTTCTCGGAGGTCCTCAGTGTCCTCCACACAAACTGAACTAACCAACTCGAAAGCAACATAACCTCTAATCACAGCCTCCCAAGGCACAGCCAGAAGACCCTTTTCGTCCACAGAAACCTCCCAAGCATGAATTGAAAATGGGACCTTTTAAAAAAAAATTAAATTCTCCCGGCGTAAAGCAGAATTGCAAAGCACGAACTGCACCCTCACCATCTTCCCCTGTTGTTAACCGCACGCACAGTACAAACCAGAAGACAACCCAAGGTGTGCAGGGAGTCAAGCTCAGGGAAAAGGGCAATTTGCAGTACTGCACGCTTCTGGAAGATGCCATTTCTGATGCTGACCGGCAGCGAACACCCATTGAATGATAGGGAGCAATCAGAACCAGAAAAACTGCAGAACCGGGAGAGGAAAAGTCACTTTGGCCTTGTTCCCGATGGGATTTGCCCTAGTTGCAGCCATTGGTGTCCAGCAAAATGACACAGCTGCATCTGTTCAAACTCTAGTGTAGACAGACAAAGCCACGATCTACATCCATGGAGCAGTGATCCTAGTTCCACGCGGGGATAAACTGTACTGGCGCATATTGTGGCTTGAAACTGTCTACACTAGAGGTCGAACCAGTGCGGACACAGCGATGGCTGAAATTCTGGGCAAATCCTCATTGTAGACAAGGCCAAGAATTGTCAGACTGGATCAGACCGGTGGTCCATCTAGTCCAGCACCCTGTCTCTCACACCAGCCAGCCTCAATGTTTCAGAGGAAGGTGCAAAACCCTGAAAAAGCCACTTTACCTTTAATCTTCTTCCTCTCGGGAGACCCTTCTTCTGGTGTCGGGCTCTTCTTTGCAGCACGCTTTCCCGGCATATTGCTATAGAGCTAAACAATTGAAAACACTCCACGTTAAGACATGCACTAACCCAGAGTCTGGGAGAAAAGCAGGAAAATTGCAAAGCACAAGCTTTTAAAGGGACACTGTCAAGTTCTCCCCAGTCCTCTCTTTGCTAAATCACTGACACTGAAGTTTTGCAAGAGGCCTCTGGGAGATGAAAGTGAAGTGGGAGTTGGGTGTCTAATTACCTTAGCCCACTGTGAAAATCCCACTGTTACATTAAAACCACCTGGAATTTTTAGAATCTAATTTACTTTTCTCCATTCTACCCACTAATCCATCTCGGATGCAATTGTGAATTCCCAGAAAGTCAAAGCCCCCAACTGTTTCATGGCTCTATCTCCCAGAAACACTGCTTTCCAGTACCTCGCTACAGGAGAGGTCAGAGACACAATTAGTCCTTAGTCCTAAAAATACCCATTAGCCCATTACAACAGTCCGTGACTTGCGAAATATTGACATCTGAAAGCGTAAGAGGAGGAAGAGATGTTAAAGAAACAAACAGCCCGCTACTTCAAGAGTCTACTTCTGCTTTCTAGAATCATATTTTTTGTTATAATTTTATGGCCTGATCCTACAACCCTATCTAAAATGAGTGCAATCAGTGGTTCTCAACCAGAGGTCCGGGGCCCCCTGAGGGGCCAAGAGAAGGTTTCTGGGGGTCTGCCAAAATGAACCAGAGAGCAGGGCCAGCATTAGATTCACTGGGGCCCAGAGCAGGAAGCCAAAGCCTAAACAACTTAGCTTTGTGGGGCCCCCTGTGCCGTGGGGCCCTAGGCAACTGCTGTGCTTGATAAGCCCTAACACCGGTCCTGGTTTTTAATCTACTGGATATGCAGAAAAACACTTGTGGCACAGGTGGGCTGTGGCGTTTTTATAGCACGTTGGGGGGGGCCTCGGCCCAAAAAAGGTTGACAAGCCCTGAGTGCGATAAGACACACACAAGCAAGGGCTGTAAGAGGGAATCACTGGACTTTAACACCTTAACAAAAGCTTAAAGTGACACTTCAGGATTTTAGGCCCAACATTTAGGGTGCATTTGATGAGTTTTCTAAAACTGTATTTTTACAAATTTTCACAAAAATATTTGCTTAAAGAGGCCCAGGCAGAGCTGACACCTCAAACATTAGTTCAATCCTTGAGGGGGCCATTTGGGGCAAAAATTGGGGATTGGTCCTGCTTTGAGCAGGGGATTGGACTAGATGACCTCCTGAGGTCCCTTCCAACCCTGATATTCTATGATTCTATGATTGCAGTATTGTGCCGGCAGTAAGAAACTGACTAGAAATTCAAGTGAAAGTGGTTAGTCAGTTTTCATTGCCCAAGTTAAGCAAAAGGTAGAATGTAAACAATGAATAAAGGGTGAAAAGGAGATTCCGTTTTTCCGGTATTCTCGGTTTTAACAAAGTAAGATGTTATTAGAAATACAGGTGAAAAATAGAAGGTTTCAGTAAGATAATCATTTTATGCTGCATCCCCTTTCATGTTTGTAAAGTGTTTTGAGACCCCCAAGTATAAGGTTATATGTGCAAAGTGATATCCTCCAAGACACCGGCATTGCAATACAATACAGCACAATTTTAGCTCACTTGGTATCTTCCATGTAAAATTTGTTCTCAGTTTTATTAACCTGGCTATACGAGTTCCATGCACCACAAAAATCATGCCACCCACTGCTGAAATGCAGCTATACCTGGGGTGGAGCGTGGCCATAATGCTTTCTCCACAATGACCAATATTTGAAAAAAACTGCACAAAAGTAAAGAGGTTCAGATGAGATACGGAGAAATGCCCGAGTAATCCAAGCTTCAAAGGTGCAACCAGAAAGCGCAAGGCAATGTGCAAACCCCTCCGAGCTTTGCCCACATGCGGCGTCATTGCTGGGTGACACCCTTAGGAGTAGGCGGGCGAGGCAGTGTCTTTTCCTGCACCTCACGCACCTTGTCTGGCTAATATCCTGGGACCAACGAGGCCACAACAACCACCCCGCATCCAGCCCTGACAGCGCCACCCAGAGAATTACACGCCCCCCCCCCCACCCGCGTCCCAACCTGCAAACTCCCCCCGCCAGGAATTAAGGGCCTGATGGCCCCTCCTCCTCCCCCGCACGCTCCCCTCTGCAGGGAGTCAGGACAGGTCGGCGCCCACTAGCCCCCCGCGCGCGGCCCCGCACGCTGGCAAGGCGCGCGAGCTGCCCCCCGCTGCCCCGGGGTTTGAAATTCCCGCGCTGGGCCGGGCCCTGCCTGTCGCACGCTGCCGCAGCGCCGCGCCGGAGGACGGGGGGAGGGGGCTGCGCGAGCGGCTCCCGGGGAACGTTCGGAGCGCGGCCGGGGGCGGGGGGCGCGCGCGCGCGGGCTGACACTCGGCGTTCCACGCGTGGAACCTTCGGACACAGCCGCGCGGCGGCCACGTGGGGCCGGCCCAGGCCTCGGCCCCCCACCGGGGAGGGGGAGCCTGAGACCCAGGGGGCGGGGATCGGTGCATCCCCCCCAGCCCGGAGCCTCGCTTCCCCCCTGGCTACCCTGGGGCGAGCGGGGGGGGGGGAGGAGGACGGGAAGCGGCACCGGGGCTCTCACCTCCCTGCTGCTCCGCCACCCCGGCTGGCCCGCTCGGTCCTCTGTGCGCCCCCCCACCCCCCTGCAGCCGGAGCATGCGCGAGGAGCGCCCCAGCGCCTGCCTGCCGGCCTCCTGGGCGAGCGACAGAAAATGGTGCTAGCGACCCCTGCTGGCCACTGCGCGGAAAAGCCCCGGGGAGGGAGCTAGAAACCCCAGGAGTGGGGAGAAGTCGCGGTGAATTGGGGCCAGGGCAGGGGGGGCCGTGCGAAGTGCAACGGGCCCGGTCCTGCCCGCGCTCACCCCCGGCTGCAGCGTTGGGGGTCGGAGGCAATGTCAGTGGGACTCCTCGGCGTACGCAGCTTTGCAGGGTCTGGCGCTGTGTGCCCCAGTTCTGCAACTGGACCGGCAGACGGACCTCGCTGGAGAACCGCAGACAGACCCGAAGGTCCGCCCCAGCGGCGGGAGCTGCCTTGTGCAGATGCAATTGCAGCAGCGCGCAAATTCTGCGCACACGCTTAACTTTAGGCTCCAGCCACTGAACTCCACGGGACTCATCGCACACATGGCATGAAGCGCATGCCCAAGTGCTTACAGGGTGCACTGTGCACGTAACCAGTAACCACACCTCTACTGCAAAGAACTGACATTATTCAAAGGCGTATACTTTAAGAATTCAATTTTTGCGCCCTTGTTTTGCTTGTCAGATGTTTACCATTCTGTAACTTCTAATCAATGCCATTTGCCCAAGCCCAACGCCGCAGTCCCCAGGGCCCAAACACTGAAAGGGGACATCTCTCTCTCTTTTTATTTTTTTTAAATTGGAAACATTTACATTATTTTTATCATTCACAGTGCTGTAGAAATATGAACTAGTCCGCAAAACTGCCTTCTCTTGGCCCCAGTTTACTGAGAGGAGATTTGGCTATGGCGAGGTTAGATGGTGTCCCAACTCCGCTGTTAATGGCAGATCCATGAGGCAATTCCTGTTTCCTAACTCAGTGTTTTGTTCACTAGACCCGACTGCTTCCTTTGAGGCAAGAATGGAGTGTCTTACTATACTAATGCATTGTTTACACACGACAGGTTTGCAATGCCTGTGACTATCTATGCTTTAGGTTGGCTACAAGCAGCAGTTATGATCGGTAGGCTTTAGGGTTGTCTCAGTTGCTTCTTTTAGAACAAGTTCCTGTTCATTTGTTGCTTACGGATGACACAAGGGGAACAGCATGTTTCCTTCCCTCTCCACACCTTATGCAGAGCAGACGCTTATCCTTAGTAGCGCAGGAAGTCACACATGTAACTTTCCTTGCATAATGGGTGCCCTGTGTAACATCTTGCTGTGACAGTGACTCACATTAAAAAGTCATCTCCTTTACTATCCTGGTGCAAGACAAACTATAACCCTATCCCTGCACTGAGATCTTACAGCATAAAAATGGCATCTTTGAGGAAATCACAGTAATTTGGCTTATCATAGCCCATTTCTTTCCTAATCCTGTATAACAGTATTTTCCTGTCCGGATGGGGAAGAGGAAAGATGTGAAACAATTAGTGTAAGCATTTATTTCACAAGTGTTTGGGGTAAACTGTTCACCAGTTTTTGTGGCACAGCCTTACACTCCCCACAGCAAGCATTGCAATTGCCGGGCGAGTTCCCTTAAGGCTGTAAAATGTAGACCTGCACTGACAGCTTTTGTATGGAGTGGACTGATGCCCAGTGCTCAGAGTTGAAAACCACTTGGTCTAAACTGGTCATGAATACATTTAGGCTGGAAATTAAGATGTCCAACCATCGGAGGAGTGAGATTCTGCAGCAGCCTTCTAATAGAAGTGGAGCAAACAGCCTAACTAGTTTTAAGATAGATCTTGATAAAGTTATTAAAGGGATTATGACAGGACAAGGACTGAACTCAGTGACCCAGGAGATTCCTTCCAATCCCATGTTCCTGAGTCAAAATTCCTACCCCCGTTGATTACTGTGACATTGGCAAGTCATTTCTATGTCTCACTTCCCCCTAGTTCCGAAAATACGGGACTCACAGGAGACTCCAGTCTCACAGGAGTGTTGTGAGGATTAACTAACTCTGGTAAAATGCCTTGAGGCCTTTGGTAAGCAATAGAACAGCCCAAAGTCATATTAGTCATAATTCAATAGAAACGCAATATGTTCTAAAACTCAGCACAGAGGCTGTAGCAAGGATTGTCCAAACAGGTGTTCAGGCAACATGGCTCCATAACCTATTACACACATTTCAACTGCAGAGCTGAGTCATGCTTCACTTTAGGGCCATGTTCGCAGGTCTGTTGCAAAATGCCTTGCCTATTTAAAGGGAAGCCATTTTAATGCTCTGGCTGCACTGCAAATATTTAAGCATGATGCTACAATCTTCACATCTTCTAAGCAAATAAGAGCAGCATGTCAAATGTGTTAAGGAAGCACAATCTAGGACTAGGGCTTGGGCCTGGTTATGACATGATCAGACGCCTGCCTGCTTAAACACAGATTTTGTAATGTGGATGAATTGTCAGCACGGTTGAAAACCACTTTGCTCTATGTGATCTAAAGACAGCTACATGGCAGTGTGGAGAAAATATCGAGAAATGTTTCCTAGACTAGGCAGAGAAAACCAGCATAAATTGTGAGCCTTTGGGGCAGAAATCATCTTTTTGGCCTGTTTTTGTACAGCACCTAGCGCCATGGGGGCTTGGTCCATAACTAGGGCATCTAGGCAGTATGGCGCTACAAACAGAAAATCATATGCATGGAAGGAAACAGGTTTTAGACATCAATTTAAACATGAATACAATGAACCATGTAAAGCCTGCTGCACGGAAGTGGTCTTCAACTCTTTTCAGGTTTCTCCTGACAGTTCAGGTCCCCATGTAGTCAGGGCCTTTCAGCCATGGGTCCATCAGCTCCAAATCGGAGACAATCATAGTAGAGAACTTCCCCCTACTCTGCAACTAACTTTTGAGAGCCTGACTCCATGGAACTGCTGTGCCCTGAAGGTTTAAAATACACATTGGTTGAGCTTTGTATTACTGCATTTGGATGCCGTCTCAAGCCTCATCCGCATTACACATTAGCTTGGTAGTGGGTACTTTTGAGACATCCAAAGGAACTAAAAGAACACTCAGACCTACATTACCCTTGGTTCAAGCCAATGCTTTTAGGTTCCCTTCACCTTATAAAAGTCATTCCACAGAACGTTAGATTTAATAAATTCAGGTTTGCACAGCCCCGGTGATCAAATGACAACAAATACTAGGTCAATTTTCTGGTATATTTCACTTTGGACAATGTTACTTAGGTATCCCTACAAAATAGCCAGTTTATATTTCTGCCTCTCCTAGTAGCTTGCTAGTATCTTGGAACTTATCTTTAGCCTTGAGTACAGCATGGATGTCTTACCAGAATGTAGTTTGAACTATGCTAAGCTTTTGTTCACTTCAGCTCTCCAGTGTATTCTGCGTTCCTTAACATTTGGATTGTTTTCTAAGGAATGTTTTCCTCCTTTAAAGAGTCACTATCATGACAAAAACCCTATTTTTTTCTTACCCATCACTAAAATCTCAAGCTATTGAAACTTACTTTAAAGATTTAGTTTGCCCAAGTTTCATGTCATAACTACTCCTGTCGCTTATGAAGAGGATGGAAATTAGTTTCCATTGCTCATATAATGCATCAACAATTTGGTTACTCATACAGCAGGGGGATGGTCAAACCCTCACCAAAAACTATTTCATTCGAGTCATATAATGCCATAAGTATTCATGAGAGACAAGGTGGGTGAAGTCATATATTTTCTTGGACCAATTTCTGTTTGTGAGAGAGACAAGTGTTTGATCAACACAGAGCTCTTCTTCAGGCATTCATGGCATTTTACAGAGAAATAAAAATGTAGGTCTCGGTCACTTACAGTATTAGCAGAAATATTTTCATTAAGTATTACTAATGCTATGTTTTGTAACAAAAAGTTGGTAAACTCTACACTTTGGGTCTGATAATGACCTCTTAAAAGCTCACCCTGGGCAATCTGGTGGCTAGGAGCCCTATTAAGAAAGTTGCCAAGCAAGGTTGCTTCATAAATCCATCAACCACATCTGCTGGATTTTCATCAGCCAGTTTGGCATCAAGGAAGCCTCAGATTGGTCCATTTAGTCCTGACGAGTTGATACCACTGGAGATGAAAGAGTTAATCCCCAGACATCCAAGGACACAGGGAGAACCCAAGTGCATACAGCTATTTGTATGAAACACGAGAAGTCATCAGGTGTTCCTGAGTTTCACTCTGAGTGAATGGAACATTTAACCAGTCACGTCACTGAACGATAGATCAAGATCCAAGCACCACTGTTTAAAACCAATTCCTTTATTGGTCATACCACTGAACCCCTCAGTCAATGTCCATAAGATTCTTTATGAAGAAAAACTGCAGACTCTCCTTAATACAGTACACATGGGACCTTACCTCCCAACCTCCCACCCTCTCCTAGTACCTAAAATGCAGTCTGACCTGGATTGGGGAGCCCACTGGAACATTTCTATTTCTTTCCAGTTAACATCTCTGACTTTTTTCCTGTTTTACTAAAGCTGTGTCTAGACTAGGAGTATGGGTATGCTGTTAGAACACATCAGCTAGTGATCTACAAGTCCAGCGTAGAGACGGGCGAGCGGCAGACACCACTGATTCGGGTCGACTTAATGTACCATCTCGACACACACACACACACCATAAACCATATCTATTTTACGATGAGGTATGACGTGGCGCTGCCAAGCGAGGTCACTGCTACAGAAATAACACATTAAAATGATCACTTTGAAATATTTGCACGTTTCTGTCAGTTTAATGACTCCATGCATTATTTCAAGACATAAAATTGGATTTGTGACCTTAAAGCATCACAACAACCATTTAAAGGGTGAAATACACTCTAATAATAAATTTGTACAGGTATCATGGACATTTAGTAGCGCTGGTGACATTTCTAGTCAACATCACTATCTTGTTCACCATCATGATCTCTGTGGAGAGTGCATGGGTTACTGTTAAATACTATGCACTCTGCAATTGAGCGGCACCTTCTTTGAATGTCTTCTGAAGGATGATACTCACTGCTGACTGAATTATGTGCCTCTTTATCTATCAGCCAAAGGACAAATTCCTGCACCAACTGGGGCACAAAAGTAGCTGGTCTCTGAAAATTACAATCACCTGTCTTTGGATAATATTCTGAGGCTTTCACTTTGGCTATTTCAGACCGAAGGACTGAAGCAGCATTATACAAAACCACTTGTTCATTTGAAAGCCGATGATCAGGTTCACTCGCCGGAAGCCCATCCAAAAAACACTTGGATGATTTAAGGGCCTGCTTCACATTACTAGAAGCTTGGATAGCATCAGCTAATGTTACTGTGCTGCATAGAACAATGGTAGACTTGCCTTGTCCGTGCTGTCCATGGAATGAAATTGCAGACCCATAGTGTTTTACTAATCTTGCCTGTAATTTGCTACTGGAATAGCTTGCGGTTTCTATCTCTGAGGGAAGTAGGGCTTTGTATCTTTGAAGCAGCTTGGATAGGAGAAGAGCTTTCTTGTTGTCCATAAGATCATTGTCTATCTCTTCAATCAGCTGATAAAATGCAACGTCATAAGGTGACTATATTGTTGCAGTGCAACTTGATTGTTTTGCTTTAAGATTGGTTTTACTCAAGTAGGAAGAAATGCATGTTGAGTGATAAACGGCCTCCTTAGCAATCAAGTCTTCCACTGATACTCTGCGCATCATGTCAGCATCTCCTCTTTGAAGTGCTGCCTCCCTCAGATTGGCTGCTCTCTCAAATGTTCCTATTCTATGAAGTTTCTTGTCTTTCTTATGTGTTTTTCTTAGGCAAACAACGCAACAGGACCAATCGCTGGAGGATGTGCTTAAACCGGTGGCTACAGACTCGGATGAGCTTGCTGCTCTCTGATCAGATTCAGAGTTGGTTTTCCTCCCTGGGTTCAACATAACTCTGACATGTGTCAAATTCGACTTGCTTGTGTATTTCTGAAAGCGACCCCTGTGGTAGAGTATTGGTGACACAGTGTCTAAACTAAAAAACTCACCCAGTAGCCGCCAATACAATTCATCTCTCCTGGCTTCTGCTGCCAGCATCACAGAGTTCCGGCCAGCACTGGTGGCTTTTGACAGGTTTGCATTCTTTTGATTTTCTTGGCAAACAACACGTTTCAAAGTTTGTGGACAGTCTTTTTTTCTTTGATCTAAGCTTTAAGGGGCTTGTATCCTCCATGTCTTCACATACCGTAACTGCCCTGTAGAGGTAAAATTCCCAAAGTATATTGTTAGCATTACTCACCACTACCACCATTTTTCATTTTCTACAAGTATACAGACTTGTGCTAACTTGGATCTACGTTAATAGAAAAATTGCCAGTTTTGCTTAGTGAGCACTTGGACTGAAGCTCCACCGAAGCTGTGGATTGTCATCTCTAAGCCTAATACTGACCTGTGCGTAAGTGTCACTGAATAAAAAAAACTAATTTCTAGAATATTTCAAAGACTAGTACTGCACACATTTGCAATTACAGATTAAAACCTTCTGCCAGGCAGACTAGATGCTACATGGTATGTACACAAGCTTATTAATGAAGAAGCATTAAATTATGAATTCATACACATTTATATAAGATCGTCCATACTGGGTCGGACCAATGGTCCATCTGTGCCAGTATCCTGTCTCTGGCAGTAGCCAGTGCCAGATGCTTCAGAGGGAATGAACAGAACAGGGCAATTTCAAGTGATCCATCATCCCCTGTCCTCTAGTCCCAGCTTCCGGCAGTTTGGGGTTTAGGGACATCTGAAGCCTGAGGTTGTGTCCCTGACCATCTTGGATAATAGCCATTGATGGATGTAGACCCCACCTGAACTTATCTAATTCTTTTTTGAACTGTTATACTTTTAGCCTTTACAACATCCCATGGCAATGAGTTCCACAGGTTAACTGTACGTGTGTAAAGAAGTAATTTAAGCAGGTGACTCCTAGCTCTTGTGTTATGTGAAAGGGTAAATAATGCTTTCCTATTCACTCTCTCCACCCCATTTACGATTTTATAGACCTCGATCATATCCCCGCCTTAGTCATCTCTTTCCCAAGCTGAACAGACTGTCTTTTTAATCTCTCCTCATACGGAAACTGTTCCACCCCCATCATTTTTATTGTCCTCACCAATTCTAATGTAGCTTTTTAGAGATGGTGTGACCAGAACTACATGGGAGTACCAATGGAATGATATAGTGGCATGATGGTATTTTCTGTTTTATTATCTCTCCCTTTCATAGAATATCAGGGTTTGAAGGGACTAGTCCAACCCCCTGCTCAAAGCAGGACCAATCCCCAGTTTTTGCCCCGATCCCTAAATGGCCCCCTCAAGGATTGAACTCACAACCCTGGGTTTAGCAGGCCAAAGCTCAAACCACTGAGCTATCCCTCCCCCCTAGATTCCCAACATTTTGTTCGCTTTTTTGACTGTCACTGCACATTGAACAGATGTTTTCAAGATCTCTTTCTTGAGTAGTAACAGCTAATTTAGACCCTACCATTTTATATGTATAGTTGGGATTATTTTTTCCAATGTGCATTACTTTGCATTTATCAACACTGTATTGCATCTGCCATTTTGTCACTCCTTTTGAAATTCTGTGCAGTCTGCTTTGGACTTACCTATGTTCAGTAATTTTGTGTCATCTACAACTTTTGCCACCTACCTGTTCCAAACCATTTACCAATATGCTGAACAGCACAGGTCCCAGTACAGATCCCTGAGGAAACCCACTATTTATGTCTCACCACTGAACACTCATCATTTATTCCTACCCTTTGTTTTCTTTTAATCAGTTAAACGAAGAGGAGTCCAGTGGCACCTTAAAAACTAACAGATTTATTTGGGCTTAAGCTTTCGTGGGTAAAAAACCCCACTTATTCAGATATATCCACAAAAGCTTATGCCCAGATACATGTTTGTCTTTAAGGTGCCACCGGACCCCTGATTGTTTTTGTGGATACAGACTAACACAGCTACCCCTCTGATACTTTTAATCAGATACTGACCCACGAGAGGTCCCTCTCATTTATCCTATAGAACTGTAGAAGTGTAAGACTGGAAGTGGCCTCAAAAGTTCATCTAGTCCAGTCCCCTGCACTCAAGGGAGAATTACGTAATAGCTACACCATTCCTGACAGATGTTTGTCTGACCTGTTCTTAAAAACCTCCAATGATGGAGACTCCGCAACCTCCCTAGGCTTTCTGTTCCAGTGCTTAAACACCCTGACAGGACTGTTCCAATCTATACCCACCCTTACTGCAATTTAAGTCCATTGCTTCTTGTCCTAGCCTCAGAGATTGAAAACAATTTCTCATCCTTCCTCCTTGTAACCTTTTACATACTTGAAAACCGTTCTGTCCCCCGTCTTCTCTTCTTCAGACTGAACAAACCCAATTTTTTCGGTCTTTCCTCACAGGTTGTTTCCTAGACCTTTAATCAGTGTTGCTGCTCTGGACTTTCTCTAATTTGTTTAGATCTTTCCCTACCAGTGGTGCAGTTTGACACAATACTCCAGTTGAGGCCTTATCAGTATGGAGCAGAGCAGAAAACACTCCTGCTGATATATCCCAGAATGATGTTTGTTTTTGCAACATTGTTGGCTCATGTTTAGCCTGTTGTCCCCTGTAACACCCCCAGTACCCTTTCCCAGGCAGTCATTTCACATGTGTGCAATTGATCATTCCTTCCTAAGTGGAGTACTTTGCATTTTTCCTTATTGAATTTCATCTTCTATTTCAGACCATTTCTCCAAATCATTTTCAACCAAAGCACTTACAACCCTTCCCAGTTTGGTATCATCTGCAAACAAAGATATCGAATAGAACCGGCTCCAGGAGCAATCCCCGTAGGACTCCACTCAATGTGGCCTTCCAGCTTGACTGAACTACTCCTCCCTGGGAACAGTTTTCCCAACCACCATATGCACCCACCTCATAGGGGCGCTATCTACACTATATATGCTTAAGAGCCTTTGGTAAGGGACCTTGCCAAAGGCTTTCTGAAAGTCCAAGTACACTATATCTAGTGGATCACCTTTCTCCTTCAAAGAATTAATAGAGTGGTGCGGCATGATTTCCCTTTAGTAAAGTCCTGGTGACTCTTTCCCCCATAACGTGTATGTGACACAAATTTGTCCTTACCATAGTTTCAACCAACCTGCCTGGTACTGAAGTTAGGCTTGCTAACCTATAATTGCCAGCATCACCTCTGGAGACTTTAAAAAAAATAAGTCTAACTATCTTCCAGTCATGTGGTACAAAAGCGGATTTTAGTGATCTTTCCCTACTCACTCTTCAATCTGGGACAATTCTTCAGATCTGTTACCTAAAGAGGAATGGCTGGGGTGCACGGATCTCCCCTAAATCATCTGCAGTCAAAACCAACAAAATTCATTTAGCTTCTCTGCAATGGTCTGGTCTTCCTGGAGTACTCCTTTAGCACTTCAGGCTTCCCACTTCTGTACTTAAAAGAATCTATCTACTACTACTGGTACACAACCTTCACTGGGGGACTGGCCTGGTCAGCCAATTTCATTGGAAAAATCAGAGATATTCACCATTTTCACTTGATGTTAAGCAGCTTCATCATTCCTGATGAAATGATTCACCTATGCAAACCCAATAAAAGTCTTAATACGTTAGGTAGGTTAGATCCATAAATACCACACTACAATGTTGCAATGAACAGTAAAAACCAGAGTCAGGCCTGTTGAAGTGTTTCTGGAACTGTGCAAAATCTGACAATGTTGTAACTGTGTTAGTCCCAGGATATTGAAACAATGTAGATGAGGTCATTTTTCTTGGACCAACTTCTGTTAGTGAAAGAGAAGCTTTTGAGCTACACAAGCCTCATGTCAAGACTGTGTAGCTCAAAAGCTTGTCTGTTTCACCAAGCAGAAGCTGGACCAAGAAAAGGTTCTCTCACCTACCTCGTCTCAAAAATGAGACTTGTTTAGGTACCATTGTTTCACTCACCTACAGGCTAACAGCAATGCTTGACAACTCTACATCTAAATATAAGCTTTCAAATAATCTATGCTGTGGGTGAGTACATTAAACTCACTTTGGAGAACTGCCACACACTTAATGAGGCATATACTAAGCTGAATTGAAGCCTAGGCTGTATTTAGTGCAGTTTAACATATTTAGGCAATAGTCAATGGCATTTTTAGAATGTGTTATCCCAGGGGTTCTCAACCTCTCTCTTTTGGAGGCCTCCACAAAATGATATAAAAGTCCATGGTCCAGCTGTGCCACAATTGGTTTTCTGCACAAAAAAGCCAGGGCAAGCATTAAGGGGGAGCAAGTAAGGCAATTGCTTAGGGCCCCCACAAAGCTATGTTGCTCAGGCTTTGGCTTCAGCCCCACGTAGCATGGCTTCAGCTTTCTGCCTCGGGCCCCACCCAAGCAAGTAACTCTGGCCCTGCGTGGTGGCCCCTCTGAAACCTGCTCACAGCCCCCCCAGGAGGTATGGACCCCTGGTTGAGAACCACTGTGTTATCCAACATGGTGTAACACAACACCCATAACAATCCTTGTCTAGGCAAACCTGAGTTAAGTCTACACTGACTAAAGTAAGACATGCGACTCACCACGAGTAGTAGCAATTGTGGAAAATGTAGTGAAAGCAGGTTATAGAACAGGGTGAGCTGAAATGTTACACACACTTGAGTCCTCTCTATATCAATTTCCACCACTAATGCCACCAGTGGGATCTACACCTGGGGGTATCTGTGGCAGGGTGAATTGATTTAAATCAAGGCAATTTAAAGCATGATTTAAATCACTGATTTTAACCAATCTTTCCATTTGTATTTCAGTTATTTTCTAAAGAAAGTGGATATAACCATTAAAACCTGTTGATTTAAAACTAAATAGAAAAGCCTTTATGCCAGATTTGGTCCATCAGTTTTGCTAACTAGAACAGTACACGTAAACATGTATTTAAGCAATTATATAGCTTAAAATTCAGATTTTTAGTAATTTATAGTCCATTTTTAGTATGGCAAATGGTGGGTGATAAATTGCTTATTTACTAATTAACTTTATTCATGATTTGTGTCAAACTGCTTTAAAATGGCAACTGAAATTATTTTAACAAACACACAGAACAGCATACAAAATTTTTATTAAACAAACAAGCCGTTATTACAGTACATGACCTATTGTGCCATATCTATAAAGCTTGACCTCAGAAGCAAGATTTTTCCGTTTCTTTCTTTACATTGAAATCAGCCTGTAAGTTTGATACTTATGAATTCAGTATATTTTCTATTAAAATGTTTTTAGATTATTATAAACGTAGGCCTTAACATTTTATATTAAACTCAGATTTCATTGAACAGAGTGAGACATAATTTAAATGAAAAAAAAAATTCCAATTTAAATTAAAAAAATCATTTTTATCGACCCTGTGAATTATGAAACCAATTTTGCCAAAGTAAACACAGCCCTACTCCATTTGTCAGGCTACCTGGAGACGACACAAAGCACTAAAGGAGTAGAACTAAAACCAGAACTCTCCTATCCACACAAAAAACAACATATGACCACATCTACATTTTTCCTTTACAGAACCTTGTTAAACCTCTTTTTACGAACTCCTCTTGTTTTCTTTAATTTAATCATGAGATCAGAAGTTAGCATACCAGGTCATTAGAATAACTAATCATCCACAAAAGGGAATAAAATATAGTACTAAAATACTATCCAGTCAAAAGAATAGGAGACCAGGACATGAATGTGAAGAACTACTGCAGGAATCCTGCTGGAAAATGGATCCAAAAGAGAACTCAAATATGGAACCTGAAAAGAGTGAACCCTGTAATCCAGCTGCTTCTTCATTTTACCTGGAGAAAGAATAAAGCCAGAGGTCAGTGGTTTTGTTTTATGGGATTTTCCTAGGTATTTTAAACAAAGTTATCAGTGTTAGTGTGAGACAGGAGAATGTTGTGGTTAAAGCCTATGACTAGTCAAGAGACCTGGATTCTCTTCCCAGTTTTGACTTACTTCCTGTGCCTTATTTCACACACCCCCTCCCTTCCCCATAAGTAGTAGGCTAATGTTGATTCTTCGCAGGGAATGTAGCAAGGTTTAATTCAAGAATAACTGCAAATCTTGATAAAAATGCACATATGGAGTGCAAATGATTTCCAAAAAGGTAAGGCCATATTGTAGGGATTTCACTCCCTCTTGCCTTGCCATAATATGCAGATTAAATCATGGCCCTCAAACCCACAGCTATGGGAGACTTTCATAGGCTTCAAGATTCCTGTCTTCCACTGCTCTGTTGCAATACCCAAACTAGGCAGCCCCGTTGTCTTCTCTACTGGAAGTTATGGGAGATTAGGTCACCTTAATCCAGCCTCAACAAATTTAAACACCATGGGAGCCAACTGAGCATACATATTGCAGGGTGTAATCAAAATAATTTAGCCCCACAGTAGTGATCTATGCAGATTCTCATGCTTTTCAGCAAGGCAGGTTTTCTGTAGTTTCAATTTCCTCATAGCAGGTTATAATCTACATTTGAGGACCACACCATGGTCACACAAGTTCAGGTCCCATCTGTCCCTTAGAAGCTACAAGGCTTGAAGGCTAACCTTGTGTTGGTCCAACACAGAGTAATTCCTCTGGATAGCTACAATGAAGTGAAACTTCTATGATAAATTTCAGAGTAGCAGCCATATTAGTCTGTATTCACAAAAAGAAAAGGAGGACTTGTGGCACCTTAGAGACTAACCAATTTATTTGAGCATGAGCTTTCGTGAGCTGTAGTTTATGCTCAAATAAACTGATTAGTCTCTAAGGTGTCACAAGTACTCCTTTTCTTTCTATGATAAACTAAGTTACTTTACAACTGATTCCATACAGCTTTTATATACTAATCAACAAAGCTAAAGAGCTTGTGCTAATAAACATCAGCTATGAATTGCAAAAAATCTACGTCTATGAAGAAGTAATGGACAGTACATTACTCACCTTTTCAACTGATGCAACATAGCACCTGAAGCTAGAAGAAAACAAAAAAGTTTTCAGATGAGTTGATAATTCATCCCTCTTAAATCAGATTTCCTTATAGTTCACTGAAGTGTGTTTTTAACACTCACATGCACAACCCTGGCAATAAAGAAGCTATCTGACTGATGCAATGTCTCCTGCATGGTTTATCTCCTCAGTCACAGTCCGAGGACTCAGAGAAGCAGTAGGAATATGCAGGCTGCAGACCAGAGGTCCAAGCTTATTCTCCAACGTCGTGGAATGGGACTATACGTCATGGAGCCCGAAGGCCTACGCTCCCGTACGCCACACGGGTAGAGCCAAGAGAGAGCAACTTCTCCGGATGCCCACGTTGGATTGAAATAATGTACTCTAGCACTGTTTTACACTAGTCCATACACAATTGAACTACCCACCCAGTTAGCTTCCCAGATGCTAAACTTTACTGAATTCCGACCCCATCCATGCAGTGGCCCAAAATCCACAATGCAAAGCATGGGTATACATCATGCATCAGTTACACAAATGTACTAAACAGACCTTTGACCAAATGGGCCACACAAAGGCTGTTTTATAAACACTGAAATGGGCTGATGTAGGTGAACTAGAATTCATATTTGATCTACATCAAAATGAAAATTTTTATGGACAAGAACAAAGATCTATAGTCAGTCACCGAAAAGGCAAAGGGACTATAACATAGCTTCTAGATTTCAATTATACAAAACCATATATGCATTGGGAACACTGCTGTAGACACAAGATTTCAAATATACCACTCCACGCTCCCCCAAAAGCCTGATCCTGCAGCCAGACAGAGTGCTCCTCTATTGTGAGAAAGTAGGATCACCACCTATGCTTTCTAACAGGGGTGGTTCAGGTTTAGTTAAACTTTGCTATCCTTGATGAGCCTTCTCCATCTCCAGGATTCGATGTTATTTGGGGTAAACTGGGCTACTATGCAGACCCAGCCCAAGTGTGCAAGGAAACAATACTAGGGAGTGGAAGGTATTTATGTACACACAGAAAATTATAAGTCCTCACCTTGTGGACAGGCATGTGCTGCTTGCAAAGCTGCTGAAATAGAACAAGCAAACATGTTAGAACAACTGAACGAATCCCTGCTCAGTCTGCCTAATGAAGTTTGATAGGGTTGCAGAACATGGCCTCTCAGAGCAAAGAGGCAATCTGAGTAATGCAATGTCTCCTGCATGGTTTATCTCCTCAGTCACAGTCCAAGGACTCAGAGAAGCAGTAGGAATATGCAGGCTGCAGACCAGAGGCCCAAGCTTATTCTCCAACGTCGTGGAATAGGACTATACGTCATGGAGCCCGAAGGCCTGCGCTCCCGTACGCCACACGGGCAGAGCCAAGAGAGAGCAACTTCTCCGGATGCCCACGTTGGATTGAAATAATGTACTCTAGTCCATACACAATTGAACCACTCACCCAGTTAGCCTCCCAGATGCTAAACTTTAATGAATTCTGACCTCATAATGCAGTGCCCGAAAACCCACAATGCAAAACATGGGTGTACACCATGCACCAGTTACACAAATGTGTTAGACATACCATGGGTAATGCTATGAAAACTGAACTCTGACCAAATGGACCTCACAAGTCTGTTTTATAAACACTGAAGTGGGGTGATGTACGTGAACTAGAATTCAAATTTGATCAAAATGGAAATTTGTATGGACCAAAACAAAGATCTAGAGTCAGTCAATGAAAAGGCAAAGGGACTACAACATACCTTCTAAATTTCAATTATTACACAAAATCATATATGTATTGAATCATAGAATATTAGGGTTGTTAGAGGCCTCAGGAAGTCATCTAGTCCAATCCCCTGCTCAAAGTAGCGCCAATACCAACTAAATTGAGAACACTTGTTGACACAAGATTTCAAATGTACCACTCCACACTCCCCCAAAAGCCTGATCCTGCAGCCAGACAACAGAGTGCTCCTCTATTGTGAGAAAGCAGGATCACCACCTAGGCTTTCTAACAGGGGTGGTTCAGGTTTAGTTAAACTTTGCTATCCTTGGTGAGCCTTCTCCATCTCCAGGGTTCAATGTTATTTGGGGTAAACTGGGCTACCATGCCGAGCCAGCCCAAGTGTGCAAGAAAACAATACCAACAAGTGGAAAGGTACCTATATGTACAGAGAAAATTGTAAGTCCTCACCTTGTGGACAGGCATGCGCTGCTTGCAAAGCTGCTGAAACAGAACAAACAAATAACCTGTTAGAACAGCTGAGCCCATGGGGTTTGACAGGGCTGCAGAACGTGCCTTCCCAGCGGGAAGAAGCCGTCTCAGGGATACACGGTCTCCTGCATGGCTGATCCCCCCAGACGCAGTCCGAGGGCTCAGAGCAGCAGCAGGAACCGGCAGGCTGCAGACCAGTTCTCCAACGCGGGGCAAGGGGCCTGCGCTCCCGCGCGCCACACGGGCGGAGCCGAGCGCGCAACCTCTCTCCGGGGGCCTCGTTGGACGCCGGACCCACGGGGGCCCTCCGGGGGCAGCACGCGGCGCCGCCCCTCCCACCGCGAGAGGCGCTGGGGGAGGGGCCGAGCCTGAGGCCCAGGCTCCACTCAGGGAAGGGCCCAGGCTGCGGCCCTGCTGTCCTTACAGGGCCCGGGGCTCCTGCCCGGCGTGCGGGGGGTCCCCCCCACCCCCAATCAGCGAAGCGGGCCCGCGAGGAATCACGATCCCCGCCAGCCGCCGTACGAACCCCCTAGCCCCAGACCCGGCCTCCCCTGGGCCGTCGCCGGGAGAGGAATCATAACCCCCCCCCGGGCCACCATCCCCTTCTCCCCCCACAAGCACCCATCGCTGTTGCTTAGACACTCGCCCCGCCAGCCCCGCCAAGCCAGGCCCATCCCCACTCCTACCACCCACCTCGCTCCGAGGGAAAAGAGCGACAGAGGCGGGGCAACGAGAATTTATAGCACCCAGGGCACGACGGGAAGAGCTGGTCCAGAGCGCATGCGCTGCAGCGGTGAGCCGGAAATGGCGGGGCGCGGCTTGCGTCGCGTCGCTCGGGGCGGGCCGAGACGCCAACAGCTCTGTGGGTCAGCGGCCGCCTGCGGCGCGCGCGCTGCGCCCTAGCTCTCTGGCCGGGGGCGGAGGCTCCCTGACGCGCATGCGCACTATCGATCTCGGGCGGGGAAAGGCTTGGCCTTCGTGCGGCCGCTTCTCCCCTCCCAGGGCGGCGGCTGCGGGGAGCCCAGACAGCGCCCCCTGCAGGGCCGCCCTAGACCAGCAGCGGGTGGGGGGAGGGGGGCAGTGGCAGGCAGGCCCAGACAGAGAGCGGGAGGGGTCACCCTTTGCCTCAGCCAGGGGTTCTGCCAACAAACCTTTGGGGGCCTCGGGGTGTGGCCGCCGACTCTCGCTGACAAACAGATACGTTGCAGTTACTGGGTGTGTGTGTGTGTGGGGGGGGGGGGGGGCTGGATAATAAAAACGATGCTGGGCAAGGTGAAATCTGCACGTTTGTTAATAACACCGAGCCTGGCGCCAGGCTTGGGGGGCTGCTTCTGGTAAGGGCAAAAGGGGAAACAGCCCGCAGTCAAACATTGCGGGTATTCCAGCTGCGGATTCATTTGTCACTGACCGAGAACGTTCCGGACCTTTGCAGAACCTCACGGAACCTTCCAGACTTGGAGGACGGAGAACGACACTTTCCTTGAACCGCCGAGAGCGCGGCCCGCCGTGCCCCCCGCGCGTAGAGAAGGGGCTAAGCAGGGTTCCCATGCTACGGCGGTCAGCTCCTGCAAGGCTGGCTCAGGGTGGCCCGCCTAGCGTTGATGCACTTCTTGATGTTAGTACCGTTCAGTTATCCTTAAAATTAAAGTTTCTGGATCCTTAGAGCAGCGGTTCTCGACGTGTGGCCCGCGGCCCCATCAGCACAGAGCTGCGGCGCACGTGACATCCTCAGGGCCATACAGGGAGTAGTGGATGCGGATACGCCCCACCATGGTAGACAGGTTGAGAACCACTGACTGGGAGCAGTGGTCTCCAAACTTTTTTTGACCACACACCCCTATCCGAAAAAATTTAAGCGCGCACCCCTACTGTATGTATATTTATGTATAAACTACATACATGTATTACTGTACTAATATATTGTGTAAATTATAAAACAAAAAATAGAAATTAAAAAACAATGAGAAAGATGAAAAACAATATTTTAAAATAATTTGTTATTAACTGTACAAAAAACTTTTGGTCTCACTAAAAAAAATTAATGTTTTTATGAGAGCAATGTGATGGAATATGCTTTATTTTTGAAAATCTTGTTTTAACACTGATACAGCGGGTGCTCGGGGTAGGGGTGCGGGGTCTGGGAAGGAGTTAGGGGGTGGGAGGGTGCTCAGGGTAGGGGTGCGGGAGGAGGCTCAGGGCTGGGGCAGGCGGGGGTGAAGAGAACTTACCTGGGGCAGCTCCTGTTTGGTGCAGGGGGCTTGCAGGTGGCTCTGCGCAGCGCACCACCACCCCCCATGGCCACGATTCTGAGAGCCACAATTCTGTGAGCTGCCCCCCCCCCCCCGGCAGGCAGGGCCACCCGGACCGCAGGGGCTTCAGGGCCCTGGCCTAAGGGGGCCCTGGCCTGCAGCTCTAAAGCCCCTTTCGGAATGCAGCCCTGAGAGCACGGGCCGGAGGACTCAGGAGGAGCAGGGCTAGCCAGCAGCCGGAGAGAAGCGGCGCTTTCTCCTTCAAAGCGCCGCTTCTCTCCGGCCGACTTTCAAGGGGAAAGTGCCGCTTCTTCCCAGCCGCTGGCTGCGCAGTTGCCCCTGCTCCTCCACAGGCTGGAGGACTGAGGGCTCCCCCCCCGACAGCACTCCTGCTGCGCCCCACAATCGATAGACTTGCACATCCCACTTTGGAGACGACTGTCTTAGAGGAAACTAGTTTTAGTTGTTTACATATGGCATGAATAAATACAGGTTTACAGATCCTAGTGTGCAAATTTATCGTCTTATATGACAGGACTAAAATCATGCCTGCAAATCGTGCATCGAAGTCATGAAATGGGCTACAAATGCAATAAAAAATAATTTATTCAGAAGTTTAACAAATGGGTGGGGGAAGGGGTGCCGAAGATGCTCCTCGCCTGGGGCACCATTTGGTCTAGGGCCAGCTGCGTAAAACAGGGTAGCGTAGACCAGGCCCAAAGGTTTGAGACAAAGTCAGCAGTGGAGACCAAAGAGCAGGACGTCAGCAGGCCTCAGAGTAAGGGCGCACTGGCAGAAATCAGTCTCTACTTCATCCCACAGAATTTCAAACAGGTCCCTAAATCCTGTGAGCAGATGGACCTCACTAACCTAATGGTTCTCCCAGGCCCATTCATATACAAATGCACAGAAGCAAGTGTACTCCAGCTCACAAGCTACCGTAATATCTATGAAAACAGTATTTCATCTTTAAGATTCAAAAGGCCTTAACCTACTATATAGCAACATGACAGAAATGCTATTGCTCTTGAGGGTGGAGGCCAGCAGCCAGCTAGTACACAGTCTGCTGTACAATGCAGGTGAGAGGAAATTTTGGTCAGAGGCACTAGGACAACAACATTCCCTATCCTTACAAACAATATCCTGAGGATCTGCAGTCTAAGGTGGACAGGACCTTAGTCATGGTCTCATCTGACAGACCTGCAAAGAATAAAACCGCACAGAACTTAATTGCTCCTTCTCAAGAGGGATTTAAAGTGGTCCCCATTATTTCTCACCTTCCTGTTAGTGGCACAAAATGAAAGACAAGTTGTTTTGTTTACAAAAAGAGTCCTAAAATACTTTTATTTAATAATTAAAATTTGTCAACGGGAAGACAGATATACAATGCAATCATTTAGTCTAGAGAGATTTTATACATCAGGGAAGCAATCTGGAAGTGCAGTGCACCAGGTTGCATATTGTTTTCTATAAAGGGAACTTCAATCTTTGCCTCTTGCTTGTGAATCATTGTTTTTGGGGACTATGAGGGAACCTGAAGAAACAAGAAATTATCCCCAGTGACTCCTTCCTCTAAGAGTATGATGACTGAGATGAAACAAGATTAACTGGATCTCCTGGGGTGTGAAGGCAGCAGATGAGGGTGCCACATTACACCCCATAGGACTGACCCAGCAGATACTTGGCACATCATGGAAGAAGGGCAGTACCAAGAACATGAAAAGGCCTCCACACTAGGCAGACAGACATACATAGGATTCATGAGCACAGACCTCAAGCACACTAATGCCGACTGCTAGTCAGCACAAGCTCTGAGTGACCTCCAGCAAAGAGAGTGAACAAGCAACAAACAAAACACACCAGTGATCCAACAATACAGAACCCTCCACCCCCCAGTAAAATCCCAAATCCCCCATATTCTTGAGTAACATCTCCCCCGCCTCATTCCAAGTGTCACTTCACCCCCACGGGACAAGTGCCGTGGTGCACATCGCTACAGCTGTAGCTTATGTCAACATTAAAGACATTCAGTAAGAACTGATAAGAGAACATTCTCAGAAGACTGACTGGTTTTAAGGTCACTTTTTAAAACCTCTTCCCCTCCACAGTGTAATTCTCAAAATTTCCAGGAGGTTTCGCTATGAGAATAGGAAAAGGCAAGTTTCACCCTGATCCGGGAGAGTGTAAGAAAAAAAAATAGAGGAAGCCACAATCAAAGAAAAAACTTATTACATACCACAACTTCCTGAAATTAAAAACAAAACTTTAAAAGGCAACCGTTGTTTCCTGTGTCTGCAGCTCCCATTAAACAAGACTTAATTGTCTCAAGACAAGGTCTGTTAGCACAGAAGCAGGTTCGTGGGTTTGGTTTTTGTAAAATAAAAAATTCAGTTTACAAGATGCAGCATATGTTGTTAAGATCTATACAATTTCCCTTCCAGGGCAACATATCATTGGTCAGTAGTGATTCAGAATATTAAGTACATTAAAAAGAAGCAAGCAAAACCAAAAATAGTCACATGTCAGCTTCCTGCCAGGTCAGCATTTTTTAAAAAGGTTTCCTTTGTACACAGCAAATATACACACATGCTTCCCAGCTCTCTGGAACATCAGAGCTTAGATTATTTTTTCCCCCTTCCCAAAAAGGGAAAAACAAAAAGTTCCAACCAGTTTGTAAGGACTATTTACAGTGGAGAACAGGGCTCATCGGGAGCAATAAAGGGAGCTGGGGGAGGAGTGGAAGAGCTCAGTTCCAATGCCGGTGTGGTCCTCAGGAAGGTGAGCCGAGATGCCTGGATGCTCTGGGGAGTATTGCTGTATCATGCGAGGTATAGTGTTCAGTTCCAGCCTGATGGCACTCGAGATGCATTTGTTCCAGTGAAATGCTACATTCAGATAGGATCCCCCTGTGCCCCAGCTCAGAGCCCTTTTCTGGGTATGTTTTCAAGGCAAAGCTTGGATGAGCCCTAAGGTTCTCCTCCACTATATTGCCCAGGAGATGGAAATAGCACGCGCTTTCAATCCTCTCTCCTCTGGTCTCGCTCATTCCCTCTTCTGGAGGATCATGGCCGGTGGAACCTAAAATAGAAGAGTAAAACCAGTGTCACACCTGGAATTTGGGTAAACTGTAAGGAAATGTTATGGATGTTAAAATATCAGGAGGTCTTTAATAAACTGGTAGTGTCCCCGCACTGATGGCATGTAATCACTGGGCTCTCAGTGAGAATTTTAGAGGCACTTCAGGTCCCTGTATGACAATCCACCCCAGTGGGGACTGAGAGAAAGAACTTCTCCTGCACTGCCAAGCCAACACACTCCCAACTCTAGCCTGTGAGGAGCAGCTTTTCATTCTCCATTCACTTCTATGTAGAGACTGCGGAGCAAGTGGGAGGGAATTGTGATGGTATTTTCTGTAACATGGGCACCTGGCTACTTGTTTCACATACTAGTTAACAGCTGGTTAGTGGTGTATCAGCTTTTGCTCACTATTGAGTTACTGGGATTTGAACCCACAATGTACAGGTGAAAGGCTCTATAACCCATTATCCAGTCTCCAGACCCACCATTTACAGGCAGGTGCACCCAAGAAGCTCCCCTACAACGGAGAAAGTGAAGATAAATATCTGTGAAAGCTGCATCTGGTTATTTCTCCCGGATGGGATTAAAGCCCATTACTCAATATTAAAGCTCAGACTTGCTCTTGGCTTAAGAGGCTCAAAGCACAGCTTTATGAGCAAGACGAGAAGCAGCTATGGCCTGTACGAAGACAAAGCACATGGGCTCCTGGAGTCTTGTCTCACTCACCGTGTGAAGTGTTTGCTGTCTTCATGGACTTGCATTTCAGAGCTTTTAAACTCATTCAGTTCCTTTCGGATGGCAGCCTGCACAGAGGGGGAAAGAAATCCTTTCAGCTCACCCACACTGTTTATTCCCCCCACCACCACCGATTTACATAGACCCAGGACGTGCTGCATGTACAGATCTGCTTGTGGCTGGTCCGCACCATCTCAATTACTTTTAAGGAATAAAATGAAGGGCACATGTAGTTTTGAAATGGACAGGACTACCCACAGCCTCCATTTCCTCACCATTGAAGAGGGAGCTTGCGGACAGCTATAACCCAAGTGAGGTACTGGAGATCAAACTCAGCAGCTCCCCCATTTTTTCTTCAACAACCCCTCTCAAGACTCAGGTTAACCCTAAAATACTGGCTAATCCCCAGATGCTTGATACCCTGAGGTATTCCCAGTTCCTAAGGGATGATGGTGCATGGAACTGGACTGAGACTTTCCTGCAGTGATCCTGATCAGGCCAGCCTCAGCCTGCCAAGAACTTCCCCCACTCTTCCCTGGGTCTTCTCAGCATCTGTACCCTGCTTCCTCCTGCTATAGGCTCCTGTCTACTCCTTCAGATCAAAGGCCAGAGCAAAAAGAGGGAGGTTGGGCTGGGAATTGGGAGAAAGCAGCATGGAGCCCAAACAGGCCTTGTGTGTAGAGAACAGGAAACTCTTGGTGTGCTGGTAGCGGGTGAGTGCTCAACAGGATGGGGCTAGGGAGATGGGATGAGTCATTCAGGAGACGGGAGGGAGACCAGGGTCCCACCACATGGAAGAGTTGAAGCAAAAAGAAGAAGAGCAAGTTTACTTTGCTTATATCCCTGAGCATGGGGTATCCAACATGGGCTCCAAGGGTTGGGAAGAGTGTTCTCCCCATTACCTTGTCAGCGGGTGTGAGTTTTGTCCACGGCTTATCTGCTCTCCGGTCATAGTCCTGAGCATCTGTCACTTCCACATATTCATGAAACCTCAGGATCTTCCTAGCTTGCAGTTCAGCCACTGTAGGCCTTTGACTAAGCTGAAAGCAACAGAAGACAAGTCAGCTTCGACCGTACTTGTCACCAGTGTGCATTCTGGCCAAAGACCCCACCATTCAATCTTTTTTGTGCACATAAGAGAGATCACTAGACACTGATGTGGGATGCAACAAAGCACCCCAGTATGGTCCTTAATGAAGAGTTAATAATTGCCTCATCAGTTAAGTGAGTCTATGGCAGTGTTTATAGTGTAAAAAGCACACAGGGCCAGGATGGCATTTCAAATGAGAGCTACAGGAACAGATGGAAGGGGGGACCTAGATACAGGAAACTGACCGTGTGGGATACACTCCTAACCTGATTCTAACGCATGATTCCTCCCTACTGCCCCAGGGAATGGCAACATGTACTTAAGTTCCGTATTAATATGCTCTGTAAAAATTCCTTCCCAGCCACAAGTGTGGGACGAGTTTAACACTGTCCCCGTGGGCTAGACCCATCTGGGATCAACAGCTAATCCCGTTGGTATATGGGAGACGACAGCGTTAGAATCTGGGATAGTCTGTCCATTTCACACCCCATTCTGGAAATAGTGTTCACAATTCTCGAACCTGGCTGCCTAAAGTTAGGTTCCTAAGTCCACATCTAAGCACCTAAATAGAAGTGGCCTGTTTTTCCCGAGCTGCTGAACACAAATCCCACTGAAGACAATGGCTGCAAGCAGTTGCGGCTCCCATCAGTTTCTCCCAGGCATTTATTTAGGAACTTGATTTCAGGCCACCCAGTTTGAAAACCGTGGCCGCTGCTGTTTTAATATGGAACTCCGACACTCCAGCGATAGGTGCAGTAGGAATATCTCGACTGACCAGACCGATTCCCAACTTGTTACAGTCAGAGGGCACTCAGGATAACCACAGAGCAGCCTCATGACTCCCCCACCCCTCTATGTTCTCTTAGGTGCTTACTACCGCCACCATCCACAACAGAGCAGAGAGACGGAAAACACCAAACGGAGCACTGCAGTACCTTTCTGGTGAGGCGGCGTTTAATCTCCCGCTTCTCAGCCTGCCGGTCGGCCTCATTTTTTTCTGGCAAAGGGGGAAAAAAATGTTTCATTTAAAGCAGTGCCACCACCTCTCGTTGAAAACCACTGTCAAGAGCTGAACACGGAAAACCAGCTTTTCATATCCGTGGACTATCTGCATCTCCTACCATCTGTCTGCAGTAACTCCAGGCATGCTGAGAGCATTAGGGTCTGAATCAGACTTCCTTACTCAAACAGTCCATAGACTAAGGATAGCAGAATGGGCCTTACCTCAGGATGGTTCAGTAGCTAACCAGAGCCCTCTCCAGGCTAGCAGAGAACTCTGGGTAAAATCTTCTAAGGCACTGAGTGACTTTGGCTCCTATGGGCCAAAGTTACATTTTATAATAGGTGTTATATTTGGGGGCGAGGGGGAAGGAATTTTCAGTTATGCTAATGATTAAAGAGCAATACAGAGAAGGAAATTTCTGTTGAAAATCATCTCCAAGCTGACATTTTGTTTTCTAGAGTTGATTTTAAGTCTTGTCTCTTGTCACCATTTACACTGTTAACTCTAATTGCATTCATCATGGGCAACGAAGCTAGACAGACCATAGTCACCTGCTGTGTTTTATGCCGTAGCATGATGCAGTGATCTGTGGGCTGCACATATTGCAGTCGAATGTTTACACCCAAGCAAAACAGCTTTTCTTTAAAAATATCATGGGAAGAAATCGTGTGTGTTTCACAATCTTTCGGGTGTAAATTAGTGAACAGGGGCCTTTGAACTGTGCTTGAGTGTTCATACTATTGTCCAAGAAGCTTCAGTCAGGTCAGCGTTTGCTGGTACCCCACAGAAGGGATACAGAACAGTGTATTAACACTAGCTCAGTAAACCGGGGCCTAGAATTCTGCTCTAAAACTGCAGAAGACATACATTCTACCCCTGCACCCCTCTGATGCTACAACTGAGAAACAGGAAAAAAACAGCAACACTTATGTGTTTGGGAGCTGTAGAGCAGTCGTTACTCACGTTGAAGTATGTTCCTTTGCTCCAGCTCTTCTGCTGTTGGTCTCTGACTTAGTCGCCTAAACAAGAGGAGATAAAAACCATTACACTTGCCCAGCCATATTCCTGTAGGACACACAGATGCCAATGCTCATTTGGAAGCAGCAGGGAATAGAGTTAATACGATACTCACTTTAATCGTCTTGTTCCCTTTTTTCATTACTGCTCAAACCAGACAACTCTTCCCTCCACTTGCTAACACAGCTTTTCACCCAGACAGCAGAATCCACTAGACTGAACTTGGCCTAAGTGGGTGCTGCTCCCGTGGAGCTGCCTGGGCCAGGCAGCAGTGGTATAAGGAACACAGGATGGACAAGCTGGTCAAAAGTTGAGTGTAAATGGTCTCACAGTATAACTTCTAATGCACCTTTATTTGTTGGGCGCTTCAGATATGTTAACTTGCACGTGTGGGAGGGCTGGTGCGTAGCAGGAAGACAGCCCCCGTGAGGATGTCAGATAAAGCAGGGCACAGCTGCCTTGTGTGTCACATGGAAACAGGTCACTGTTTTTTCCTTCTCCACCCCAAGGAGTGGGGGCACAATTGAGTGGCACAAGCTGACCCCACACTTAGCGCACCTGTAACCAGGGGCCTATCTCCCCTGCCCCCTCGTGTTGTCTGGGTGCAGCAGAACACCCACACTGGCCAGGCTGGTAATGACTGCACAACTGCAGTCTGGAGCGGAGGAAGGTGAGAAGCTGCTGAGGTGGGCCAGTGGTGAGGCAGCAAGGTTGTTCAAGTATCTGGCTGCCTCCTTTCTCTCCGCAGGGGCTGAGGTGAGGAGGAGGAACAGGGAGCAGTGAGTGGAAGCAAAGAAGCCTCTGAAACATTTGGTATTGGCTACTGTCAAACAGGTACTGTGACATCGTATGCAATTCCTGTTCTTAGAACTGCCAGCACAGCAAGGGCTGAAGCAGCCCAGAATCATCATTGCAGGGGAATCCCAACTGGACACGAGGGAATCCAACTCAGCTGTGGACAAGACACTTTACACCCACAGAATTCCCACTCCTCCCCAGGCCAGATTCAGCCCTTGGGTAAGGGAGCTGCACCCTCTAACTTCAGGAAGTGCAGTACCAGCGTCACCCAGGGTCCCACAGAATGCCTACTCACAGCGAGCTAGACGATCTTGCCACTTGCACCTGTTTTCCAAATTACATCTGTCAAGTTGCTCACATCACTGCTCAATGTGGCTCCTCGAACTTTGTTTTTAACAGCACACTTCAACCCAGGAAATGAGAAATCTGACAGGCTATGGGGGTAGGAAGAGTTGGCTCTTCCAGCTCAAATGGCTTCCCTCCCGAACAGTGGAAACTGTCCTGCATGAAATGTAAGCTTCTTGTCTTTACATTACTTCAGAGGGAAATGACACGCAAGCCTAGCACCCCAGCCCCAACGCAGCAGAGAAAAAGCCTCCTTGTTGCTACATTTCAGGCAAGCAGATTTCTTGGCTCACCCTTAATTATGCCGAAGACAGAGGATTTTTCTTTTCCTCTGCATTTTGTACCTGATCAATGCTGTCCCAATCTGTTGCCGAATTTCATTCCACTCCTCCTTGCTCTTCCGAGGGAAAGCATTCTTTTCCTCCAGCTCCTGCTGCGTGGCCATGTTGCCCAGTTTCATGGCCAATGTATCTTTCCTCTTCACCTTGTTAGCTAGAGCGCCTGTGGGAAAGGGAAGAAGGGATCCTTGCATGGGTAAAGACAGGAGTGCTCCCACGCTGTAAAAAAGCAGCTGGATTCACAGGCCAGCCCGGCGTCACACACACAATGTTCAAGTACCACAGCTCCTCTGTTGGCAGGAGCTGAATGTCACTAAGGTCATGCAGCTACAGTACAGCCTGCAGCATGGTAAAAGGAGTAACACCATCCTGTCTAGAGAGAGGGAGCTGGAAGGATGTGTGGTTACTATTTTGGTGGCATCCCCTGCTGGAATTTTCCCCATCAGGCAGGGATGTACATGGGCTGGTTGGCAGTTGGGGTATTTGAGGGAGTGTAGGCAGGTGGGAACATAACACAAGAACGGCCATTTTGGTTCAGACCAATGGTCCATCTAGCCCAGTATCCTGTGTTCTGACAGTGGCTGGTGCCAGATGCTTCATAGGGAATGAACAGAACAGGGCAATTATCAAGTGATACATCCTCTGTTGTCCAGTCCCAGCTTCTGGCAGTCAGAGGCTTAGGGACACCCAGAGCATGGTGTTGCATCTCTGACCATCTTGGTTAATAGCCATTGATGGACTGATCTTCCATGAACATATCTAACTTTTTTTTTTTTTAAACCCAGTTATACTTTTGGCCTTCAGAATATCCACTGGCAACAAGTTCCACAGGTTGACTGTGTGTTGTGTGAAGAGGTGCTTCTTTATGTTTGTTTTATACCTGCTGCCTATTAATTTCATTGGGTGACCCCTGGTTCTTGTGTTAAGTGAAGGGCTAAACAACACTTCCCTATTCACTTTCTCCACACCATTCGTGATTTTATAGACCTCTATCATTTCCCCCTCCCCTGGCTTAGTTGTCTCTTTTCTAAAGTGGCCTGCACCAATCTTTTTAATCTCTTGTCATATAGAAGCTGTTCCACTCCCTTAAATCATTTTTGTTGCCTTTCTCTGTACCTTTTCCAATTCCAAATTGTATCTTTTTTGAGAAGGGGTGACCAGAACTGCACAAAGTACTCAAGGTGTGGGCATACCATAAATTAGTGGGATTATGGTATTTTCTGTCTTATTATCTATCCCTTTCTTAATGGTTCCTGACATTGTTAGCTTTTTTGACTGCCGCTGCACATTGAGTGGATGTTTTCAGAAAAGTCACGATGACTCCAAGAACTCTTTCTTGAGTGGTAACAGTCCTCATCATTTTGTATGGACAGTTGGGATTATGTTTTCCAGGGTGCATTACTTCCCACATTGTGGATAAGTAGCCTGTGAGGAAGCCAAGAGGCTAACACTTTGGGACACTGTACGGACCAGACTTTTGGTGTGGCTCTTGACGTGGCTAAGTGCAGTTGTGTGTGTAGGAGTAAAGCTGGCTTCCCAACGGTGAAACCTTACTGTTATGGCTTTCATCATCCTCTTCATCTTCCTCATCCTTATACAGGATGGGTCCCTCCGAGTCCGAATCACTCGTCCCCTCCTCTTCCTCCTGCAGGGGCTGTGGCATTAGCCTAGGAATGATTGTGACAGATGGTGCATCTCCAATGTAAACGTGAGGACCTGAACTCCGTTCACCCTCCTGGTCTGCTTCCTCCTCCTCTTCATCATCATCTGGACTAACAAAACGCGCACAATTATTATTGATTTTAACAATGACAATGATTCACTTTGAGGTCAGGGATTTGTTCCATCCCCAGCCCCAGCGACAATTTAAACTGAAGCCTCTCTATGGAAGGCAGGTCACAAGCGCTGTAACCCTTTCCTAGCCAGTGGCTGTTTGCCTGCGGCTGCTGCCCCCCTTTTACCCCCACACTCTTTCATGGAAGCCCTGCTGAACTACGAGCAAGAGTACTTAGATTTCCTTACCCTCCTGTGGCACCTTCCCTCCAGGGATGTCAACATGCTTTAAACATTCATGAATTGCAGCAACTGAGACAGAGATTGCGGGTGGGATTTTCAAATGAATTTACGGGAGTTAGGGGGTTAAAGAGCCCAAGTCAAGAAGCTTCCTTCGGTGCTTTGTGGCAAGTCCAAAACAGTGGCAGGTTGAAGGAGCTCTGCTCAAAGGCCCGTGCTGCAATCCCTGCCTCATCCCTCCTTCCTGAAGAGTTGGAAGGACTCCGGGCTCAGCAAGCACCAATTCAAGGAGATGCATGGTCTGAGGCACTTGGGGCTAACCCCGTCACCCTCTATCACCAGCCAACCCCATTTGGGGTTTCAGGGTTCAAACCTGCTGCCAAACCCAAGCAGAGTGTGTGTGTGTGGGGGGGGGGGGAAAGGAGATGGGAATGACCACATCAAATCCCAAGCAGTCTCTCTAGGCCAGGGGTGGGCAAACTTTTTGGCCCGAGGGCCACATCTGGGTGTGGAAATTGCATTCAGGGCCATGAATGTAGGGCTGGGGCAGGGGGTTGGGGTGCAGGAGGGCACTCAGGGCAGGAGGTTGGGGTGTGAGGTGCAGGAGGGATTCGGGCTGCGGGCTCCAGCCAGCACCGCTTACCTGGTGTGGCTCCGGGGTGGCAGCAGTGTGCAGCGGGGCTGAGACAGGCTCCCTGCCTGCCTTGGCCCCGCGCCACTCCTGGAAGCGGCCGGCACCATGTCTCCGCTGCCCCTAGGAGAGGGGCAGAGGGCTCCGCGCACTGCCCTCACCTATGGGTTCCACACCCGAAGCTCCCATCAGCCGGGAACAGGGAACCGCGGCCAATGGGAGCTTCGGGTGTGGAACCCAAAGGTGAAGGAAGCACGGGGAGCCTTCTGCCCCCAACCCCCATCCCGGGCCGCAGGGACATGGTGCCGGCCATGCCATGGGGGTGGCAATCCCATGGGCCGGATCCAAAGCCCTGAGGGGCCAGATCCAGCCCGTGGGCCGTAGTTTGCCCACCCCTGCTCTAGGTCATCAGAAGCAGGTCATGGCTGAATGAAGAAACTGAGGACCTCACTTTGTCTCGTCAGTGCAATTAAATAGCTAGATTCCTCTGAACTGTTTTTGCTTTTCCTGCCTAGCGTACCAAGGTGATCATCATTTCTCCAAACACTCAATTCCCGTGGCACTTTCCACAATCATAGGTCTTGCTCTAGGACGTGGAGCGCAGCGTTCCCACACCACAGTGCAGGCTGCTACGTGCCCGGCTATCCCCCTACCCGTCAGTGCTCCTGCATGCACAGAGTCTGTACTCACACTTTCAGCATCTCGATGGTGACCGGCAGCGACCTGGCCCGGCCCAGGGTGCTGTTGTCCTCGTAGGGGCTGTCACTTTCGAAGAGCAGCGAGTGAGCCCTGTGCGACCCCTCTGCAGGTGGGGTAACTGGCAGGGGGCTCGTCAGCGCCTGCTGGATCCGGATGTGCAGTGGGATTTGGAGCAGCCGCATTGGCAAGTGAGGTTCTCCGAACCCCTGCTCTGCCGCCCACTTGGGCACTTCCAGTGACCTGAGATCTTCCTGTGCAGGGGTCTCCTTGGGCAGTTCCAGGGAGAGCTGGGGTTCCGTCACAGGGCTGGAGGCAGGCAGGGGCGTGCGCGGGGGCTCGGGAGGTATGTGGCTGGGCAATGGCGGAGAAGGTGACGGTGGCGGGTGAGACACGGTGATATGCACTGGTATCGATGCGGGACGAGTAGCTGTCACTACCCTATCACTTGGTGGTTTCGAGGCAGCAGTTGACTCCAGTGAGGGTGCCATGTTAGATGGAATGCCTCTCTTGGGTGGTAGGGGCGGGGAAGGCTTTGTTAAGCCCATACTACTGTTCACTGCTTGAGACAGTTCAGCTGGAAAAGAAGAGAGATCCCACATTTTATTAGGGCTTTGCCATAGCGCTGGACCCTCACTCATCCACTGGCTGAGCACTGAAAGCACTCAGGAGGCTACAGGATCCAGTGGTTAGAAGCAGGCAGATTCTGACCCACTGAGACCTTGATCAGTTCATATGACCTCCTGCAGTCTCAGCTGCTTGCTCCCTAAAGCCAGATGCCAGAGGTAACTGGGCAGGGTGGATAAAAATCAATGATTTTTTTAAAAAAAAATTTTTAAATCAGATTTTATTTAAATTTTTTTTTTTTTTATAAAATGCTTTTTGAGGAAAAAACACCTATCTAAAGATAGTTTTAATTAAGATACATTACAGCTCAAAGATATTTCATCATGGAATAGGGATTATAAATTCTAATTCTATAGTATGAGACAATACATTCATGTAATGTTTAAGAAAAGTTTTGTAAATGTGTTCCAATAGTTCATGGATTAGGGACCCAATCTTATGGAGCTCCAGGGTCTTCTGTAGAAATTATTTAGGTTAATCTTTCTACCTACCCAATGGAACTCAGTACTCAGTCTAGAAGATACCATCAGAGATGCTTAGTTTTGCAGTTCTCAAACTGTGGATTTGTGTCTCCAAAGGTAACATGCTTGTTAACAGCAAAAAGGTTTTTTTAAATAAAAAAATATAAAGAGGTGAGAAACAACAGACCTCAACTCTATTGTCCCTCCGCAAATTTGTGTACACAGAGTCAATTTCTTACCTCTCTAAAAGTGCAAAGTTTTAAAAAGTTCAACGAATAGAAGATTGTTGGGGGCGGAATAGATCTGGACAAGAAGTCTGGAGATAAATGTGAGAAGCGAGGGACATATGCTTTTTTGTTAAACTATTATATGTTTGCTGTTGAAGAAAAAAATCCAGAATACTTAACATTGTTGTTTTAGTTAACTAAAACAATTTAAATGTTTGTCTAGTGATGTTCTCTTCCTAATACAGTATGGCAAGAAAATCCTCCAAATAGTAATAATTAATCTGTTGAATTGGAGATAGTTCACCTCCCAATGACTTCATAAATATCTGTTTCAATTACCTCTGGTAAATGAAATAACCAAACAATAATTCATTTTCTGATATAGATGTAAAACTAATCTGAAAAGTTTTCAAAATAAATCACTTTAAAAATGTATAGTGTGTACCTTCTAAAAATGAAACCTACATCTATCTCTGAGTTGTGAAGAATATGTATTAAGGTTATAACCACCAACAAGAATGCACTTTTATGGAGAAAACCATTATTAAATCGAGTCTTCCTGACTAGTGATTTAAATCAAATTCACCCTGTAACTGGGTGGCAAAGCTTCTCACTTGCTCTTCTAGCTACTAAGGTAAGAAGTCAGGACAGCAGCCAAGAGTGAGCAGGCTGGAAGAGCTCCTGCTTGTCTTGCTGCTTTGCATGGAAGGTTGGCTTGGCGAGAGTGCAACAGGAGGGCCAGCTCCAGGAACGGCAGCATTCCTTGGGCAGGTGCAGGACATGCGGATCAGTATGCTGCTCACTTAGCAAAGGAATGAATGCAACCAGGGCACTTTGTGCCTACATTTACAACCATCACCCAAAAATGGAATTTGATATAACATCCCCAACAAAACCCTGGACTTAAAGCTTTTCCTTTCATACAACACTTTTAGAGTATTGCTATTTGAAGACAAAAGTCGGTGGGACTGAAACGCTAACATGCTCACACTCAGTTTAGCTGTCAGAGCTAGCCACAGAGAACATTACTGCTAGCCACTCCTCTCCAACATGAAAGTGCTTTCCCTATTCTACGTGGACTCAACGCTGGGTCACCATAAATCCTGTTACCAGCTTACCCCTCATCTATGGTTCTACTGTGGTCACTAGTATCTAAGGCAGAGCTGACATCATAAATCATCATGTGTCCAGAGGGGTTTATAGGACCCATAAAATCTACAGCTTGGAAAGTCCCTTCCCGATTTGTGGGGCAGGCCTGAATTTAACGCAGGGGTCTGTGCTGTTTGATGCTGATCCAGGAGAGAATGACGAGAACAATGTGACTAGGGGAAGAGGGCTGGGGCCCAAATGTAATGTATCCCATCCAGAAAATATAGTCTTCAGTAGTGGCTCCCAAAATTGGAGACCTCACACTTGGTATATCACTTCCGTCCTACAGGAGAACACCCAGTGTTTAAAAAGGGCATTGGACTCTTGCTGCAGTGCAGAGCCCTGCAGGGGACTAGTGCAGAGCCCTGCAGTGGGACTGGGATCCCATGGGTCCCTTGGGACCCACTGCCATAATAGTGGGAGTAGGTGGGAGTGGGATTAAAAAAGTCATGCACTGGGCTCTTCAGCAGTGGCTTTTTGGCCTTTAATATTTATGCAGTAGCAGCTTCTAAGGGTTGAAAGGTCAATTTTCCTCCTACCAAACTGCTTGGAAAACGTCAGTTTTCTTCCGTGTCTGCTTGTTTTCACCACCACAATCACATCTGTATCAACACATTCCCCAGATCTGAAACAAGAGCTCCTAGTCCAGTGGTGCTGCAGAACCACAAATGGCAGCAAGAGATGAGGAGATTGTGCTTTCTGGAAAGACTGCAGTAATACAGAGGTGGACGCATTTTTCAGATGTTTCGAATACACAGACGTTTCCCTTACAGATTAAGGCCAGGATCCTGTCTAGTGCTGAGTGTCCTCAGCTCCCACTGGCTTCTGCTTTCAGTGCTTCTCAAAGCCACATAGGATCAGCCCTAAGAGGTCATGTTTGGGAACTAAGAGCCTGATTCTGAGAGGAGCCAAGTAGCCAGCACCTCCCATAAACGGGCGTTAGAAAAGCAGAGCACCCACAGGACTAGGCCCTACTGCAAGTGTCCTGTGAATCCAATCTGTCTCCGGTCATGAGTAAGGCAAAGGGGTCTTTCTCACTGGGCTAAAACTTAGTTTCACTGCACCCAGGACAGTACAAACTCCTCTGACCCAACACAGAAGCCAACATAATATTCTAGTAAAGGCTAAACTAGCCACTTTGCTGTGAACAACAGCTGCCCCTGTACCTGGCATGGCCTTGACAGAATCCATGCATACACTGTGAACTACTGTTGTGTACAAGTTAAGTTATGTGAAAGTTAGCATTTCCTGAGCCTATCCTGCCGTGAAGTGTCATTTAAGAGGCCAGCAGCATAGGAGCCTAACGTATGGAATGAGGAAGCAGAGATGAAAGAGACGGGTTATGTTAGCCATGGTCACTTTTTTCCAGTGCAGGGCTGTTCCCTTCCATTTTGTGCTCTGTTACCTAATTTTTATTCTGTCAGTCAATGGGGCTTTCACCACTTCCTTTGGGAGCCTATTCCCCAATCTCACCATTGGGTAACACTTCTAGACATTCAGGCTGTATATTCCTTTGCCTAATTCAAATCCATTGTTCCTAGTTATACCTTTACTATCTGTTAAATATTTTCTTCCCCTCCTTGGGTGTTTACACCATCCAAATACATGTCCCTTCAATTTCACTCGTTAGTGAAACTATGCGGGTTTGATACTGCAAAAGGACCAACTCTAATCTTGCTTTCAATACTTTTGTATCAGAAACAACAGCATTGTGCTGAGTATTTAAATGTAGGTCTGTACAGAGCACAATTGTGAAATCGGTCCCTGTTTGAATGGGGATTCTCAACAGGCAAAGCAAGCAAAACAGGTGCAGAGCTCTTCAGCTCTACTTACATGTAACTCCTCACTCCCTCCACACCCTCTGCCATAGGTGTCTAAGGCCCTACCCTGGAGATAGCAATAGTATGACACTTTGCTGTCTTTCATTATATTTTTTTTCTCAGCATACCTGCAATTAATGCTGATGCATTTCAAATACCACCCATGTTGTGTGCAAGCAGCTTAAGCAAGCAAAGAAGGCATTTCCTTACGTGCACAACAGGAACAGTAAGACTAGTTTTATTATCTGGCAAACAGCAGTTTAATACCATGCAAAGTTCAACTGTAAAACCTGCTAGAGCAGAGCGCATCCCAGAGCAGAAAAACTAAATTATTTGGTTCGTATTTATTTTTTAGTCTGGAGAAGTAGCATTATTTGCTTGTGGAAACGAAAACACTGATCTAAGCCTACTGCAAGTAGGTCCTGCCCCGGCTTTCTCGACACAGCTCTGCCAATGCCTCCCAAACAAGATCTGCACAAGCCCAGCCACCACTATGGATGGATTCATTTCACAGCTCTGCCCATACATCTCAGTCCTGATCTGTGGCACTCCCTGCTACTCCTGTCCAAAGACTAGCTGTGCAGTGCGTTGTCCTTTAACGGCTTCATTCAGTCCACTTAACACATTTCACTTGTGACTTACTCAACATTTAACCAAGGCATCTAAGAGACCAATACTTAATATTGGGCTAACTGCATGACAAGAAACTCCCCCCAACATGTTCTGTTAAAACAGGTTTGGAAATAGATGCATTTAATTCTTTACTTAACCAGCACTGGGAAGAATCAGCTCTTAATTTATGTTTTAGTGCTATACGATTTGCCAGACGGGCAGCCCTGCAGCCTGAATTTCTCAGTTTATCCATAGTAGCAAGGGGGGCATGCTTTCCCAACATCCCTGCCTTGCCAATGCACTTTGAGGAAGCACCTCAAGAAGCAAGGGGGCAGTTCAGACTCCATGGTCCACTCCGAGTCCTTTGCCTTGCTGCTGCAACTGGCAGCAAGGGCACTGATCCATGCCAAATACCACAGTGGTTTGTCATGTGGATATTTCCCACTGGGACTTACCAGTTTGTTAGGACACCAAACAGCTGTAACCATCAACTTCCACTGACCATATAAACTGGTGATTTAGAGGTGAAAGCCTTCTAACACCCACTAATGACAGGTTTCAGAGTAACAGCCGTGTTAGTCTGTCTTCGCAAAAAGAAAAGGAGTACTTGTGGCACCTTAGAAACTAACCAATTTATTTGAGCATAAGCTTTCGTGAGCTACAACTCACTTCATTGGATGCATACTGTGGAAAGTGTAGAAGATCTTTTTATACACACAAAGCATGAAAAAATACCTCCCCCCACCTCACTCTCCTGCTGGTAATAGCTTATCTAAAGTGACCACTCTCCTTACAATGTGTATGATAATCAAGGTGGGCCATTTCCAGCACAAATCCAGGGTTTAACAAGAACATCGGGGGGGGCGGGGGGGGGAGGAAAAAACAAGGGGAAATAGGTTACCTTGCATAATGACTTAGTTGGGGGCTGAAGGTGACGGCTAGTGGCATTCTGTTATTTTCTTTGTTAGGCCCGTCCTGTATTTTCTTTGTTAGGCCTAACTACTACAGGACAGGCCTAACAAAGAAAATAACAGAACACCACTAGCCGTCACCTTCAGCCCCCAACTAAAACCTCTCCAACGCATTATTAAGGATCTACAGCCTATCCTGAAGGATGACCCAACACTCTCACAAATCTTGGGAGACAGGCCAGTCCTTGCCTACAGACAGCCCCCCAACCTGAAGCAAATACTCACCAGCAACCACATACCACACAACAGAACCACTAACCCAGGAACCTATCCTTGCAACAAAGCCCGTTGCCAACTGTGCCCACATATCTATTCAGGGGACACCATCACAGGGCCTCATAACATCAGCCACACTATCAGAGGCTCGTTCACCTGCACATCCACCAATGTGATATATGCCATCGTGTGCCAGCAATGCCCCTCTGCCATGTACATTGGTCAAACTGGACAGTCTCTACGTAAAAGAATAAATGGACACAAATCAGATGTCAAGAATTATAACATTCATAAACCAGTCGGAGAACACTTCAATCTCTCTGGTCACGCAATTACAGACATGAAAGTTGCGATATTACAACAAAAAAAACTTCAAATCCAGACTCCAGCGAGACTGTTGAATTGGAATTCATTTGCAAATTGGATATAATTAACTTAGGCTTGAATAGAGACTGGGAGTGGCTAAGTCATTATGCAAGGTAACCTATTTCCCCTTAAAAAGAAAAGGAGTACTTGTGGCACCTTAGAGGCTAACCAATTTATTTGAGCATGAGCTTTCGTGAGCTACAGCTCACTTCATCGGATGCATACCGTGGAAACTGCAGCAGACATTATATACACACAGAGATCATGAAACAATACCTCCTCCCACCCCACTGCCCTGCTGTCTCCATTACCAGCAGGAGAGTGAGTTTGTGTGTGGGGGGGTGGAGGGTGAGAAAACCTGGATTTGTGCTGGAAATGGCCCAACTTGATCACTTTAGATAAGCTATTACCAGCAGGACAGTGGGGTGGGAGGAGGTATTGTTTCATGATCTGTGTGTATATAGAAAAGGAGTACTTGTGGCACCTTAGAGACTAACCAATTTATTTGAGCATGAGCTTTCGTGAGCTACAGCTCACTTCATCAGATGCATACCGTGGAAACTGCAGCAGACTTTATATATACACAGAGAATATGAAACAATACCTCCTCCCACCCCACTGTACCTGTGTGTATATAATGTCTGCTGCAGTTTCCACAGTATGCATTCGATGAAGTGAGCTGTAGCTCACGAAAGCTCATGCTCAAATAAATTGGTTAGTCTCTAAGGTGCCACAAGTACTCCTTTTCTTTTATGCGAATACAGACTAACACGGCTGTTACTCTGAAACCTATTTCCCCTTGTTTTTTCCTACTCCCCCCCCCGATGTTCTTGTTAAACCCTGGATTTGTGCTGGAAGTGGCCCACCTTGATTATCAAACACATTGTGAGGAGAGTGGTCCCTTTAGATAAGCTACTACCAGCAGGAGAGTGAGGTGGGGGGAGGTATTTTTTCATGCTTTGTGTGTATAAAAAGATCGTCTACATTTCCACAGTATGCATCCCATGAAGTCAGTTGTAGCTCACAAAAGCTTATGCTCAAATAAATTGGTTAGTCTCTAAGGTGCCACAAGTACTCCTTTTCTTTTTGCGAACACCCACTAACAATCCCAAGCCTTCCAGTCCAGCACAGCTGATAAATTCCCACATTGGTGGAAGATTAAAGACACTTTATAACAATAGTGATTTTTAATCTCAATCACTACCCTTAACAGAAAAACTAGAGACTGCCTCCCTTGATCAGCTGCTGGATACATCTGTGCTAGGCAGATCATTCAATTTGTAGTGCCTCTTGAAAGTAATTAATGTTTGCCCTGTGCTGATGGAACCAGCATCAGAGCTCATCCAGTTTCCACGCCTGTCCAGTGGTCAAGCTTTGAAGATCCTTGATTAGCTCACAGACATTCGAGACATGATACTGTATGAACACAGCAACACAAATCTTCCCTTCCAAACAGAGTTTGCAATCTCAAAGAACAAAAGAGCATCCTAGGTTTGACTGACAGCCAGTTGCAAAGACGACAACACTTACCTATTAAAGGGTTGCTATTTCTGTTCACAGGCTTCGGGGGCGGGATGGGGGGCTGTTTGGCGGGCACCACGCTGGTTGTACTTGTGGCAGCAGTAGTGTTAGTGCTGGCAAGAGCAGGGGGCACAGTCCTGGGGGCTGGGCAAGGGGCGACTGTGGAACTGACCGTCTTTGATATGCTGGTGGCGGCAGTAACAGTAGAGGAGGATGCGGTCCTTGTGGTGCGGCTGGCAGGGGCAGGATCCCTCACCTGCACATCACTTGCCTCCTGAGAAGAGGACAAGGGTCTTTTCGGAGGAAGCAAAGGCTGTTTGGGTGCTTGCGGCTCATGAGGAGGCTCCATTTCTGAACTGGGATTGCTACTGGATGAGCCTGCAAAGTGAAACACAAAACAAGTGCTCAGAGAGATTGGTGAATGAGGGGACCCAAGAGAAGAGACTTCAAAACGGATATTTCTTTGTGAGAAACTGAAGCAAGCCTGTTTTCCTACCTAGTCTTTTATTTGGTTCCTCAACTGGAACAGACTTTCTAAGACTTGACTTCTTCTCAACCTCTTCCTCCAAGTTTGACACCCCAGAACCACCAATGGGGACTGTATGCCCATTCTTCAATGCAGTATGGCTGAGTTTGTCTGGTTCCTCTCCATCTGTGAGGGGGTGGGGAATGAACAGAAAACCATCAGAAAAGGCAAAGGATACTGAATACTTAGTCCTGGCATGAGAGCAGGGGACTGGACTAGATGACCTCTCAAGGTCCCTTCCAGTCCTATGATTCTATGATCTGAAGTCTGAGAAGGTACACACCTATCAATAGGCAGTGAACTGGCAATAGATTGCTAATGACTGTATTTAAAAATCTGCAAGTATCCACAACACTCCTTTTACTTCTGGAATATCTGGTCCTAGAATTACTTTCTGCATAAAATAGCACATGGTAACATCAGCACCAAGTTAGTTTGGAGCTCTTGATTTCAACAACATGCTAAAAGATAGTATAGGGCCTAATCTCCTGTAACTCTAGTGTGTAGTACCATTTATTCCAACAATCTGTTTATTCCCCCATCAGTCTCCTACACAATGGACTCATTTACAAAGGAATATATTTACAAGATTCAAAGATAGGATGGCCTTCAAGGCCAGCACTATCCCATGATCAGCAGTCCAGGACTAGTTGCAATCAAGCTCTGGGCAGCCTTCTATGTCAGCTTACTTTAAGGGCTTTCTAATAAATCCCTGTACACTGCTACGTTACAGAGCTCAAAATGCTGGCCAGGTTTCCACTGTATGTACAATAGATTTGTTCTGACGATAAGATTCAGTCAGTGTTCCCAGGGCACTGATACCTTCCATATTGGTTTGTACATGGCGTTCCTGCAGCATTTGCCCTGGAGAATGATGAGAAGCCCGAAACACTTGAACAATGGGGAAGAAGAGTTTCCTTAAACAAAGTCCCATCTCGCCTACCTTCCTTTTTAATTGAGGTCCAGCACGTGTTTCCAAACCCTTCGTCAACCTTAAAACTTACTACTTCTTACCATGTCTCCTAAAGCAGTGTTCTCTCAACTCTGAAAGTTGAGCATTTCTTCAGGAAAACAAAGCCAGCCACACACCCCTTCAGCCCTGCCATATAGTATTACAGAAGCTCTCCCCACTGACATAGCACTGTGCACACAAGCGCTTGTGTCGGTGGAATTTATGTCACTCCAGGGGGTGATTTATTCACTCCTGAGTGACATAAATTTTGCTGACATAAGTTGTAGTGTAGACAGCCTTAGTTGTCACCTTGATGGGACACATTTTTTCCACTCTCAGCTATTGTTTCAAGCACTCTGAGAACTCAGGCAGATGTTGCTGTGTTCGTTAAATTTGCTTAAGCTTGGTCTACACTTAAAAGTTAGGTTGACATAGCTACGGTTCTTCACACCCCGAGCACTGTAGTTAAGACAACCTAACCCCCAGCGTAGGCATGGCTAAATCAATGGAAGAATTCTTCCGTCAACCTAGCCACCGCTGCTCAGAGGTGGATTACCTATGCTGATGGAGAAACCTTCTCCGTCTTTGTAGGAATGGTCTGCAGTATGGCGCGACAGCAGCATAGCTGTGCCACTGTTGCACCAGTAGCATAGACATGGCCTTAGTGTTTTTATTGTTTTCTTCGCAAACATGAGACTTGAATTTTAAAACTGAAGCCAGGACTCTGGAGGACAATCCAGAGGGCCATCTGACTAGTCCTTCATTCCCTCCATACGAGTTCCCTCACGCAGGAAAACACTGCTCTAAAATATGTCAATCTGCCTGTCATCTCCCTCAGACAGTTCCCTAGATATTACACCCCCCTGCCCCTCCTCAGCTATTCCAACTCTCTCCTAATGCCTTCCCATATTCTCCAGGCTCCGGCATTTACAGAATGCTGCTGCTGGCTTTCTCATTCCCCCACCCCCAGCCATTTCAATTCCAGAGGCTTTCCATAATCTAATTCAAAACGGTCGTCTTTGCTTTTAAAGCCCTCCATGAGCTTGGGCCAGCCTGCCTCAAGGACTTTGTTTGCTGCCCTTGCTCATCTGGCACTCACTCCCTATGTCCCCACTGTGGATAAACCACTTTCTCTACACCTCTTCCACGCACAGCCCAACTGTATCTGCCACAACTCCACATCCCATCTGAACACATCTTCGCTACCCTGGCCAGCTGCTCTCCTTTATTTATGTTACAATTTAGAGTTTTGCCTGCACTGTTTGCAATTTGTAAGGTGAATACTCGACACAAGGCAGCTGCGTAGAACTGAATAAAGGACAGCAAAGAAGTTTATTAAAATGAGCCACTAAGACCTGACTGTCAGAACCCAGGAGCCAGCAGAGTGCATGCAAGTGGATAAAAACTCTCTTTTCTCTCCAGAACACTTACCTTTCAGAAAATACACTGGTTTATCTGAGAGCAGGATTTAAAAGTGCGATCAATTGTAGAAACCTTCCACTGACTTGCAACAAAAATATTAAAGAGTCCATCTCTAATTTCTGTAATTTAAAAATCTATCCACCTGACAGTGCTCGCCTGGTCCCACACTTTATTTCTGGCACTTTGTTTAATCTTATTGTAACTGTCTCCTCCACTTCCTAACCCAGGTCATGTGACTGCTGCCAAAACACAAAATTCTATATCTTACCAACACTCCTGCATGCCACCCCCTTGTTACACCTCAGAACACTCCCCATCTGCCATCTCTCTCTCAGGAAATTTATATCAAGCCTATGTTTTTGCTTCCTCAGTTTCATCCCATGACCTCTCATTACACACCTTTGAACACACAAAATTCCTCCCTTAACTTGGTGTTTACAAGGTTCAAATACTCATGGACTACTTCAGTCATATTTCACCCCATTTTGCTAATGTTTTAATCATTTTTGCTGCTTTTCCTACAGTTTGGCTACAATTTTCTGATAAGGAGGAGCCCAGAAATGAATGCACACATTACAGGCCTGTCTCAGAGGCATGTAAAAGACATCTATCAGCTCCTTGATGGAATGCCTCTACACAAGCAACTCAAAAGCCATACTGAATTTTTGTTTCCTTTCATTTGGCCTTGCAGCCCTAGAAACAAATCAAATTCAACATTATAGATAGCCTATTTTTCACTGGGGCTAGAATATAAACTGAAACATGATCAGAACAACCTGGAGATTACAGTGAGCATGAATGTGAAGGAGAGGAACATAGAGGGATGGTACCAAAGGCCAGGCAGAGATACAAATATGACAAACTCGACAGGAAGTGACACAGAATTTCCTTGCCAGCAGCAGACAGGAAGATGCATAAGAACACGGAATGCTTATCTCAGGAATTTCTTCCTCCTTACACTGCTTTCCTAGCTAGGTGCAGGAGCGAGACAGGGAGCGTGTGTAAAGGACAGACAAGCGATGGGAGGTCATGTTTAGCAAACAGCCTTTAACTTAGTTTTTTTAAAGGTACAATAACAAGGATGGGATTATGTCAGCAGCAGACCAGCTACACAGAACACAGATAGGCGGATGACAGGTTCATTTCCAAACTCACCCTGCTCAGGGTCTTCCAACAGAACCCCTCTTTTAACCAGCTCCTCTCTTGGCTTTCGCATAGAAATCTTTCGTTCTAAAACTGATATTAAATTGAGAAAAAGCACTCAGAAAACAGGGCAAGGGGAGGGTTTCAAAAGAATTGTTTTTAAATGTATTGGCTCTGTGGATGAAACAAAAATGATTCAAGTTGCTGCATTTTGCATGAAGGAAGAAGAGGGAGGGGGTTAAAAAGTAACCTATATGGGGCCTGTATTCACACACCAGAATATAGTGCTAGAGCAGTGAGCATTCCTCCAGCCTAAGCCTCGTTGGAGAACTTCCTTTCAACAAAGGAATCTTGCATCTTTAACACTCTTCAGAATATTGTTTTCTACAGTTAAAAGGTCTTTAAGCGGTGGTTTTAAGGAGCCAAGTAGCTGAGGCCTCTGATCAGTGAATTTGTTGTTCCATCACTGGCAAAGAATTAAGCTTTGATCCCAGTCATACCAGCACTTGGACACAAGGCTTCAGCCAGCCTCTGCAGCTCACCCATAGCTGCTACTGCTCTGATGGCTAATAGCAAAGGATGAAACAACTTGGCATGAGCTTCCCCAGTGGGAAAAAGTGTTTAAACCAAAGTTCAAGACCAGCACCAAGCCTGATGCTTTACCTTCTGAAGTCTCCTTGAATTTGTCACTGCTTTTCTTTTTCCTCCACTTCCAAGGTTTGAAGATCTTGCCAAAGCCTGAGAACTTGCTTTTCCTCTTGGTGGGGGGCGTGGTGTCTCCAGATTCCAGAACATCAGCCCCCATCCCCATGTCAGATGGCGGATGATCCACTTCCTCAGCTACACAGAAAGAAAAAGCAAAGTCACGGGTCTGTTCCAGTGAGGTCCCTCCTTTCCCACCCAGTCAGTCCCTGCCAACCCACCTGTGGATATCGGGAAAGTGCTAAGCAGTGAGTGATGCAAATTCATGCAGAGGAGATAGCAAGACTCCATGCCTTCACATAACCAGTCAGTATCGAACAGGAGTAGGGAAGTTTTCAGTGAAGCCAAGTGAAGTTTTCAGTGCTAACAGGCTAAAGACATACTGTGATGTGTTAAAAATCCCTCAAGTGTAACTGTGACTTAGTTAATATTTGTACAGTGCTATAATTTAGCCCTAGGAGCACAAACAAAAAGCTTTACTGCAGTCTCTTGATCTCAGCTGGAAGCAACTGCTCCGGACACAAGTAGTTACATGAATAAAATACCTTCTGTACTATAAACTTCCATGACTGTATTTAGACACAACCTACTGAAGTTCTCAGCCCAGCTCAAGGGTTGTATACCATAGAACTAAGCCAGTCTGATTTCCACTCCCCACCCCCATAACAAGCTAACAGTACCGGGCCAAGAGTAACAAAAACTCAGGAAAGCAACACAATGCAACCTTGCACTCCACCTAGTTGACTAGAATTCCCAGGAGAACGCAGCAGGAGAGGATATATTTACGAAACATAGTTCTGTATCAAAAAAGCCTCCTTATGAGGCAAGTTGTGAAGAGAGATTTGAACACAAAACATCAAGATATGCCAGTCACCTTTTTTGCTTGCTTGGAGTTCGCAATTTTGCTGGAACTCACTAGGAAGGGGGAACTCACAATCCACAAAAGCCAGCAGGGACCTATAGCAGCCTTGCTTTGTATTGAAGATTGCTAGTGACCCACTTCATGGTCATAATTTATAGGCTGAGAATCCCTGGCCTCTAGCTATATGTGACTTGGGAGCACCCAAGTAGCTCTACAGGACACCAGGATAGTACCCAGAATTGGGAATAGAGAGCCTTACTAAGGGCTTGTCTACACTTAATACACTGGTTTCAGAGTAACAGCCGTGTTAGTCTGTATTCGCAAAAAGAAAAGGAGTATTTGTGGCACCTTAGAGACTAACCAATTTATTTGAGCATAAGCATCATGCATCCGATGCAGTGAGCTGTAGCTCACGAAAGCTTATGCTCGAATAAATTGGTTAGTCTCTAAGGTGCCACAAGTCCTCCTTTTCTTTTTACTTAATACACTGTAGCGTAGACCTACCTATGCCGACAGGAGGGGTTCTCCCATCAGCCTACAGAATCCACCTCCCCAAGAGGCAGTAGGAAGGACGAGGGAAGATTTCTTCTGTCAACATGGCACTGTCTCCATGGGGATTTAGATCGGCTTAACTACACTGCTCAGTGCTGCGGATTTTTCACCCCTCTGTGCAACGTAGTTATGCAGACCTAATGTACTAGTGTAGACCAGGAAGGCTTTTTGTAATACTAGAATAAACCACATACCCTAATACACTGGGGACTCTATTGTGTATGCACTGGGCTATAAATCACATTCGTGGGCCTTATTTTTCTGAGCAATTGTAAATAAAAACACTTTTTGGAGTTTGATGCAAACTTTTTGGATTCATGAAGTCCTTGAGCTATACAGTCTCAAACTAGGCTACACGATGTGTCTCCAGAAAAGGCAGCACCACTGACCCACGATGACAACTCACTCATCTGCTATTCACATACAGGAAGCTCAAACCAAGAATCCCATAACCCAGGTTATACGGTTTTGGAGAGAGCCAACTTCTAAGTCCAGCACACCCCAAATAGAGTATCATACATTTAATCGTAACATTTATGTAACCAGTCAGAAGACGTAATACCAGATGTCAGAACTTGATATGTTTTAACAACATGTGGGAGATCAAATTTGCAGAAAAAGAGAAAAAAATAGGAAAGGCCTACGTGTTGTATTTCACTAGGGTTTCATTGACAGACACTTGGATCTTCATGCCATGACACTGTTCATCAGGTATGTCTGCACTGCAGCCGCGGTGTGTGATTTACAGTCCATGTACACGTTCATGTACAGTTCATGTAGACTTGTGCTAGCTTTAATGTAGCTAGCTCACTAAATAGCAGTGATGACATGGCAGCAAGGACTGCATAAGCTTACATGTCCCCCTGGGTCCACACTTTCTTGTGTGACCTGTGGCACTGCATGCCCACTGCTATTTTTAGTGAGCTAATTAGATTAAAGCTAGCACAGGTATGTGTACATGGACTGCAAATCACTCCCACCTCCACACATCCACCTGCAGTGTAGACATACTCACAGAAAAAGATTAGGTATGCAGGAGCAACAGTCCGAATCTTTTGCTCCCCAGGCAGCTACAGGCAAAGAATGCTGTGTATGCCACTCAGTTACTATGTGATGCAATATTGCTCATAAACAGCAGCACTGATGGGCCCCTGGTAACTACTTCTTGGGTGAAGAAGTGACAGCATGCAAAATCAGGCCTCCCCAATGAGAGAAGGGAACAACAGAAGGCGTTTTAATAACCTAGAGGGAACCGGAATAGTATTCCAGTGAGTCCAACAGGGACATGCAGGATTCTGTGTAAAGACAGGATGCTTTTTAATGGCTTCTAATAGTGGGGTGATGGGATAAATGATCAGAAACCAAACCGACAAAAATAGTCTGATGTGAAATGATAGAACAGGAGGAGTTTTGCATAGAAGTCAATTTCATGTAGTGGCAGCAATAGGAAAGTGAGGAAAGGGAATCAACCAACATAAAGGCATTTTCCAACATTTCATTGCCTGAACTAGTTGGAACACATTTTAGAACCTGACATCCTAGGCCCAAACTTGGGTCAATTTGATTTTACCTATAAGGCAGGTTTCTTACGGCTCTATAAAGATTTCTTTCTCCTGACTCACTGGAGGCCAGCTTCGATGCAGTAAGGATCTACTTTCTCAGTTAGAAAAGTTTGATTCACTCAGCCTCAGTGAAGAGCTGAAGCCATAGCCACAGCTAGGAACCATTTCAGAAAGGAAGGCAAGTTCAAAATTTGATTCAGTTACAAACAAAACTGATGAATTACTGCAAGTATGCAAACAGACTAGGGTAGTCCCACACCTGTGTGAAAAGCAAGCACAAAAGATACCTCTTAGTTTAATTCATGTTCACCTGGGTTAGTCACAGGAAAATCAGACTGGACTTTTAAACTTAACACCAAAGATAGATTTCCTAGATGTTTCAAGGCAGTTTCTTCAGAGAATGAAGCATTAGTCCTGGAGTTATGAGTGTAGTTTTAAAGAGCTGCATTCACTTTGCTCAGCAGAGCATTCTGAAAGTTCACAGGGCAAGCAGAAATTCTTGCCAGGAACAAACTGTGAATTGAATTTGGAACTGAAGTGCCATGAAGACATTTGAGCCTAGGGTTGGTGACCATCACTATACTGAAGGTGCAACGCCAACATTACGGAAGACCCATGTCAAACTCATTTCAAATACATCTCCAGTCAGGACCGGTATAAGAAATGTAAGCTCGAGCGCTTTCTGCCACCTGAGGTTTCAGAGTGCTGCACTAAGCAAAATGGGCTCAGTTTTCTTTTAATAAGCTAACTGTCAGGTTCACAGATTAATGAACTGAGACCACAGCTCAAGAAGCTGCAATTTCTCCACTTCCAATTAGGAGGAGGACCATATCTGCTCTCCTTCTACAGCCACCACTGGGGGGATCAGAGGGAGGGTATAACGAAGCAAGCAGATATCCAAACAGGTTTAAGCACGGAGGTAGAATTTATCCACTGTTTAATTCTCTCACGTCATTCAGTTCTGGCTATCACAAATACCTTAAGTTAAACTCTACACTATTTCGCCCATCAGTATCAGCTCATTGCATTGTACTGAGCAATCTCTCACTGAGAATTCCTGTCTGTCAGGAGATTATTTGTGTCATGAGAGCAGCTCCCTTCCTCCTTTGTCTGAAACATGACTCATCGTACAGGCTCAAAGTTAGATTGCAAGCATCACAGGGAAATGATCACTTACACTTGGGTTTGTAAAGTGCCATGCTCCTCAATAGTGCTAATTATTGACTATGAAAGGAAGAGCATGTGCACACAGCCATTTACAACAGCCGTCTTATGATGCCATTATAAGCCATATTCACTTTGCACTCTTAATTACAGGGTGGATCAGCTGCTGCAGGCATGCTTTAGAGTGACACGTATTTCAAGTAGTCTCATTACTCAGCGACTGTTCCGATCAGTGGGTAATCCCCTGGAAGACCAAGGAAAGACACTGGACTCATGTGAGCATTCAGTTTCAGCACATTTCCATCGGGACCAGAGAACAAATTTCTGAAAATGGCACACAAGGGGAGTAGATGTTGGCACCCACTGAGTCTTCCACCACAGGTGTCTAGAAAAGGTGGTTTCTCTCACTGCCTCTCCTTATTCCGCTGCATAATGAAGTGTAGGAGGTCTGTAGGCTGTTTTATATGATGAGATCAAGAGAACACACCCCTCCTTATTTGAGTAATTCAGCTGGGAAACTGTGCTAAAGAACTGCAATTTAGTGCTTTGGGAAAGAGATTGGGGAAAATAGGAAAGAGAAATTAGGGGTGTGAGCTTCTAGCAGCTCCTCCAAAGTTCTCCCCAGAGCACAGTTCTCACCCACCTGTGTAGCAAGCTCAAGTCATCCATATGGGGGTAGGTGCGAGACTCGGATGCGGATATCCATGGACCATTTTTGCAGATTGCGGTTCAGATGTGGACACAAATGATGTATCCATGCAGGGCTCTAAGTATCGTCACTAGCCAGTCAAATAAGAACCTCTGACACATGTACACTCATCCACACCCTTCGGAAGAACCTTGTTTAACCAATTTTAATGAAAAGAATAACTGTATAGATCTAGTCTAAAAGGGTTGCAGCACTTTCTATCAAATGCTTCACGACAGGTTAATATGCTTCTGGGTGAGACTGTCTCGTGATGGCAAAGCTGCTCCTTCACACCACAACTCTGAAGAAAGCTTCAACTTCAAACCAGCATGTTCTCCCACCCAAGCGTTAGTGCTTCATCTCCATTAAAAAACTAGCGTCCCATTTCAGTCACACATTTTAGGCAGCTAGCCCTTCAAGTCCACATTCACCATTGTCTAATGCACACCTGTAAAGGTGCTTAGGAGGATCATGTTTTAGCCTAACAGCAATCCCAGTGCCCATGTTAAAACGTGAGCCAGTCTTGCCTGATGGGCACAAAGTATATTTTAACCACTTGATAGAATTCTGTTAAGGTCAAAAGCTCTAACGATTTGCTAACATGTTTAACACACACTTTGGTCCCATCATGTTTTATGCAACCACACCCCTCCCGGTGCACTTAAAACTGCACTTGCAAAAGCATCCTAAGCTTTCCTCCCTGCAACACACAAACATTTCCTGCTGAAATTTAGGACATTCCAATCTGAAGCACATTTAAAGAAAAGTAAAGGCACATGAATGAGATTCTCCAAAGTTAAAAGCAATTTTGTCGAGGGCACTTGTGATGCACAGAAGAGATCACACTTCTGTTTGCACTAAAGTCTACAGTTCTCTTTTATTCTTGACATTTTAAAATTGATCAAACCCTGTTTTCTCCTCCTGCATTAAAGACGAAAATGCCCTTAAGCTGCCTACTGTACTTTTCATCCAACAGAAACCACGTCATCAACAGGAGCCAGCTTCTTATACATTCTCCAAGGCCTAGATTTCCTGACACACTCCAAGCTGATTGCCTCCAGCACAGTCAACTAGTGGCTTAATATTTTCCTGTAGACGTGTCATTGATTCCCAAGAAGTTTGCGGGGCTTGGTGATGGAATTTCTGGGAAAGGTTTTTGCCTCAAGTTACCATGGCGAGTCAGATATCCTGATGGATGAAATCCTGCAACAGAGCAAGGATCTCTGGGTTTCATTAAAGGTAGGCATCATCCCTCAAATGGTGTAATCTGGTCACGTCCATTGCAACACACTTTTGTATTGCACTATGTACCCAACTTTCAAAAAGGAATAGGAGAGTCTTCAGGTAAAAACCTCAATAATAGAATCCTTTATTTTGTTAGCTGACATTCATAGATCCCTCCCATCCCTCTTTAAAATGGCAATGGGTACTCGGATAATCTTTTAGAACACCGGGGCCTCTGATATACAGGATGAAGAGACACCAAAAATCACAAAGCCAAGCTGAGTTAGAAAAGAGCTCTAAGGTAGGTAGAGACCTTAGGCTGGCATGGTTTTCAGTGATTTTTTTTTTTTTAAAGCCGGTTTAATTTAGTCCCCACGCAGTCCAAATCCAGTATAGCTACTACAAATAAGTTTAAATCATGTTTTTAACTTGGTTCATCAGTACAGATTGAGTCCATGCTCACATCGACCTTAGAGCTCATTGCCAGTGTATAAGGTTGAAGAACATAAGGAAATCTTCTCAAGGAATTTCATCCCAGATGTGTAGGAGTCACACTATACTATTACATGTTCAGGAGGTTTGATGAAGCTGAGGGAGGTTACAGGTATTTCCAGATTCTACTCCTGTGCTCCTAAAGAAAAACAGAAACTCTTCACAGAAATGCAGAGTCAGAACAGATTGTATACTGTTTTCTCCTACTATATTTTAGATCAGTGGTTCTCAAACTTTTGTACTGGTGACCCCTTTCACACAACAAGCCTCTGAATGCGATACCCCCCTGCCCTTATCAATTAAAACCACCTTTTAATATATTTAACACTTATAAATGCTGGAGGTAAAGTGGTGTTTGGGGTGGAAGCTGACAGCTAGTGACCCCCCATGTAAAAACCTTGTGACCCCCGACCCCCCGTTTGAGAACCCCTGTTTTAGATTAAATATAGACATGTTCCTTCCCCCACCCATTCTGCAGAGTAGTGTGTGAAAGAGGAACAACGTAGGTGTCTCAGACACCTCCTGTCTGAGGGAGGCTCTACCAGCTCATCTTTCCTCCTGCTGAAATGTTAATGCTATGCGTATTTTCTTACAACACTAGTGTTAGAGGGGAACTTGGTGAGCACACACACTCAGGATGATCACACAGAGTGACAGGGTGGATGATGCACCAGCGATGGGAGTCATAAGAACCACTGGGGTAGATGGAATGTGTTAGAATCTTGCTTTTGTTAAGAAATAACAGTTCTTCTCCCACCTCAAACCCAAGATTTTATTTCGCAACACTGATGGTTTGTTGTGAGCTGGCGTTGCATTTAGCCTTTCATGGATTTGTTGTTGGCCTGTACCACTTCATCCTAAAGGATTACCATTCACATGAAAGTGGTTCAATTTCTTTTTATTTATGGGAGTTATTGCAAGCAATCTACCAATCACCAGATAAGTTTCTGCTCTTAGAGAACTCTCCCAGTCAATTCTATAGATTAGTCCTTTATTTATGAGCCTCAGAGCTTGTCTACATGCAGAGATGCAGAAATTCAATTTAAGGTGGTATTTTAAACCTACTCAAAAGGCTGCGTGGATACGTAGATGGCAAATGAGTTTTTTGTCTGGGGAGGCCACTCCCAGGAGTGCCGGAAACTCCCTAGAATTGTGGGGCCACCAGTCCCCTGCCCCACCCCCTCTCAGACTCTTCCCTGAGGCCCCGCCCTCACTCCACCTCCTTCTGCTCCGCCTCTTCCCAAGGCCCTGCTGCTCACTCCTCTCCACCCATCGCTCGCCCTTATGGCAGGAAAAAAGTGATGTGGCCATAGCCAGGGGTGCCAGAACAGGGGAGGCCAGGGGGCCTTGGCCCCATCACTTTTAAAAGTGGGAGGGCTATGCCCTCCCACCTTTATTCCTGCCTTAAGGGTGAGCAACAGGGGGAAGGGACGGAGAGAAGAAGCAGAGGGGTGGGCCTCGGGAGGAAGAGGCAGAGCAGGGGCAGGGCCTCGCTGCAGAACAGGGGCTGGACCACAGGATGAGGTTGGCATGCGGGCAGGGCCTCGGAAGGGAGGGGAGAGCTAGGGGCTCAGTCCAGGTGCTGGTGCCCCTCCCCCACACTTCTAGGGAGCTTCTGGCACTGCTGCTCCCAGGGTACAAAGGCGTCAGGCCGGCACACCTCCAAAAGGGAGGCGACCTGCATCCAGCATTTGCTCCCTGCACGGCCAACCTTCTTTATTTAGGGGAATCTTAGCCTCCCCAAGCCTCTTATATGTGTTGCCCATGTATGGATACTTATTTCAGGTTAAACCAGGTATATTTCAGTTTATACTAAGTAGAACATATTAATCTACAAATCAAAATAAGTGTCTACATGAAGATTTGCACTGCTTTAACTAAGCCAGTGCAAGTTTATATGTAAAGAAGGCCTAATTTTATGGCATTTTGATCTTGTTCATGTCACATTCCTTTAAAGAAACCAGTGCACCTTGCCCTTAATTATCCCGGATGTGGCTCCAGCACTATGGTCAGAGCCCTTAACCTCATAGGCTCTAATTTGTTTATATGGGACTAGAAAGACTTTTTTAAAAAAGCCTTAAATTTGAGGGACATATGTATTCATGCTGTAAGCTAAGGCCTTTGTCATCTTAATAAAAGTGTTTGAAAACTGGCTACAGCACTTATGCAGTAACTTCATTACAACCATCAAAGATATGCATAGTTCTACTGGAAAACTGAATAGCCCCACATATTGACAGAATATTAAGTACATTTGTTCCAGGAGTGGGAAGCTTTTTGATCTATCAAGAGGTCTTCTGCACCTTTGAAATCTGCAAGAAAGTCAAGGTGATGGAGGTAACATCTGGAACATTGGACCAACTTCTGTTAGTGAGAGCAGCTTTTGAGCTCTTTTTCAGATCATACAAGGAAAGTCAGTCAGTCGCACCACCCTCTTGGTTAACATCACCCCCAACACACCTGAGCAAGTCAGACTGATGGGATAACCTTCCAGAGATGAACTCCCATGTGACCATAAAGCACAGCCACCAGATTGGTCTGAAGTTGCACACTTTAGGACCGGTTATAAACATTTCCATTATGCAGGAAAAACAAATGACAAAGGAAAAAATACATTCTGATAGCATTTTAGCCCATTCCCTATATCCACACTCCAGAAAGTCAGGCCACAAAACATCCCCGCCTTTTACAGGGGGAAAAAAACAAAAAACCCTTAGAAGAGAGGTCCCCTATTTATCATCCCTCAATGACTCCAGAGTGAGGCCAGGTATACACTTGGAAGGCTATAGTGGCTTACTACACTGGCAGAGCACTCCTAGTGTGAATGCCTTTTATACAGGCAAAACTGCTTCTCTGGTATCTGCTCCCACCCCCTCACTCCCCAAGAAAAATAAGCTATGCCGGCAAAACTGCTGGTATAACTCCATCTCCTCTAGGGGCTTTTGCTGGTACAGTGGTGTCAGTCAGGGTCAGGATTACACTTCTTCATGCCCCAGACCAACACAGATATTTCAGCAAAAGTTCATCGTGTAGAACAGACCGAAGACCACTTAGTTTATAAGTAAAAATATGCCAGCCTTGCAAAGTCACCCTGGAATCTAGGAGTCCTGTCTAGCATAGCGCCATCACTTAGTGATTTTGCAGCTAGGTCTTGAGTTAACAGTTCTGTTAACTCTTAACTGTTAATATCAGCCACTGATGTATAAGCCAGAGTAAAATCTATCTCCCTCTGCCCTAGATGCGGTGTCTCTGAAAGTAGCAAAACTAAGTCCTTCAGAAAAGTAAGCAGATATGACTCAAAAAAAAATTAGAAGCCATCTGTTTGGTGTTTCTACCTTCCTATTAAATTAAAACTATATAAAAATTTGAAGCAGGAGGAGAGAGCACAAAAGTGAGGGGGGGGGAAGAGAGAGAGAGAGAGAGAGAGAGAGTTTCTCTATATTTATAGCTATAGATATATCTGAGATGGAGGGAGATATCTTGACCTTAAAAGCAACAATAGACTCCGGTCACAACACATACTGCACTTCCCCAACCTCTTCCACCGTAATGGGGCAAAGTAAGGACAGTGTGAGCCTTTAACTTCCCTGGCTTTTGTATATCTGTCCAATATCATCTTAACAGGATTTTTATTTGAAAGAACATCTTGTCTGTGTCAATACAAGAGAGCCCGCGAAAGCTGTCCCTTAAAATCTCAGGATCTATTCAATGGGTTGGTACCTTTACTCAAGTTGTGCAATAAGAGGAATCTATAGATGGCACATAATCAGGTGGATAAGACAAATTCTGAGGGCAGGGGATGACAGTGTCATCCTCCCTTCTCACTAAAAAAAGTACAGAAATCTCTGGCGCCCAGTTGAGGGGGCAGCCCAGGCAAGACCAAATAGATCTGCCTTCCAACACCTCATAAATCCAAGGGGAAGGCACTATTAATCTCCACTGACAGCAGAGAAGACTGAAGTTTTACTGCCCCCCCCCCACATCACTTATTTTTAGCAGCTCTTGAACAAGTCCAGTAAGAAGGAAAAAACCACTATCTTAACCTAAAGCTAATTATTCCCCTAAAAAGCACCAGAAAAGTTCAAAGTTATAAGGCTGAGAAACTGATTTAATGGAAAGGGAATGAATAATTTACACTTATATAAATGCTTTCCACCTCCAAATATCAAAGTGCTTTTTGTGAAATGTGGAAAATGCATTCGCCCTATCTCACACTCAGGAAAATAAAGGCACAGACAGCTGAAATGACTTGTTCTAGGTCACACAGCACTCTCCCAGAGCCAGGAATCGAACCCAAAACAGGCTCCCAATGCCATGCTAAATTCATTAGTCTACATCAAAGTAATCAAATTCTGCTTTCAAAATCTAAAGTACTGGGCTGGCACTTGTACTATGGATATCTAGCAATTAATCACATCAGGACTCTTCCACTCCATGTAGTCGGAGCATCAGTACCCCAGAATTCAAGACCACAGACGTCCCTCTGTAGAAAGCAGGGAAGAAATGGCAGAGACAGAATCAAGCAGAAAGAAGACTGCCAAGCCCATTTTTCAAAATATTAAAGGTGCCCCCAAAAGCTCAGTGATGCCATGCAAAACGGTCAACTTGTGTATCAGTTCCATACTGCGGCTGTATAAAATGTTTAATTGCAATCAAATGTGGGGAATTTTACTGGGCTCTGTAAACCAGCGTCCCTGAACCTGACAGGCAGCAGCAAGCAAAGATCAGAGAAAGTTCTTTAACTAATGCAGCACAGAACCTGACTACAGGTATCAGCAAGGATAGTAAATAAGTTGCATAGTAAATAAGTTTAAACACAGCAAAGAGAGAAAGGAGAGACACAAAGTAATTCCCCTCTAGTTACTCTTCTCAGAGTCAGACATTTCCCCAAGTCTAATGTGATCTATGCAAGTTACACAATCCTAGCATTCCATTTCTATGTACTTCCCAGCTTCACCTGCAATCCCTGCCTCGGCCCCAGCCAGAGATTGTTAGACTTCTCCTGCCCTCCATTACTCACCGAATGCAGCTGGATGTACTGGTCTCGAGAACAGTGTCTGCCCCATGCTTAGATTCTTTTCAAAGTAGCTCTCTGAAGGCGGCACAGGGGTCGGGGGGACCACACACCACTACCCTGGGAGAGTCTGTTAGCCTTTTTTGAAAGGGAGAAATCCACACTGGAGGGTGGGGGAAAATCCAGGGCCTTGCGACCGGGAGACTGCCAGAACTCAGGAAATGGCCCGGGTGTCAGCCAAGCCACCGCAGCTCCTGTTCTTCCTGTATCCCAGGCCCCGGCACTTGTGATTCTCATAAATAAGCGTCCATGCCAGCTCCCTTCAAGCAGGAATGCCTGTCATTCCAGAGTGCACACTAGTCAGGGCTGAAGCTCAGGCAGGGGAGGAGACTACCAACCACACTCTAGCCGCTTAGCTGCATAGTCCAAACAATCAACACCCTTTGCTCCTTACATCAAGTTTAGCAGGAACGCACCAAGAGGCTGAGAAACAGGAAGGAGGAGAGGGAGATTTTACCTGAGAACAGTTTGCAAACTGTATTTTCAGCTATTTCACTTCCCAATCAAAATCAACTAGATACTACAGTATACCTGGGCCTAAAAAAAAATGAACCAAAATAAGCTGTTTGGCTCCATCAAGTCAGTCCCTTTTGCTAAAACAATACAGACAGAACTGATATTTGTACAAAAGCCTGGGATGGGATTAAATTAAAGGAGCATCAGAAGGTTAAGACCATATTTTTTAAAAAAAAAAATCTATACATTTGTGTAACAAACATCCAGAACTAATGAATTGTAAAAAGCTGAGTTTTCTTTTCATTACTTATGCTGTTCGGTTACTTTTTGTAACTTCTGTTTGGGCGGAAAAACAAAATGACTCTCTATTCTGGTTCTCATGCACTAGAATGATGCTGTGATGATGTTGCAAACACTGCAAGGGGATATTTGCATTGCAAGAAAACAATCTTTCATTTGGAGCTTAAATACATGTATATTGTAATAAATATAATTGGGTTTTTTGTTTTGTTTTTTAAACCAAAACCTAAATGTGGGGCCTGCCTGATGTGACAGGGCCCCTTGAAAGGAATCAGCTATCACCCATAATAGGAGAGTTAGAAGAATCTCCACATTTAGATTTTCTTTGCAGAAAAAGCTATGATTAATAGAAATGGAAACAATTTTTGTAAAACCCACAAAAATTCCCACATTGCAGCATCACAATAGTGAGTGGAAAGCAAAAAATTAAAACGACCTGCAATGCTCTGCGGTCAAAGGGAGCAAAATCCTGAGGCCAAGCAGTAGAGAATGCTATAAAAAATTCTGTTTTAATAATCCAAAATGACATCTGTAACATAGGTAAGGGAGCATTTTAAACACTTAATCAGACAGTGTCTCTAACATAAAATCTGCTGCAGCATCGTCTTGCAATGTAGCAATCTACTCCAAACCCAGCTCTCTAGTCTTGCTCTAACCACCACTAAAGTCCACTATGGACAGCCCACGGCATCACAGCTCTTCTATTTCACGGAACAGAAGTCACCTTCCATAGTGCTCTGCTTGACAAAATTATCACAATTCCCAATACACTAACTGGTCACGGGCAGCCAATTCGGGTGGCCAAAGGACGTAGCCATTTTCCAAATGAGGTCTCAGTCCCTCAAACCAGTAGCTAGGTATGTAATGGATATTACAGATCAAATTAGTGCATTAGATAAGAGCAGCAGGTGTTTGCTCTGCTACCCTTGAGGGTATATTGAGCCAGTGTACTGTACAATGACTGACTGGCATATATATATCTTGGGACATGCTTTAGAATAAAAACTCACCAAGTTAGTTATATTAATGCATATTAATGCATGTGGGTAGCATCTCTGGTGCCTATTCTGACAAGTTACCTGTGAAATCATGTGACCTGCAGATTCACTCCTCCGCCTTTAAGCACAGCTGTAAAACATGCATAAAGCAAAGTGCTCACCCTCTGCTCTACCTGTAGATGTAACGTGCTTTGCATTAAACTGTCCCGTCTGAACAAATGGATCTTGTTTCCATGGACAGTTTCAAGGCAGCAACAAGATCAAATGGAGTAATGGATCTGCAGACAAACGTCTAATGTCCCCCCGCACAGAACTGCTTTACAATCTTGAAAGCACTGTTCTTATCTTCACCCCCCATAATGCATCTTCATACTCCAATTAAATGTATCATGATTATTCTCGCTGCTGAGTCAGACAGGATCAGAAGTACTGTTTCTTTAAAGAACTTTGAATCCATATTATAAGCAATTAAAGTCCTCTGAATTACAAAAATGCTCCACTTCACGAAAGAGCTGTTTACTTTGAAACAGGCAGAAAGCCTTTTAAATACACAGCTATGTGAAGGAGACAAAGTCCAGAGGTAACAGGGCTGCATATTCTCTCTGAATCAGCAGATGAAAGTTGTCTGGCTTGGAGAAAGGTCTGGGAGGAATATCCCCGCAGCGATTGATTCCTGTTGCATTTTTTCCAACACTGATCTAGTCTTACATTAGCAAGCTGCGGGCTAGGGTTAAAGAACCACTGCTCCCTTCCCATTTGAAGTAAAATAAGAAAAGCCTGTACACCGAACACAAAGGACAGGCCATATTCAGGGAATAGCTTCAGGCTTGATCTACAACACAAAGTTAGACCAATGTGGGCCACCTTGCATTGACCTAATTGTGCATGTGACTACACTTAATTGTGTCTCCCACCTATGTAAGCACCCCATTACACCACCTCCCCAAGTGGCACTGACCCATGGTTGATGTATTGAGGTTCATGCAGTGTGAGTGTTGATGCCACTTTACTTATGTTGACCCTAACAGTCCTCCAGCAGCTGTCCACAATGCCTGACACTGACCACTCTGGTCACAACTGTGAACTCCACTGCCTGGGGTCATGGAGACTGGAAGCCCCTTTAAAGATCCATGAATTTTTGAAATGCTTTTTCCCCTGATTGCCCAGCTCGGCGAGCACATCTAGATGCGCTCTCTATTGTTGTGTGCAGCTGCCCAAGCCAGCTACACGCTCCGGATGTGCTCAGGCTTGGAATAGACAAGACATATGAGATCTCCTGGGCCTGTGGAGAGAAGAGGCCGTGCACATGCAGCTCTGTACCAGCCGTAGAAACGTAGACCTCTATGAGCAGATTACATGGGGGATGCAAGAGAAGGCGGACAACCCGAATCAGCAACAGTGCTGCGTGAAAGCAAGGGAAGTGTGGCAGGTGTATCAGAAGGCCAGGGAAGCCAAGAGTCAGTCCAGTGCTGAGCCATACTTGGTGGAAACCCCACCACCACCCTGCACACCACCGTGGATACTTCTGAGGAGCCCAAGTCACAGGCCTCCAGCATGAACAGTGAGGACAAGTGGGGCAAGAAGGGGGACATGTGACCGGGGAGGGTGGGGGAAGAGGTGTCCAGATATGCCACAAGCCAGGACCCGTTTGAGACTCCACCACAGAACCGTCAGTCCTGGAAGTCAAGCACAAGCAAGCCTGAGGCAGGGGAAGGAACCTTGAGTAAGTGTGTACATGTATTTTCCATTACAGTGATGTACTGTACTGCCATTGCCCTATGCTCAGTTTCATGCAATCGAGCAATTCTCTCCTCATTTCCCTTGCCCATGGTGAGCCATACACACCATGGCTGGAGCTGTAAGTAGAGCCGTACACAAGCACTCCAAAGCAGAAGTGTCAATAAGCAGATCTTGTAACAATCTTTAGGGGAGCAAGGGAAGGGAGTTCTGAATCTTAGCTTTTGCTTTCTGTTGTGACTATATTGACAATGGTACCTCTGTGTTTTATCTGTAGCTGCTGCCATGGCACTTTTGAGGAGTTCTCCCTCCACACTCGTGGAATTGCCTGAACCAGATAAGGAGGAGAAAGAAGAGGACACAGAAGGAAATGTTCAGCGAGATCATGCAAGCCAGTGCTGCATCAGACCATGAACAGAGGGCCTAGAGAGTGATATTGCAGACTGCATGAAGAAGGACACAGCAGACAGAAGAAAGGTGCAGGACATAATGGGGTTTCTCCAGCAGCAAACACAGATGCTGCAGACTCTTATGGACCTACTGGTTCAACAGTCACAGGCTCACCTCCCTTTGCAAGCCATGGAGAACTCCATTACAGCACCTCCCCACACCCCTGCCTTAACATTCCATGAGGCATAGGACCACGTCCCTACCCCAACCACTCCACACTGAGGGACATTAAGGACAATCACAGCTTCACATACCCTGACCTGTGAAAGCCACAGTTGCTGCATGTGTATCTGAAACGGACATGAATGTTCTTTTCCCTTGTTAAATTCTGTTCCATTAATTTCCCACAGGGAATTTTCCAACTCCAAAATGATTTCCCACTGACTGGTAGCAATCCGGCATTGCACGTTTCCATAGTGTGATCACCCCTCGCTTCTCTACCACCAGCACAGCTCACATTCCAGCATTCCTGCGCTGGAGAGATGGAGCAAGCTCAACACAGAGATCCAGGAATGTGGGCTTATGCATCTGAAAGTTCTGCAGCCACTGCTCAGTATCCCAAGCCTGCATTATGATGCAATGCCACTAGTCAATGCTAATCCCACTAGTCAATGCTAATCTCTCAGGCCCAGATACGACACTCCACCATTTGCAGCTGCTCCACGAACGCCACAAAACAATCTTTAATTTGTTCTCGCTATGTCCCACAGCAATCTGCCCTCCACAAAATCTACCTTTGTGCATCTTGTGCTTGCAACACTTACGACAATAGCAAAGACCTGTGAAGGCTCCATGCTTCTGTAAGAGATGGAGGACAGCTAGGAGGGCTGAATGGGTTAGTGGGATTTTAAAAAACAAAAATTATGGGATATAGATGACATTATGGGATGGAGACCGTGGCATGCTGGCAAGCTGACCCTTTGCTCCCATTCGGCCCGAGAGACTCATTTCTGCCCCACCATGTATTGCCAAAACTCCACAAAAGATAGTGTGCTGGACAGTGGTGGGTTGCACACCGGGATAACTACACTGTGCATCGACACAAGCACTCCTGGTGAGTATACGCACCATCAACAAAAGGAGCCAAGTACGCACGCATATGAGTGACTGGCTAACTGCGACGGCTTCACACTGATGTCACTTCCATCAGCAAAAGTTTGTAATTTAGACATGGCCTAAAGTAATAATTACTCCTGGTGATTGAGTGGGAGTTGCAGGGCTGAATCTAGTCCAATAAAGTCTCCGTGACAGAACAGCAAAAGTAGCTATGGTGCAGCAACATTCAACCGTCAAGCCCTTTTATAAACAAAACTGAGTAATGAAACTTCCAGCAAAAGTCAACTATACAATATTGGGGGCGGGGGGAGAAGAAGAGAGATCTAGCTACATTTGTGCAATTCCCTAGTGTAGCTGCAGTTATAACGATATAAAGGTACCTCTATTGGCACAACTTTTTCTATATCGTTTCTAAGCCAATCTAGTTAAAACAGTACAAAAATTGTGCATACAGTAGCTCTTATAAATCATAATCAAGGAGGATGACAATACTGCTCACAGTAATGCTTCCCAGAGCGGAAGTGTTGATATCTGCTCCCAGACATATGAGTATATTGATTACACAGCAAAGAGCTGCAAACTGTGGCTAGGTGTGGACTGTAGAGAGGTACTAGGGACATCCTCCACAGAAAGCCTTCTATTTGGCGCTATATACAGGAAACCACCTTGACTTGAGAACTTGGTTGTTATGTACCTCTACTTTGAGACAGGTCACAGAGTTACTTTTACAGCCTGAAACCCATCATGATCACAAGCACTAGCTACTCTATGTGGACACAGACGTTCACACTCTAGTTTCTGACTGTAATGTGAAACAGAACAGTGACTCCGACATTTCTGCTCCATAGCAGAGTTAAAGAAGGGAGGATTGCATTACTCACTCCACACAAGCTTGAGTAGTCCATTCAAAACAAATGAACGATACTGGGTGTTTTCCTTCAGAGCCTGTCAGCAACACAGTGACAGCATACCTTACAGGGGGATTAGGTAAACAACAGGACTCTTACCCCAAGGTAAATGTACTAATTTTTAAAAAGATAAGGCAACCGTACTGGATTTATAAACATCCTTTTAGGGGAAAGAGAGGGGGAAGTGATAACACACTGAACATATTTTAACAAAGTTTCTCTGTGTTTAATTCTCTCTCACACACACGTGCACGCTCCCCCAATCATTGTTCATTTCAATTGAAGGACAAAGTTTTCACTGCATGCTAGACAGTCTGCAGGATTTTGTATATAGCCAGGAGAATCCAAAGAAATGAATTAACTAAAAGATTCACAGAGTGTTGAGTATCTGTAAAAGTTCCTCAAATGTGCTATGAAAGCCATTTGACTTGATTTCCCATTACACTTTGCACAAACATTTGGAAAAGGTATTCGCTATGACTGACCAACCAATGTAAAGTGAGTAAGTGGTTGGAAAGGTGGGTAGTAAATCTAAAAGGTCACAACAGTTAATGCAGCATGTGATCTCCTCCTCTTCACCCAGATCATAAGAAAGCTTATTCACAAGTCAACTGGAATCCCGTTTAGATTTTGGATACTTTGATCATACTTTTCTGTGCTGGAGGCACACTAGGTCAGTGCGGTAAGCCAGTTACTAGTCACCCGCTTTCCTTGTGAACTTCCTATTAAGTTTCCAGTTGGGAAACTCCTATTTCCTCAAGCAGTTTGCTGGCCTTGTATCCAGTGATTACTCAATAACTCCAGCTTCTTCCTGATCTCAAAGTGAAAGGGAGGAGGAGTTGTGATCCAACAAGTTGAGGATAGCCACAGTGCTGCTGCTCCCTACTTAACACATACTGGATACCAGTGCTAGGTAGGCCATGCATCTGAGAATTATACTGATCAGGTGGCTAGAGCACCAAGGATGCTTGCAAACCTCTGTCACAATCCCAGCTAAAATGCTTACAAGACACTTCTGTGCATAGATGCCTGGGTGTCAAGTTGGTGGTTCTATGGCCATAAGCCTGATTCTACTTAATGAGGCTAAAGCTCAGAAATGCAATTCAAAATAAGAGCAGATTTTATGTGGAGTGATTTTCACGTCTTCTTCCATTCTTCTCCATCCATCATAGTTAAAATGTACGCTAAATATTTTTGATTGACAGTAGAGCACTCCTTTGCATTCTGGAACTTATAAACAAAATTTGAGATCCAGGCACATCTTGGCTAAGTCATGATAATTTCAGGTATTCATGACTATACTGTCTCTAGGCTATGGACTCTCCTAGGCAGATTCCAACTGCTCCTCAGAGTATTCTGAAATAGTATTAAAGTAAATACTGGTCAAAAGCTGACAAAAGTACAGCAGCAGGATAAATTCCAACAAAGCACCAAACAAGCAGCAAATTGATAGCATGTTCTACTGATATGCAAGCAATCAGGTATAGGGGGGCCCACCTGTCACATTCAAGTTGCATTACTGGAGGGCACAACAAACTGGAATATGGAAACATGTTACCTTTAAGTTTTCCATTACACACAACTTTAACCCCCCGCCCGTTTTACTCATTTAAAACCACCATCTCCTCTCTCAAAGAGCAAGAGTGGTCAGAAGCAGGATATGCAGAGTGAAACGTGGGGGGAGGGATAGCTCAGTGGTTTGAGCATGGGCCTGCTAAACCCAGGGTTGTGAGTTCAATCCTTGAGGGGGCCATTTAGGGGGCAAAAATCAAGGGCAAAAATTGGGGATTGGTCCTGCTTTGAGCAGGGACGGTTGGTCCAGATGACCTCTTGAGGTCCCTTCCAACCCTGAGATTCTATGATTCTATGAAACCAGGAGGTCATCTAGTTCCTCCTAATGCAAACCACTGGATGAAGGGGAATAGTATGAGAAACAGTTGTAGCATGTATCTAAAATACATTCTCTTTCCTTTTAAGACCAAAATATATTCATATACCAACACTCAGCTGGCAAAATACAGGAATAATTGCTGCAAAATACTGTGAACATGGTAACCAGATAGGGTTGGATCACCAATTTATGGTAGGCACTTTACTGAGCACAAAGTATGTGAGTCCTGTCCTGAGAGCTTAAGAGTCAAATGCCGAAAAAATAGCAAAACTAAAAAAGGACTCCTTTAGCAAAGCTGCATGACCTTCCTTGCAACCTTTTGGATAGTAAAGGGACTAGTGTGGCCAGGCACTAGATATGCAGAAGTTATAAAAGCTAATTATTACTAGTAATGTTTATGGCTACAATCCTTTGTAAACTTCTAAACATAGTAAAGATGTAGCTTTAACCCTAGAAGTTAGTCAGCATAAATACAGCTTGTGGCCCAACAGCTAACAAGCCTGCTCTTGCACATCATTCTGAAGTACTTAAGACACCATCCAAACTAACTTTAGTCTGGCGCATCAAGGTGGCAAACTACCAGCTTGAGTTGAATGCATCCCCACACTGCCTATGGTAACAGAGAGAAGAGTGGTGGGAAGAGCTTTCTACACACACTAAAATTTTATTTCCTTTTTAAAGTTCCCACAAAGTCTCAGCAACTAAGTTCCCCTTTTGTTGCCGCGCCCTAGAAAGGGTCACTCCATGAAACATTACAGCATTTACTCTAACATTAAGTGCCTTTGTTATATGTATACCTCAGAGAAGGAAGCTCCACTATCCCTCATTTCTAAAGTTGCCCAGAATTTGATATACTGAAATTACACTCTTTGTAAGTTAATAAAATATGGAGAAATAGAACCAGACAATGCAAGGGAATCTTACCATCCTTCACATACTTGGCTCTGACTAGGGAAATGGATAAAAGTGCTTTAGTTTAACCTTTTGGGGTACAACCAATGTCCACAGGGCATCTGTTCAATTTTAATTGACTAGACTAGGAACCCCTTGTTAAAATGCAAGACAAGTTAGGCACAAACAGTGTCTGCTTCTGATCATTTGGGGCACACACATTTGGAAGAGAAACCAACATTCCCCACCACTGTTTCACTCTTAAAAGGAACTGCAAATAGACTTGGCTAAACTCCATCACTTGTAAGAGTCAGAAATTCAGGGAGGAAGATACTTTTTCACCTAGGTAACTCGAAATGCCTCTAAACATTGAAATTTTGCAACTACTGCATAGTATTTTAGATCCACACACAAACACAACGTTTAAAAGCTTCCTTCTGTAAGTGATTTCTGTTTTACTAGGAATCTCCATCAGCATGAAGCTAGCACATAATTACAGGTTTGATCTCCCTGTCTATTGCACAAATATGCCTTCAGAAACAATTCATGAATAAATATTTGACTAATAGAGACACGGCTCCAAAAGGAACCATTCCAGTTTATCAACTTCGTGTGGTTCAAGTTAATACAGGTCCCACTCTATATTTACCTGAGGAACTAGATAACACTTGAGGAGATGATCTAGCCACTCAAATTAATACAGTTTATAAAACTATTAAGGACTAACTTGGATGGTGAGTGTCCAGAGCACCACACATGCAAACGTCAGAGTGATTAGTAAGAGAGCATGAGGGACCCTCACTGAGAACACTGCTGCACAGCCACCAAGTCACTCCCGCCTACTAGCGGTGAGGGACAAGCATGCCGCCAAATGCCTCACTAACTTGATTAAAATGCTGCTTAATCTCACATCTTCTGATATCCCCACTTTCTATATCCCCTTGGGTTGGAATTTCCAAACAGACCTAAAAGAGTGAAAAGCATATGTAAGTTGGGTGCCTCTGTCCACAATAGACTTCTCTTACAATTTCCTACTGCTGGCAGGAACAGTGGGAGCCTTAGGCCAGGTCTACACTACTGTCCTATATCAGTATAACTACATCGCTGAAAAATCCACCCCCCTGAGCAACGCAGCTATCCCAGCCTAACCCCGCATGTAGACAGTGCTATGTCAATGGGTTTCAGAGTGGGCTGAATTCTGATAAATGGCGACAACTGTCAAGGATAACGAATACTACTATTGCAATAATTTCTTGGCTTGGGTTCAGAACTTCCCCATGTATTTTAAATTGACAGAGGCAGTGTTCAGTGGCCTGCACACAGCAGTGGAAGTCAGGAGCTGCTGAGTCCAACACCATCTGACACCAAATCTTCTATATCCTTTGACAAGCCACTTAGCCTAAGGTTACCCCCTGGAGAAAATGGAGCTACTGCATACCTATCTCACAGAATGAGGAGGATCAATGTCTGTCAAGCACTTTTGAGATGGAAGAATGCAATAAATGCCAAATATGATGCAGGCCTGGCTTCCACATCCAGAACTGCTTATGCACTCTGTTTGACTCATATAGCTTCTGAGACAATGCAATGGCAATTGTTTACACTGTCAAGGCCATTCTACATAATTCAAGGAAACAGTCAAGAGATGAGATAACACTGACTGAGATCAAAGGAGATCTGACTGATTATATCATTGCGAAATTAACAGCTGGCTACAAAGTTGCCCATTCTCCAGATGTCACTATATAGGTTTTCCCAGTAAGGTCCAGTATCCTCCCCTTCATTCCACATAAGCCTTTCCTTGCCCCCTCACAGTGGAATCTAGTTCCAACCACCACAATATTGGGTGCCAATGGCATCAGACCAAAATATTAGCCAAAAAGCATTCATGAGAATAGTGCAATCCTTTCAGTCACTGTCATAAATATAAAGGGAAGGGTGAACCCCTTTGAAATCCCTCCTGGCCAGGGGAAAGCTCCTCTCACCTGTAAAGGGTTAAGAAGCTAAAGGTAACCTCGCTGGCACCTGACCAAAATGACCAATGAAGAGACAAGATACTTTCAAAAGCTGGGAGGAGGGAGAGAAACAAAGGGTCTGTCTGTCTGTCTATATGCTGGTTTCTGCCGGGGATAGACCAGGAATGGAGTCTTAGCACTTTTAGTAAGTAATCTAGATAGGTATGTGTTAGATTATGATTTCTTTAAATGGCTGAGAAAAGAATTGTGCTGAATAGAATAACTATTCCTGTCTGTGTGTCTTTTTTGTAACTTAAGGTTTTGCCTAGAGGGGTTCTCTATGTTTTTTAATCTAATTACCCTGTAAGATATCTACCATCCTGATTTTACAGGGGGGATTTCTTTATTTCTATTTACTTCTATTTTTATTAAAAGTCTTCTTGTAAGAAAACTGAATGCTTTTTCATTGTTCTCAGATCCAAGGGTTTGGGTTTGTGGTCACCTATGCAAATTGGTGAGGCTTTTTATCCAACATTTCCCAGGAAAGGGGGGGTGCAAGTGTTGGGAGGATTGTTCATTGTTCTTAAGATCCAAGGGTCTGGGTCCGTAGTCACCTAGGCAAATTGGTGAGGCTTTTTACCAAACCTTGTCCAGGAAGTGGGGTGCAAGGTTTTGGGAAGTATTTTGGGGGGAAAGACGTTTCCAGACAGCTCTTCCCCAGTAACCAGTATTTGTTTGGTGGTGGTAGCGGCCAATCCAAGGACAAAGGGTGGAATATTTTGTACCTTGGGGAAGTTTTGACCTAAGCTGGTAAAGATAAGCTTAGGTGGTTTTTCATGCAGGTCCCCACATCTGTACCCTAGAGTTCAGAGTAGGGAGGAACGAGCTGTTTGGACACGTCTTTCCCCCCAAAATACTTCCCAAAACCTTGCACCCCACTTCCTGGACAAGGTTTGGTAAAAAGCCTCACCAATTTGCCTAGGTGACTACGGACCCAGACCCTTGGATCTTAAGAACAATGAACAATCCTCCCAACACTTGCACCCCCCCACTTTCCTGGGAAATGTTGGATAAAAAGCCTCACCAATTTGCATAGGTGACCACAAACCCAAACCCTTGGATCTCAGAACAATGAAAAAGCATTCAGTTTTCTTACAAGAAGACTTTTAATAAAAATAGAAGTAAATAGAAATAAAGAAATCCCCCCTGTAAAATCAGGATGGTAGATATCTTACAGGGTAATTAGATTCAAAAACAGAGAACCCCTCTAGGCAAAACCTTAAGTTACAAAAAAGATACACAGACAGAAATAGTTACTCTATTCAGCACAATTCTTTTCTCAGCCATTTAAAGAAATCATAATCTAACACATACCTAGCTAGATTACTTACTAAAAGTTCTAAGACTCCATTCCTGGTCTATCCCCGGCAGAAAACAGCATATAGATAGAACGGGAGATCCAGGATATGTTACAGATGAGTGTAATCCGCCCCTCTGAAAGTGCATGGGCATCTCCAGTGGTTCTAGTTCCCAAACCAGATGGGGAAATACGTTTTTGCGTGGACTACTGTAAGCTAAATGCTGTAACTCGCCCAGATAACTATCCAATGCCACGCACAGATGAACTATTAGAGAAACTGGGACGGGCCCAGTTCATCTCTACCTTGGACTTAACCAAGGGGTACTGGCAGGTACTGCTAGATGAATCTGCCAAGGAAAGGTCAGCCTTCACCACACATCTCGGGCTGTATGAATTTAATGTACTCCCTTTCGGGCTGTGAAATGCACCCGCCACTTTCCAAAGACTTGTAGATGGTCTCCTAGCAGGATTAGGAGAATATGCAGTCGCCTACCTTGACGATGTGGCCATATTTTCGGATTCCTGGGCAGACCACCTGGAACATCTACAAAAAGTCCTTGAGCACATAAGGGAGGCAGGACTAACTGTTAAGGCTAAGAAGTGTCAAATAGGCCTAAACAGAGTGACTTACCTTGGACACCAGGTGGGTCAAGGAACTATCAGCCCCCTACAGGCCAAAGTGGATGCTATCCAAAAGTGGCCTGTCCCAAAGTCAAAGAAACAGGTTCAATCCTTCTTAGGCTTGGCCGGTTATTACAGACGATTTGTACCGCAATACAGCCAAATCGCCGCCCCACTGACAGACCTAACCAAACAGGAACAGCCAAATGCTGTTCAGTGGACAGAAAAGTGTCAGAAGGCCTTTAACAAGCTTAAAGCGACACTCATGTCTGACCCTGTACTAAGGGCCCCAGACTTTGACAAACAGTTCCTAGTAACCACAGATGCGTCCGAGCGTGGTGTGGGAGCAGTTTTAATGCAGAAAGGACCTGATCAAGAATTCCACCCTGTAGTGTTTCTCAGCAAAAAACTGTCTGAGAGGGAAAGCAACTGGTCAGTCACTGAAAAAGAATGTTACGCCATTGTCTACGCTCTGGAAAAGCTACGCCCATATGTTTGGGGACGGCATTTCCACCTGCAAACCGACCATGCTGCACTGAAGTGGCTTCACGCCGTCAAGGAAACTAACAAAAAACTTCTTCGGTGGAGTTTAGCTCTCCAAGATTTTGATTTCGATATCCAACACATCTCAGGAGCTTCTAACAAAGTGGCTGATGCACTCTCCCGTGAAAGTTTCCCAGAATCAACTGGTTAAAATTGTCCTTGAGATGTGGAAAATATTGTTAGTCTTTATGTACTTGGTAGTATATTTAGAGATGCATGTGTCTTATTAACTCTTTTTCCTAGAGCTCCAGGAAGAAATCCCAGCCAGTGTTTCACCCTAGCTGAGATTTGGGGGGCATGTCATAAATAAAAAGGGAAGGGTAAACCCCTTTGAAATCCCTCCTGGCCAGGGGAAAGCTCCTCTCACCTGTAAAGGGTTAAGAAGCTAAAGGTAACCTCGCTGGCACCTGACCAAAATGACCAATGAAGAGACAAGATACTTTCAAAAGCTGGGAGGAGGGAGAGAAACAAAGGGTCTGTCTGTCTATATGCTGGTTTCTGCCGGGGATAGACCAGGAATGGAGTCTTAGAACTTTTAGTAAGTAATCTAGCTAGGTATGTGTTAGATTATGATTTCTTTAAATGGCTGAGAAAAGAATTGTGCTGAATAGAGTAACTATTTCTGTGTATCTTTTTTGTAACTTAAGGTTTTGCCTAGAGGGGTTCTCTATGTTTTTTAATCTAATTACCCTGTAAGATATCTACCATCCTGATTTTACAGGGGGGATTTCTTTATTTCTATTTACTTCTATTTTTATTAAAAGTCTTCTTGTAAGAAAACTGAATGCTTTTTCATTGTTCTCAGATCCAAGGGTTTGGGTTTGTGGTCACCTATGCAAATTGGTGAGGCTTTTTATCCAACATTTCCCAGGAAAGGGGGGGGAGTGCAAGTGTTGGGAGGATTGTTCATTGTTCTTAAGATCCAAGGGTCTGGGTCCGTAGTCACCTAGGCAAATTGGTGAGGCTTTTTACCAAACCTTGTCCAGGAAGTGGGGTGCAAGGTTTTGGGAAGTATTTTGGGGGGAAAGACGTGTCCAAACAGCTCTTCCCCAGTAACCAGTATTTGTTTGGTGGTGGTAGCGGCCAATCCAAGGACAAAGGGTGGAAATATTTTGTACCTTGGGGAAGTTTTGACCTAAGCTGGTAAAGATAAGCTTAGGAGGTTTTTCATGCAGGTCCCCACATCTGTACCCTAGAGTTCAGAGTGGGGAGGAACCTTGATAGTCACAATCAAGAGTCACTCCTGAAGAGAGTGCACTTAGCAGACCTTGCATATGAGGCTGAGGACAATTTCAGGGCTGCTCACAGATCCTGCCAGCCAATGGAAGAAAAGCTTTGAAGCACAGAAACTGCAATGCTAGTCCTGCTGCTCTGAACATATTCTAAGACACTGGACTGGTCAGAGCACTAGTGTTTGAATACCCTTGCCTCTGCCCAAGGCACCCTTTGCCGATTTCACACTTTGCCGTTACGTGTCTGTGTGATGCAGCAACTCACACAGAGATCACTTGTATTTGCATGTAGAGATTAATCTCCTGGGGAGCTTTGCATGGCACTTCCATATGAAATACATTCTACTGTACTGCAGATAGGTTCCCCATGTTCAGATAGGTCCACAATGGACTTGCTTGGCGACAGGGGACAGGAAGAGATCAAGATGTTCCATGCTAATATATATTGTACAAAGCAACACTATGCTCCTAGCTCTGCCACCCCCCAAGGAATTTCTGTATTGGAGATCCACGATGCACTGATAGAGGAATACAACCTTGGCACAGTCAAAGTAACAGGCTTACTCTTAAGGTAATTTGTTTGCTATGGCAATGTAGCTGTACTTTAAACAAAAAATCATTTTCATTGAAATGTTTATAAAATCTCTATTGTAAAATCAAAACTTGGCACTAAAAGCAAGCAGCCCTTTATAGGGACTTTCCTGCATTTGGGGATATTTTTGGCTGCTATACGAAACATCTGCTCACTTACTGGGTACTCATGTAAAGTGCCTGTGATGCTGGCAGACCAGGTGCCAGCTCATGCCAGAGCCCCAGGCCAATTCATCTGTGTATTAGTATAGATCAAAGTCATTGTTAAGTGTATAAGAGTGTATTTGGTGTTTACCCTTCATGAAAACTAGCAGGATGTTATTTGCATTGTTCTCACTTACCTGTATTATAATAATGTAGTATACTGCATTATAATGTAGTAGCAAACATTTATATTTTGTATACCCCTGTAACTAAATAACCCATCAAACAATAAAGACGACTTGTGGAAAGCAAATAAAGAACTGTAACAGAAAAGAGCTAATTTCAAAGCAAATGGTGACTGCGTGTGATGATCAGAGATCAAAGACTCAAAATGCATTCCTCACTCCCTCTCAAAGGAAAAGCCCATGTGGGTTGTGACACTGTCAGCTTGTTTTCTGTGAGAAGAAGCTAGAAAGATGGATTCAAGAAAAGATCCTGCATCTCTGAACTGTTTGGACTCTTACAGGGAAGTGTCCCAGATGCAAAGGGGAGATCCCCATCGAATCTGGGAACCCTGAAAAGACTTTTGGGAAACCAGTAGCTAACTACATCACTGCCATCATTTGGAATTACAAACGGTGACTCACCTGTACATATATTTTACCTACTTTAACCTCTCAATAACTCATTTCCTTTTCTTAGCTAATGAACCTTTAGTTAGTTTACTATAGAAGGTGGCTACAGCATCTTTGATGTAAGATCTAGAGTATTAATTGATCTGAGGCAAGTGACTGGTCTCTTGGAACTGGAAGCAACATAAATGTGATGTGATCTTGGTATAAATGACCTTTTATCACCAAGTCTAGTTTGTCTGGGTAGCAAGACAGTCTGGAGGGTCTAGGGGGGACAGTCTGTGACTCCATGGTAAGACTGGTATAGTGATCCAGGAGTTCACATTTGTCACTGGCTTGGTGAAATCTAATTCTAGAACACACCACCAGTTTGGGGTGTCTGCCCTGAAGGAGGTCCTCACAGTCATTAGCCACTGCAGACAGCGTGACAGTGCCATTCTACTGTAACGTCGCTAAAAAACAGCCATGCACAGGGGGGTTCCATTTTATTGCATCACAAGAGAACCAGCTCAGTTTAGAAGAGCAAAAATGACTTTGGAAGTGAGAAAGAACAATCTAGGGTCTGGTTCGTTCTGGATCCTGCTTCTTCATTGCCTGTAAGATATTTTGCTGACCAAGTTCCGTCTACAGTTACATCTTTGTAACTAAGAACAGAACCAGAAGTCAGATGGGGTTGTCCTAATGGAGGGCATAACTTGGCCATGAATCTAGAACTCCATTAAGTAATTATAAGTTATGTGGAGTCAAGTGGAGTGCCCCAGGGGTCGGTCCTGGGGCCGGTTTTGTTCAATATCTTCATAAATGATCTGGAGGATGGTGTGGATTGCACCCTCAGCAAATTTGCGGATGATACTAAACTGGGAGGAGTGGTAGATACGCTGGAGGGCAGGGAGAGGATACAGAGGGACCTAGACAGATTGGAGGACTGGGCCAAAAGAAATCTGATGAGGTTCAATAAGGGTAAGTGCAGGGTCCTGCACTTAGGACGGAAGAACCCAACGCGCTGCTACAGACTAGGGACCGAATGGCTAGGCAGCAGTTCTGCAGAAAAGGAGCTAGGGGTGACAGTGGACGAGAAGCTGGATATGAGTCAGCAGTGTGCCCTTGTTGCCAAGAAGGCCAAAGGCATTTTGGGATGTATAAGTAGGGGCATAGTGAGCAGATCGAGGGACTTGATCGTCCCCCTCTATTCAACATTGGTGAGGCCTCATCTGGAGGCTTCATGTGTCCAGTTTTGGGCCCCACACTACAAGAAGGATGTGGAAAAATTGGAAAGAGTCCAGCGAAGGGCAACAAAAATGATTAGGGGTCTGGAACACATGACTTATGAGGAGAGGCTGAGGGAACTGGGATTGTTTAGTCTGCAGAAGAGAAGAATGAGGGGGGATTTGATAGCTGCTTTCAACTACCTGAGAGGTAGTTCCAGGGAAGATGGTTCTAGACTATTCTCAGTGGTGGAAGAGGACAGGACAAGGAGTAATGGTCTCAAGTTGCAGTGGGGGAGGTTTAGGTTGGATATTAGGAAAAACTTTTTCACTAGGAGGGTGGTGAAACACTGGAATGCGTTGCCTAGGGAGATGGTGGAATCTCCTTCCTTAGAAGTTTTTAAGGTCAGGCTTGACAAAGCCCTGGCTGGGATGATTTAATTGGGGATGGGTCCTGCTTTTGAGCAGGGGGTTGGACTAGATGACCTCCTGATGTCCCTTCAAACCCTGATATTCTATGATTCTATGTATTTATGTAACTAGTGCCAAAAGAAATAAGTGAAAACACACAGGGAGGATGCTGAATAAGAAGGGGGCATTTTTAGTCGTTCATTAGAGTAGAACTGCAATTTGAGTTTGTGGAATATTGTAAAGCTGTGTTAAAATTTCGAGCTCTCACTTTAAGGGTAAGGAATTTCATGGTGCTGCTTTCAGGTTAGGTGGCTCTGTAAGGAAGCCTATGGTCTGAGTCTTCAGTCCTCCAGTCTGCAAGAGCCAGCCTAGAGCAAGGTGGGGTGAATTATGCCTCTGTACCTTAGGGAGTCTGTTTTCGGTTCTGGTATGTTAGGGCTCTGGATTTTAAGAAATAAAGTCATGTTACATTACAGTCTTCTAGAAAGAGTATTTATCTAATTTTGGTTTGCATGTTGTGAACATAACATAGCTCCTTGGGTCTTCCATGTTCCTGACAGCAGCATGTCCATTCCCAACAGATACATTTTCTCAACTCAAAAATCAGTGAAGAACTATGCTATACAACCCATTGGGAGAATAAGCCTCTGTGAGGATTAGTCAAACTTGATTCCAGGCCAGGGGTGGGGATGTTAGAGATAAGAAAATACAAATGGAGAGACAGCGCACACACCAGACTCAGTGGAACAATCCTATTACAGAGGGCACAAGCAGTTTGCTCAATATTTCAGAGAGATAATGGGATTAACTTCATGTTCAGCATCATTTGATCCTGCTAATTGCAGAATTTCACTCCCAAAGTCCTCATGTCATTGATTCAGTGGGGGATTCCCCCCACCCAACATGAAGCTTGTGTAATTCATTAGTAACAGCATTTTCAACTTAATTAAATTCAGAGAGATATTTTTCCTTTCCTCCCCAAATCAAAATATTACCAGCTCCCTGCAATGCACTGGTACTTCAGCCCAGTACAGTGTCTGTGTGTCTGCACCAAGGGACTGAGTATCTACTTGCTTAATTAGCACTAATGGGAGTCTAAATTCCCCCCATACTTCAGCATTCCCTCAGTAAGAAGGGAAGAACAATCACTTCCCATGCCGTGATTTTTCCACCCAGCACCTCACGCAGCCATTTAGATAAGTGCAGAGAGTATATCATGCATTCTGCACTGGTGTAAGGGCCTGCACAGGTGCAGGGCAGTGGAGGATTAGGTCCATATAATTTTAAAAAAACCTAAATAGATCATTAAAAGTGGTGGAAAGTAGAGCCCTTTATGGGTTTGATTTTAGTGAGTTTCTTCATTTTGTATTTGGTACCATGGTATGGACAGAAGAAGGAGAGAGAAAACTGGCAAAAATTATGTCTTCAAATTGATTTTTACACAGTTTCCAGAGGAATGCAGTTATGGGGTTCACTGAATGTCAATAATTGTGGCTTGAGTGGGTCTTTATGGATTCACGCCAGAAGGGGAAAAAGGCTTGCCACAAGCAAAGTTAGCCGTTAACCTCCCATAGCTATACAGTTTCTGAAGGATTAAAAGGACAAACTTTGCAAATCTGAAGAAGCCCCCTGGAATTCAAATTTATTCTCAGAACCTGAAAATCAAGAAAAGCTTCCTGACATCCCTGAAGCAGACTCTCAAGGGGAGTTGAACCCACCCCATACTTGGAATTTAAAAGCTAAATTGGACAACCCACTAAATGTTCTGTAAGGAACAATCCCACATTTGCAGCCACATTAGTAGCTGATCTAATTGGGCCTTATCCATCTGTAACTTCCAGGATTCCACCAGCCTTGTTTTGTGTATTAATTAATGCATCTGGAAAGAAAAACAGTGAATGCCAGGAAGCATGCTTCCCTAGCACAAAGAAAATGGAACAGCGCACACAGGACTCATTTCCATGCTTCTAATGCCCACAAAGTAAGGTTTATCTTCTTGCACTTTCAAATTCTTAGAAACGCACAGTGGAATGAGCCCTTGTTATTGACATGTCTGAAGATCAGACACTGCATTGGCTGAGGTTTCCATTGGACTGCCCTGTCAACATAATCCACCTCGGTGAGAGGGTACCTGACTATGCAGATGGGAGGAACTTTCCTGTCGGTGAAGTAGCGTCTTCCCTAAAGTGCAACAGCAGCGCAGCTGCACCGATGCAGCATTGGACAGCAGACAAGCTCTCAGTTCTGATCCCACTGTCTTGTTCAACAAGCAGCCAAAAAAAGGACAGCACGGACTGTATTTACTCTTCCTTTAAGCCACTCCTAAGGCAGACAGCATGGAGGAAGTCTCTTTCACTTTTATATGAACACCTTGAAATAAACACGCAAGGTAATGTTTATTGCTGCTATTAAAACATTTATCAAATTAGAGGATCTGTCAGAGAAAATAATAAACACATCCCAAACTTCCACCATAGAAGGTAACCTGCCCCTTTGTGAAGCAGATTACCAGAAACTCATCTAATGGGGATCGCTCCCTAACCTTCCAAACCCATTCTCCTTGCCAGTTGATGACTCACTGGAAGGCGAGCCTTGTAAATTAATCCCTTATTGCAGCCCTGCCATAGGAGGAGAGGGAAAAACAAACAAACAAAGCAAACAGTGCATTGGGCTGTTTCCTAGTCAGAGGGGGTAACCACAGTGGAAATATAAAGGACTGAGCCTTGTTTTTTTCTGTAAGATTCCTATTCAGAATGCGCAGAAATTATTAAATTCCACATTTTCAAAGTGCAGGGGGAGAAGGCTTTTGTTGTGGAGCACAACATGGATTATGCCTCTTGTACTCTTTCGTCCCTATCCTCAAGCAATTATAACCCGCTTTCAAGCCAGACTCAAGATTTAAAACTGGCTTGCAGCCAGTAAAATTCAGCATCCATTGCCACCATTATTTGGCTACAACTTGACTGCAGGTTTTGTTGTTTTGGATTTATTTTTTAAAATCATGTTCCAGTTTTAGCTAAACTACTTGTTCATGGAAGATGCAAACAGGCAGATCTACAAGTGAGGGCCCTGATCTTGTAGTCTGATCCATACAGGGAAACCTTTGCACCAATGCTTCATCCTAGTGAAATCAGTGGATGCTATGTAGGGTCAGGGTCTGCCTGCATGGATCAAATTCCAGGACTGGGGCCAAAGTTACCAGCTTTTCTATACTAAATCCCTGGTTTTGCAGGAATTGCTATAGTCTTTTGGTAAACAGATTCTGAATGGAGACTGTCCGTGACTTGACTTCTCATGAAAAGGAACAAAATCAGAAAAACAGATTTAGGAAGCAGATATTAGGCAAACCTTCACCTCATTCAGCAGCACCTCATTTTACAAAGCAAAGAGTCTGACTCACTGACAAGCCACTAAGGGTAAAAGTAAAACCTTTCATTACAACTGGAAAGCTCATAAGAAAAGAATCAGACAAGAAACCAGTGTTTGCCCCCCAATGAAATATACCCATTCCATTTCTACAGCCTACAAACTGCAAACTAAGTAATGTCTGCCCTCTAGTGGTCCAACTGCACAGCTACCAGGCTATAAAATGCACTCAAGTACACAACAGAACATTTCTGTACACATAGCAAGTTAGCCTTGAGCATATCTGCAGAGACAACCACTGAATGGATGTTGCATTTACTCTAACTGCACAGATGTCATTACACACACATCAGAGCCAAGTCACGTACGAACACTACATTACAAGAATGAAAGGAAAGCAAACAGGCAGCACAAGATGCTCAAATAAACTAGATCATATTATGTCACACTTAATAGTTCTGCGCTGTAAGTATTAAGGGGATGGCTAGGTGACCAGCAACAAGGGTTCTTACACTCTTTCATAGCGTAGATTACATCTTGAGTCCAGTTACCCACTTCCTCTCCCATTCACGACCACCACGTGGCAGTTACAGCAATCGCTTAGGTAGAAAAGAGTATTTGTGAATGAGGTAAGTGTTTAACTCAGCGGTTCCCAGACTATGGGCTGTGACCCCAAGTGTGACCACGGCATCAACAGATGGGGTCATGAACGTGACTGAAGATACAAACCAACTACAAACATGTCAGGACCTGCTCTATAATATGGCATCCTCTGTACGTGCAACCTGGCACACAATGCACGCAAGGTCATGACACATGGAGCGTGCTGTTTTGTCAGGCACATATTCCTGTTCGGGCTCGCACAGCACCACCTGCAGCTCAGACTCCAGCAGCGAGTCTAGTGATAGAATAAGTGGGCTGAGGGGATCAGTAAGTCTGAAAATGAAGTCACGCAGGCAAAATTTGGGAACAGCTATTTCAGAAAGGACTGATCAGTCTCCTTTTGCTCTTCAGTTCATTTCTGCCTCCGCCTGGTACTTCACCCTTCCCCGGAGACGATGGGGGAGGTCTTGGGATTAAGGCACTGGCCTAGGACTCAGGACATCTGAATTCTGCTCTTAGCTCTGCCAGACTCCCCTGGGCAAGTCACTTAAGCTCCATGCCTCAGTTTCTCCTCTACAAGGTGAGGATAGCGGTAATGATTTACCTCCCAGGGTACTGCAAGAATCCATTCAGTAATGCTTCAGATGTTTTGCTATTATTGTGAGGAGAGCCATGGAAAAGCAGATATGTCAAATAATGCCTGTTGCTGGTCCCTTTTTCCTTTCCTCCCAACTTGTCCTCTTTCCTCCACATGCAGCCCAGCTGCTGGGTTCCCTTCTCCCCTGGGATACGCTGTCCAGGTTTCTATTTCTATGATTCTAAGAAGGATGCGGCTGTGCTGATCACAGAGTAGCTCCAGTTTTCTTCCAGACACAGTAGCATCTCCTCAGAGAGGCAGCTGGGCTGTCTGAAGCATCAAAGCCAGCCCCATGGGACTGGCTCACTTTGCATGGACCAACCACCAGCAAGTGCTCCCAAGAAAGTTTCACAATCCCAAACTTACCGAACAGTGCTCTTCATTGTGACACAGGGCTTGTCTCCACTGCAGAGCTAAAACTCAGGCTCTTACTTGGGTGTTGCCCCTATCCCAGCTCTCATTCACACTTAAAACCCTCTCACCCAAACACGGTGGTACTTTCAATCCAGACCAGCTGGGGGTATAGATTACAGCCAACGTGCTGCTTACAGCCCACTTTGCAGTGAGGATATAGGCTATACCACTTGAGTGCTGATAGTCCTCCAATGCCTTCCCACAATCTCCCACATACCTAAAAGGACATAAGTTCTCCCACAATTCACTGGGAAAGAATCAGAGGGATTACCTTACCTGCATCACTAAGAACCATGAGATATGACCCAAGAAGTTCTAGCAACACACTGGAGAGTGCAGCACCAGTGAGGACACAGTGACTTGAGTCTTGTTTTCCCGTGTCCACTTACAACCGAGCGAGGCTAACCATGGTGCTGATCGCCTAGGGTCCTCTCTACAGAGAGGACATACCCACAGAAGACAGAGGACAACTTCCAGGATAAATGTGAAATTCTGCTAAGATAGTGCATTCAGGTTCAGGGAGAGGGGAGAAATGAACAAACCCAATCAACTAAAGAGCAGCACTGACAGCCTCTAAGGGGAGCCCTGTGTAGTCCTCAACTAAAACAGACAAATCACAGCGCTTCAAGTTGAGATGAGAAGAATGTAAAACCTCAGTAATCATTAACCTACCCTATACCTCAGCTCCCTTTCTGCAATTTTCACTATCTCACAGGAGTGTTGCAAGGATGAAATCTATTCATGACAAAGGCACTCTGATACTATGGAGGACGGTCAGATAAATACCTAGATAGGAGTCGACAAAGGATCCAGGACCCTCTTTTGTAACAGACTTTGAAGCCCAATGTCTGAAGCTTCAGTCTTGAGACAGGCCAAAAGGTCATTTAATAAAGCTGAATTTAATCACTCAAATGAGTATATAATTGCTTTTTAGAGAGATTAATAAGAAACCCTTCATTATAGTCCAGCAACAAAAGTGTGTCACTTCCCATTTTCAAGGTACTTTACAGAAGACATGCTTTCTGAAGCAAGGCAGAAGCAGCCTGAACTAGACAAAAGTCACAGAAGTACTCCCTACCCTGAGCGGCGATCAAAAAAAAAATCTGTCAGGGTCATGAACATTGATTATTCTTCTTTAGGCGCACACAGACCAGTAAAGTATCAGAGGAGTAGCCGTGTTAGTCTGGATCTGTAAAAGTGGCCAAGAGTCCTGTGGCACCTTATAGGTTAACAGACATATTGGAGCATGAGCTTTTGTGGGTGAATACGTATCAGGTGCCACAGGACTCTCTGCCGCTTTTACAGACCAGTAAAGAGTTTTACAGCTCCATGGAGAGTGCCAGGTGCCTTCTGCAGGTTTCTTGTTATACTGAAAAGCATTTAGGAGGCTAAAACCAGCTTCAGAAGTCAGAACCAGGGTTCTTTTTCAACGTGCTCTCAAGAATCGGTGATAAGGAGATGACAACAGGGCGATAACCAAGAACACAGTTAGAAACCAAGCAGAGTTCCTCGCTGTCGATCAGCACTAACTCCGCAGCATGCTGGCGCCCATAATGTAGCTTTGTTCAACCAATGCTCTTCACAAAGCACCAAGGCGGTAACACTAAGGAGAGACAACGTTCAGTTTACTTAAAGAGAAAACAACGAGGTCTACATGAGTTTAGCCTCAGCCACTGTTGTGGGCCATTTAAGCACAGTATAGTGCAAAACAGGGGGAAAAAGCCTTCAGGAAATCAGGGAAGATTTTTTTTTTTAAAACGTGATACAAGACAATTCCACTTATCCAAAGCTCCCACTTACCCTGCATCCAAAAGGCGCTTACTCCCCCCCGACAACTCGCCTCAGCTAGTTAACTTCCCCCATCTAAACCCTCCAGACAGGGAGGCAGTGGAAGCCACCCAAGGAAAAAGGCAGACCTCAAAATAGAATCCAGATCTCCTGACGCCCACAATGACCAAAACTGAAGGTCAGTGCCAGTACGTGCACAGCTTAGGCACTAAACCATGAAACTAACAGGTTTAAATTGCACTTTCCCCAACACAGAACCTTCTGTACAAACTGCTATTTGCAGACTTGGCTACGTGCTATAACAGCTTTATCAGTCACTGGCCATGGGGTACTGCAAAGTTACAAAGTCTCTAGGGACTCATCACATAACTTTGTAATTCCCACTTACAGACCTGGAAAGAAAAGAAGCCAGAGTCCATACATCAACTTGGGATTCCTTCTATTGCCAGATCAACTGATCTGACATATTTGCAAATGTGGCAAGTAGCGATGCCTTTACTGTTTCTCATCTAGCTGCCCTGAGCACACAGCCAACACTCGATAAACAATGTCACTAAGAACTGGAATACCCACTGCAAATTTAAGAACACAAACAAAAAGCCACCAGCTTAATACATCCCACGGTACTTTGTTAATTGGACAAGTGTAGTCAACTTAATTATTTATGATAACTCTTTCAAGTGTTCTGTATTGTATTTTGTTAAAAGGTTGTGAGGTATTATGAAATCACTTCCATTTCTTAGTAAGCTTTACTAATGATGAAATCCTGCCTTTTTGTGTGTGCTTGTAAATTAGCAAACTTCCACTGAAATTAAAATACGCTTAATCTCAGGCACTTAACTATCTCTTGAATCATATACACAGTTTACATTACTCAATTTACAAAGCACCATAACGCCATGATAGAATCGCAGGTGGTATGATGGGGGGGGAGAAGAGAGGGAGGGAAGAGAACCCATCCTTTGCATTGTGGAATAGATTACAATGATATTCTTCTCATTGGCTGCTTGCCATTCTTAAGGAGATTGGTGGGGAAAGTGGGTAACAGCTGTAAGCCTTACCACTGAAGTATTCTAACATTCTGATGGCTTGTCAGTTAATTTGCTTTACAGCTCAAAACAGGAGACCATTCACAACAGTGGCAGGACTTCTCCAGAGCTTTAGTCTAAAACTCAGAAGTGCATCTTCAGCTCTTTTGCACAGAAGCCCGTAAAAGCTTTCAGACAGGTTTTCTCTAGAGATGTCTGTGCACCATTAGTAAAGGTCTATTCTTACATCAATCTATAGGCAGCTGACTTCTAGTTAGACTTTTAATCATCAGAAGGGGATTCCCCACTTGGATGCTGTCTAATACAGTACTAACACTAAAGCAAGTTCAAGAAACCTCTGGTTTCCAAATCAGAGGCAGTCCATTCATACGAGTCCCCCAGCAAACGGAGAGGGTGGAGATCAATACACAGTGCTTCCCTCTCCCCACCATTCCTTTCCATTTTAAAGTGTAATATATTCACGTGGAAATAAGTGTGGATGGTGAAAAGAGCCAGATAGCCCTGGAGATGGGGGTCCTCAATTTTTCTGGAGATCAGGTGACAAGCAGCAAAAGGACAAGTATATCCCTAGCACAATGTCCTGTTCAAAGTGCTTTAACCCTGAACCTGCAGTGACCATCACTAGAGCAAAATGGGGGAATACCGTCTACAAGCCCAATTAAATCCTTAGACCTTCTGCCCAAGAAGGTGCCAGTTAGTGCTACTTATCTCTGTGGTTCTTGTGGACTCCTCTCCCCACCAAATACTGGATTGACATGTCCACCTCATTTCATATAAGACCTCAGTCACCAGGTAGTAACCTGTAGTCACTACGGACCTGGGCTGGATTCACACTGGCAAACTATCAGTCAAGTGTTATATTCTATAAACCACGCCCTCATATTATTTTATTTATTTTTTTAACAGCTGCTACCACAAATGGCTTCATAAACATCTGAATTTTCCTTTGTTATGTGAAGACATATACACAAAGGAACAGCAAGAAAAACATTGGCAGCTCCATTTAAAGTGGGGGCAGAAAACATTTCTATTTGCTATGTTAACCAGTTTTGTTTTGTTCATAACAGACTTTACCGGTCCAGAGTGTTCTGTTCTATCTTACCAACCACCTGCCTTACCTGGAGACATCAAGCCTGGCAGGTTATGTTTAAAACAAGAAACAGTGAGAAATCCCATGGGAAGCTAAAAGCCACACACCTACACCCCACCTCGCAACCGGTGACTATAGAGTATTGAAGTAAATGTTATTTTTAGCTATCTGCGGCAGAGGCCGCTGCAACACGACTGAAGCATCTGATAGAACAGGAGTCATATCATTCTGGCCACCATAGTGTCTTTGTTACAGCACCCACCCTGTCTTTCAGCTCAATAATCTCTGGGAAAAAAAAACAGTAATTAAGAACAGTCCTCCTGCCAATCAAGTATTGAAAAACCTCATCATACTCCTTTAATCTTGGCTTCCCTGCACATAGGACAGTTATTAAACAGCAGGGACCAGAGTTTGTGTATTTAGAGGAGTATAGCTTCTCTAAACACACCTTAAACAGAGGATTTAAAAATACCATCATCCATACATATGGAAGAATTGTATACCCCACTTACTTCCTGCTTTTCATGTGAGGCTCTCAAGGCACCTCAAGAATTATCCCCATTTGTGCAGGTGAAGACAGAGGAATTAAGTAACTTGCCCAACGCCACACAGGGAACCAGTGGCAGAACTAGGAACTAGATGTGGGTATCCTGACTACTAGCCTCCTCCTCTCACCAGATTATAGTGCCTCCCAGAGAGTTTAAACTCTGAAAAGCAATAGGCGATATTTACTGTACTAGCTTCCTAACTTGTGGCCATTTAGCCCAGCAGCTACAATGGAGTCTCAAACAAATTACCCATTAGCTTGCACAGAGGAGGAGAGGGAGAGACACTGAATACTGTGGCTGCTCCAAGCACATCTTAAAAGATGGGAGCAATTGGAAAGAGTGGCATGGCAGGAACTGAAGAGGGAGAGGAATCAACTGAAGAGGGAATCAATCCTGAATAATGAAATAGAACAGAACAGAAGTTTCCTCAGCAATATCTTCAGTGCCATCTCTGAGAAAGCAAGAAGACTTCTTGGAAGAAGCTTGTGGGTACAGAAGAATCTGCACTACCCCAGCATGCATTTCTGCTTGACTAACAGCACAACATGACAGCTTCCTAGCATGCCTCACCGATCCTGAACACAAGATTATAGTCTGGACGGCTGGTAGCAATAAAATCCTTAATCGAGTTCTAGTAAAACTTCCAAGCACAGCAATTCCATCAGCATCCTCTGCTCTCAAGACAGGAGAGCTACAAAAAGGTCCTCCCAATAATTGCCAAATAAATTCCTAGTCTCAGAAGGAAGCAAAAATTCCGACATCAGAAAACCAAACGTTTTCACAGGCAGCTGAAAGGACATAATGATGCTGCCCACAAACACTTCCCCATGAAAAAAAGACAGCAAATAAACTCTGTGCGAGTGTTCAAAAATGGTTAGTTCAATTGCTATTGAAAGCAAACTAGCAGTTTGTTTCCACATTATTTCATCTCAAGACCACAGCAGAGTTTCCAAATAGCCATGGGCTTAAGATGAGATTTCCACTGCCGAAAAGAGAAAATAAGATGCTTAAACTATTTGCTTCTTAAGATCACATCATGGAACTACTACAGATAAAATGCTAGATCTCAATACTAGAAAAGACTTCTACATTTAAAAAAAAACAAAAAACACACCACACAGGATCCCAGACCAACTAATTTAAGAGCATCCAAGAAACAATGTTATTTTTTGAGTGGGAGGGACTGGATGCTGATGTAGCGTGGGTTGGGAATGGAACAGCAGAAATATACTCTAAAAATAGAATATGGCCGCTAGCAAAACTTCACCCCCAACGTGCTGACAGGAAGGACCTGAGAAGGGAAAAACTAAATTAGCTGAGTATTCCAACAATATTTTCCTTGACAGATCCTTTGCGTAGGTGGGATCTCTTCAAGGCCTTGCAAAGAAGCAGTAGGACTTGGCCCACCGTTTCCTGTGCATATTTAGGCTGTTGTGTATCACTTATTAGCACCCATTCTCCTGCCTCACTCATGGAGTTAAACCTGAAAATTAGCAAGCTTCCCCCAACCCTGACACATGGAAAATGAATACATGTATGTGCCCTGACTAGGATTTAACACCAAACTAGTCACCTTGGTGCCTCAGCACCTACCCAGAACCATGTTATTTCCATCCCTGCAGATTTTTCTTCCTCTTTGGTGGGTTTCACATCACCAGTTAGTAAGAGTACCAGGAGTCCTGTATATTCCTTTCCCTCTAGACCTGAGTGGAAGAGCTGAGCTCAATGCTATACTAAAACTCCACTATAATTGTCTACAGGGGATGCTCGGAGTAGCCTTCACTGATGATCATGAATTCAAATCTGAAGGCAGCAGCAAATCTGTCATTTTTGACTAACCACGGCAGCCAGCCAAAAGGAGCTTCCATCCCTACCCATGCGCGGGTAGTGAAGCCGGGTGACTGAAAGGAATTATGACTAATCGTACAGTCCCAGTGGCCACTTGGGTGCATTGCAATACTATTCAGAGCAGACTCTGAACATGTGCCAATACAGTCAAAACAAAAGCCAGCCATGCAGTATTGTGAAGGCGGTTAATATACAACTGGTTAAGGACAGGAATCTATCAAGTCACTAGGCTTTGAAAAAACAAAGGGAGCCAGCCTCAGCTCAGCTAGTCACACAGCACCTTCAGTTAAAAGCTCAGCCTTACCTCATCTCCAGTCAGTGCCAGGAATAGAACCCAGGAATCCTGAATTTAGTAGCACTTGGAGAATGAACCTCCTTAAAAGCAAAGTAATTTAAAAAAACAATAATAATCAAAGACCCATCTGTTTATTCTACCTCGTATTGTTTCCAGCAATGTTAACTATATAAACCAGTAGGTTTACAGAGTCACAACAGGCTGAAATAAAATACAGCCACTGACCTTTTGAGTAGAAGTGCAAAATATAACCATTCTCGCACTTGTACTGCTGAACGTTCAAAGGGGGGGGAGGTGGGTGATTCTACATGGCTCAGGAAAACGGTAATGAGATTTAGTGCTTTCCACCTCCAGGTCACTAGGGCAGTCAAGGTCAAGAGTGAACTAGATTTGTTGTAATCTGATGGCTGCTTGCTGGCCTCTGTAAAATGAGCTTGAGGTCAAAGTCCAGTTGCCAGTGGACAGATGATGGCTTTTGTGACATGGACACAAACTGGCTGCTGGTAGTCTCAGCAGAGAGGCTCAGGATGAATTAAATAACCCAGTCTGCATTGCAGCCACCCCCAGAAGAGTCCCTTCAGTGCCAGCTGAGGCATACTGGAGTGGTGACAGAAACTTGCACTGCTGCGGGCTGTGCTGTGGATAAACGGAAAGATTCCATCCCCATGGCCATCCCTCCAGCATCTATTACCAGCACTGAAGTCATTTACTTTAAAAGTTGTCAGTTGCAAGTTAGTTTAACATGGCCCAAAGCAACTTTTTTGGAGGAAAAGGGGAATAGCATGAAAAAAGCATTCACGTTACAGGCTATTACAGTGCACAGCAGTAACTTGTTACCAGGAATTTGACCATAGTTTCTATGCGTATTCACTTTGGCACAGAGAAAAGGCTGTAACCGCTCCAGCTGAGCCATTCGGGTCCAGCAGATCAGTTTTCCACAAAGTCCTAACTTGGCCTTCACAAGAAGGGCTGCTGCCATTGTTGCACTAAGATAATGCCACTGTTGAACACCACTCAATTCCCTAGTTAAGGGTGATATAATTTGTCTCTGTGAGGATGGCCCAAAGGCAAGATTTGTGGTCACGCAACTTTATTACTTCGCTTATGTCACAGCTCAATACAAACCACAAGTGAGCCAATAAATGTAATTTAATTAGAGAGACTTTTTAAAAAGGGACCATTGTATATCCAGTGCCAAGCCAAGGATAATCTTTGCTATGACTTCATCTTCTGTGATTCGTCATTTAAGATGTTAGCTGGCAGCCATGGAATGAAGTAACACCATACTTCAGTGGGATGTAAGGTGAAATGCACACAAATTTGTACTGGTGGATGGGTGAGAGAGATTGACTCCTTCTGATGAAGGGAAGATGAAATGTTTGCCAAAAAAAAAAAAAAGTAGTTTCTAGCCAGGTGGCTGCCTTTTTCTATTGCCTATTGACAATGATTTTTAGCCATTCAGAAAAAGGCCATTAAAGCCCTTATTCTATGCAGGTCTCTACCACTTGAACTGAGGCCAAATCCAGTTTGCATCACAGATTAGGTTTAACTAACGTGTTGATCAGTTTGCCTCAGGGCAAGTCATGCAGTGCCTAAGGCAATTACTCTAAAATCACCTTTTTTAAATTAAAGAACCCTACATCCTTCACATGGCAGCACAGTCTAGGGGAATAAATATGGAACGAGGAGCTACTGTATTCTAAGCCTGGTCTTTCCACAGAACTGCCGTGTGGCTTTGGACAAGCTTCAATTTCACCATTTGTAAAACAGTAATGGCTACTTGCCTGTAAAGTGCTTTGAGGATTGCAGAATCAATTCTGATCCCTTTCACCTTTGAGATCCAGACTCTCTCTGATAAAGTTAGTCCAGATTTACAACATTTTAACTGATCAGAATCTGGTCTTTGAAGGCTGCAAAGGTGCTAAACAGCATTAGTTCTTATCTTTCTGGTTGTCTTCTATCCTACCATTTGGACATTTATGGTTCAAGACCCAGAAATTAAGGAAGTACCATTTTGATATGAAAATGCAAGAGAACCAAGGCTGAAGGAAAAAAGACCAACAAATTGCGGTATGGGAACTCAGGAGAGTACTTACCAGCGTTTTCTTCCATTCCTGTGGTACGCTAGTTTTCTGAAAAATTCCTGCAGAGAGAAAAAACAAAACGTAAGTGCAAGTTGATAGCAGAAAAATCCTGAGTTTTACCAAAGCCTTAGTCTACTTTAGCTTCCCTATCAATAGTGGCTAACCAAGTCTTTAACCAACAGGCAGGTAACTGAGCCCCAGGTTAGGGAACCCTATCTGGCAATTTTGGAACAAGACAGAAACACACTGACATCCACCCCATTAGCACAAAAGTGCGACAAGTCCTATCATGGTGAACTAATTCCAGGGAGCTTCAGATTTCAGAATGCTTTGGGTTTGAACAGTTCTCTTTTGTTGCTGTTCCATTCAAACAGGCCCCACAGGCACAGTACAGAATGCACATGCATCATCTCGGCTCTCCACCTCAAATATTGCAAGTCAAAAGAGGAGACAGCAGTACGAGCAGGTTCTAAATCTGCTCCAGGAGAGCGCAAGTCTGGGAAACCTCCCCCTTTCAGCTCTAATGCAGGAGCATTAGCCATCCCATACACAAGAATATATTTGCAAGATAAAAATGAAAGTTATTAACACCACTTTAACCTCCAAGTGCCATGCATGCGGTGTGTGTTCTGCATACGGAGACTACTATGCCGTGGCCAAGTTAAAATATAAAACTACAACTTTATTAACAAATAAAGCGTCAAACACTTCTTCCATGGATAAATCGTGGTTGTATTCCCAGGGCAGTGTACCTTAACCTATAAACAGGATGGATAAAAATTGATTATGTAAAACATTAAAATTGGATCTATTTAAACTGCCTTTTTAAACAAATCTATAAAATTAAATGTGAAATTGACAATTTATGTTAAGGCGTAAAGTTATAGTCTATTAAAATAATTTAAATTAAATACAAAAAAATATTAAGCAGTATGTGTTTGCTGCCAAGTTTTGAAGAAAGTCAACCACTGAACTGGTGGAAGCCACTGGCTAAACTGGAGTGCTAGACAGGATTTTGACAGAAGTAGTCTCTTCTGCAGAGGGAGAGAGAATATTTTCTTCAATTCAGTTTATTCAACGAGTTCAGTTCAATGACTAGTTCATTTGAAGTTAAGGAAGAAATACGGAATTGAAAAAGCAGGAAAGCTAGTTTTTATTCCTCGACTGGAAGAGGAAAACAAAGTGTGAGACTATGAGATCGACAAGTTCTAAAACCTTGAATGATATGGTGACCAGAAACAATCACTTCAATTCATGACCTACAGAGAATACTTCCTTCAATAAATGAGTCAATTTCGAATGCAAAACAAGGGATCATCTTCGTTAATTTTTTCTTATGTATCCAGCACAATTAAGGGAGTTGTATTTAAATTTGAAAAAGAACCCTATTTTTCTGCATTTTTAATTGTATTTGAATTTCCACCCAAATAGTGCTGGACACAAATCACAAGTAAGAAGTTAATCTGGTAAAGAAGAAATCCATCATTTACCATCTTCTAACATAATAAAAATGGAAAAATTAAGAACCTAAATAAATGTAACTTAAGCTATATAATTGTTTAAATGACTGTGTAAAAATACAGCGTATCCTCCTGGTTATCAGAAAGAAGCACCAAATTTAGTGTAAGGGCAATTTTTAGTTGCAAATCAACATATTTTAATGGTTACCAACCAATCAGAATCAACCTTTCTTTAGGAAAAGAACTAAAAAGTACAAGTGCAAAATACGATTAAAACTGATTATTTAAATCAAGATTTTCTGCTTGCTGATTTAAGTCATGATTAAAATTAACAATTTAAATCACTGATTTAAATCAATCCACCCTTCCTATAAAAATGACAACATTTCAATGCTTACCTAGAGAGAATGGAAAAGGTCATGTTCATAGGAAACTTTTAGAAACCACATGATGGTGTACTTAGCTGAGACACTCAGAGTATGTTTCCTAGACCTGAAGAAGAGGAGCTCTGTGTAAGCTCAAAAGTTTTTGTCTCTCACCAAGAGAAGTTGCTCCAATAAAAGATATTACCTCATCTACCTTGTCTCTCAAGTCTGAATTTATGGTAAAATGGCTTAAAAATTAAAAGAAAACAGCTTTCTTACAGAGATTCTTTAAGTTCTGAACTGAGCTGCAGAGGAACGAAACAGTGCACTTTCACTGAAGTATACTTATTTATACGGAATCATAAATGTGCTTGGTGCTTTAATGCAGTTTTGTTGTAGCCATGTTGGTACAATACAAAGTATTACCTCACCCACCTTCTCTCTCGGTGTTTTCAAACAATGCTGAGTTCCCTGAGTTCCTGTGGAGAAGAGCTTGCAGTTGCCAACCACAACAGAAGCTGATGAAAACAGGGAGGGGTTGAGGAAGGATGCTTAGTGATATATGCCTTAAGGGTTACCTGGTGAGTTCAAGGACTCCACTTACACAAGTGACTTCCTAAAGGGAGAGTTTTTTAACCTTGCAAGCTGCTTCACCACTTCACACACTCCCTTCATCAATTCAATCTATGCCTTAGCACCTAGCAGCCTAAAACAGCTCTTTCAGCTCACCTTTGTCTCTTAGTCGCATCTGAAGAAGTGGTTTTTTTACCCACAAAAGCTTATGCTCTAATAAATCTGTTAGTCTTTAAGGTGCCACCGGACTCCCCGTTGTTTTTGTGGATACAGACTAACACGGCTACCCCTCTGATACTTGGTACCTTTGTCTCTGGCAGCTGGAAAGTGCTAATAGAATGTTGGCCAGACCAGGAATGCGATGAGTTTCCCCACCTTGACAAATTCCTCCATTTTAGAATGTGTATTCAGTTTGTGCTACTATCCCAAGGTAGGACAGACTATAATCTTACTCGCACCAGAGTTGGAACTGTGTTTGAACAAGCAGTTGCTAGCGGAGCTTTAAACACGGTGGCCCTGAACTATATAGACAGGGTTCAGAGTAGCAGCTGTGTTAGTCTGTATCTGCAAAAAGAAAATGAGGACTTGTGGCACCTTAGAGACTAACCAATTTATTTGCGCATAAGCTTTCGTGAACTACAGCTCACTTCATCGGAAGCATGTTATTCATGTTAGTCTCTAAGGTGCCACAAGTCCTCCTTTTCTTTTTTACATAGACAGGAACTCCCTTTGGTCAGAGAATCATGCCCTAGGCTACCAATACTTAAAGCATTCCATTCCAGCACTGTTTAGACAGGGGGAGGAGGGGAAATTGTCCACAATGACCAGGGAAACCGTGCCAGAACTTTGCACAACCATGCTTAAACTGTTCTCATCATAGTGTGAATAGTGTCTGTTCCAAGCCCACCAGTCAGCACGCACAGACCTGGGTGCAGCAGGCCATATTAAACTTCTTGTTTAAAACCTCTTGGCACTTCCAGCCAACAGAGTCCATTAGCATTAAAATTTATAGCAAACTCCTAGCTCCATGTCATACAGCTGTCCTGGAACTTCTGAAGACAGCTTCACGATAATACCATCCACATGGATTAGAATGAATGCCATATACTTCTACCTATCAGAGGTAATTTTAGCTGCTTTACAAACTCCTTAACCAAAAAAAATAGATCCAGCACTTTCTTCTCAGAGTGCAAATCTTCAGCTAGCAAGGGCTGAACGGTGGAGGGCATTTGTAGATCGAGTCACCATACCTGCTGTCTCAGTAAGCCTCACAAAAAAGGGAAGGCAGGAATGGAAACAGACACTTCAATGCTACTTTCACCACAGCAGAGGCAGATTATAGCAACCCTCCAGCCACCCAGGGATTTCAATTTCATTTCCTTTTCAAGGATGTTCACCACAGGCTGCACTCACTGAGCTTTGCTTACTCCAAGGTGCATATTTGTGCTTGGAATATTAATCCTTTCAGTCCCCTGCCCCCGCTGGATGTGCCAAGAACATCTGTCTCAAAGCCTGAGAGCACTGGGCACTAGGATTCTCCCTAGTGTAGCTCTAAAGCCAAATTCTTCTAGTTATTATTACAGAACAGGTACAATAAAACCAGTTGTGTTAGGAAAGCGAAATGTGATCTAATAGAGCAAGCAGCAGTGGAGTCAGGATTCCTAGATTCTACTCCTGGCACTGTCACTCAACTGCATGAGCTGGAAGAGGTCACTTAACATCTATGCTTCCATTTAGGAACACAAATTGCCACAAGGAATCAGAACAGTGGTCCAGCTAGTTCTGTGTCCTGTTTCCAACAGTGGCCAAAACTAGCTACTTCAGACAAAGAACTTCTGCAGTAAGCAAACACAGGATAATCTGCCTCTCATGAAAGTTTCCTCCTACCCCCAGTAGTTAAAGGTTGGCTTATGATCTGGCGCCACAGGATTTGTAGCCCTCAGAAAACTGTGTTTTTATAAGAATACGTACTATAAGGACTCTGGATATTCTTGTTATCCAGATAAACGTTAAATTCCTTTTTAGAATCCTGTTTTGGGCCTCTGATATTATATTGCAATGGATTCCACAAGGTGAACTGTGTTTAACGAGTTTCCTTTATATCAGTTCTGAATACACCATCTTCCAATTTTATTGGAAGTGCCTTGTTGTGTTATGAGACAGGGGAAACAGACGTGGTGTCTTCCTTATCTATATCATTCATTATTTTGTATACTTCTAGCAAGGAGTACGGGGAATAAAAAGGAAGAATTGAAAGTATTAGTACACAAGCTAAATAATGATTTAACTGGCATCACAGACACTTTGTGAGATAAGTCTCATGACTGGAATATTGGTATAGAGCGGGATAGCTTGAAAGGCCGTTACACTACATATGTTAACCCACTAATTTCCATACAGATTTAACATTCTGATAATTGGCTCCCCATGCAAATGGTATAATAAACATCACTTTACACCAGCAGCATAGCTACCGTGGGTGTGGCATGGAAGAGTAAAGTAATGACGATAGATTATAAAGTGCAAGGGGTTTACCATCTAAATTGTTGCTACGGTTTGGATTTTGTTAGCCTTAGTCTATGTCTACACTACGCACCTTTTAGCAACACAGCTGTGCCATTACAGCCATGCTGCTAAAAGGTGTGCAGTGTAGCTGCTCTTTGTCAGCAGGAGAGAGCTCTCCCACCAACAAAAAAAATCCACCCCCAACAAGAGGCGGTAGCTTTGTTGGAGGGAGAGCTCTCCCGCCGACAAAGCGTGGTTTACTCCGGTGCTTTTTGCCGGTAAAACTCTGGTCATTCCGGGATGGGGTGGTTCACACCCCTGAACGACAAAAGTGAGGTGTAGACAAGGCCTTATTTTCACTATACAGCCAAGATAGGCCTCAGAGAAACTAGGGGCTTGTCTACACTACCGCACAGGGTCGACCCAGATAAGCAACTTCAGCTATGTGAATAGTGTAGCTGAAGTCAACATACTTAGATCTACTTGCCATGGTGTCTTTACTGTGGTAAGTCGACAGCTGACTCTCTCCCGTCGACCCTGCTTACGCTTCTCATTCTGGTGGCGTACCGGAGTCGATGGGAGAGCACTCAGCGGTCGATTCATCGCATCTATATTAGATGTGATAAATCGACCCCCGCTGGATCGATTGCTGCCCGCCGATCCGACAGGTAGTGTAGACAACCCCTAGTTAACAGCCTTTCACTAGAAGATAAGTTGTGCAGGACTGTTTCTCAACATACTGTAGCTCAGCAGTGTTGAATGGTATATTAAGTGAATAAGCCGCAGCACGCACATTCTCACATACAATTCCATTTGAAACAAAATCAGATTCCTGTCCTTCCTGCCAAAAATATGACCTTTTGGATTTGCGTGTGGTGTTTTTTTGTAAGAAACATTTGCAATATGCAGTAGTTTGAAAGTCCAGGTGTTCCAGTTCACTGAACAAGCTATATTTACAAAGCCTCAACATAAAAAGCAGTCAGCACAGTCAAAAGGAAAGTATGGCACAGAATGAAACCTTAAGCTTCTCAGCACCAAACTAAGTAATCTTAACTCTAGACTATTTTATTCAGCTCTCAGTGTTGCAGGATTTATTGGAAGTTGTGTGTCTCTGAGCTAGTTTTGCATCTCTGAGCTAGTTTTGTTGTTGGGGTTTTTGTTTGTTAGTTTTTAAGTACTTTTTGAAGTGTGTTTAAGAATTTGGTGCTGTGAACTGTGACAGACTAACCACCCTGGAAGTGGAAGTCCTGCATTTACCCACAAAACAGATGCAGCATCAACAATAGTGCAAGTTTCCCCACACACTGCAATTTAAATCTCTTCTAGGAGTGACCATCTCCAGGAGCAAGAGGTACTTTAGTCTCCAAACTCATTTAACCCTTTGTCTCTCTGCTTATAAGTCTCCAATTGCTGTGGTAATTGTACAATGCAGACCCCTGCACAAGAGAAATGACTTGATACCCCACTTCATGTCTCAGAGACTTCTAAAGAGCTGCCAGTGGCAAGTGATCCATTTGGACAGCATCACAGATCTGCATATATAGCTTTTGAAAGATAGACATCAACCTGGATTGCATTTGAACTAGTGATGTAGACATGAAAGGCTTTATAAATCCTTGACAATCCAGAACCAACAAATCCTTTCCAACCAATATGTTTGAAACTGTTTTTTAATCTGCAGTAAAAGGACCATTTAAGTCCACTGACAAAAGTGATTTCTGGTGTCCTTCTCCGCAGATAGTCTACAAGAAACTTCAAGACAATCACACAAACAAATTTTCAAATCACCTGAACTGCTACTGCTTTCCCTAAAAGACTGCTGTAGAAGTACTTGCAGTTAGCAGGTTATTACATGTCCAAGAATAAAGATGGCATTAAGAACACATTCTTAAAGTTCTTCTTTAAGTAGTGGTAAGACAAATGGTCAGTAAGCAGAAATTTTTAGGAAGAAAAAATATTTCACAATAGACTAGATTTTACCTTCCTCAGCAGAGAGGTCAAAACTATATGAATAATGAAAACACGTAAGCCACAATACTCAAACAAAACCCCTTACACCACAAAATTATGTTTTGCAAAATGGTAATTCCATAGATTAGAGGAACATAAAACAACTGGAATGAACAGATTGGTAGCCCGACAGCAAGGATCAGCGAATAGAACCCAAACTGGGTCACATGCTCAAGCAGCAGAAGAAAACCTGGTTAATTGATATATTAAGGTTTATTTAAGATGTAGTCTACTATTTGATGAGTTCTGTCTGTAACCATAAACCTGCTACACAATAAACTAATCTGTTAGGCCTTTTAGAACATGTGAACAACTACTACCCCAATATATTGTGACATTTCTAGTATTCTGAAGCAAGGTATTTCATTAGTTTCATCTACATCCTGAAAGCTTATGGTATGCCAAAGGAAAAAGAGAAAGAGAAAGAAGCTGTATAGTTTTTACATAATGATTCCATGCAGAAGCCCAGTTATCCTACTGTCAACCTCTCTGTTCTGTGCTGTGGCACATAGTAAAATGAACCAGTGACTGCCTGGCTGTACTCTAACACCAGGAAATAAATATTTCAAGGAAGCTTATTTTCCTGAAATCTAAGTTGTGCCTTCCATGCCACCCCTCTTCCTAAGAGCACGAATTCACACAGCCATCTCAAGAGGTCAAGGGAGACTGAAATCAGAAATCACATCATTGTTGCTTAGGAGATGCCTCTGGGAAATGGAGTGTTAAGTTAGCAAGTCTCAGGAGTGCAGTTATGAACAGATATTTTTCTTAACATGGGCTCCACCTCTGAAAGGCAAGAACCAAGCTTTGCACCAGACAATAGTTTGTATATATTAATGCAGGAATAGTAAGCATGAAGGACCATTGCATACAAGCAGTAAATACCTAGAACTCAATTCACGTTCATAAATCAGTGGAAGGGAAAAGTTACTAACTGTACCCATTCTTCTGTTCTATGAAAATTCAAACCACCAAGTAGTATCTGGAATGTTGTTGTTTGTGGGTTTTTAAAGAAAATTTACAAAGGTGAGCCACAACATGAAGATAACATTTCAGATTCAAACCTGAACATCACTATCCAGTCAGCTATCATACTGTTTTTGTATGTCATTTTCCCATTAATAATAATAATAATAATTATAATATTCCAACTTTCATGCACAAACAATGCAGATTTCAGTCAAAACAGCACAACAAGATTTGTAAGAATTTTCTTGGAAGTTAAAATTCCATATTTTAAATATTCAATTGCATATATAATAATTTGTCTTATGCCACACCTTTTGGAGAATTTTAAAGTGGTTTACAAACCCATCACACCACAATCTGCTGCTATCTCTAAGGAGAGTGGAATAAATAGTCCTGTAAAAGCACAAAACAGCACAACAGGTAGTGAACAGGAAATGCCATCTCTAGTTCAGACTTCAGGGGGATTTTAAGGAAGCAAAATTTAGTCAGGATACTGGATCTTCAGCGACAAGTGGCCAGGCCTGTGAGTTTGTATCTCCTCTGAAAGACAGCAACTACAGCTGCACAGTCCCCCAGCATCACTGGTGCACCAATTCAAAAGGAAGATCACCACTTGGTAAGATACCATATTACTTCCTGTAGCACCTACCTGTTTCTGTTAGGTCCCCCACCAAAACACTGACCTAACCTGACCCCGTTTAGTGTCTAGTTTGGCCTACTCATATCACAGCACCAAGTACCATGGGTGCATTTTATATACAATACATATACCAAGACCAACTTCAGAACATGGGTTGATGTGTAATTCCTAGGTGTGACATCACATTTGCGAGTTCTGAGACTGAAACAGACAATGCTGCCAAAGACTTTTTCTAGGCCTTGTCTACACTGGCAAGCTGTTCAGGAGTAAGGTCGGGTGTGAATTTAAAGTGCTAGGGCTATTGCAGAACAGGAGTATCCACACACAGGGTGCTATTCCAGAATAGCTATGCTGGTAAATTTTCCCCTGTCGACAAGCCCCTAGATTGGGAGTTAAAGATGAGAGATTAGATCATGTTTGCTAGCTTGTTCTAATTAAAACCTTCCAAAATGCTCGTCAAGCCAAGGCAAGCTGTACTTCAGTGTGCGCTAAACTGGTCAAGTTAAAGCCGACAGGGGCCTAGGCTTTAACTTGACCAGTTTAGCACACACTAACGTACAATTTGCCTTCACTTGACTAGCATTTTTGAATACGTTAGATGGAGCTACCTAACAAACAATACAACTTTAAATCCTTGTTCAGAGAAAGCCAAAGTTACCGAGACCAACTGAAGGAGGAAACATTGAACAGACGGCATGACAGACCTCAGCACATATGCCCAATTACACACACTTTTTTCTACAAAAGCCATGAGGTAGTTGTAACACTGCACCCCATACTCTTCTGATATGGTTACAGCATAATAATGATGCATTTTATGCAAGCCGGGTCACGTGAGGGGTCATTGGAAATGTTATGATTTGCTGAATATGATTTGTATGCATGTATCATTTTTGTACCTGAAGTTATGAATATTTACTGTGTATCTGTACTCCAAATGAAGTTACACCTGGGTAACACCCACTAGACAAGATGTTTTCAGCCTAGACAGTGGCTGGGGAAGAGCCTATTCAGGGCAATGGGCCATTAGGAAAAACAATAGGCCTTAGGAGAAGCTTATCCCCAACTTGGTGAGCCTTCCTGAGAACACTACAGACAGCCTGTAAGTAATGGCTGTTATGACTCTACAATGACATGTGACCAGACCATATGTCTCTGGACTCCATCTTGGGATGTCAGTGTTCTTCCACAAACTGGTCAGGGAACCAAGCTTGGAAACAAAGGGATCCCACCATATGCTAAAGCTATATAATGCAGGAAGTGACATCATCTGGGGTTCTTCACTCCCCACACAAGAAGACTCCTGGAAACACCTGAGGAACAAAGATTGAACTGGGGGAAGTGCTGGACGCAGGCTAAAGGGATTTCTAGCCTGTGTATGAAACACCTGGGGATTCCAAGCTGCAAAGCAAGTGTAGCTTGTGTCTTAAGAATCTACAAGTCTGCCTGTATCAGTTAAGGTGAGAATCTGCTATTCATATCCAGTCTATAACTAACTGTATTATTTTGTTTTCAGCCAGACTAAGTGAAACAGAGAGGGGCTGTCAGAGAATCAACCTTTTCATTAGCTTTCATCTACTTTTGAATATAGCACTGGGCCCCATGACAAGCTTTACTAGTCCAGAGGAGCTTTTAGCCTTTGAAACAGCAAAGGCCACTTTCACAACTCCCCAGGAGACCAAAGGCTGCACGTCATTAGCAAAATATCAGCTTTTAATGGACACACACTTTTGAAATGGTAGAAACGGCCACAATATTGACTTACCCATGTATCTGCCTTGGTATATGAGAAGAGATGGCTTGTTTGGATTCACCAGAAAGGAAAACCTCCAGCTTACCACCGAACCCAGCCTTCAATTACATGGGGAGCAGCCACAGGAAGCGTTTTTGATTGAGAGTTGCATGTATCCTTTGGGCTACGTACCGTTCACTCGCGCACTAGGACATTCACTCAAAGCGTACATAATAATAGGGCTGCAAATTTACTAACCGCTCTAGCCTCAGTTCTGTGGCTTCCATGTTTGTCAAACTCTCAGTGAAAACAGAGGGGTTAAGTGCATGTTCTAGCACTGTGGTAATGCCGCCAGAGTTATGAGTGGAAAGGAAACTTCATTTGAAACCACGGTTTCCAAACTGAAACTGTTCCATTCTTATTTTCAAGCAACGTGACGGTGGATTGTTTCGCCTTTTCGCTTTTTGTTTTTTTTTTTTAAAATGTGTTCAGCCATTTGAGTCACCAGAGCATTAAGAGTAAGTTGTCTCTCTCCTGCACCCGCTCAGTGCATCTCAGATCGTGCAGAACGGAAAGCCTGCAGATCTGGTAAGGAGGGCAGAGAAGCATGCTGCTCCTTTAAGACCCTAGCCGTGCGACTGATTTTTGTTGAGCATTAACATAGCTGACTCCACGGAGTTCATGTCCAGATACACTATGGATAATAAATGAGTGGTACTGCACCGAAGAATATCCTGACGTGTACTGCACCATGTGAAATGAACCCACAATTCTCTGCCTCTGGCACCAGCAGCTCAGGCAAAATGGGATGCTACCAAGCTAGCCATAGCTGTACAGCATGAGAAGCCAACATGGCCATGCCAAGAAAAGAGCTACTGTGTGGAAAAACTGAGCCCCATGTAACCACATCAGAAAAGCACAGAAGACCCTGGTTACACTTAACAGGGTTCTATTCCTAGTGTATTCCTGTCGGTCTTGGCTACCTCTCTTCTTGAGCGACAAAGTATTGAGACCAGAAGAGAATCCAGAGATGGCTGCCATGCTGAGGAGAACACCAAGCTCACGGGAAAGCTTGCACCACACCAAATCTGTGGCTCACCTGAACCCCAAGGCACTCCAGAAGAGTTAAGAGCTCCTTAAATTGGGGGCTGGACCAGTTACTGTTGGCTGTGCACTTGAAACTGAACCTTCAAGGCAGCCACTTGTGCTTTATCTGGAGTATTAAGAGGCTTACCCATTCATTCCATTATTGTGTGCATGACTTCACTCTGGGATGTATACATCCCAGAGCACACAATCTGATAAGACCCCATGATCTAATGGCTACCCACTCAAGTACGTACAATGGCACCTTTAACTGAATTTCATGTTGAAAACAACAAAGGGCCCTCATTTTCTGAAGAGAAGAAAATTCAGACACAAATTGATCAATGCAGTTACAGTTGTGAATCTGAAACGTACAAAGTCAAAATTCCTCAAGTGAGCTCAGCTATTCCACATAAATCCATGGTTTAGCAGTAGCCACCCAGGAACCAACTATCAGGGCCTGTGGGAACATTCATTTTTAATAATTAACTTTGGTGCTTGGAAATTGCCGATAGTTTCATCACATTAACACAGAATCCTATGCAAAAACAAACCCTGGGTGCAAGCCAGAGCATGTTAGGCAGGGCCGTCCCTAGACATTTTGGTGCCCTACGCAGCCCCCATCCCACAGGGGGAGGGAGACGCTGGCCCCAGGCCTCCGCGAGGGGGCAGGAAGGAAACCGCCCCCCAGCACGAACCAGTGGAGCAGATTGGGGCCTGGTCGCTTCACTTCCTGCCGCCCGGTGATTGCAGGGCGGGCCCAACCCTGCACTCATGGGGCAGCAGGAAGTGGAGCGACCCAGCCCCAGCCTGCTCCACTCTACTCCCCTGACTCCCAGCCTTGGGGGGCAGGGGGGAACTGGGGGAACTTGGGGGACAGCACTCACCGGCGGCACAGCTGGGAGCCAGCGGAGCGGAGTAGGCTGGGGCCGGGTCGCTCCACTGCCCACCGCCCCGTGGGTGCGGGGCACGCTCAACCTCTGCTGCAGTCCCCCAGGGGAAGGTGGAGTTCGGCATGGCTGGGGCGAAACAGGGGTGGGAAGCGGCAGTGCGGGGGCAGAGCAGGGGCAGGAGCTTTGGGGAAGAGGTGGAGCAGGGGCAGCTTTCCTGGCCCCAGGGGATCGGGCTGGCCGCTGGAGCAGCATGCAGCTGCGTAGGGCACCAGAAAATTTGGGGCAATTTGGTGCCCCAAATTTCCTGGTGACCTACGCAGCTGCGTAGTTTGCGTATGCGTAAGGATGGCCCTGATGTTAGGGTTTAAACCTCACTAGTAAAGCAGAGCTCCAGAACCAAGCTTGGTCAATCAGTTGCAGTTCTAGCATTCTCCTCACATTACATCACAATAACTTACAGACAAGAGCGATTAGAGTCAAGTGCTTTAACAATGTCAAAATAGTGCCACACACACTTAGGACTTGTCTACACTTGAAACACTACAGTGGGACAGCTGCTGCTGCGTCGCTGTAGCACATCAGCGTACACACTACCCACACTGATGGGAGAACACCTCCCGTTGGCATAGGTAATCCACCTCCGCAAAGACAGTAGCTCGGTCATTGGAACAATTCTTCCATCGATAGTGCTGTCTACACAGGGACTTAGGTCAGCTTAACTACCTCGCTCATTGGTGTGAAAAATCTACACCCCTGAGCGACGTAGCTGGGTAAAGCTAATTTTCTAGTGTAGACCAGCCCTCAGTTGTACTTGTGTGCTTCAACCCTTGTGTTAAATAGTATCATCTGCATAAACTGGGATGAGTAGAGAAAGAGTATGGATGGAGATCAACACCCTCAGAGTTTAACAAGATTTCGGGTCTGACTACACTCCATTCCAGGGGTTTGACTGTGCACCAGCAGACACATCCAAGCCAGCTTTGATCTAACTAGAGCAAAGTGAGCTCAAGTAACAACAGCAGTGAAGTCCTGGCAGCATGGACATCAGCCCAGGCTCAGAGTTCCACCTTGATTATCATACACATGGTAAGGAGAGCGATCACTTTAGATACGCTACTACCAGCAGGAGAGTGGGGTGGGGGGAGAGAAAACCTTTTGTAGTGGTAAACACCCATTTTTTCATGCTTTGTGTGTATAAAAAGATCTTCTATACTTTCCACAGTATGCATCCGATGAAGTGAGCTGTAGCGCACGAAAGCTTATGCTCAAATAAATTGGTTAGTCTCTAAGGTGCCACAAGTACTCCTTTTCTTTTTGCGAATACAGACTAACATGGCTGTTACTCTGAAAGTTATCTAACTGTTGAGTAAGTAAATTCATTTTGAATAAGTGAAAGCAAGTAGCAGTCCTGCAGAAATTAAGCCCTGTTTTTCACCACCTCCTTGTTTACTTTTTAGAAGAGGAGGCAACAGATGGTAAAAGAGAAGGGGAGCGAATATTCCTTGGAGTGCTGCATGAGCCAGTTTTTAAAGAGAGATTTACTGTTTGCTGCAGTGACACATTTTATATGACTCATACTCACTTTCTATTTTGGTGCTCTACATTATTAGATGCTTTAGTGATGTCCACAAAAAGCTACACAATTGACTGGGTGACAATTCTAGACACTCCATCCCCCATGCCCTGAACATCATGTTCTACGAGGGGACAGAGCTGTGACTACCTGATTTTGATGGCAGGCACAACTGCAGGCACTACTTGCAGTGCGACTTGACAACAGGCAGACAAGGGCTCAGACTCTCCAAGCAATTTGAATAAACTCTGCTAGTCAAGCAAACAGCTAATCTGTCATCTCCATCTCATTTGCTCCCACACCATTTAGCCACCAAGTGCACTGCAATTTCTCACTCCCACACACCAACTCAGATTGCCCTCCCCCAAAGAGTACAGATGTCAGGATAAAATGTCCTGACTTTCACAGCACACACGAGCCCTTGATGGCTTTCTATGGAGAACTCAGAGCATGGATTAGCACACAGTATTTAGATGTAGTATCTCTTATAATGAGGGATGAAAGCTGGATCAAGTCTGGGCCTTGAAGGAGTTATTTTCTTCATGAATCCCCTGTACAAATTCTCTAATCTCACAGCAACCTTTTAAATTAGGTATTTATTTCCCCATTTTACAAAAGGTGAAATTGAGGTACAACAGATCTTAAGTAACTTGCTCAAGGTCACAGGAGTCCAATGACAGACAGCATTAGGGTTTGTCTATACATAGAACTATTCCCAAATACCTTTGTATGTAAACGCTCTATTCTGGCATAAGCATGCCTGTTTCTTGTTTAGTTTAACCCACCGAGGCAACTGGCCTCAACACTATACCCCACACACGTGGTTGAGCTCTCCTAGCTACACTAAAAACTACAGTGCCTATCTATATCCATGAGTAATTTAGAGTCAGTTAGCTAACACACATTCACTGTTGATGTAAAAACACACTTTAGCCCCAGTCTGTGCTAGTCTTAAAAAAAAACAGGCTACAAACATAAATTAACATGCCCCCCAACAAGAGACAGTTTTGCCTCATAGCAAACACCCGGTTTGCCTGTTCCATGCCTGCATCACAGATATTCCTTCAGCATAAAACCAACTGTGAACAAGTTTACTACTTAAAACTGGGGGAAGGGACTGTAGGACAGAACCAAAATACAAAGTGGCCTGGAGGAATTATAGCAGCAGGAAGCAGGTTCAGTGCCAATAGACAGATGAGGGCAAGCCAGATAAGTACAGACCAGGGAAGCCCTACTTCATTTATTGGGTAAATGCATTCAAAAAGTCATTTAAAACAGAGCTGTAACTTACACTTCCTTGAGGATGATTTACCTCTAGTTGTCCCAGAGAAGGTATGGACTTGGTGTGGAGATGGGTGCCCAGGTGAGGATTTCTATCTTAAAGGGGCACCCTATGAAAAACTGTAAACACCCATGAAAGCTTATGCTCCAATACGTCTGCTAGCCTATAAGGTGCCACAAGACTCTTTGCCACTGTAAACACCACAGATATTAATCCCGTATCAGCAGATCGTGCCAGCTTCCTCATTCACTCCTTGCTTGTAGCCAGCGAATTCAATAGTTCATTGTAATGCCATGTTTTTTAGATCCTCTTTGTCTTACAATGAGGCAGTTTTGATCCAGTGGATAAGACACCAGAATAAGAGTCAGGATCAGGACTCTGGTAAAATGGAGACAGTGCTTACCCACCTTTGTAAGGAGTTTTGAGATCTTTGAATGGAAAGTGCAATAAAAGTACTGTTAAATATATGCGAGAATGCAAATACTTGAAAGTAATCTGGAAGAAACACTTTCTAAGGACTTGTCTGCAATTACAGCAGTGCAGCTCACTACCGTAGCACTTAGTGAAGGCGCTACCTACAGTGACTAGAGCATTTCTCCCATCGACGAAGCACTGTCTACAACAGGGGTTAGGTCGGTATAACTATATTGCTCAGGGATGTGGATTTTCCATTCAGACCAACATAAACTGGTAGTCTAGACCAAGCCTCAGAAATTCCTACCACACCCTATCTTTTTAATTTCTTCCTGATAGGATCTGGTGATTCCTCTGGGTGCCTCAAGGCCTAATGAGAGAGAGGAATTCTAATTCCACCAGTCCTACCATCTCCCCTGTGATTCATTCCAATTTGATGAGATTGCCAGTGTCAAGAATCCATCTATGACCTGGACTGAACTAATTAAGCACAATATACTGAAATATGTGCAATAAAAAGCCACTGAAGTGAAGAGCCAGGCTTAATTAGACAGCATCTCCAAATCCCAGTTCTACAGCCAAAGCTGACAGGTGGACGAGATAGACGCCCACTGCACAGAAACCCTGTTTCACTTCCAGCAAAGCATTTCTACATCAGGGCATAGAGATAGAAAGTATACCTGACCGATCCTGTCTACACTAGCAAAACTGCTTTAAGGAATCATTTTAGAACACAGTAATTCTCCACCCATAACACCACATCTTAGACTTGCATGTAGGCAGATCAAACAATATTATAATTTTACTAATCATCCAATCTTTATCATGGTTATAATGCAGCCCCGAATGGTAACTTGGGCCCATGCACTCTGCCAAGACCGTACTGTTATAACTAGACTGAGGGGAACGTGGTGCTATAATATGATCCAAACCCCCACCACTGCACAGCAACTCTTACTCAGGCTCTGGCTAGATTCCACTGGTGCGACGTAGTGTGCAATGACTACACGGCATTGGTGCTGCTGAGCCGCTAGCATCCTACGCCGATGGGCGCAAGCTCTCCCGTTGGTTTAATTATTCCAGCCCCTGAGGACGGTGGCTACGTCAGCAGGAGAAGCTCTCCCACCGACAGTGCAGCGTTTAGGTCTCTGTAATTTAGGTCACGCAGGGGGTGGCTTAGTCACACCCCTGAGAGATAGAACTTATACCAACGTAAGCTGCAGTGCGGACGCAGCCTCAGCAACCATCCATGAACATGCAGCAGGCTACTCACCTACAGCAGCTCTCCGACAATACCGCCTGTCCTTAAATAGCACTTTTTGTTCGATGTTCGAAAGAATCATTCTGCTTCAGTTTCCCCATTTGTAAAATAGCGATAGACCGTTTAATTGACTTGCCTAAGGTCAGAGAACACGGGTAGTCAATAGGCTGACCACGAGCCAAAACCGGACCACCAGACACTTTTGAATGGACCCCCAAATCTTTTTATTTACTTATCATTATTGTTATTCTTTGTTATTGTTTTCTCTGGTGTCTGGACCTTGCCTATACTTTGACCAAGAAATTTGGACCTTGACAAAAATAATTGACTACCCCAGTCACAGAACAAGTTAACAGCAGAACTAGGAACAGAATCCAAGACTCCTGTCTCTATGAATATGCTCTATCTGAAAGGCCAATCCGCCTCCTACAGAACTTGACTATATCTACTGCAGAGAACAATTCAATGGGCAGAGAAAGGATTACAACTTGACTCCTCCCCTCCTCCCATTGGACTCTAGGAAAAGACAACTTTTCCCCCTTGTATATGTGGTCCTCCTCTAACCTGCCATAGTCTCAGCATCCCCTCAGCGAATAGTGGTCAATTTGAACATTAGTGATACATGAGCACAGGGAGCTGATCACAAAATTATTCCCCCCTCTAAAGGGCTATTAATTTTATTCTGGGTGGTCAACTGGATTCTAGTAGGAAGACTTAAGTCTTCCTATAAACATGAGGCTTTTGGCTGCCTGCTTGGAAATAACTGGCAATTTTCAGTTAAACAGCCTATAATGTTTGACACTTTAAAAAGAAAAGGCTTTTTATTCTGCAATTGCAATGCTGGGAACATTTCTCTACAGCTCACTGTTTTACATCTTCTCCATGGCAGCTCTAAAGTGAAGCAAGTGTATTCGTTTAGGAGTGACTGCTGGATTTCAGTACTTCTCCTTAGTATGCTGACAGAAACTGGGGTGTGTCTGCACTGGGTATTTTATATTCTCCCACCATTGCACTTCCACCAGTGCTAGCATTAGTGTAGACCAGCTGTGAGCATTTATACATCAGCTCCCCCTTGACTTGCTCTGAGCAAGATTAGATGGTGGTAAGGCATCTAAGTTCTGCCTACGCTAGCAGTATACCAGGCCTACACAAGAGGTAGCTGGATAGTGGTAGAACTTAAAAAGGCTAACCCTGGGGAAAATCCTGGACTGTTATCTCCCAAGGGAACTACACGGTATAAGTCCCTGTCATGCTCCTCTTCTCCTCCCCATCAGCAGTTACCACAGAGCATCCTCCTCCACAGTGGAGGGCATCAGATCTGCAATACTTTTTCCCCAGTGGCCAGGTAAATAACTTTCCCAAAAGCTAAGGTGGATCAGGCAATATCTTTTATTGGACCAACTTCTGTTGGTGAGAGAGACAAGCTGGAATGGTCTTTAATCTTGTACCCTAACTTGGAGTCTATTTTCCTCCTAGAGTCTCCTTCTGCAGCATAATCCTAAAGGAAGAAGTGTAGGTCCAGATACTGTATAGCAGAAAGCTGCAAGATTTGAATACACAAAGGGAACACTTAGCCACCAGATGCATTTTTGATTATTCAAACTGAGAAACTTGCTGCTGCGTCTGCCAAGACAGGGAAACCATTTCAATAGGTAATCAAAATGTCATGCTTCATAGTATAATCTGATCACCACAGCCACCAGGAAGAATAAATTCTCCTTCTTCACTCCTGCCTGGGGTCCCTATTTCTACAACTGCAAATCTGACCCCAGGCATCAGAGTACTGGCTATTGCCAGAGGCTGATCCTGGATTTACGCATCAAATTAACTGCTGTGAAGAGCTAGAGCTGAAATTGGGGAAAGCAGGAAATCCAACAGTCCTCTGTAAAGGTTACAGAAGCATATTAGCCACAGTTGGGAGCAGCTCATGTCCAGCTACAGGTTCTACATATTTAAGTACTTACGTGCTCCCATCAATTTACTCCGAGAATAGTCAAGGAGGAAATGTGCAAGTGTAAGATTTTGCAGCTAATGTTTTTCCAACAGCAGGCGCTTTCAATCCAGCCAAACGTATCACAAATTTTGAACAATCTACACAGAGCAGCTTCCTACCATCACCAATCAAAAGAGTTTCCATTAATTTCCTTACTTTAAGCTCTCTATGCTTCTCCATTTGCAAAGTAGTTTATGTCCCTTGTAAGATCAAGAAAAATTTGCCAGCCCAAGCACAAAAGACTTTTCCCATGCCGATTCATAATGATATTTTACTCGCCCGTCAAAATATCATCACTCACCTTGGGTGAGTGGGCGAGTAAAAGTTTGCAAAGCAATCTTATCACTTTCAGCACACAACCTGAAATCTAACCACGTTGCTAAGACACCATCTGTGCTGAATTCGCACAATGTTTGAACAATACTCTGCTGGAAAGGTGCAAACATGATTTCCCTGGCCGGTATAAATAAGGTCAAATGGTGAGTTACAATATGGCTCACTGAAGTTCAGCCCTATTGATACTAGCCAACAAAAGTGTTCGCCTCTTTCTATCATGAAATATTTTTCCAAACAGATCTGGCAAGCACATTTGGAATTGAGCATAGATGGGGCCCACTAAATATCATTCCTTTTTAAATGAAGTTTTCAGGGTCTGCAAATAAAAATGCAGACAGTCTGGTCTAAATTATTATGGTCTGAAAACAAGGACAATGCTCTATTTGTCACTCAGAGTAACAACAGGAAATTGAAGTAATCCAGGGCCTATGTATTACCTTCAAAAATTCGTTAGATTCACCCTACCAAAAAGCAAAGGACCGATTGGAAGTGGGAGGGCAGTGGGAATACACATGGAGTGAGCATATGGGGGGAAAAATCAGTCTGTGTACCATTGTAAGAGACGACAACCAATGTACCTTTCTAAAACACGTTCAGGAGCCCTCATGCCAATTGCTAAAAGAAAGCGTGATAAACCAGTTATACAGTTAGTAGCCAGGGACAGTAGCTTTGTTTCCAAGAGAATATGACTGCAGCTCAGAGACAAAGGATGTAAGGGATGAATGGAAAGAGGACCTCAGGGTAAGTCTACACTGCAATAAAAGCCCTGCAACAATGAATCTAAGAGCCTGAGCCATTGACTTGGGTTTGTGAGAATCAGGCTACAGGGCTAAAAATAGCAATACAAGCGTTGGGGGTCAGGCTGGAACCGGCTTAGCTGGTGCTTCTCTTTGGGCTTGTCGACACTTACAGAGGTGCAGCAGTACAGCTCTCCCACCAGCTTAATAACTCCACCTCTGCGAGAGGCAGTAGCTATGTCACTGAGAGAAGCTCTCCCACCAACACAGCGCTGTCTAAATGGGGAGTTAAGGTTGGTATAACTACATTGCTCAGGGGTGTGGATTCTTCAAACCCCTGAGCAACATAGTTATATTGAAGAACGTACGTAGTGTAGACCAAGCCTAAGCCTCTGAAACGGCAGAGGATTACAATGTGAACCAGACACCAGCTTTACTCTCTTTTTTTTAAATACACATGTGCGTGAACTATTGCTCATTAAAAATGAGAAACTATTAGAATTGGATATAGCCAGGCAGAATGCTGCATACAGACAAGCTCCCGCCCTTACTACCACAGGCTCTCTTGAGTAGAGTCAGTCAAAAGCATTGCATTATGTATTGCTTTTGGGATATGTGCTGTCAGTGAATCCACCCACTCAAATGATGCATCCGATGAAGTGAGCTGTAGCTCACGAAAGCTTATGCTCAAATAAATTGGTTAGCCTCTAAGGTGCCACACGTACTCCTTTTCTTTTTGCGAATGTTGTAAGTGTAAGTTCGGTAATATTTAGCAAGTGCCACTCCATCAAAGCTCTTGGGGAGACATGCAGACATTTAAAAACCACAACTCTAGTGATTAGCTGGGTTGAAGATGAATCATGGTGAAGAGCTCAAGACTGAATCCTCCTGGCAGTGTCTCATGCAAACATCCAATCCACAGATTTATATTTAACTAGCCCACATCACTAGGGGCAAACCACATGCACAGAATATCAGAGTCTGGATTTTTCTTATTCCCCCAAAAACCTGCACTTAGGTTTGTTTTTTTAAAAGCTTTCTAGCCATTCAGGTTCAGAAGGGACTTCAGAATATACCTAGCCTGGTGCTCTGATGTCTGTAGACAGGCAGACAGAAACAAAGGTCATGCTCTCCCCCACCACAACCTCTCACTTCACAGAGGTGTTGTTGCTGAAGTAAAATTTAATCTAGCATTCAACTGCTAACATTGTTAATCATTTCAGAATAGGTCCCTGATCAAAAACATTCAACCCCCTTCTCCCCAAAATGACTGAAAGCCCTGGGATACCACAGTAATGGACATGGCATAATAATATCAGGAATGCACCATGATTTTGATAGGGCATTGCTCAGAAATAAGGCTGCAGGTTTTGAATCTGCAAACAGAATGTTTCAGTCAACTGATTATCTCGATTACTCTGATACACTCGTTACTGTAATTAAAAATTAGGGTTAGAGTGGTCATCTAAGAAATACTTGACTTCAGAATGTAGTTTGCGGTCCCTGACACTTGATCCAGCAACAGATGGTTTTTAAAGTATCCCTTGAGATTTACAATGATAAAATATAAATAAGGGGCCAAGTAAATTAGACAAAAGCTGGGAAAAATTGTGATTCATGGAAAATCTCTCAGGATTAGCCAAAAGCCTCCTGATATATTTCTACTATGTTTGCCAATCTTACACTGGTATAAGGAATGCTACTCTATAGTCTCTAGAGCAGTGCTTCTCAAGCTATCGGATGTGGGGGACCAGCAATTTCTTTTCCCCCCAAAGTGCGCGCAGACTGGCAGCCGATGGCTCATCCGCGGACCACCACTTTGAACAGCGCTGCTCTAGAGCAGTGATGGGCAACCCGCAGCCCGTCAGGGTAATCCGCTGACAGGCCACAAGACAGTTTGTTTACGTTAACCATCCGCAGGCACGGCCACCTGCAGCTCCCAGTGGCCACGGTTCACCGTTCCCGGCCAATGGGAGCTGCGGGGGCCCGCAGGCAGCCCACCACTGCTCTCGAGTTTACTCGACTATAAAGTGCCATGCACACTAATAGCACTACATACATTTTCCAAGGAACTAGCTCATGCTAATTAGTGGGAAAGTTAGAAATTTCTTGCAGCTCTAGGAGGTGGGGCCTTGATGGAAGGGGTGGAGTATCCCCTGGCAGATTAGAAACTCAGCACCTATGTCCCGGGCCCCGCAACCCCCCCCACCCCCCCCCGCGAAGGACAGCCCTGCTCAGAAGTGTGAAAAATTCACGCCCCTGAGCAATGTAGTTATACTGACCTAACCCCTGGGGTAGACAGCACTATATCGATGGGAAAGCTTCTCCAGCAACATCGCTACCATCTCTTGGGGAGGAAAGCAGTGCAACTACGCCACTGCAGCTTTCTAAGCTTCCTTTTTTCTGCCCTTCGATATTTACATCATGAATGCGGGAAAGTTTTTGAAACCTATCCTTTACAAATGTGACTCTGATCAACACCACAGACTAAGCATCTATAAATAGGCCATAAAATACTCAGAATACATTGCAATGAACTGGCAGGGAACTCCACCCTCTTGTTAAAGGTTTTGCTCCTATAGAAACTGTGATTAAACATGCAATACCATGCATCAGCTACCTGAAACAGAGGTGCGCCTCCGTGAACAAGGAAGGGCCTGAGAGTGACTGAACAATATTTCATGCGTATCAGATCTTAACTCAAATGTTCCCCCGTACAAGCTCTGCCAAGAAACTAGTCTTGCTCTCGTACGGCAGAGTTGTAGGGGAACTCTCTTGCAGAAAAGCAATGGAGTTTAGCACCTTAATTAGTTTTTAAGATCTAACAAACAACCCAGGAACAGGTGCACCCAAAGTCACATGCACCCACTACAATAATGCAGGAAGGGTAAACAGGAGTAAATTTCTGTTTGCAAGCACAGCCAACTGGATTGCTAGAATCTATATGGCACTCTCTCAAACCACCTGTTCTGCCGCCTAGCAGCAGCCAGCACACAGACACCATTATATTGATGGCAAACTAGGAGATCTAGATTGTTACAGAAACACCACTGCTAGCACCAAGTGTCAAATGATCACAATTTCTCTTCCCTACTTAATTCAGGCCATGTCTACACTAGGAAGTTTTGCTGTCAGAATCTTTGCCGACACTTAGCTGCCAACATTACTATGTTGGTACAGCACACGCACACTTGGCTGCTTTTTCCAGTGCCACGCATCCTCACCATGAAAAGCTGTGTTAGCAAAAGACACTGCTCTCTGTTGGTTGGCATTCCAGCATACCCCACACCGTGTGCAAAACTGCCTTGAGGGACACCACCACTCTACTATAGGCAAGTCTTGTAATGATATCTTGACCGATATTTCAATCAAGTTGCCTTCAGAGAGCACAACACATTTACAAAAAAGGTTATTTTTGTTTCTGTGGCCTGGGAAATTAGGTTGGTATAACTGTCACTCAAGATTGTGAAATGCCTACACCTCTGAAAGCCACAGTTAAACCAACATAACCCCTGGTACAGACAGCAATAGGTTGACAGGCGAATTCTCCTGTAGACTGAACTACTGCCTCTCGGAGAAGTGGAGTCCGTATGCCAATGGGAGAACCCCTCCCCATCAGCGTAGGTAGTGTCTTCCCAAAAGTGGTGCAGCTGCATCACTGTTGCGTTGTAAGTGTTGACAAGCCCTCAAGTCACATTAAAAAAAAAGAGCAGTCACTCAATAACTTACAAGAGGCTGCTGCAATAGAGTCCAGTCTGACTTTAGTGACCATCTGCAATCAAATGTGTCTGCTAGTTAATAATTTGCACAACTGCAAACTTTAGAAACAGAAATTATAAATTAAACGGACTGATTTCCAATACCTGGTACTAATTATGCTTTCCTTTCATACACTGGAAGCCTTTCTGCAGCTATAGTTCAGCCTTGCATGGAGATTAAATTATCAATCAGAAAAAATAAAATCATACTATCAAAACACTTAAGGGTCCTTTACTGCCATGAATCACTCTATAAGAGCTTTGAGCAAAGACCCTTTTCCACCCTTTTAACTGCCAACACAGAACTGCAAACTGCCAACTTTCCAACTCCATTTTGCCATGCCATTGGGCAAAAAGATCCACAGACAAGAGCACAATACACTTTGGTCCAGCTGATGCTCAGCATGGACCAATCAAGCAAGGCAAGGGTTGGGGAGGCACTCACCAAAACTTGCCAGAACAGCAAAGTGGGCTTTAAAAAAGGTTTAATTTTTCCAGAGACCAATGCTCTCAAATCAGAATAAATCCTTCAACTGAGATCATCCACAATTCATTTACTAGTTAGAAATGTTAACATATCCAGTTTTTATGCTAGAATCTTTGTTCTCTCTACCTATGTTCCTCTTAAATGTTTCAATTTGAGGGGCGGTGAAAGAGGAAATTTCTCTGCAGTTTCTTTTTCTTTTCACACGGAGATGTTAAGATTGTTCAATAGAAGTCTCACTTTGCAAGAATGTCACTAAGTAATGAAAACCTAATGGTAAACATGTTCCCATCACAGTATGTCTCAAACAGAAAGCCTCCCCACAGCAGAGACTGAAACTATTAAATGAAGAAATGTATCACGACACAGAAAGGATGACCCAAGGGAAGCAGAAAAACCAAGAATGAAACCTGACCAAATATTCAAATTGGAGAATATGAAGAAATATTTTAGAACTAAATACACGGTTATTTCACATTTCACAGGGATTAAGACTTAGAATATTAATCACTGACATTATAAAAGCCCATGATACATGAGAGGCAGCTACTCTCTTATTAAGACAGACAGGACAAGAGAGGAAACAAAGGCATGGAGTAAAGTGACTTGCCTCATGTCACAGGGTATGTCGGCATCAGAACTATTAATAGAACGGAAGCCTAATGGATCCTACAGCATTCTTTTACTTTACTTTCCAAATCTGTGATGTGTTTGCAAAGATTATTTCCTTCCTTATGACAAGTAATAAGTAACACTCAGCATAGATTTGTCAAAAACAAATTGTGTCAAACCAACCTGATAGCTTTCTTTCACATGGTAACAAGGCGGGGGGGAGGGAGGAAGAGGAGGGAAGAGAAGCGGTAGACATGGTATATCTTGACTTTAGTAAAGCTTTTGATACTGTCTTGCATGACCTTCTCACAAACAAACTAGGGAAATGCAACCTAGATGGAGCTACTATAAGGTGGGAGCAAAACTGGCTGGAAAAGGGTTCCCAGAGAGTAGTTATCAATGGTTCACGGTCATGCTGAAAGGACATAACGAGTGGGGTCCCGCAGGAATCAGTTCTGGGTCCGGTTCTGTTCAATATCTTCATCAATGATTTAGATAATGACATACAGAGTACACTTATAAAATCTGCAGACGATACCATGCTCGGAAGGGTTGCAAATGCTTTGGAGGATAGGATTAAAATTCAAAATAATCTGGATAAACTGGTGAAATGGTCTGAAGTAAATAGGATGAAATTCAATAAGGATAAATGCAAAGTACTCCATTTAGGAAGGAACAATCAGTTGCACACATACAAAATGGGAAATGACTGCCTAGGAAGGAGTACTGCGGAAAGGGATCTGTGGGTCATAGCAGACCAAGAGCTAAATATGAGTCAACAGTGTAACGCTGTTGCAAAAAAAGCAAAAAAGCAAACATCATTCTGGGATGTATTAGCAGGGGTGTTGTAAGCAAGACACGACAAGTAATTCTTCTGCTCTATTCTGCGCTGATTAGGCCTCAACTGGAGTATTGTGTTCAGTTCTGGGCGCCACATTTCAGGAAGGATGTGGACAAATTGGAGAGAGTCCAGAGAAGAGCGACAAAAATGATTAAAGGTCTAGAAAACATGACCTATGAGGGAAGATTGAAAAAACTGGGTTTGTTCAGTCTGGAAAAGAGAAGACTGAGAGGGGACATGACAACAGTTTTCAAGTATGTAAAAGGTTGTTCCCAAGGAGGAGGAAGAAAAATGGTTTTTCTTAGCCTCTGAGATAGAACAAGAAGCAATGGGCTTAAATTGCAGCAAGGGAGGTTTAGGTTGGACATTAGGAAAAACTTCTTAACTGTCAGGATGATTAAGCACTGGAATAAATTGCCTAGAGGTGCTATGGAATCTCCATCATTGGAGATTTTTAAGAGCAGGTTAGACAAACACCTGCTCTAGATAATACTTAGTCCTGCCACAAGTACAGAGGACTGGACTAAATGACCTCTTGAGGTCCCTTCCAGTTGTATGATTAATTTTCTATAACCAATGACTGGATTGTGCTCATAGGGTCTTTTTAGAAAGCCAACTAAATACATCACAGTGATGAAATTCACTGCTTTGTCTGTATTAGTAATTATTGAAATCTGCATAAGCCCCATTTCTGCACAGGGAAGCTGGATACTTCAGTATTCCAGAATAGCTGTCAGTATTCACTGAATGCAGTACAAAAAGAGTCAGTCAGGACTGAGATATCAGACATGTACTACCAATGAATGAGCTAAATTTTCCACTTCCTCCTAATACTAGTTATCATGCATATTCAGCAAAAATAAGTAAGTACATATCAGACAGAAGTAAGAGAATAGCACTTCTAAAGTTAATGATAAATTTACTGCAGGCCATAAAGAGCAATCAGACTGAGTTAGCAAGTATGAACTTTCCCCAAAGTAAGTCTGCGAGCATTATGTGTTCTGGCCTTTGCTGCCACTCCAGCACAAAGTGCAGAAACTTAATAAAAAAGCCAGTGGCCTGAAGCCACAGCTAATTTCAAAACTCTACTGTAAAACACAGCTGCCAAGGAAAACATTACATACATTGCTCATTGGGTAATTCCACATAGAAAGCCTCATATTACATGTCCAAGGCCTCCATGAACCCAGAAGAGAGTTCTGGAATCATGATTAAGCATGCCAGTCACACTGGCTTCCTCACCATTTCGCTGGCCAATATGCCTGGGACCACACTATGGCAGAACCATGTTTGAAACATGTTTCAGCATCTTTTTAAAATATACTTCTAATATGACTGTGACAGTCTGTATCCCTATGTTCACCCTTTTTACAAAACTATAATGGATTTTGTACAAAGTATGCCTTGTGAGGTATCATTTGAAAGCTCATAATATGCTGATCATTATTGTCTTGATAAAATATGTGGGTCAACATTGCATGTGAAGTTATAAAACTCTACTGTATGACTTTGCTGAGACATGCTCCAAATTTAGAAAAGAAGGCACAAACCAGTTCCTCAGAGACAAAAGGCAAACTGGCCAAACATTTCAGCCACGTGTCAACAAAATCAAATAGACTATCACCTGGTTAAGCGGCCATTCTTTGGAGGAAAAAGGGTGAGAGAAATTTACATGTTGGCAAAGAAACAGCTGGAAGTCTCCAGTCCCACAGATGTTCCGTCACCTGAACCCCAGATGGAAATGATTCTCAAAGAAAAGAGGCACAAACTCCCTAGATTATTCATCCCTTCACCTGTACACATGGCATAGACAACACTTGAAAGACAAAGGAAGCATCACCGAACTGGGGAGAGATTCTGGCTGAAAGAGTTAGCCAGTAAAACTGCTAGAACATGTGGTGAAAGACCCCCTTTTGCTTTAAATTCACTTAGCTTGTTAAGTTTGGTATTATTTTGCATTTTACCTTTTATTTCTTTGTAACCAATTCTGACATTTATGCCTCATTACTTGTAATCACTTAAAATCTATCTTCCTGTAGTTAATAAACTTGTTTTATTGTTTTATCTAATCCACTGTTTGTTTGAATTGAAGTGTTTGGGAAATTTCATATGGAACAACAAGATTTGTGAATATCATTTTCTATTATATAAATGATGGACTTTATATAAGCCTGTATTGCCAGGAGGGACTGGGTACTACAAGATGCACATTGCTAGGGGAAAGTCTGAGACTGGGAGTTTGCTATTGTTGCCCTGCTGGTGTAATTCATGGGTGGCTGGCCACAGCACTTGTACAGTATAACTGGGAGTGATTTACAGGCTGAAGGCGGTGTGGGCAGACCAGAAGTGGTAGCTTTCACAGCGAAGCAGTGTAAAAGGCAACACAGCTGTTCCAGATTGTATCCTGGGTAATGTCACAACGATGTGATCCTGTCAACATGACCAAACAATGGGCCTGATTTTACCACCACTGTCACTGATGGGACATGTTAGAAAGAGGATTTAAACACTAATTTGGCCCACAGCCCAGGGTACATGAAGCTTAGGACACTCAGAAGAATGTGGACCCTCTCATGTATAGACAGTGAAAACTTTTCAAATAGGAAAAAAAGCTGTGTTTCTATTTCATTCAGATATTTCTTTTGGCTCTGTGCAAGAATCCCTCACAAGGAAGTGAGCCCAAAGTTACTAACAATCTCTTTCACTTCTGAATCTTTCTGTGGAACACTTAATTAAATACTGTTTACAGGAGATGAAACGTGCTAACATCTATGACAGTGAGAGACCAACCTTGTTTGCATAAGCCAGTTGGCCCCATTAAGCGTATTCCAGCAATCATCATCCTGTTATAGGTCCCAGCTGGAAATGACCGGTACATCTAAAATGCAAGGCCATTCATACTTTTGAATCCTTATACTGAAACGGTGAATAGTAATTAAGATTCTATGGCCACATCCATACTTTTGGCATAGCCATGTTAGCAGAACAGCTTTAAAAAACAAGTTAATAGTTCAGGCAAAAAATGGTTTAATACTCTACCCAGCCAGCAAAGAACAGTTCTAGCCTTGAAGAATAATTTTTCTCCAACCAGTTTTTTTACTGGTGTAACTCCACTGAAGCCATGTCTACACTAGAAAAAGTTTTCCGGTATAACTATACCAGCCAACCCTTAGCGTAACATCTACCAGCAAAACACTAACTGTACCTTTGCCAGTATAGCTTATATCGGTTTGGAGAGTAAAATAAGCTACCAGCAAAAGCACTTTGATGTCAGTATAACTGAGTCTACACTAGGGCTTTTGCTGATATAGTTCTTTTTTTGTTTGTTTTCTATGATCACACTTCTAACATATGGCTATACTGTACTAGCAAAGCTTTCTAGTGCAGACCTGCCTGGACTTTAATGGAATTATTCCTGATTTATAGCAGCAGAAAATATATAAAAGGAGAGGAGAATCAGACACTAGAGGTAAAATCTGCAAATAAGCCTAAATGGATTAGGAGCCTGGGTCCCATTTCAAAAGTGACTTAGGCACTTAAGAGCCTAAGGCTTGGTCTACCCTACCAATTTATGTCAGTATAACTACATTGCTCAGGGGTGTGGAAAAGAGCGATGTGCTATAACCCGCAGCATAGGCAGTGCTGTCAACGGGAGGGCCTCTCCTGTCAACATGGCTGCCGCCTCTCGGGGAGGTGGAGTACCTATGCTGATGGCAGCAGCTCTCCTCTCAGCATCGGTAGCGTCTTCACTAAGCTCTACAGCAGTGCAGCTGCACCACCACAGTGCTCTTCGGGCTTGTCTACACTGGCACATTACAGCGCTGCAACTTGCTTGCTCAAGGGGGTGAAAAAACACCCCCCTGAGCGCAGCAAGTTTAAGCGCTGTAACATGCCAGTGTAGACAGCGCACCTGCCCTTGCGGAGGTGGGTTTTTTAGAGCACTGGGAGAGCTCTCCCCCAGCACTCTGCCAGGACTACAGCAGCGCTTTACCAGTGCCAGTGTAAACAAGCCTTAAGTGCACACAAGCACTTTGTCTCATTGAAAGCCAATGAAGCTGTTAGGTAAGCAGTTCTTAACCGTGTTTTATAATCAGCACATCAAAGGCACAAATACAAAAGAATGAAGTTAGGGCTGGGTAACTAGTTTGCTTTCTCCTCCACATTATGGTAGAAAGCCAAGTGGTTTTCCAAAAAACAGCAATACATTAGGTTCCTGTTTGCAAGGAAGGACTTGTTTTCCCTACTGTCATCCTCTTCGCATCTTTGCCACTGATGTTTTCTATCGTTTCACATAAATATACCATTCAGTTAAGAGATGAATCATGTTGCTTAAACTGATAACATCAGGGAACAATTAGTTTCTCTAATGTGGTTTGAAAAGGGCTTGAAGTCCTATGTAAATAGATTCAAATAAGCATTATTGTGCCAACGAAGATTTCACTAGGTACAAAAAGTGCCTATCATCTTGGTATCCTAGCCCCAATCAGGTCAAATTAAAGTCAACAGAAAGTCTGTGCACAGAACAGCATCTTTCGATTTAAAAATATCTTGAAAAAATAATCAGAAGTGTAGGGCTGGAAAAGACCTCAAGAGGTCATCTAGTCCATCCCCACTCACAAAGGCAGGATTAAAGTATACCTAAACCATCCCTGACAGGTGTTTGTCTAACCTGTTCTTTAGAACCACCAATGACCAGGATTCTACAACCTCTCCAGGTAACTTGTTCCAGTGCTTACCTGTCCTTATAGTTTGAAAGACTTTCCTAATATCTAACTTAAACCTCCCTTGCTCAAACTTAGCTGATTACTTCTTCGCTGGTTTCTTTAAAGCTGGGTAAGTATCCATGACATAGACCCAGTAGAATATCAGTTCCTGATGTGGATGGGGCTGAAGTAACTATAGATCATACCAGCCATACCACCTGGCTTGCAAGCTTGCTTCCCCATCCCCAGCATTCCTTTGAATATTTACTCAGTCACTTGTAAATTAATCCTCAGATACCAGGAGCACATCATGAACCAAAAAGTCAGACAAGATAGCACAGTGGCTTAATGCACAGGGCTGAGAGTCAGAAGATCTGTGTTCTCTCTTGCCCAGTTCCCCATCAGCTTGCCATGTGACCATCAGTTATTCACTTCTAACCTCTACCTCAGCTTCTTGTGGGAATATTTCCATGCCTCATAGGCATGGAGCAATTTATGCATGTTTTTAGAGCACTTTGAGATCATCAAATTGAAGGCATTATGGAAATCCCAAGTGCTTGTATATCTACATTTTTTTTTATATGCTGAAGCCTGAGAAGCCTCTTGAGAGGGCAGCACGAAGGATTCATAGAGCAAGTTTGTGAGCAGCTGATTTAAAGGGTACTATCTGGAAAGAGTTAAGAAACACCTGCACTGGACCAATCACAAAGGTGCGACTGCTGATCTGCCTATTCACTGATTGACAAATGTGTGATTCCCCCAGTGTGCAGAAAAGAACTAGTTTCAACTAGTTCTCATCACAGAGCACTGACAAATCAGCAAGAACTACTAATTAACTGATAAAAATAGACATCTGAAAACGCTTTTTTCTTTACACAAAGCCAAGCACTGAGCTACTCCAGCCATATACTGTTCCGTTTTCCAAGTGTTCTAAAACCCACCCACAAAAGAACATTCTCAAAGCCACAAAAAAACACATGAAATACAGAATGTCAGAACCTCTCTCACCAGAAAGAGAAATTAGGACCCCGATCCTATCAAATGCTGAGCACCTCTAACTAAGCACCCTCTACTCCACAGACTTCAGTGGGATTAGCAAGCAATCAGCCCCCACACAGGATAAACCCTATTCAGTTTCCTAACTAATTCATAGGACCTTCCTCTCATTGCGAACCAGTCCCTACCTATTGTTTTGCTTGAAATAAATGGTTGAATGTATTATCCATGTGCCCACAGGGGTGGGCAACAGCTTGCTTAGCACATGGCAGCATTTATGTCAATAACAACTTTCATCACCACATGGGTTTTCCTTGAGCACTTTTTTGCTTATTGAATGAGTTTTTATAGCTAGTGAATAATAATCACTGACTAAAATGCCTGAATCAACTTCAATATTTCCTAATTTAAAAAATTTTTAAAATATAATACCTAACTGTGTCTAAAGCAATCAAGTTTGATCAAAATACAAGTGGCTTGTTTCAATACAAATGCTTTGGCTCCTGAGACCATCAAATTAAACTGAAGATCAAATTAACCAGTGACTGAATGAAGTGGAAGGCTGTGTAATCACAGATTACTGATCCGGCAGCAGAGAAATGAGGATGCAATCACATTTTACCCATCGGTGTCAGTCCCTCCACAGGGATCTACATTCCCACTAATGTTACCCTCCCTTCCCCCGCCCTCCCAAGAGAGACTCAAGTCTGCTCCAGGGCTCATAGCAAATAAACCGGGTATGTCCTGATGGGGAAAATGTGCATTCTTTTAATCATATTAGCTCACCATGATAGCTTGTATTTTAACAGGGCTTTTCTAACAAGTCCAAAACTGTGTTAGACAGGTTTCAGAGTAACAGCCGTGTTAGTCTGTATTCGCAAAAAGAAAAGGAGTACTTGTGGCACCTTTGCGAATACAGACTAACACGGCTGTTACTCTGAAACCTGTCATTATGCAAGGCACTGCATTTAGCCGTATGGAGTGGAAATCTATCAACTGCATGAATCTCTAAGGTGCCACAAGTACTCCTTTTCTTTTTGTGTTAGACAGCTACATTTCAGCCTGAGAGGGGGCATCTTAAACAGCATTGAATATGTTAGGAAAGCCTTGTTAAAAGGTCTTCTCTACACAGGAAAGTTTTTTGGTATAACCCAAGGTGTGCATTGCAACCAGTATAGTGATATTAGTATAACTCTGGCATGCAGACACACTTATTCTGGTTTAAGAGTGCTCTTTGTCATTTTTAACTCATGGTTTGGAAGGAGGTTGAGATAAACCAAAAAAATAACACCTCTTATACTAGAATATAGTATATTGAGGGGAGGAGGTGTTATATCAATTTAACCATAACAGTGTATATAACCAGCAAAACTTTCCCATGTAGACAAGCCCCAAAATGCAGGCTATCACCTGCCACATTGAGCTAACTAAACTTGGTTAACAAGACTGCTTATCAAGACAGGGTCCCAGAAAGCTTTGCCCTTCACCACCCACGTCAAACAAACTAGAGAATATAAAGATCTACCATTGATAAGTCTCTGTTTATATTTTTAAAAAGTGAATTCAACATTTAAAATGCATGAGCTGTCTATTTTAGGAGGTTTCTGTTCACTTTCTAGAAGAGGATTGAGACTCACTTCCTAGTCTATATTTTGTTGGAGAGATTTTTTTTCAAATGGCTATACCTCCACATTTCTGTAAATATTTGCACAGCTGCTTTCATACAATTGAAAATAAACATTTAAACTAAAAAGACAAAAAGTTTGAGAAAGGGAATATTAAGACCTTCAGTGTAGGGACTGTGGTCATGAGTGCCCCTGTCCCCTTCTGGGCACTACTAAAATACTTTATACCAATACCAAATACCAATAGGTAAGCTCATCAATACTTTTTCAACTAACGTGGCAAGTCTACATATAGGCACTTCAAGACCTCACCCTCTTCCACTTGGACAAATACAATACAAGGCACTAGTGTTAAATAATTCAGTTACATAGATAAACGATAAAGGGAAAGGGAAATTTAGTTGGAAGTGAGGAAACTGTGTTTCAGATGAGATCTGAAACAGAGAGCCGATCAAGCAAACAGATACCAAGAAATCCGTTCCAACTAGCAGAAGTTGCAGACACAGTCTTGCAGAGAAGGCTCCTGCACTGGACTAGATGACCTCTTGCAGTCTCTTCCAGTACTACAATTCTATGACGACACTATAAACAGTGGGGTCATACCAGGGTAGTTAAAACTGTACACCTTGTGTGTGTAGTCAAGGCCTAACTGTTTCAAAAGAACAGGGAAGCATAGCAATAAAAGCCTTGGCCAAGATTTTTTTTTTTTTTAAACGGGGGGCCTAATGTTGGGGGCTCTTAAGCCTATATTCACAGGCACTTAGGTGGCCTGATTTTCAAGGACTACTCAGCGGCTCCCAACTGAAACTGGGTGCAGCTGGATGTGCAGCATGCTTGAAAATCGGGCTACTTATTTAAGTGTTGAAATACTGATTTAGAGTTTAGGCACCCATGTCTGAATTTTTCCATACTGACTTTAAACAAACAGATGAGGTTCTCTCCCTTCCTGGGACTGAGAGACTTGGAAAGCAAGGCATCACTGCCCTAAACTTTGGCATCACCACAAATTCTCTCCCTTCAGCCCCCCGTTACATTGTTTCAGAGTAGCAGCCCTGTTAGTCTGTATTCGCAAAAAGAAAAGGACTTGTGGCACCTTAGAAAGCTTATGCTCAAATAAATTGGTGCCACAAGTACTCCTTTTCTTTTTGTTACATTGTGTTATCATGTTAGAAAGGGAAGGCTGAAGCTCACTGGTTTAGAGAAGCAGCATATGCCATCCCTCAACAGCCGCAAACGTCCAACTTGCCACAACAGCCAGGGGATAACCCATCTCCACAAGCGGTGGGTTACAGCAACATGAGAGCAGCTTTGGACCCCACACCCCTTTTGTCTTTGGATTTTGTCTTAGTATGGAGCTAGATATTATGCATGAAGTAAAGGAAGTCCTGGAGATAAAAGGCAGCTAGGGAAAAGAAGGGCGGGGGGTGAAGTGGGGAAGACAGAAAATGTGTCTGCATGTGAAACAGGCAACAAGCAAGGAGGGAGAATCACAGCAGAGAGTGGGGGAGCAGTTGGGACGCTTGGGGTGGGGAAGAGAGACAAAAGTGGGCAGAGAGGAGCCAGCCCCAGACAAAAGAGGGTAAAGGGAGGTTAAATTGGGGCAGCCACAGGCAAAAAGAGGCTGGGGACAGGGGCTGGCCATAGAATGGGGAAGGGTGGGAGGGGAGGGACAGCAGTCTGAGGGGACGACCCATAGGATAGTGAAGGGGCTCAGGGGGCTGAGGAAGTGGGAGCCAGCACCAGGCTGTGGGTTGGGGAAGGGTCCAGAAGGGGTGGGGGCAGAGGAAGTGGGGTACAGGGAAGGGTAGGGGGGCCTGGCCATAAGATGGGGAAGTGTCCTGGGGGGCAGAGGGAGGGGAATATGGGGAAGGGTCCCAGGGCGGGGCAGAGAGGGGCCAGGCCATAGGATGGGGAGGGGAGGGGAGGGTCCCGGGTGGGTGGGGGGATATGGGGCAGGGTCCCGGGGGGGGGTCCCGGGTGGGAGGCGGGATATGGGGCAGGGTCCCGGGGGGGGGGAGGGTCCCGGGTGGGAGGCGGGATATGGGGCAGGGTCCCGGGAGGAGGGGGGGGCCAGGCCGTAGGATGGGGCAGGGTCCCGGGGGGGAGGGGCCGGGCAGTGGATGGACCAGGGTCCCTGGCGGCAGAGGGAGGGGGGGATACGGGGCAGGGTCCCGGGGGGATATGGGGCCGGGCAGTGGATGGGGCAGGGTCCCGTGGTGCAGAGAGAGCGGGGAGGACGGATATGGGGCAGGGTCCCGGGGGAGAGGGGCCGGACAGTGGATGGGGCAGGGTCCCGGGGTGCAGAGGGAGCGGGGAGGAGGGATATGGGGCAGGGTCCCGGGGGAGAGGGGCCGGGTAGTGGATGGGGCAGGGTCCCGGGGTGCAGAGGGAGGGGGGATATGGGGCAGGGTCCCGGGGGAGAGGGGCCGGGCAGTGGATGGGGCAGGGTCCCGGGGTGCAGAGGGAGCGGGGAGGAGGGATATGGGGCAGGGTCCCGGGGGAGAGGGGCCGGGCAGTGGATGGGGCAGGGTCCCGGGGTGCAGAGAGAGCGGGGAGGAGGGATATGGGGCAGGGTCCCGGGGGAGAGGGGCCGGGCAGTGGATGGGGCAGGGTCCCGGGGTGCAGAGGGAGCGGGGAGGAGGGATATGGGGCAGGGTCCCGGGGGGATATGGGGCCGGGCAGTGGATGGGGCAGGGTCCCGGGGTGCAGAGAGAGCGGGGAGGAGGGATATGGGGCAGGGTCCCGGGGGAGAGGGGCCGGGCAGTGGATGGGGCAGGGTCCCGGGGTGCAGAGAGAGCGGGGAGGAGGGATATGGGGCAGGGTCCCGGGGGAGAGGGGCCGGGCAGTGGATGGGGCAGGGTCCCGGGGTGCAGAGGGAGCGGGGAGGAGGGATATGGGGCAGGGTCCCGGGGGGATATGGGGCCGGGCAGTGGATGGGGCAGGGTCCCGGGGTGCAGAGAGAGCGGGGAGGAGGGATATGGGGCAGGGTCCCGGGGGAGAGGGGCCGGGCAGTGGATGGGGCAGGGTCCCGGGGTGCAGAGGGAGCGGGGAGGAGGGATATGGGGCAGGGTCCCGAGGGGAGGGGGGATATGGGGCAGGGTCCCGAGGGAGAGGGGCCGGGCAGTGGATGGGGCAGGGTCCCGGGGGGCAGCCGGCCACCCCCAGCCAGGAGGGGCGCGGGGCGGCATCGCCTCACCTGGCTGGGTCCTGCCCCGGCTCCGCTCTGCCCCGCGGCGGCCCCGCAGCTCCGAGTGCGCTCGGCGCGTGCCCGGAAGCCCGGCAGGCTGCAGGCGGGGGGGCGGGGCGCGCGCGGGGCATGCCGGGACTCGTAGGCCGTGGGGCGGGGGATATTATGGGATATTACCCAGGGGGGAGCTGTACTGGGAGGAGGTGCGGTTTGGGGAGAGGTGGGGAGCAGAGCAGAGCGTGGGGCGGTTTGGGGAGCGGAGGGCGGGGTAGTTTGGGGAGAGGTGGAAGGTGGGGGGTGGGGAGCGGAGGGCGGGGTAGTTTGGGGAGAGGTGGAAGGTGGGGGGTGGGGAGCGGAGGGCGGGGTAGTTTGGGGAGAGGTGGGGGGTGGGGAGCGGAGCGTGGGGCGGTTTGGGGAGCGGAGGGCGGGGTAGTTTGGGTAGAGGTGGGGGGTGGGGAGCGGAGCGTGGGGCGGTTTGGGGAGCGGAGGGCGGGGTAGTTTGGGGAGAGGTGGGGGGTGGGGAGCGGAGCGTGGGGCGGTTTGGGGAGCGGAGGGCGGGGTAGTTTGGGGAGAGGTGGGGGGTGGGGAGCGGAGGGCGAGGTAGTTTGGGGAGCAGAGCGTGGGGCGGTTTGGGGAGCAGAGCCTGGGATAGTTTGGGGAGAGGTGGGAGTTGGGGAGCGGAGGGCGGGGTAGTTTGGGGAGCGGAGGGTGGGGAGCGGAGCGTGGGGCGGTTTGGGGAGCAGAGCCTGGGATAGTTTGGGGAGAGGTGGGGGGTGGGGAGCGGAGCGTGGGGCGGTTTGGGGAGCGGAGGGCGGGGTAGTTTGGGGAGAGGTGGGGAGCAGAGCGTGGGGCGGTTTGGGGAGCAGAGCCTGGGATAGTTTGGGGAGAGGTGGGAGTTGGGGAGCGGAGGGCGGGGCAGTTTGGGGAGCGGAGGGTGGGGAGCGGAGCGTGGGGCGGTTTGGGGAGCAGAGCCTGGGATAGTTTGGGGAGAGGTGGGAGTTGGGGAGCGGAGGGTGGGGCAGTTTGGGGTTGGAACTGGGGTAATTTGGAAGCTGTATGTGCTGGAGGAAGTCAGAGGTAGGAGACTAATACGTGTACTTGGCGGTAGTGAGTTGGGGATTCTTTAGGGATGCTGTGTGGGTAATTTGGGAAAGTTAGAGGTAATCTGAGGGGTGAGTTTGTGGAGGGCACTTGGAGGGAGTTGAGGGTAATTTGGGGAGATGATCTGCGTGGAATAATTTGGGGGTGATGTGAAGGGGAATAATTTAGGGAGTCCGGGGACAGGGGGAGAGCTGCACAGGGAAAGACGAGGAGTGGTACATGTAATGGGTGGCTCAGGAAATTGCATGAGGGATAACGTAGGGGGAAATGTGGGTATCTCATGCATGTGTGAGCAGGGGCTGTGTCATGTCTGGCTCCTTTTAACTAAAACTGCCCATTGACCATAACAAGTTTTTGAGAATTTTTCTAGAGGGGCATTTCAGATAGTTTATACTGCCACCAAACCTTTAAATTAGTCTGTATAATTACTCAGGACAAAGAGTTGTCTTCCTCACCCTTCTGAATTAGTTTTATTAGAGTAGGTTTTGACAGAGGCTGAATCACTTATTAAGCCATACCTCCCAGTTATATTCTCCTATGTAATATAATCAGACACAAGGAGCAAAGGAACAGAAGATAACTCTCACTTTTGAGTAGCAATAAACCTAACTAAACACAAATAATAAATAAGAATTATAGCACGTAGGAGCTCTAGTCATGGATCAGGACCACACTGTACTAGGGGCTGTACAAAGATGTACACAGACTAGGAGGAGGAATACTTATTGTTCAAAACATGGAATTTTTTTTCACAGGAAATTTTGACATTCCAACATTACTTTCCATTCCAAATATGAGCAAAATGGCAAAATATCAAAACTGTTCATGAAACAGAAAATTCTGAAAAGTTTCACATCTGAAGCATTGAAATGGAAAAGTTCAACACTTTTGATTGAAACAAAATGATTCAACATTTCAAAATGACATTCTTCACTGCAGTTCTCCTGATTAATAAAAAAATTCTGACAAAAATCACATTTGTTTGATTGGAGGAATTTTTTTCTGTGAAAAATTTCAAACAGATTGATTACAGTAGGAAATACTTGTTATATGCAGGAAAAATCATGAAAAGTAACTCATAACTAACCATTTACTTGTCTAAAAACACAATAGCATAAATGAAGACCCTCAGTCTATATGGAAGTCCTCTGGTGTGGCTAAACACAGATGAACCAATTTCCCTAAAGGCAGGTTTATTTGCTTGGCTTGTACCTTGATAATACATTTCCTTCTGGTTGTAACGCAAGAGGAGCTATGTAACTCCACTCCTTTCCTAGAGGGCTGCCAACCCTTCCAAGTCCTTCCCACACAAAATCCTTCCACCACCTCTACTGTAAATTGGAGCATGTCTTTACCTGAGGGCAGCCTCCAAATAAACTCTGTCATCATGCTAATGCTTAGACAGACAAGGTGAGTGAGGGAATACCTTTTATTGGACCAACTTCTATTGGTGAGAGAGACATGCTTTTGAGCCACACAGAGCTCTATAGTGATGGGGAAACCCCTTTCCAGTGCTGTATTAGGTGTCTACACTACAGTGGTGTAGCCTCAGTGCTGTAACTAAATACCTTTGAGGATCTGGCCTGTGTGCCTCAGTTCCCCATGTGTAAAACTTGCCTACCTTACAGGAGTCTTGTGAGGATAAATACATTCAAGATGGTGAAGTCTTCAGATACTGTGGTAATGGGAGCCAGACAAGTACTATGGATACATATCAGTGAGAACATCTAGGACTAAGTTCAATCGGATAAACAGAAGTATAATGGTTATAAACCCTGCAGCCAGTTCTGCCATAGACTTTCGGTGTCATTTCATTTCTCTGGGCCTCTCTAAAATGGGGAAAATACTACGTCCCTTCTTTCTCTTCCTACCCCTGCACAAGTCCAGTATTTGAACTGCAAGCTCTTTGGGGCAGGGACTCTTACAGCGTGTGTATACAATACGCAGCACAATGGGCCCCGATCATCACTGGGAACCCCAGGGGCTCCTGTAATACATATAATATCAATAAAAATAGTTTCTAAAATCTATCAGAGTTCTTTTATGGCCTCAGCACTGTAGTATTTCAGCCGCATAAACATTAGTGAATTTACCCTCACAGGGCCACTGTGTGGCCTGGCAGAGCTATTATCCCGTTATCTAGAGGGGGAACTGAGGCACAGAAAAGTTACATTATTTTCCCCAGGTCACCCAGGAAGACTATGGAATTGAACCTAGGTCTTCAGCGCCTTGAGCACAAGGCCATCTTGCCTTCTTTATGAGACTTAGGTACGAAGGATGCCTTTGAAGCCACAAAGGGGCCTTTCACACTATTGATGGCTCTGCAGATTTTCATTTGATGCAGGAACGGAGGCTGTGCATGTACCAATTTTTTAGTCAAGCCTGTGCTCTGTGGACATTCCCTGTCCCACGCAGTAAACGACCTGAGGCATAGGCTATATCTACGTTTCGGCATATAGTGTACCTACACTGCAGGCTCCACCCCACCCCCCTTGCCAGCACAGGTATAAATAGCAGAGCAGATGACGAGGCACTGCGTAGGTGAATAAAGACACGCCTGAACCTAGGGTGGCTCTGTACGTGCCCAAGCAGTGCCTACCCTGGCTACATTGCTAATTTTAGCCTGCTGCTCGAGCCACGGGGAAAGGCTCTGGTGGGGGGAGGAGGGGAGGCAGATGGGAAAAGGCTTGATCCCACTACAGGGAGCTGCTGGAACCTTTCCCCACAAGAGTGAAAGACACCAGCAGCGGGAAAGGCTCTGGCAGTTTCCCACTGCCAGAGCCTTTCCCTGCTGACTCCCCCCTGCCAGAGCCTTTCCCTGCCACGTGTAGCTACACACCGCAGCTTGGACGCAGCATGGTTTTCACTGCAGCTTGTAACTACCCACCCTGCGCCCCACTGCCAGAGTAGACAAGGCCTTATGAAGACCTGCTCTTCCTTGTTCTAGCTGCTTTATGGACGCAAATGGTTTGAAGCTGGAAGTCCTCTGCTCTGGTGGGATTTTGTCAGAGATACATTTTTGCAAGTCAGATGTAGTTTGTTGCTTGCGGATGCATAAACAAATTGTTAGTGTAAAATGGGTGTGTGCATTGCTTCTAGATGTACATGCTTTACTCTGTGCTATTTACAGCCAGTTCCTGCTACATTAGTAAATGCGCTGGTTTTCTAGTGCTCTCTGTTTCCATCCGCTGTGACTCCTTTACGCAGAGACTCCATTGCCCTTCTTCCCCCAACTTGCAACCTCCCCATTTACTGGGCCCTACGCCCACCAGGCACTATGGAGCACTTAAAATCCTAGAGCCCCATACTTCATGCCTCTGGAAATCTCTCTCAGAAAGCTTCTCAGTAGTGGGGGGGTGAGCGATAGGGTTATCTCTTGATTAGGAAAGTCATTCATCAACAACCTGGTGCTGTAGCTTACACCCCCTCTCAAGCCTTATCTGTATGCCTAGCAGCTACAGGAATGCAGACAAAGGTGATCTATAGGGCAGTAATCATCTTGCCTGAAGATTCAGGACAGCTTTCTCTCCAGGGTAAGTCAATGAGTAACTTGCTGCTGTTAGCAGAATTAGAGGAGCTGGGCAAACAATTTGACCTTGTTCATGCCAGAGTGAGCATTGTGGCCTCCAAGGACGTTAGCTTGCAGGAAGAGTGAACAAGCTGGAAGCTAAAGTAGGTGCCTCTGGGCAGGAAAGATGGGAAGCAGGTCATAGAATGCAGTCATGAAAATAGAGGAGCGCATGTCATTTGCTATTGCACAAGCTTTGTGAAAGAAATGGCCAAGCCCTTTTGTTTTGCCTGGAGTCTAGTGCAAGTTACATCGATACTTTGGCTACAAGGTCTCCCCCTTGGCTCTGAGGGAGATCTCTTTGCAGGCTTTCTAAAAGCCTGGGCTCTGGAGATCTTGCATCTTAACTATGGGTCAGTCTGTGTGGTAAGTGGTGTTACCAATTCTTGTGATTTGTTTGCAACTCTTGTACTATTTATTGTTTTTTTCTAAAGCTCCAGCATCCGGAGTCATGAGACTCAGCTTTCATTTAAAAAAAAAAAGTGTAAGGTTCCATCCCTCAAAGTTGCAGAGAAAAGCTTGAAAACATGACTCAAGTGGACCCTAAAGGTTCAGAAACACGAAGGCAAATAAAAAGCCCCCCTCCCAATGTTATTTTTAAAAATCTCATGGTTTTTAAAGCCAAGTTCATGATGCTTCACGACCTGATGATTTTTGAACACTTGGGGTCAGTGATATTGGGTGGGGGGGGGCCTTTCCACATTCATCCCAGGAGAAAGAAACAACCAACCAACGCAACCCTGAGCAGCTCAGTCCATCATCTGTGGAATACCTGGTTTGTGGGATGAGGACAGGCTCTTAACTGAAGCCAAGAAAGCCAAAGAGATGATGTACCACCATGGCCAGGTTAGGAATGTTCCTGCTTTAGATCCCACAGCTCCAGCCAAAAGGAGAGTCCTTGCACCTAATGAAAAGGCATTTGCTGAAATGACAAGGAAAGCAATAATAAACGCAATGCAGCCAGGCAACACCTTCCATCAGAGGATCTCAAGGTGCTTAATGATTTAATCCGCATGCTGGTAAGGTACACATGGGGAAAATGGGGCATAGAGTGAAATCCTGGCTTGATTTAAGTCAATGGCAGAACTCCCATTGACTTCAGCGGCGCCAGGATTCTACCCAGTGAGTTTAAGTGACTTTCCCAGAGTCCCAAAGGAAAAGTCAAATGTGCAACCCAGATTTCCACACCATCCTTCCCCTCTAGCCTATGAGTCACCATAAATGGCAAAATCCACATATTTAGGGGTGCTAGGTCTGCTCTATTTTAAGTACTGAAATGACCCCCATTTCCAGAGTATTGCATACCATACACTAATTAATGCATTTACCCTCACACACTCCCAGGAGGCAGGGCAGTGCTATCATCACCATTTATAGATGGAGAAACTGAGGCACGGGGAGGCTATGTGACTTGCCCAAGGTCACACAGAGATTATGGCAGAGCAGGGAATTGAACCTGGGTTTCTTGAGACCCAGGCTACCATCCTGACTGTCCAACCTAATGCCATGAACCTTCTGGGGAAAAACGTCCATCAAGAAGCAGGAGAGAACATTGATCTAGGCTATCAACTGACTTCCTTTTCAGCTAATGGAGCTTCTTCTGTATATTTAGTGCCTTTCAGTCTCTTTTGTTTCCTCTCATGTTTTGTAGAATCGTTTTAGAGCTACAATGGACCTTTGAATGCAGTATAATAGAGGATATCCTTTTAGAGTGACCTACGTTCTTTTTGAACTGAATACCAATTAGCTGGATAGAGGCATTCAGCATTCAAAGGAATATTTCAAAGCCCTTTTTCTAGTAACTTTATTATCTATAAGTCACACAAGCTTTCTGGTGATACTTGGGCCAGCATGGGAACATAATGACAATATGAGCTTCCTAACACCAGCACGTAAGGGCAACAGTAAGGCCCATTGGGAGTTAGGTGCCCAGGGAATACTTTGCAGGGGTGTAAAGCCATATTGGTTTGGGGAAAATCAGCATAGCTAAGCAGTCTGTACATCCCATAGGTTAATGGAGGGATTGGCAACCTTTGGCACACAGCCCACCAGGGTAAGCCCCCTGGTGAGCCGGGCCAGTTTGTTTACCTGCCGCATTCGCCGGTTCGGTCGATCGCAGCTCCTACTGGCCGTGGTTCTCCGCTCCAGGCCAATGGGTGCTGCAGGAAGCGGCATGGGCCAAGGGATGTGCTGGCTAACGCATCCCGCAGTCCCCATTGACCTGGAGTGGTGAACCAAACCGATCCCTTGGTTAATACAATACACACTCTTGGGGATGTTATGTATTGCAGATAATATGCTAAGTTTATTTCAAGTAGTTATACAGTAACTTTTTTAATAGTTGTGTTTGTTTAGTGTTGTCCGGCGTGACGGGGCAAGGCCAGATGGCTATGGAAAAGTAGTGGGAGCTAGATATATTAGCTCCAGGCTAAACAAATCCCTGGTACCAGGATAAGTGAAATGGCAGCTGCTCCAGGTCAATTAAGACACCTGGGGCCAATGAAGAACTTTCCAGAAGGCAGGGAGAAGGCTAGGTTGATTGGGACACCTGAAGCCAATCAGGGGCTGGCTGAAACTAGTTAAAAGCCTCCCAGTTAGTCAGGTGGGTGTGCATGTCAGGAGCTGTGGGAGGAAGTTGTGCTGTTGGAGAGGCTGAGTAGTACACACCATATCAGGCACAAGGAAGGAGGCCCTGAGGTAAGGGTGAAGTGGAGCTTGAGGAAGTGAGGGCTGCTGTGGGGGAAGTAGCCCAGGGAATTGTACATGTTATGTTTCTAAAAGGTCAGCTACCATAGCTGATACTATTAGGGTCCCTGGGCTGGAGCTCGGAGTAGAGGGTGGGCCTGGGCTCCCCCCCACACCTTTGCCCCCTGATTAATCACTGAGACTGGGACACAACAGAGACTGTGCAAGGAAGGATAACTTCTCCTCACCTCCCTCACTGGCTTATGATGAAAATGGCTCAGTAGACTGTGACCCTTCTTTCTAGAGAGAGAAGGGTTATGTGGAGGGTCACAGTGAGCCTCTGAGGCTAGCGAAATCTACCAGGAAACGTGGGACCCACAGAGGCAAGGACAGAGCTTTGTCACACCAGCAACAAGTGTTAGATTGTGCAGGAGTTTGTGAATGGTTTAGAACCAGCAAAAATCATTCATTGTGATCATCTAAAATACGGGTCACCGACTCCTCTTTGAAGGCACACAGCAGTGGGGGTCATATAAATACATATGTGGAGAATACTATCCATCTAAATATCAAGAGATGAGGACAACAGCAGATACCCCACAAAGATATGCTTATTAATTTCTTGTATGATGGTAGCACATTGAAGCCCCAATAAGGATCTCATTGTGCTAGGCTTTGCCCACACACCATATAAAAGTCTCTTCTCCAAAGATCTTATAATCTAATTAAATTAACCAGATTTTGGGAGGAGGAACTTCTGCCAACATTTCCTGCAGTTTTCCATTGTCCTTGATAATTGTCCTAGTGTGTGTGGTCCTAAGGGCCCCAGCACAGTCAGAACACTAGCTAGGCAGCTACCAGGTGACCCTGTGTAAACTACTTCATCTCCTCTGTGCCTCTGTTTCCCCATCTGTAAAATGAAGATAATAATAATTCTCTAAATCCATTCATATCTGTGGGCTATCTATACTCAGATAACAGGGTAATGAGATTGACAGAAGTCTTGTGGCTAAATAAAATTCTCTCTTTCTTAGTTTCCATTTTATAGCCCTAAGGGGACAAATTCAGTCAGTTGGCTCAAATCCTTTGACATCCCTAAAATTTTACCTGGTCACACAACAGCTGAGTATCATTCAACATCCCGAAGGCCATGGATGTGGAGATGGGTCAGCAAAGCTGAGCTAGTTTAGTAGTTCTCAAAGGGGACCTCTGCCAAGGGGTCTGCAGAGCTGCCTGCATCACTCTGGGGAAGTCAGTGATGTTGTTTCCTGGGAGCAACAGCACAATCTAAGGGTTTAAATACACTGAGAAATTGATCAGAATAGTGAAAGCAGAAGACACCATTCCACAATCGCTGTTCCAGAATAGCTCCTCCTATGCACATGCTATTAAATTGCACTAATTATTCTGGAATAAAGTAACTTTTATTCTGGAATAGTGTGTCCACCCGGAGAGATATTCCACAATAGCTATTGCAAAATAGTGTATTTCACAACAGCTATTCTGCTCAAATTCCTGTGGAGACAAACCCTAAGACTCTCTGAAGAATCCCTGAGAGGGATTTAGTTTTGAGGCCAATTAAAGTAAATATGGAGCCCCTGTGTGCTCCCTGCACCGATGCTTAATATTAGCCAGTCTTTACTGGTTGCTTCTTTGGTCCAGATTCAACCATGAATGATCAAACTTATGGGTGCCACTAAAACTAAAGGAGGAACAAACACCCAGGATGCCAGGAGCAAACAATGAAGGGGCAGGATGGAGAGATTAGAGCACTGGGGGCTGAAGGCAACAAAGGCGATACAGTGCTAAAAAAATGAAAATAAACAACACTGATACAAAGTGAAAGGAGGGGAGGGGAGGGAAGCAACGTAGCCCGACAGTTGAGCCTGTCACATTCAAGCAAGTGCTTGTTTCTGTGGTGCTGTCCTCAGATGACTTTGTGTAAGCAAGTTGCTGCAGGGATGTTCTGGCATCAGGACTAGGAGATAAAGCTTTCACTAGAGGATGGGTCTGCCTTGAAAAGTGGGGCACAGCACAAAAAATGTCTGAGAACCACTGAGTCAGCGAAATCACGGATGCATTCTTCGGTAACACTAAGGACTCGTTAGACTTGAACAGATCAATAACACCCATCTTTTAATGAGCCGTGCAGGGCTCCGTGCTCTTAGCGTACCCGGTGGGTGCTTGAACTGCCGAACATTATAACATAACAAGGTCAGGGGACATGACAACTCTGACAGCTCCTGAATACCAACCAGTGTGTACACACACACACACATTTATGGTAGGTCTGCCCCTCCTCCTGTTTAAGAAATGCAAGGACAGCTGCATTGACACTGTCTGCACCGCAGCCGCAGAAGAAGTGCCCCACCGTTTTAGCTTCTCAAATCATAAGCACTAGGATGCAACACAGAGGATTTCCAAAAAGGTAGCAGTTAAAGGAACCCCACTGAGCTGTCAGTGACATAAATGACAGCACCAGGGTTAAAACCAAACATGGAGGAAGGCAGACCCTTTCCCTCCTCATCTGTGGAAATGTAGCAGTTGATAAGACAAAGTGATTACCTTGGGTGACGAGCAGTAGAGGAGAGACACCTCCAGCATCCAGCAGGTGGCTACACTGAATCAGAAAACCATAAACCTTGCTGGCTTGAGTTGACGCTGACAGAAGCTAAATGGAAGAAAGGGAGTCAGCTGGTAATGATTTTTAACCACAGCTAACCTGGGGATGGAGTCCAATCAAACTCCCCTTAAAGTGAATGGAAAGTTCCCCAGTGGCTTCAGTGGGAATTGAATCGTGGGATTTTCAAAGTGCCTAAACTGTTTGGGTGCCTAAATCCCATTGAAATCAATGGGAGTTAGGCACTTCTGAAAAATCCCACTTACAAGTCTAGACTTCAGCCCATCATCAGCTCCAGGATCAGAGCCCCCCTCTCAGTCCCCTGTTTGGGTCTGATATTCATGCTAGGTGTCTGGTTTCTTTCAGGAGTCCCACAGCTGCCTAAGTGTCGGATTCATTTGCGATAGGGAGTAGCACACAAACATTTATGTCGGTTTCCCGCTACCTTCTGATTGTCCTGTATACAGTGTTTTGGATTAAAAGACGCGATAGTGAGGCGAAGGCAGTGCAGAAGTAAGAGTGACGATGCCACAACACCCTTGCCCCCCCCAGACACAAAGAAGGGGGGGGGTGCGATCAAATAAGTTTGAGAACCACTGATAAGAGATGACCCCTCCTGACTAGGTGCACAGGTTCAGAGCAAACATTTTTTACAGTCTTAAAGCAAAAACTTTGCAGTCCTGTGGTTCGAGCCCCCACCTCCCAAGTGGGTGATGCTGGCTCCAGTCCCCTCCCCTGGCTCCAAACACTTCATTAGTTACCCACAGTGGAGCAGCTTCAACAGGAGAGATGGAAGGAGCCGAGTATCCCATAGCTCTGTATTGGGAGCACCCTTCTTGAGTCAGCAGTGTGCCCCTGTTGCCAAGAAGGCCAATGGCATTTTGGGATGTATAAGTAGGGGCATAGCAAGCAGATCGAGGGACGTGATCGTCCCCCTCTATTCAACATTGGTGAGGCCTCATCTGGAGTACTGTGTCCAGTTTTGGGCCCCACACTACAAGAAGGATGTGGATAAATTGGAAAGAGTCCAGCGAAGGGCAACAAAAATTATTAGGGGTCTGGAACACATGACTTATGAGGAGAGGCTGAGGGAACTGGGATTGTTTAGTCTGCGGAAGAGAAGAATGAGGGGGGATTTGATAGCTGCTTTCAACTACCTGAGAGGTGGTTCCAGAGAGGATGGTTCTAGACTATTCTCAGTGGTGGAAGAGGACAGGACAAGGAGTAATGGTCTCAAGTTGCAGTGGGGGAGGTTTAGGTTGGATATTAGGAAAAACTTTTTCACTAGGAGGGTGGTGAAACACTGAAATGCGTTGCCTAGGGAGGTGGTGGAATCTCCTTCCTTAGAAGTTTTTAAGGTCAGGCTTGACAAAGCCCTGGCTGGGATGATTTAATTGGGGATGGGTCCTGCTTTTGAGCAGGGGGTTGGACTAGATGACCTCCTGAGGTCCCTTCCAACCCTGATATTCTATGATTCTATGATTCTAAGTGGGGGAGTCCCCATTCAAATCCTTTTGTCCCCCCCAGCAGAGAGGGGGGAACTGACCCTTGGTCTCCCACAGCCCAGGTGAGTGCTCTCAGCACTAAGTTCTAAGGTGGGCTTCTCCTCTGGATGGGAAATGGGACCTGATCCACTAGCCTCTGAGCACACCTGCCAGGTTAGACCCCGCAGCCGAACGCCTGCCTTCCCCCACTTTGTGACGTGCTGTGGGGCTTAGGCAGGAGAGAAGCGGCTGGATGCCTGGAGCAAGGCAGCAGTGCACATGCCCAGGGACAGAAACCCAAGTGTCCAGGGAACTTTCACCCTGAAAACCTAGGCACCAAGAGAGTTTAGGCACCTCCGGGGTTCAGTTAGAGTTCTGCAGATCGCAGTGGAGCCAAAGCTGGGGTTTAGGTGCCTACTTCCAGGGACTAGCCACCTAAGTACCCTTGTACACCCCAGTTGGCCATTTTGCAAGCCATACCAGGCACTGCTCCCTACCTAGGGGTGTGGCCACCCTGTCCCACCACGCCCCACCCACACCACAGCACAGGACAGCAATAGCTCCTCTTCTGTTTGCCTCCTGGGCTTCCATTGCTCTGCTCCGCTTCCGACACCTTCCAGGATGAGGGGCTTAGTCCTCCGGCCAGGTGACACAAGAGGGGACATGAAATTCTTCTCTTCCCTTCCCTTGGGGGAGGCCCCGACAAGCAGCAGCTTTCCTGGTTTCTGGCCCTAGCCAGCCTTCCTGACCCCACCACAAGTTCAACCCCTACTCTCCAGCACAGCCATCCCAGGATCTTCTTTAGCTCTGGCCTTGGTGCCAGACACCAACTTCAGGTGTCATGGGGCAGGGCTGGTTGGGCACCCAGCAACTGATTAACCCTTTCCTGGCTCGTGTGGGGTTTGTACACCCCATCACCAGGAGTTCTAAGCAATGTTTTCCTGATGTCTCCTATGGACTTCCTTGATGCATATAGACAGAACACCTCTGGGACTGGCAGCGTATACATTTTTGTCCTCAGTTATGCCAACTCCACTAATTATGCGTAGCAGAACCCCCCATTATAGCCATCCTCAAATCTAAGGCAGCTGTATTATTACCAATTTCTGCCTGTCTAAGGCCCCTATCCCGCAAAGACTTAAACACATGCCTAACTATGCGCTCTGTGAGTAAACCCATCGACTCCAATCGGACAGTCGCGGCGAGGGAAGTTAAGCCCCTGCCTATGTCTGTGCAGGATCTGATCCCAAAGTATTTCCAGGGTCTGTTGGCATAGGCTGGGATTTTAAAAGAAGCCCAATTTTATAGCCCAGATGCAGTATCTCCACTTGAAGCATCTGGCGACTTTTCAGAGGCGTTTTTAATGTCGTAACATCATTAAGGTGCATAGTGTAGTAAACCGCAATGGCAAGCGTGTGTTTACTATGCTGGCACACACAATAGAAACTATTCAGTGACACAGCTGTGGTGCTGACTCACAGATCCAGCTCTCAAAGGATGAGTTTCATGCTGATTACCTAAGAAAACAGGCATATTTCTTGTATGAGGATGCTGAAAGTATATTCCGGGGCCCAACAGAACAATACATTCCATTCCTATGAAATAATTAAGCAATAACACACAAGATGTGCTCCTATTTTTGGTACATGCCTCCAGGTGTGTTGGGAAATACACTTTGGAATGTTTGCAAATTATTGGTATATACCCAGTATAAGAGCCCTTCCTAGTCAGTTCCTCTGGCGAGAGGCAGATGAAATCTTCATCTGTCATTCAGAGATTATACAGCCAGAAGGCATCATTGTGATCATTTAGTCTAACCTTCTGCATAACACAGGCCCTAGGACAAGGGTTCTAAAACTGGGGGTTGGGACCCCTCAGGGGGTTGTGGGTTATTATGTAGAGGGTCGCAAGCTGTCAGCCTCCACCCCAAACCCCGCTTTCTTGCCAACATTTATAATGGTATTAAATATATTAAAAAGTGTTTTTAATTTATAAGGGGGGGGTCGCACTCAGAAGCTTGCTATGTGAAAGGGGTCACCAGTACAAAAGTTTGAGAATCACTGCCCTATGATGTCTCTGAATTGATTCCTATTTGAACTAGAAAAAACCTCCCATCTTGATTTAAACATTTCCAGAGCTGGAGAATGCACCACAACCCTTGGTAAGTTGTTCCAATCACTCTCACCGTTAAAAAATTGCCCCTTATTTTTAGTGTGAATTTGTCCCACTTCTAGCCATTGGTTGCAGTCAAATGCCTGCTTAGTGACACTGGCGCAAAACAAGCATCAGTGTGGCACCTAGGGATGTTCCACTCACCTTTGTAATGTTTGTTCTCAGAGGAGCAGCCGTGTTAGTCTGTGTTCGCAAAAAGAACAGGAGGACTTGTGGCACCTTAGAGACTAACCAATTTATCTGAGCATAAGCTTTCGTGAGCTACAGCTCACTTCATCGGATCGGCACAATCAACAACAGGAATAATTTACCCCGGCTCAACTCCAATGTAGGGAATTCCACTGTCTACTTAAAATTCCTTCTGCGGTTTCATCTTGATGCCACATATTTCAGCGGAACTAGTCCTAAATTCTTGCTCAGTGTTGTTGTGTACTGTTAAAACAACCACAGAGGCTCCACAACAGAGGTGGATGCATCTCAGTAATGGATGAAACACTTTCTCGGTGATGGTTTGTAATATACACATTTGTAAAGGCCTTTGGGATCTTTCAGAGTTAAAGCAGCTATTTACAAATTTAATCTGTTCGTACCATTCCTACTGGCATTACTGACACCCCTAGACACACTAGAATTTTTTAACACCATTAACATTTAAAAAAATAGGAAGGAAAGACAAGTGTAACGCTTCGTTTAAATCATATAACGAACAGCCCCAGGGTAGGGAGGGTATTAGATCTCATAGTGGTGTGAGAGAGACAATGAAAACTGTTAAGAAATTATACACATTTAAACAAATTGCAGATCTTGGGATGAGGCGTTCATTAATGTATAATTATGGACGTTTGAAGAAAGAGATGAACGAAGCTAACAAAATGATCCAAGCAGTCAGTTAAAAGATTGCTGCGGCACTCGCTCAATTACAAGTTGTTTGATGCTCCAAAGCTACCCAGCCCAAACCTGGAAGACAAAGGGAAGCAAGGCATGCTGGAGAACTCCCAGTGGCCATCTGTTGTATTTCACTAGATCATTTACCACCAGCAGAAGACACATGAGCCAACAGAGTATGATATATTCAGGCAACATCAAGGTGCTTAACTTTTATCAATTTATTTATTTTAAATCTGCAGTAGGAAACATTGGGAGGTGAATTGAGGGTGAAAATCTAGGTATTTCTCAGGCTGAAATTTTGCAAAGTTTGAGATCAATAGAAATGCTTCCGTGGTTTTCTTTATTAAATGCCACCGAAAACATTTTTTTTTTAAATCTCATCTGCAGCCTGAATGCTATTGCATTAATCTAGTCTGCAGGAGCCTGAAAGTCTAGACTATTTGTATGGTCCAAGTTCAGTGAAAGGCAGGAAGTAAGCAGCCAGCAATGACGGTAAAAAATAAAATGACATCTTCAAAGCTCTTTCTGATTTAAAGAAAATCTCAGGTTCCATTAGTAACAGAACTGAAGAAATCTGCTTTCATCATCTGATTTCTTTAAAGAGATGCTTGGAAAAATAACCCTTTATTTCCCCCTGACAAATTGTACCTGAAATGGTTACAAATAAAACGGAAGATCACTGCAATTGAAGACAGAGACAAAAGAGAGATTTCTCTCTCTTTTCCAGCACCCTGTGGTCAGTCAATTCCATTGCTTTGTTGGTGCCCATAGGAATGCCGATTTGTCTCATGCATTTGATTAGCATGAGGACACCACTCTCAGGCATTGCTGGGGGAAATTCACATACACACTTTCCCCCAGGCTTTGCAAGAGGGAGTTTACCAGTAAGAGCAGCAGCAAAGATGCAACTGGCAGGCAGGGGCAAAGAGAACGGGACGGGTCCTGGGTCCAAGTGTGGCTTTGATCTTGGGACCACCCACTCTCCCCGACTGGAAAGACCTTTGTAAATATCAGCCGGGGAGCAGAATAAACCAACAATATATATTTCCATACATGCTACTTAAAGGGGGCTCAATCAGAAACCTGAAGGGTTATACATTGGTCCCCATCAACCATTTCAAGCTGATAATGGCCCTTTCAGCTGACCAGGTCCCCTTTATTCAGTTCCGGACAAATGATCCAACTGTGAATTACTGCAGTCACAAGACAAGACACAAAAAGGACACTGGGAGTTTTCATCTCCATCCGAGATGCCTCCTGCAGAACCAGAGTTCAGCTATTTGAAATCAGCCTCTGAAACACAGAAAAGTTCTAGCAGCAGATGAAGGGCCCTTTTAATTCTCATTAGCCTGTTGGTGGTGTTTTTCTCCAAGGGAACTAAAGGGTTCAGCTGCTCAGTGAATCCTGTCACTGGATTCATTATTTAATTTCATTCAACTTTTCAGGGGACAAACCCAATTCCTCAGCAGCAGCATTGCAGCAAGATGTGCCATCAAAGCATTATTCTGGCCCACAGCGAGGTGGTAGATAAGCAGGCAAACAAAACAAAATAGAAAAGTGCTGAATTGTTATGTTCATGATATATGTACAGAAAAGTTAGATAAAAAGACAAATACTCTTGCTGAAGGGTTTCAATGTAACACTACTTTATTTCTTAGCATTCTGAACAATAACACACAAGAACCCCAAATCAGAGAGAGACAAACAAGGCTGCTCCCCAAAAACAGAGATGCAACTCATCCCACTTTACTCGAGGCTGGCTATCTGAAGAATTGACTCTGATCACATGCTTCCCTATAGAGTCCCACTACCCTGTAAGCAGGATCAGTAAAAAACCCTTAGGCTTTAAAGTGACAGCTTGCAATTTTTTAAGTTTTCAATACATCACAAGAATCCCCCCACATGCCAAGAACCCCCACATGCCAAGAACCTCAGACTTCACCTGGAGAGACACCTTCTATGCACAAGAGAGGCCCTTTCAGCCCATGGCCTGTTGGCTTTGTCAAGAAGGGGCATAAATAGTATAAATGATGATGGATTTAGGGTTTTTTTGTTTTGTTTTTTTAATTTATAAAGTGTCACAGTTACTGGGCAAACTGTGCCTTGGGCCCCTTTCAGTCCCTCCCGAGTGCATCCCTTACATGAGAGGCCTGGTTTCCTCCCTCATTTTGGGAAAAAACCACTGTCAGCCTGGATCTCTGGGCTGCTGATCTCTGGCTCCCAATTGTATTAATGACACAGAGTCAGTCTAGTTTGGGCACCACTAGAAGTTTCCCTTCGAGAGCCTGGGACGGCTTCCATTTGCAGTGACTCAGAGCCAGTGTCTCCAAAACAGCCCGTCGTTTGTTCATTTCTCAAAGGGAGAATGCATGAGAGCAAAGCGCCAACCAAAGCAATAACCTTTGCAAATTCCCCTCTGCCCAGCCGAATCCATCTCTGGCCTGGCCTGTTTACAGTCTCTATGTCTCCCTGTTCCTGGTCAGCTTTTCTCTGACACACCGTTGGTAGCTTCTCCTCCCTCCCCTCTCCTCCCTCCCTATCACACTCCACCTCTCTCTTTTTCAGAGCCTTTAGGTCTCCTTTGATCCCAGGCATGGCCTTGGGAGGAGTAACTCAGGGGAGCCTGTATGGAGGTAGTTTGTTCCCCCCTTGATGGCCCAGCCATTGTTATGTTAGCTGCTTTCAAGGTGTGTACCTAAAGCTGTCTTATCTTTGCCATTGCTCCTGGCCTGCAGGTTTCCTCATTTCCAGCCTCCTTTGCTTTAATTCCATCCTGCCTGGCCAAATACACAAAGGCCAGTACACATTCTTTAAACAACAACAGGGCTATTTCCCAGTTGGTCACATCGGGCAGCTACTCTGAACATCTTTGAATGCCAGATTTGTTAGTGTGGCCAGATTGGACACCTGTTCACTACACCGAGACTGAGAATGCCGGCCTCAGTTCACGTAGTCTACAGAACCCCAGAGTGGACATTTTCAATCCATGTATTTGAAACCACACGAGCGGAGCAGAGAAAAACTCTAGATCCTACCACAGGTGATGTGTGGGAGGGACATAAAGGCGGGAGCCAGGTAAAGGGGGTGGGCACGTGACCTGCTCCTGATCTTCTGAGTCATCGAGGCCTGCCTGTCTGACACCTAGTTTCCATGCTGACTGAAGGAGATTATCGTGCACTGTAACAAACTATGCAGACTAGTTAATCGCTATAATCCTGCAGGAGAACAAAGGTGTTGAAAGATGACCTGACTCAAAGAGGATGTTATTTACTCATTTGTTTTGCTCCCCAGGGCCTCTGAAGATCCATCTTGTGTACAAGGTGGGAGAGTCCCCCATAGCACTTGGACACAATAGCTAACATATTACACGCGCACGGTGGAGGATTAAAGATTAGCCTACTATACATTTGCCAAACTGTCACAGGGCGTCACCTGTTGTGGGTTCTTTGCTTTCCAGCCTGGCAGTGTGTCGTCTCTATTGTCCATGGGGTGGCAGCGGCTCCCAGGCTTCACTGGGTGTTGTGGTCTGTTAGCAAAGGTTTGTTTTTGTAAAGCTCTGGTCTATTTGCCACCAGTGGAAACCAGGAAAGGGCCAAGACTGACTTGAACCAATGCTAGAGAGGGCAGGGGCCAAAAGCAACACTAAAATCCTGGACGCCTCTGTGGGGCCTGGGGAACTGGTTCAATGATTGTGTTTCTTACTGAGGTGGCTAGGAACCAGCCAGCCTTAGAGCCCTGCTGAACTGACACAGGCTAGTAGCAGACCCTGCTCCAAAGAGTTAATAGTCTAAAGACAGACGGAGCCTAGGGGACAGTGACAGACCACACAGCTGATCAATGTGATGGTGGCAAACTCCGCTTGTTGGGGTGGATTTAGTTCGGAGGGGATGACGTCACAAGCGACAAGAGACCAACAGATTATGGGCAGCAGGTTTAAAACAAGTAAAAGGAAGTTCTTCTTCACTCAGTGCACAGTCAACTTGTGGAACTCCTTGCCTGAGGAGGTTGTGAAGGCTAGGACTATAACAAGGTTCAAAAGAGAACTGGATAAATTCATGGAGGTTAAGTCCATTAATGGCTATTAGCCAGGATGGGTAAGGAATGGTGTCCCTAGCCTCTGTTTGTCAGAGGGTGGAGATGGATGGCAGGAGAGAGATAACTTGATCATTACCTGTTAGGTTCACTCCCTCTGGGGCACCTGGCATTGGCCACTGGTGGTAGACAGGATACTGGGCTGGATGGACCTTTGGTGTGACCCAGTCTGGCCGTTATGTTCTTAACAGCTGAGAAGGGAAGGAAATCATAGTCAGCCGGTTTACAGCCCTTTGGCCAAGACTTTCAAAAGCTGCAGTGATTCTGGGGCACAACCTCAGCACTTTTTATTCAGAGGGCAGGTGCTCAGCCCCTTCTGACAACCACTTTGAGGTGTCTCACGTTGGGTCTCCCAAAGTGGAAGCGCCCCCAGTCTCACGTAGTCACTTTTGAAAATCTTGGTATCCCTTTTTGTTGGTCCTGGTTTCACTCTGATGCCTAGTGAAGCCTTAGGCAACAGGCCATCTTTGTTAAAGACTCAAAATTCCCACCCCCTTTAACTGAGGTGGGAGAGGTTACAATACATTTCTCCAAGGCAGACCAAAAAGCCCTCTCATGAATCCGGGGGAGATGAAGTCTGACAATATAATATTTCCAAGGTAATTAACAAGAAAGAGGAAAAAAACCCCTTTAGGTTCCAGAACTGTACCCCAATAACGTACAGGGGATTGTGGGGAGAGGAATGGGGAATTTTTATACATCATAAAGAAGCAAAACAGACTTGGACAAATAATTTCCTGTCTCCTTGCCTCAGTTTCTCCATTTGTAAAATGGGGGGATGCCATTTACCCTCTTGATGAGGTCCTTGCAGTTTACAGATGCAAAGTGCTAGGTAAGAATGAAGTATTAGGGAGATGACCGTTATTTAATTATTAATCAAATCAGGCACAAACCCAGTGCTTTGTAGGTCACAGCTCATCAGAGTGATGAAGAAAGAGAGACTATGGCCAGTCTAAAGCATCCCTTATCACGCCCATGGCACAATAAGCTTCACCTAATGCATTAAAACTCATTATGCATTAAAATGCATTAAAAATGCAATTAAAACCTTAAACAACCTTCCCTGACAGCTCCCATTTATATTTGAATCTGCACAGGTGTCGAGGTACCGTGTCCTGTTGTCTGCTCGCTGGCTCAGCGCTATCAGGTACAATCAGAGCAATGAAGTGATTTGTCGCTGGGTGTTTTCTCTCCCTGCTAGGGCATAAACAAAGGTCTCTGTCTCTCCCTTGTGATACAATCAGCTATTAAGGTATGTTTGGCTGAGCCCGAGTTAGAAAACCAGGTTGGGAAATACTTGGGGGCTGTGAGTCAACCCTGGACAGTCTCTACGTAAAAGAATAAATGGACACAAATCAGATGTCAAGAATTATAACATTCATAAACCAGTTGGAGAACACTTCAATCTCTCTGGTCACGCAATTACAGACATGAAAGTTGCGATATTACAACAAAAAAACTTCAAATCCAGACTCCAGCGAGAGACTGTTGAATTGGAATTAATTTGCAAATTGGATACAATTAATTTAGGCTTGAATAGAGACTGGGATTGACTAAGTCATTATGCAAGGTAACCTATTTTCCCTTGTTTTTTCCTACCCTCCCCCCCCCCCCCCCCCAGACGTTCTTGTTAAACCCTGGATTTGTGCTGGAAATGGCCCAACTTGATTATCATACACATTGTAAGGAGAGTGATCACTTTAGACAAGCTATTACCTGCAGGAGAGTGGGGTGTGGGGAGGTATTTTTTCATGCTTTGTGTGTATAAAAAGATCTTCTACACTTTCCACCGTATGCATCCGATGCAGTGAGCTGTAGCTCATGAAAGCTTATGCTCAAATAAATTGGTTAGTCTCTAACGTGCCACAAGTCCTCCTTTTCTTTTTGCGAATACAGACTAACACGGCTGTTACTCTGAAACTAAGAGCTCTGTGCGGGTACAGAGTGCGGAGAGCACACTGGAGCCCTTTGCACACTTGGACAGAGGATAGCGAGAACCCTGATGCTTCCTCTACCCATGGGACATTCTGGCACCATGAGCCACTCCACTGTGGGTGTGGCAAAGGCCCTGCCCCATTCTGCATTGGCTGGCAGTGCAGGGATGGTGCCAGGGTGCACCTCCAAAGCGACGCTCAGCCCCAGTTCATGCCCTCAGCCGGCAGCAGCTTTTGCATCGTGAAGGTTCCCAGTGCACGTGGCAGGCTATATCCGGGAATCCTTTCACCCAGCTCAGAAATGCAGCCACTTTTGGGGTGGGACGTCATAGCCACACAGCAACACCACACGCCTCCCTTTTTCACCGCGTCCTCTTGGGGAACTCCTCGTTGTGGTGTAATGAACAAGGGGGGCTTAGCACAGCAGCCTGGAGGCAAGGCAGAGCTGACTGCTAGGAGACCATGTACTACAAGCAGGGTGATAGGGGAGAAGAATGCAATTATGCTTGTTCAGTCACTGTGGGAATGTAAAGACCAAGGCCTAGATCCTCAAAGGCACCTAAATACCATTGAGGGGCTGGGCCCACCAGCCTAATTCCACTTGTGGGGGACACATGTGTATGTTAAGAAGCTGCAGCTGCTTACACTGGGGCTAAATGTGACCCCCAGGGCTCTGACTGGCCTCTCCCTAGCTCCTTGTCCCCCTGTGTCCCTCCCCCCCATTCTGCACATGGGGTAAGTAACGCCAGAGGGTTCGGGGCAGGGAGGAATCTGTCCTCTCACCACCTTCCCCTTAGAGATAGCCTTGGGGCGGAGAGTTAATATCAGCAGCGTCGCCAACACCAAGCGTTCAGAAATGACCCAACTGACTTAAAAAGTCACGCGTGTGGCTTCAAGACGTCGGAGGAGGAGATCGTTACCAGTCGGCCCGCCAACCCGTCAGACCCCTCGTCCTGCAGTACCTGGTGACAAAGAGGAAAAGAAACCCTTTTGATTTATGCTCAGCCACCTTTCATCCAAGGCTCTCAGAGCACTCACAAGACCGTGGTCTTCAGCCCATCATGGCCTGGTCCTGTCCCGTAAATAAATACTTATTTCCTGCTGAGGTCAAGTGATCCCACGCAGTGCCCTGTCCTCAGTCCACCCAGAGCTGTCTCTCTCCCAGCTGCTGAGGTGTTGTCTGAGCAGAGGCAGGCAAAGGCCACCGGCTGTGAAGGACAGAAGAAGCAGTAAATTCTTATGCTGGTGCATCAGACCAGGGTTTCTCTACCTTTCCCTTGTTGCCACCCCCTGGGATCCACCCCACCGGCCAGCTGGGACCCCAGCTCCTATTTAGCAACATGACAAGGACAGGGCAGTATTAACCACAAAAAACCCTTGTAGGGGTCATGACCCCAGGGCGTGGGCTCCACCAGCACTGTGGACCAGGGAGGGGGCACGCGTGGCCAGTTCCACCCCTGCAGATGGAAACGACAGCTCCGCCTCCCCTTGGAGCAGAGTGAGCCAGTAACTGGAGTGTGACCTTCAGCTCCGCCTGCCCCCAGGCCTTTGCCTCTGAGGATGGCCATGGACCTCCCTCCTTTCCAGCAGCTCTGAGTCCCCGCTCGAAAGGTGGCAACGGTGGCATTTTAACACCCAGGAGCCGAACGGCAGGTGCTCGCACCAGGCAGGGCCTTCCTCGGCGGAGGTGTAATCGCCGCGCTCTAGACTTTGGCCTTGGCAAGAGCCGCCGGAACCTCTCCCCGGCTTCAGCACAGAGGGAGGCCAATTGCCAGCGGCACCTTGGATTCTCCAGTTAGCCGAGCCATGCAATTTCTTATCTGCTGCGGAAAGTCCCGAAGGCCCTTGCAGGTGCAGAAACCGCCTGCAAAGCTTCCTGCAGTGGAAACAAGCACAAAAACCAGCCTCCGGCTGCGTCTAGCCCGGGGGTGGGCGGGTGGGGGTTGTGCTGCAGCTCCTCCCAGGCCAGGCAGGGTCACTGCTCTAGCCAGGTGCAATCAGAGCTAGTGCTTCAAGTCTAGCCAGATTCTCTCCAGGTGAGGAAACACTTGAAGACAGCACTGGCCTTCCGGATGCAAGATAGCAGGGCCCCCGCCCAGCCCCAGGCTTCCTTGGAGGCTGGTAACGCTGCATGGCGCGAGTGGTCTCAAAAGTCTAGTATGTCGCCCAGATGCTGTGGTGATGGGCACCAAACAGATACTCGGAGTAATAAATACAGGTATTTAATCTGCACTGAGAGTGGCTGGGTTTTAACCGCAGCAGGTGACAATCAGGTGGTAGCTAGGTTTCTCTCTGTCTGTGATAGCCTGTAGTCTCTGAGCACGTCTCAATCCTAGAAGGTAGGGCACTGCTGCTAGCCCCATCTTGCAGATCGGGAGTGGAGGCCCAGGGAGCTTAAGGCTTAGATCTGCAAAAGGATTTAGGGTCCTGACTCCCGTGGATTTCAACAGAACTTAGGAACCTAAATGTCTTGGTGTATCTGGGCTGCAGTGAGTCACTCCAAGTCACACAGGGAGCTTTTGGCAGAGCAGGGACGTGAATCCATGTCTCCAGTGGCCCATGCTACCATCCTACCCCCGCTAGCCAGCCGTACTCACGTTCCCCAGTGCAGCCAGAGAAGCGTCTGCCCACAGCCTGGTTTTATAACACCTTCCTGTTCCCAGTGATCAGGAAGGCTCAGATGGGCCTGAATCCAAGCTCCAGCCCCAAACAGCTGGGCTCTGGATCAGAACAGAGTAGCTTGTGCCCGTTTTCCGGTTAGAACCCTATTAGGTTTTGGCCAGAAAGGTTCCTCCCCCGCCCCCGCCCCCCCCGCACCTCCCAAGGGCGTCTGCTTGGAAGTAAGGAACAGGATGTTAAGTATCCAGCGTAGATAGGAGCATGCTGTGTTTAATGTTATACCGGCTGGTCATGGGTAAACCCTTTGGAAACCACAGGGTAACCCCCAACCAGCTGGCATGATGTTTAACCTGACTTGTCCCTGTCTTCCCTGTCTATGCTGTTAACATGACTCCTCATGGTCATGTTCTAATGTGATCTCATTGTCTAGTGAGGGGAAGTCGCTGGGGTGCCCAGGGCCTTGCAAACAGTGTCCTTGACAGCTACACAGCTGGCTCAAAGGTTTAGATTAGAGCCCTGGCCCTGGCCAGCATCTCAGCCCCTTGCTGGGAAGTAGCACTTCCTGAGCTGCTCCCAGGTGGCACCAATTTCCTGGAGTGCCAATGGGGCTTTAGCCTACCAGAAGCTGTGGCTTTTGCATTCCTGGGTGGGCAGCGTTTTCAGCGGAGACACAAGCAGTTGTGCTGATGAGCAGAGTTCAGAGGCTCCAGCGAAAACATAGGGGGACGGACCCCTGGCATCAAGGATTGGCCTGCCCAGTTCTGCCAGAACACGCTCCAGCTCAATCATGAGCACAGAAGGCAACCTACAAATTGGCTTCACATGACCAGAGACTGTTTTCACTTTAGGGTTAAGCAGGGATTGGACTTCCCCTGCCAACTCAATCCTTGGCCCCGCTGCTGCCCCAGCCCAAAAGGGGAACGAGCTAACAGCAACCGAGGTGCTGGTTTCTGCGGTGCGGAAATGGGCCGTGGGGGACTGTAGCAGGACAACATGGCCTGGCTGACCCCAGCCTTGCTCTCTGACCATTCTTCCGGCCCTTCCAAGACCCCAGCAGTGTGGTTCTCCATCCCCCATTAAGGGCTGACCATGCCCCCCGCCCACGTCCCCTGCTGATCTAGGGAGCAAAGGCACTTTCAGGATTCGAACCCAGCTCTCCTGCAGTGCAGCAAAGAGCTTGAGCCATCAGGCTACAGGACCTGCATGGCAGCTCTATGGCTTGACGCTCAGCTCTGGGTACCCCCTGGGAAGGAGAATAAGCCTGGAGGGGTGAGAATCACCCTACAGCACCCCCGCTCTGTTCCAGCAGCACTCATAGATTCCAAGGCCATAAGGGAACTTCAATCTAGTCTGACCTAGTCTAGCTCTATCTGATCTTCTATCTAGTCGCACCTCCTGTGTAACGCTGGCCAAGGATGCAGGGAGGCAGAGGGAGGCCCGTGTTTCATCTGCCTTTCACAAACAGGGCCTTTCCTTGCCCCCTCCCCTGGACTGGGTAGGGCCAAGCTAATCACTGAGTACAGGATCTTCAGATCAATTTCTTTAATTGGTGCCAGGCGAGGCTTTGAAATATGCTAACCATGGTGGAGTCAGGCTGTCAGCCAGGAGGGGAGAGCCCCAAAAAGCCCTTCAAACAGATTACCACAGCCTCAGTGCTCTTCAGTCCCAGGCAAGTCCATGGCAGCAGGACCGTTCATGTTACTAACACTTCTCCTGGGCTCTCTCTTCCACTTACGATTGTCTTTCCCGCACAAGCCCTGGCCTTGGAGTGCAGGGCACGAGCAGCCGGGCCCTGGGGCTGCTCCTTTGCTGCACCATTCCTAAGCAGAGAATCGGTAAATCCAGTGCTGTGAGCATCCAGCCGAGTTGACCTTGGGGCTGCCTGGCTGCACGTTCCTAAGCAGAGACAGTAAATCCAAGACCCTGCCCCCCTCCCCTCCTCCGCTGCGGAGCGGGGAGTTGGTTTAGCCCGCAGCCCCCAGAGCCGATAAACACTTATCAGCGCAGATAAGGGGGCAGTGATGGTTTTGCCTCGGCCTTTGAGGCGTCAGGCCTGCAAAGAAGGCAGCTACTTCAGCACAGGAATACCTGTGATCTCACCTGGCCAGATGCCACAGGGATGGGCACGGTCGGAGAACGTGGATGGAGATTGGTCAGCAGCTTGCCTGGTGTAGTTGTTGCCACGTGATTCACCTGCAAAAGGCTACTTCCTTTTTTTTTTTTTTTTATGCCAACCCCTGTAGAGACCCCAGGACCGACCGGGACCCTGACTTCTGGCCCGTTGGCCTGAATCGATCCCCGGCCAGAGCCCACTGAAGTTGGTGCCACGGCACCAGGGTGGAGTCTGGCCTTGCACTGAGCAGCCAGGTGCAGGTTCATGAGCTGAAGCCAAGGAATTGCTGCCGTCTCGGGCCGAGGAGCAAGGCCAGCATGGTGCTCCATGCTGGTTTCTATCCCCAGGCAGCACACAGGGACGATGCAGGCCTCCCGCTCCGCCCCTGGCTGAGGGCGCTCTGGGTGGAGCAAGGCTCAGGCTTGTGAAGCCGGCCGGCCGGGGCCCACACGCTGCCCTCCTGCAGAGCAGCACCCGGGCCTCAGAGCGCCAACACTCGCCCACAAGCTTGGTTACAGCCGGGGGAGGGAGGCCAATAAACTGATCCCACCTCAGGAGGGCATTGGGGCAGCCGCAGGCGTGGAAGAGGAGCCTCGAGTTTGGGGTGCCCAGCCTGAGATACCTCGCCCCGCCCCTCCGAACACCAGCCCCCAAAGAGCCTCCAGTTTGCAACCTATTTACCATTAGGGGCCGCCGAGGCAGCTCTCTGTGGGACACAACCACACCATATACACCTTACCTGTGCAGCCCTGAGGATAGCACATGGGCCATCCTGACAGGGATGCAAACAGCCCATGGGGCACAGGCTGAGATCACAGGCTCTAGTTGGACAGACAGACAGAGGCAGCCACCATCAGAGGGCACTTGGGAGCCAAGTCTCCGATTCCCCAGAGGCTTCCAGGCACCTCACTCCTATTGAAACCAGTAGGATTTAGGTGCTGCAATGCCTCTGCGGATCTGGGGCCAGAAGTCAAACTCCCCCACCCCAACCCGTGCTCAGGCCACGCTTCCACCCCACAGGGGGGCTCAGGATCAGGCCATTGTGGCTAGTGCCCCCATGCAGGCCACAGGTTGATTTGTCGGGGCGCAGGGGGGATTGGGGTTCCCTCACATGTGCCGAGCCACCATCCTGGGGGGGGGGCTGAGGGAGGGAGAGAGACACCCTCCTGTGCCCCACCCCCACTTTAAGCAAACCTTGGCTATCACCTTGAGGGAAAAGCTGTTAAACCAAAGGGCCAGATGGGAGCCGTTCCGGTTAGCGAGGCTCAGCTCACGCCCGGCAGCACCCCAGCCAGGGACTCCATGCAAAGACTGAGGAGAAGCTACTGCAGATAACACTGTGCAAACTGTCCTTCACCGCGAGCGATTATCATGCCAGGAGGGGGAGAGGCAGAGAGAAAAGGCAGCCAAGGTGGCCTTGAGCTCTCGCCTGGAATAAACAAGCAGTCCCATCCCCACCCAGCTGGCTGGCCGGCTAGGGGAACTGGCTCAGAGCCCTGTCACAGCCCCAGGACCGCTTCAGCTAGCGTGGCGTGGCCCCACCCATGTGTCCGGCTCAGCGGAGCCTACGCTGAGGAGACAGCTCCGTGGTGAGCCCCACCACACTGCTGCCCCGTTTGTCCCCATCGACCCTCATGCCTGAGCTGAGTAGTGGGACCGTTCTGGTCCCTCGCGCTGACAGGGCTGGGGTCTCAGAGGAGACAATGCAGGGGGAGGGGGAGTCCCAGCAAGTTGGAGGAGATGCCGTCCCAAAGTCCTGAGTCTCAGAGCTCAGGAGTGCGGCAGGAACCAGCTTTCCTGTCCCCCCCCCCATTCCAATTTCAGAATTGCCCCATTCTCCATGAGGAGGAAACCGAGACCCAGAACAGCCAGGAGTCCAGTGGTTAGGGTACATCTCTGGCCTATTGGAGACCCACATTTCATACCCCAGTTCCAACACAGCCAGAAAAGGGACTTGAAACTGAACCATGTTCCAGGTGAGCGCCCCCAGCTCTCAGGTGAGTAGCTGCTCTGAGGTCCCACTCTCTCCCCTCTACCAGAAACTCCATCCTGGACCTGAGAAACCTTCCCAACAAGTTTTGTCTAGACAAACCCTTTTCCATGAAAAGTTTTGGTCTCAACTTGTCACAAATTCCTGACCAAAAACCTAGTCCCGCTCAGTTCCCGTGGCTAGAAGCTGGGGGCAACGCTTGTCCCTAGGAGCCAGGTTTTACCTGGTTGCAATTAAGTCAGGTCATCAGGCTGAAATAGTTGACAGAGGCAGTGTGATCTAGAGGGCAGAGAACTACCCTGGGACTCTGGAGATCCGGATTTGTTCTCAGCTCTGCCAGCAATGGGCTGTATGACAACAGGCAAGTCACTTCATCTGCCTCTGTTTCCCCAGCCACCCTTTGGCTGTTTAGATTGTGATCATGTTGGGGCAGCCGCTGTGTATTCTGTGTGTCCCCAGCACCAGGCGCCATGGGGTCCCACTCGCATCTGGGGCCCTAACTGTTACTGGGAGGCCCATGATATTTATTAATAAACCTCCATGGCGATAGGCACCGTCCTAAGCTCTGGGGCCCTGACTGTGCATTTAAAAACCACGGCACCAGCCTGGATCCCAGCCACAAAACCATCTGAGACCCCAGCACTGTCAGACTGCCTCCCCCGCGCAGCTGATCCTGTCACATAACCCATGCAGCTTGGGACCCCTCCCCACAGCCTCGGCCCTACCCCCGGCAGCTCAGACCGACAGGCTTTGCAGCATACCTAGAAGGTCAAAAGACTCCAAGCTTGGGTGGGGGAGTATCTGCACCTGGGAGAGGCTCCAGCAAGCCCACTCCCCTTTTGATTCAACAGGTCGCTTATGACACAGGGAGAAAGGCAGGCCCCAAGGCAGTTGGGGCTGCATATTCCACCTCCCTAGCTTCCTGTTGCAGTTCCAAATTAGCTTCTTCACACCCCGTCCCGCCCTGCTGCCTGGCGACACCGTGCCCGTTCATTAGCGGCCACGTTTCGCCCCTGCCTGTGTGGAAGGGAAGAGGGTGCTGCACAGGGCCTGAAGGCCCCCACCCTCAGAGGGGCTGGAGCCACAACAGGGGGCAGGGGGTGATGGGATCAAGGCCCAGCACCGAGGCTGCATTCAGCGCTGCTCTTATCAGCGGCTGGCAGCTGAGCCCTTGCGCACTGCCAATAAAAGCTGTTATCCTAAAGATGCTGACAAAGTCCCGGTCAGCAAACAGCCCCTCAGCCCAGGAGCTGCAGGAATCCCAGCCGCTGAGGGAGGCGCTGGAAGTCTTAGCATCTTGGCTCTTTAAGCCCGTTCCCTAGTGCCAAGCCTTTGCCACCCTCCACAGATACCCACTTCCTTATGCCGTGGGTTGAAGGGGGTAGGCACAGATCTCGCCCTTGCCAGGAGGGAAGCTCCGAGAAGGGGATGCTGCTCTAGCCTGAGCCCCTCCCTCTCAGTGCTGGGAGCACAGCCTGACCTGTTACCAGGCCAGTTGGCTTTTTTGGGGCTTGTGAATTTTACGACCACAACAAGAAGTCCCGTTTTCTGCCCCATCACTGTACTTCCTTGATGAACGTCGCCAACTTACCCTGCACAAAAACCACATGCTTAACAGAGCTAGTCTCTTTCGCGCCACGGGGCCTTGGCCAGCTCCCACTCAACTCCGACAGCTTGAGGGCTCATCTGCTTTTGATCAGATGTATGGCATTTCCTCCCAGTCCCTCCCGCCCTAGATAAGCACACAGGCACACGCAAAGTTCAAATTTGGCTCCTGCAAGTGGGTTGTGCCCAGGCCTTCGAAAAGCTGCCGTGTCTGACCACTTAGGAATTCAAAAGGCAGTAGGAACCTGACTGAAGTAAACTCCCTTAAAATTCACATGAACGCTCCTGTCTTGTTAGGCTCTTTAGGGCAGGGACTGTACCTCAGTACAATAGGCCTCGATCCTGCTTTCAGCTGCCCCAGTGCCACTAATCATGGAAGGCCTTTTGCTTTGCTCACCCAAAGTTTGGGATGGCTGACAGCCCCCTGCAGAGGGCTGGCACGCGGCTGATGCATATCTGGGGCCAGAGCTCCAAGAGCGCTCGTCCCCTGCACTTGGGATGTGACCGACCCGAGAGCTCAGCTCTTGTTTTAGGGACCTAGACAAGTGGCCAGATTTTCCAACGTGCTCAGCACCCAGCGTGCACTGAACATGGGTCACCTGGAGCCGAGGCCTAGTGCTGGTGCTCTGACCTGGGGCGAGTTTCACACTCCCAGAAGGCAGAGCAGACCCCCCCGCACCCATTGCTCTAGTTTCAGACGCAAGAGTGATTCGAAGCAGAGAGCCCAGGGAAGGAAATTAACAGAGGCATTTGGAAAAAAAGTCAACTTTATTTCTCATCAACACAGATTTGGCAACAAAGTCACAACAATCAGCATTTTCACACCCACTTGGGAAGAAACACATCCAAAAAACCAATAACTTACACAGAATTACGGTTCAGCGACCAGTCCTTCACTGCGGCGACAGGCGGGCCTGTCAGTTCCACAAACTAGTCACTCCAGGGAAAGCAAGAGTGGGAAGGAGGGAACGGCTGTCGACCGGCAAAGCGCTGACAGTGGGCATTTCACAGTGACCTGCACGAGTGTGAAATGCTGTGGCACATCTGGATAAAGCTACAGACATTTGCTTCCCCCTTCCCCCCACCCCCCAAAGTCACACACAGAACAGTCTCATGTCCCTCCCTACCGGCATACGGGACCGGCCAACTTCACAAACACGAACGGAGACTGCTGTCCAGACCTTACCCTGTGCAAACCTGCCAGCAGGGCAAGAGCATTTCACTTCGCACGCCAGCGTGGGAAAGAGAAGCTGGCTTGAAGGAGCAGGGGCAGCCCACCTCATAAACAGCGCCAACCATCTTTTGAGTTCACAGTGCATCAGCTGCCAGACCGTGCAATGCTGCCGTGGGGAGAGCGGTAGCTACAAGGCCCCACGTTTGTGAAAAGAGATTGGCTCTAGACAGAAAAAAGGAGACACGCACAACACTGCATTGCAAGAGCAAGGAGTGTGTGTGTGTGTAAAAATACACATATAGCCCAGCCTGTCTGTACACAAACCTTGCTTTACAATGGAGTGTATATATTATACACAAGCACTGTATCCCGAGTGCGTGTACATAGTCCTTGCTTTACAATGCAGCATGTAACACACACGCTATATCCTGTACCATGTAATGCTTTCCAAAAAAAAAAAAAAAAGTGACCAGAGAAGATCTTCCCCCGGGTCAAAAGTTTCAATTCCTCTATGCCTGGTTCTAAGTGGACATCACCCCAGAAGCATTTGCCCTCTTTGCAGTCTCTTACAGTGGCCATCAAGTCAGGCTAATTTGGTTTGTGTTTCTAGCTAATCAAAATATTGACAGCAATTAAGAGAGACCCTGAAAATCCCCACCCAGTTTGACTCCTGCAACGAATGGCTGGTGCCGGTGTGGAGTCCAAAGTGGAGCGGAGTCCATCCAGGATGGCTGCATGCAAGAGGCAAATGGTCCCTCTGTCTTTGGCAAGAGGAGGGAAATTCACCTATGTGCAGGGTTTCTAGTATTAGGCTGATGTACCACTTATGTTCTGCTTCAGAACAAAGGGTGGTAAGTGGGACATAGGCCCCACTGGGGCCTAAGCAGTGCTATGGGGTGAATTTACCCTCAGGCCCTCTCGACCTACCAAGAACAGACACAGGACACTGTGTGCAAAGCAGACCCAAAACGATGGGCACAAAGAAAAAGGCCTTGTTCAGAAAGCGTCACAGTGTATGCTCCCCACCTACATCACAGACACCGCCTGCTTCCTAGACCTCAGAGCAAGGGCTATTTCAGCGGGACAGAGGAGGGGGTGCCCGACGTGGGAGGGACGTAGGTAATGCGGGGGCTGAAACGTGGGACACTCAGGAGAGGGGACGGAGGCGGGTGGGGCGAGAGGATGAGGCTGGTTTCAGGACGAAGCCAGGTACAAGTAGCAAGAGGTGGAGAGAGCAGCCTCCAAGTTTCCTTCAGTTTCGAACCTCTGTGGGTTGCTAGGGCAGCCTGGTGCTAGGAGCGGGAGAGACGCACATTCCGTGGGGGGGGGGTGTCACCCTGTTTAGCTCTCTGCACACACAGCACAGACCCCATGTCCCCCCCACCAAGCAGAGGAAAGGGAGCCAGAGCTGCACATGCCATGGACCATGAGGGCACAGGATACGTGCCAGACAAACTCGCCCAGGGGGCATCCAGGTTGCTGCAGCCTGTCCCCCTCTGCCCCGGGCAAGACCTGCTTCTACTGGGCACTTCCAAGCCCTGAACTGGAGACACCTGTGGGTGCTCCTGTGGCCTCTTCCTCAGGGGGGGCTCAGCAATGCAGGGGATCACAGCCATGGGGGCTCTCCCGCAGGCCCTGACAGCAGGAGCTTCTGGCCCAAACTCTCCTGCCAGGGCGGAGAGGCTCACACCCCACCGCACGGCCTGACCGGGGCGTCTGCAGGGCTGAGCACTGTGCATGAGGGTGTGGGCTTCAGGTTACCCTGCCAGGACAAGTGCCTGCCGGCCCTTGGAGGCAGGCGCTGGGCAGAACAGCCACACAGACAGGGGCATCCCACCCGTGCCCTGATCTCCCTCCATCCACAGCCCAGAGGCGTTCCATGGAGCAGAGCTCTGGAGAGCAGGAACAGTGGGCACTCGGCCAAGACGACACGTAGTGTGGTGGCCGTGGCAGCAGCATGAGGCTGGCTGAATTTGTGCCCTTGGCTCTCCCCACTGGCCCCCGTGCGAGATGGCTGGTGCCCGGCAGGACTGCTCCCAGTCTTATGGCAACACACGCGGAGAGGTCACGCTGGGCCATGGGGGCAGGGAGAAGAGAGAGAGACGCACGTTCCTGGTAGCCAGGTAAGCCTGCCGGCAGAGATCTCCTTGGTACAAGGCAAGGCCCTTCCCCTCAGCAGCGCCCTGGCCCCAGGCACGGCAGCTCAGTTCTCTGCTGCCCACTGCACTGGTCACCGGCCTCAGGACGGTCATGCACGGCACAGAGGGGGTAGCAGCCGCCAGCGAGGGAGGGAGGGAGCTCAGTCTGATTTCGTGACACGCTAAACACTATAAAGGCACGTCTGCTTCAAGGCAGCAGCAAGAGTCCTGATGTGGAGCCCGGCTGACAGTCCCCACAGGGAGGGCGCAGGATGGCTCCTGCCAGGCAGTGTCCGTGGGAACACTGGGCATGGCGGAGATGGTTCTTCATTACACAGGGAAGGGGCTGAGCAGTTTGGTGTTTACTGGCCCCGGGGAGAGAGGGGGGAGGAGCCCCCCAGCCCTTCGCTCCAGGGGCCCAGAGTATTTCCCGACGGATCCCAAACCCCCGTCGGTGAAGTCAGACTCCCCCGTCCCGCGCGGCGAGGCGCGGCCTGGCAGGGCGTGGGGAGCGCAGCACTGTCAGGTCATGTAGCGGGTGATGGCTCTCAGAGCATACAGCAGGGCCGCCTGCCTCCGCGCCTCTAGCAGAAGCAGGTTCACGTGTACCTGGAACGGAGGGAGAGGGTGCTCAGGAGGCGAGGCGCGGCGACGATGCGGCCTGCCGCCTCCACTTCCTGCCAGGGCTGGGGAGAGCCTGGGACAGCAAACGGATGGCTGCAGAGAAGGAGGATCCCCTCTCCCCACAGTGCGCGGCCGCACAATGGTCGTGGTGCATTCTGGGTTCTCCCCGCACAGCTTCCCGCAAAGCCACAGGCTGAGCACTGGACTGGGCAGAGGGATCACTGCTAGGATCTGGGGAGATCTTCCAGCAGGGACCCCCCACCCCACCAGTGCCACAACAGGGAGGGCAGGATGAGCACAGGGGCCTGGACCAGCACTGGTGCTAGCCCACTGGGGGCTCCAAGCAGGAATAGTTTCAGGGTCCCCCCCGCCAACATTAATAATTAACAGCCCTCCCGAGCTGCTCGGGGCCCTAAGCAATTGCCTAGCGCTGGCCCTGGCTGGGACCAGCGTGGCTGTGACAAGCTGCTCGGCTTTGCCTCAGTCACTCCCCTCGTTATACAAGGGGGCCACCTCAGTGCCTAGCCCTGCTCCTGGCGCCAGGGCTGCCCCCACGCCGGGGAGGGGAGGGGACGCACCTTCTCGGAGTGCTTGAAGTGTCTCCAGAAGTGGGTGTACATCCGCTTGGTGGCTTTCTCTGGGTAGCAGGCCACGGTTTTGATGTAGACTTTCAAGCTGCGCTCCAGGAGCTGGTTCACCTCCCCGTAGTCATAGTCATCATATCTAGGAGGGGAGGGGAGAATCCCCTTTACCCTCAGGGGAGACCAGGGCCATAGGGCCTCAGCCCAGCTCCTCCTGCCTTCCTTCCCTCCCCCTCCGGCATCCCTGGCACCTCTGCTCCCCTCCCCGCTGCCCTCCCAATCACAATGGGTCTCCATCCCAAACTGCAGGGACAGGGCCTGTGAGCGAGGTGATCCCAGGCAGGCCGTCCACACGCAGCTGTGCCCAGAGTAACTGGACAAAGACCACCAGCTTACTGCAGATGGGCAAGGCTTTGGTCACAGCTGCCCATTGGCTGGATTCGAACCAGGCCCCAGAGCCCGTTCCCAGGGACCCTCCAATAATAGCTGAGCTGGAGACTCTAGACTCCTGGCCTGGGGCAACCAGGGAAAGAGGGAGAGGGGAGAAGTGGGTGTGTCTGAGGGCCAGGGCACTGTGGGCTCAGCGGGTCCCCAGTTACCTACCTGATGCCGAAGACACAGTGAATGTAATTCCAGATGGCTCTGCGGAGCATGGTGGTGTCCACCCCCCTGTGCATGGCAATGGTGTTATAGGTCAGGTTATAGACAACCTGGAACTTCTCGTCCAGCAGCTGCCCCATGTCGGGGTACAGGCGGTTAATCAGCGAGTAGCCATGGTCTTCCCAGGTGTAATCCTGCAAGGAGAAGGATGCTGGGACAGAGGCTCCAAAACCCCTGAGGGGAGCGAAGGGCCTGGCCCAGTACCCCGTCCACAGGAGTGGGAGCCTCTCCGTGGACTTGGGGTCAGGCCTCCTGAGAAAACAGGAGCCTGAAGCATAGGACACAGCTCCCCGGAAAGGGACCGGCTGGTGATGGCAACACAGAGCCAGGCCCACAGACAGTTGCCAGCCCCAAGTATGGCCCCACAGCCCTCAACGCGATCAGATGGTCCTGCTGCTCCTGCCCCGCTCGGACGTTGCACACCACACGTCTGGCTGTAGGGGAGAGAGCTCGGCAGCCCTGCAGACCCAGGAGGCAAGAGAATCAGAGCATGCCCCGGTCGGCTGCGTCACTGCTTTACTCTGCCCCAGCCCCGGGCACTGGGCACCCATCGCAAGTCACTTTCCTTTTGCTGCCTGCTCAGTGCTCCGGCTCCGTCACCCTGGGGAACACCTCTGCTCTGCACCCACTGTGCCTCACCTGCAGGGAGGAGCCGCAGCAGCAGAGGTGGCCAGGCCCCTGGTTCAGCCACAGGAGGGAGACAGAGGGGCTGGAATGGCCAAGAGCAAGACAAGTGCGTGCAGTCACCCCGATACACTCGCTCCGCACCACTCCTCTTCCCGTGGCCGCTGGGCGGCTGTATCGGGGAGCCCCAGCGTGCAGCCCACAGAAGGTACCTGAGCTCGGAAGGTGGGTGGGGCCTGCTCTCCTTTCCTAGTGAAATCCTTGTATCCAAACTCGGGATCCTCCACGAAGCACAGGACGCTGGGAGGCAGAGCGTGCTCAGCAATGTCAACTGGATGGAAAACAAAAGCCCACAGAGACGTTAGTGCCTATCGAGGCCCCGTGGCAAAGACAACCCAGAGCCACCTCCCATGTTACTCCTGAGCTTTGAGTCATCGGCACAGTCCTCTGCAGAGCAAACCCACTGCCATGATCTGCCCTAATGCGAGGTGCAATTAGCTCGGACCGCACTGTACACCAATTACCCATGAGATAATTACATCTGACAGCAGGAATCCGTGACAGGCTATTGCTGTGCCCAGCACAGGGAGCAGAGCCAGCGTGGAGGGAGCTGCTGGCAGCCCCGCCAGGAAGGATTCCTTGCCTCCCCCCGACAGCATTTGAGCATCACGCAGCAGCACTGTGGCGGAGAGGCCTTGTCCTTCCTACCCCACCAGACTAAGCCAGTGACAGACTATGGCCAATGCAGAAGAGCCACTGAAAACCTTTGGACCTGGCTGGGACATGTGCCTCTGCCCCTTGCCAGGCGCATCCTCCCTCCTCACCCGAGGGGGCCACAAGCAAACTCTCCGTCTTCTCCAGCTCGAAGCGGGTTTCCATCTCCTCCTGCGTGACCCCCTCCTCCTCCAGCTGGCACTCCTGAAGCAGCTTCATCCTCTCCATCAGCACCTCCACCTCCTGCATGGCATCTTTGCCCTGGACACGGAGAGAGAGAGCGGGCAGAGTCAGTACCAACGGCGGTTGGGAGAGGGATGCACCCAACTTCATTCCAAGGACAAAACACCCTCTTTATGTAGGTGCAGAGACGAGCCCTTGGCGGGACCACATGCCTGTTATCCAGCGCAATCGGCTGCTGGCAATGGGATGTTTGCTGGGGCTTCGTTCATCCTTACGGTGTTATGCCAAGCTGGCACTGTGCCCAACACTACTCAGATGCGACCCAGGGCCCTGTGCCTCTCTACCTATTGTGGGCTAGATTCTGTGCTACATCCCTAAGGAGGGACTGCAGAGAAGGCACAGCCCAAGGGAAGGGGCAAGTCACCTTTACACCTCCAGTGTCACTTAGAGCAGTCCCAGGGCTGCTCTAATGTATGGTTTGCCTCCCCATGCTGCTTATGGGTTGCTGAACCACTCCGAATAGCTGCAGTGAAAAAGGTTCCAGCCACGTCTCCATCTTCTCACTAAGCCCCACTCCCAATCCACCCTTACACTGTGAGGAGGACACGGTGGATGGCAGCCCTCAGATGCTCCTCTCTGGGGCTGTAAGAGAGGCCGCAAGGAAGCCACATCAGCAGGGCAGGCACCGCAGCTGGGTTAGAGCCAGCTTGGGATTTAGCCTGCTGCAATCACAGCAGGAATTGGGGTGCCCCTTCTCTCCTGGGGTTTGGTTGGGGAAGGATTTGCAGGGCTGCAGATGTAACCCCCTCCCTGGTAGTCGTTCGCACCAGGCTCTGGAACTAACTGCCGTGACCAGCACATGGAATGACTGGTAGCTGACTGGCCGAGCTCCTAACCCATCCACCCCATGACGGGACCACCACGCGGCAGCAGGAAACCCCTTCCCTAACCCCTAGTGTTCCGCAACCCCCATCCCAGCTCTGCCGCGGCTGGGGGGACGGCTCTACCAGACACCAGCTCTGCACAGACAGGAGGGACGCACGAGGTCCCCGACTTACACTGGAGCCGCTTGCGCCATCCTCAGAGGCGGGGCTGCTGTCGCAGCTGCGTGGCGAAGGCGGCTGGAAGGCGTGCCCCCCATCCTGGTCCGTCTCCAGGTTGATGCCACAGCCAAATACGAAGGAGGCGAGCGAGTGGTAGTGTGTGAGGAGCACCAGGGCCTGAATGAGCTCTGCCAGGGACCAGCTGTTCTCACCCGTCTTCAGGAGGGCCTGAAACACGCATGCACATTCCCCGGTCAGCTCTTCCCCAGAGGGGACGCATGCGGCGAGTATATCCCCCGACAGACCCAGTGCAGGGCTGATAGAGGGGAGCAGGGCACAGACCACTGCAGACCCTCAGCCCCCCTTGTGTCCTCGCCCCCCATGCCTGGGTCAGCACCTCTCCGCCGGCTGGTCGCAGAATCACCAGGGGGAGGAGGAAGGAGAGCAACTGGAAGGGCCTTCAGAAGGGTGGTGCGCCCTCCCCATTCCTGCCCTCCCTCCCTATGAGCCAGGAAATGCAGCAGCTCGCTCAGCTGAAGGAGAGTCCAGAGCCATAGGCCCCTCTCCCCCAGCACTCTGCATCCTTCATTTCAGGACAGCACATCCCAGGTACAAGCGCGACACCAAGCTGCCCTTTCCCCTCTTCCCCCTTTTCTGTGGCCCAGCAGTGAAAAGCAGCCCTCCCCCAGGTTGCTTATTGCTGGGCACACACCAGAGCTCCTCTCCCCGGGCACTCACCTCTATGTGCTCCTTGGTGATAAGCCAGGGCCGGTGAGCTAGGATCTTGTTGATTTCGTTGAGGTTCCTCAGTTTCTGGGGGGCACAGTGCAGGCCTTGGAGCCAGTCTGGGGTCCCACCCACCTTCAGGAACTCTGCCACGTGGAAGCCAACCAGGTAGGAACACTGGTGCCTGGCCGCTGCCTAGGGGTGAGGGCAGAGGAGACAGCGACTATGATAAGGACATTTGAGATGGGAGAGAGCACATCATCCAGCCGGTTCTCCCCCGACCCAGGTCGGCCCAGGGCATTTCCCTTCTGCAGAGTCTCCAGGGCCGCATGTCCCCAAGCCTGGGATGTGGGATGGATTGGGGGGAAGACACAGACAGACCTCAGTTGTTCTCCAGCTTCTCAGTAATCTTTTTAATGAGAGGAAAAGTTGGTCTCTAGCTGCTCTGGTTATAAAGAAAACCTTCCATATGGGATTCAAGTGTAACTGACCCGGGGGCATCTGCCGAGAGCTGAAAGGACAGCGCAGCGATACGAGCTGCCGCATTCTTTTCATTGGGTGCCAACTCGGATGCCCACAATACTTTGCACACCAACACCGTTAACAATATGAATGCTCACGGCAGGACAGAAAAGGGCAGGCAGATCAGATTAGGAAGATCCCCAACAGCGTTGTCCTGAGCGGGGGCTGCTCCAGGTAGGTGTATCTGTTACTATGGAGAGGCCTTTAGCAATGTGACGGGGCTGCAGGGAAAATGGAATCTGGAATTTCAGGGATTTGGGAACGGCGCGCGAGTGCTTTGGACAGTGGAGTCTTCACATGGACTCAAGCCAGGGCAGTTCTGATGCTTCCTCTGGTCTCTTTCCCCACCCCAAGGAGACCCTAGCCGGGGCCCAATCCGTCTCCTGCTTAGCAAGTTGCTCTGGATATGCATCTCCAGATTTACTTCTGCTCCGTTCTACCCCCCTGCTCCCAATTCCACCCCCTAAAGCACCATGAACTGTTCTCCTACAGGCATTCAGATACTCACCTGTTCCCATCCCTCCCTGCAGTGCCCTGGCCCACAGGACCCGAGGGCCTGCCTCCCGCCAGGCACTTACCATGATGGCGATGTAGTGGCGTTTGTGGTAAGGCAGGGGCCCATCCAGGTGCAGCAGCAGGTACTGGGTCTTCCAGAAGCTGGCCAGGTACTCCGGGTGCAGCCCCATCACCATGGTGATGTTATCCACCCTGCCCATGGAGACCAACGCCTCAATGAAGAGCTGCCGCTGGGCCCTCTCCATGCCCTCCTGCAGGATCTGCGGGGAGAAAGATGCTGAGAATCCAGCTGCCCCAGGAGGATCCCAGCCCCATTTATCGTGGGACACGATGCGGGTCAGACAGGCAACTGCCCCGACCCAAATGCTAACAGCACAAGCTTCCCAGCTAACTGTCCAGGCCCGTCCCCAGAGGGCACTGCTTGCATCAGGGTCATTTCGACTGATTGCCCCCTAACCCTCCAGCTGCCCCACAGCGGCGGGGGCAGGAGTTCAGGAGGTCTGGGCTTCAGGGAACAATGGCTTTGTTTTGGGGCTTTTCAGTAACAAGCATGGAGAACGATGCTCGGCACACAGTAACATCACTTAGTTCTTACAGAGCGCTAGGGATTGCATTGGCAGCTCCTTTTATCTACAGACCTAGAGGCACGTTACAACCATCAGGCCACAAAGCCCCCCAGGAGGTCAGGACCAGTCATCCCATATTAGACAAGAGGGTAAGCTACTTGCCTCGAGTCCTGCCAAGTCAGCCGTAGCAGTGCTGGGAAGAGACCCTATAAAGCCGGGAGGAACTAATACCCTTTTATTGCAAGCTCCCTCGGGCACGGACTTTCTTGGGGTGTTTGTACCGCACTTAGTGTAATGGAGGCATGGTCCAGGGCTGAGGTTCCTAGGTGCAATACAAACATGGACTAACAATAGCCAAAGGCAGGCAGAGTCCGAGGGCAGAGCCAGGCCCCAGGAAGTGCCAAGCTCAGCCACCCACGCTGTGTGCCCTGGAGCAAGCCTATTGCCCAGCTCTCCTCTCTGCAGTCCGCAGCACCTACAGGCAACAAGCAGCGAACCAGTCTCATCTTCCTAGGGCTGTCAGCACTGGCTGCGTTAACAGCGGGACTGCCCCACCTCTCAGGGCTCCCCAGGGCTTTGGGGAGGAACCAATAGAAACCCAGCTCGAGAAGGGCTCGATCTGTTTCTTGCAGCAGGCCTGGCGCCCTGCCAGCTGATGCAACACATCTGTTTGTTCAACCCACCTTCCGCATGCCGGCTCCTCCCCCGCCACACCCCCCAGCACACGGCAGGCCGGGTTACAATGGGTTACAACAACAAGAGAGCCCTGATAAGGAGTAGCGGGTGCCCAGCTCTGCACCCTGACGTCAGTGGTAGAAGAAACCGTCCGTGCAGCCAGCCCGGGAACATAGCCCGGGAACATAGCGATAGGCCAGCCAGGGCTTGACAGGCCTGCTGGAAGCTGCAGCGGGGCCAGTGTTGAATCAGGAGGAGGTGGCTCCCTGCCCAGAGGGCATCAGAACCAGAGCAGTTCTGGGTCTCAAAGCAGGGAGATCAGGAGTTGTTTAATCACCCTCCTTTGGCCCCCACCTTGGGCTAGAAAGGCGGCTGATGCAATTGGAGGGGCAAGAACAAGCTGGGCTGCAATTAGCTCATTGTTTGAGAGCAGCATGGTGAAGGTCGCTGGACAAATGAAGCAACGATGCAGCAGGGTGATCTGGAAAGCCCCTCTCTTGCTGCACGGAGCCACGGGAAGCAAGCGCTCAGCTCTTCCGAAGGGCCTGCGAGCACACCTAGGGAACACTCTTTGCCTAGAGCAGTAGTTCTCAACCAGGGGTCTGGGGCCCCCGAGGGGGTCTTGAGCAGGTTTCAGGGGGGCCTCCAAGCAGGGCCAGCGTTAGACTCGCTGGGGCCTAGGGCAGAAAGCCGAAGCCCCACCACGTGGGGCTGAAGCCCGGGGCCCTGAGCCTCACCACGTGGGGCTGAAGCCTGAGCAATGTCGCTTTGTGGGGGCCGCTGTGGCATGGGGCCCCCTAACACCAGCCTGGCTTTTATATGCAGAAAACCAGTTGTGGCACAGGTGGGCTGTGGAGTTTTTATAACATGTTCGGGGGAGCCTCCGAAAGAAAAAGGTTGAAAACCCCTGACCTAGAGGATATCGACAAGCCCCCCATTCCCCAACTGGGAAGAAAGTGACCTGACTGGAGCGACACCTAGCTGTGCCTGCCATCTGGGGATCAAGGGGGACAGCCCTGTTTCTACACAAGGCACAGTGGAGCAGCGAATGCGGGGGAGGCTGAGAGAGAAATCTGGGTCATAACTCAGACCCCTGCCCAGCCACTAGATGGTCAGAAACGTCCAGTGGAAGCAGCACAAAGATCCCCCCTCCTGTGCCTCCCCACATGGGGGGCGGGGGTGGAGGGATTGCAGAAGAAATCTTTCTTCCCCGGCACAGGAGCCTAGGCAGGTCTCCATCTTTTTGGAGAAGCCCCGGGAAGCCTGCTGAGAGCCAGAGGTCACAGGGGCCCATACTCTTCTGCTCTCAGCAGACAGCCAGACCTTTAGACCCATGCAGGTGGCAAGCAAGAACCTCTCCCTCCCGGCCTGCCCGGGGTTTGCTGTCACAGGGGGCCCTCTCGTGCCATGCACCAGGGCTGTGCTTTGCTGCTTCCCCACCACCCCTCCCTGACTCTCACCATCCCACGTGCTGGAGAGCGACTGGCCGTGGTGGGAGGGGTGGTCAGAAAGCGAATTAAGGGGAATCTTATACCACCTCCCCCCAAACGGCTCCCATTCCAATCTATTGTACAGCCAGGTATCCCCACCGGCACTGATCCACAAGGACAGACTCCTTCCCAACCCTCTTTCACGCTGCTCAGCTGGTTGGGGGGCCCAGGTGGATCAAACAGATACCCCACCACTCCCACGCACTAAGCAGTCAAACAGATCACTTCCTCCAGAGCTCTCACACCCTGGCAAGCAGGGGCTGGAAATCAGATCTCCAGTCTCCCCTGCGGCCCCAGCCCAGAAGAGTGGGGAACACATTTGCCCCCAGGAGCCTCAGAGAGAAATCAATTTGCTTTAAGCCCCCATATCCTACCTCTTCCACGGGGATGAAGGAACTTGGGCCTCTTCCCAGCTGCCGGGGGATTTTTATTCTTCTGTCCTAGGAAAGAAAAAAAAGGAATCGACTTTAAGACCTTGCCCAGTGTGGCGCTGAAAGAAACCGGGGACGTCCCAATCCTGCCAGGGTGAGAGCTGCTTGCCTTCCCTCCAGAGGGGGGACAAATCAGAGTTGGCACCTCCCTCCTAGGTGAAGGCAGTGGGATGGGAAAGGACTCATGCAGTTACCTGGCTACTTTGGGGACTTGTCTGATGAGGTATCCAGAGCTGCTCTTTCTGTGCACCCTCCTCCAAACAAGCCTGCAGCAATCCTCCAAGTGGGTTTGCATCAGGCATACCTCCACGTGAGCCAGCTGCCCCAGCAGGGATGCTGCAATTTACCAGCCACACGCCCACATGATGCCTCTGGCCGGGAGGTGGAAGATTGATAGAAACACTTCAGGAGATATCCCCTAGCAGGGCTGGTGTAACGGCCACTTGTGCTGCCTGATGAAATAACCTGACTCTGTTACACAGAAAGTTTGCTTCACGGAGCTAGCCTGACATCAGGACAGCTTCGATTGCATTTCACCTTTCAGTGAACTAGAGGGCTTTTTTCCCCGCTCCCCCGACTTTCAGGATACACAGAAGGGAATCTAAAGGTGGAAGATTATACTGTAGCAGCCAGTTCAGTGCTGAGTTATTGAACCCATGAATACACAAATGAAAAGAGCAGAATGGCATTACAAGATGCACTTTGCTCACTTGAATCGTCCAGTGATTTTAATTATTTATGCCGTGTTGGGTCTTAGGTTACCTGGAGCACCCTGCAGGGGATGAGGGGAGGGAAATCAAGGCACTGAGACGTGATAGCATAGATGGCTTTAACGTGGGTTCAAAAGCTCCCACAGAACTGCTCGTGTCTGGGCTGGCAGCGGATGGTACTGCGACCCGGCACGAGGGGTCAGACCACCACTCAGGTTTGGCACTTGCCACTGATAGTGAAACTTGCCAGGCCCAGATCCCACCATCAATCTTTGCCGACAAGCAGGGAGAAAACATGTACGTTGCTTCTGAATTACGTGGGCCAGGGGCTGAGGGAAGCGGGTCTCGCTCAGTGAAAGCGAGGGTGGTTTAAGTCGTCTGGAGGATCAGGTTAGAAGCAGCTTGCAGGAGGGGGAGCTATTTGTGAAGGGGATCCAGAGGTAACGGGGTTTAGCTTGCAGTCGTTAGGGGTTTGGGTGTGAGCTCCGAATGCACATGAATAGAGTCCTCATCCAAATGTGCTAGGAGCCCTCGACCAACAGAACAAGGAACATACCAGAAAATTAATCCCCCCAAACGTAAGTGCAGAGCAGTTAGAGTGAAACAGCCAATGACTACAAGCCAAGCAATGCAGAAGCCCAAGTTTCCCACCCTAATGCCCTGAAGGTCACCCTAAGGCCATTTTGGACTAAGAGGAAGCAAACTCCAAAGCCACAGGGCCCTCACAGACAACCCCAGGCAGCAGCTAGCTTTGAATGGTTACAGGCATCAGCTGCCGTAGCTGGGGATGCTTTAGGTAAATTAAGGTATTTAGCACCACAGGGTGCTAATGCTTTGGCAGGGGGAGGGGGGGGATGCATAGCTGCACTGGGGACACCAGTGTATTCCAAACAAATGCTTCTCAGTCCCTAACGCTGCTTTTCAGGAGCGGATTCCTCCAGCTGTACACATGGTTAATGCTCCGGTGACTGCTGCCGTTGCCCTCTAGGGGTATGTGTGAGAGGGGTAGGTGTTTGTGAGCAGGATCAGGACGGGCAGTTCAGTGCCTAGTGGCTGCATCCCACCGCTTTAGTGGCATTACTGGAATCACTCCACAAGGAGTGACTCACACTACACAGACACCATCCCTAAAATGCAGCCACTTCTGAGGTGGAGGACAGTATGCCACACAGAGCACGGGGAAGAAAGGGAGAACAAACAAGCCTCAAGCAAGAACTCTTGGGCAATGCCCTTTAACTTTTGCAAAGATCTTTAAGCACCGATTTCAAACAGACAAACTCCGGTTCAGCCTCTTCCCACAAACAGTAAACTGCACTGAACCCAATTGTTTCTTTTTTCCTTGGGAGGGCAAAGACCCTGAGATCTGAAACTGTGGTTCAAGGATCTCTAACAAGGGGAACACATCCCATCTACATCTCGGGCAGACAGGGTGACTGTCCCCACCTTGCTGCATAGAGCCATTCCAAAGGCTTGGTGTAGTCGCTCCAGAATTAAGCCACAAACTTCTCCATTTGGTGTAAAGCTCCACCTTGTTGCAGCCACTTGTGCCACTGGGTTGAACTCACCATGACAGTGGGCCAGCTGCAGTTGGGAGGGGATTTAAAATTTAAAAGGCAATTTCCTGAAGCTGGAGGAGAGTGAGGGCATTGGGAAAGGGTGAGGGAGAAGCAAAGAACTAGAGATGTCAAGGAGGAGGGCTCATTTAAAGCTGCCTCACTCGTACACACGCTGACTCACTCTCTGCTCTATGACAGGTTTCAGAGTAGCAGCCGTGTTAGTCTGTATTCGCAAAAAGAAAAGGAGGACTTGTGGCACCTTAGAGACTAACCAATTTATTTGAGCATGAGCTTTCGTGAGCTACAGCTCACAGCATCGGATGCATACCGTGGAAACTGCAGCAGACTTTATATATACACAGAGAATATGAAACAATACCTCCTCCCACCCCACTGCTCTGCTCTATGGTACTTTTGTCCCGATGCTTCTCTCTTTTGTAGTTTCACTGGCGGAACGGAGTGAAATAGACTTGCTCATTTCTCTTTCACACAAACAGCATCTTATTCGTGTACCAATTTTCAAAGCCTAGGGGGAAATGCATGGCTTAGATCACAACAGCGCCTAGAGGTACCAGCTGAAACCAGAGCTCCATTTTGCTATGAGCTACAGACCAGGTGAGAGGCAGCCCCTACCCCAAAGTGCTCACAATCTAACAGAGGATGGAGGAAAGGGAGCATTATTATCTGCATGAGATGGGGAGTATTTCACAGATGGGGAACTGATCAGTGAAGAGACTGTCCACAAACTCCTCATTCCCCGAGCCTTAACCAACAGAGCAAAGCATTTTTCTTTAAACCCAAACTTTGACCGGAAGTTCCCTGAGGAGGGAACCATCTTGTACCAGAAGTCTGCATATCACCTAGCATGGAACTGATCCGCTCCATGGTAAAGTCACCCCCATCTGCCTTCCTACAGCCCCCTGAGGAGATGGGACTTGTTGCCTTTGGGGGAGACAGAATGAAAGGGTTCATCAGCTTCCACCTCCAGACACAGGCGGACTGCGAGCGGACACTGCACAGGATGGGCCCAAGCCAAGCCCTTGCCGAGAGGCACATGCATGGTGCTTTTGCAGGCTAAGCTTTGCCTTCCCTCACCCCTCGCAGATGCACAAGTAACAGCTCAGAGGGATTCAGGGCAGGCTCACAGCAAAGTCCAATGACAACAGCAGGCATAGAGCATCTAGAGGAGGAAGCAGATAGGCCAGTCCAAGAGAGAACTAGCCCACATTGTGACACCTAATTGACCAGGTTGCTGGTTGTCACCAGACATTCAAGTCAGCCAATCACACCAGGCTGTCATCCCAGCCTACCCGGGTTACTAAAGTTCATAGTGACGTTACCTGCTGCGGGCAGCAATCTTGCCTAGCAGACTCTAGGATTAAAAACAAGGGTATGGACTGGAGGGGCAAAGGGCCACATCACACAGGGACTTGGGATAGCTAGAAATAGCTTTAAAAGAGACCTGCAGACATGTAGGGGATGGTGGAAGGGAGGGAAACTGGACTTGCCCGCCCCCCCTTTATAATGGACACGCTGGAAGAGAAAAAATCCTGCTCATTTTTTGCACATTGGAAATTCACCTCTCGTCTACCCTCGAGGTTCTACGGGGACCAAAGAACTCATGGAGTTCCGCAGCTTTCAGTCCCTTGTGACATGGGAGCAGAGGAAAAGATTTTATTCAAAATGATTAAACTGTGAGGAGAGAGCGTAGGTAAGTGGGAAGCCCCACCACTGGGTAACTCCAGTGCCCAATGGGAAAAAGGTTGCCTGTTAAAGATTCAACATCCCTGCCCCTTCTCTCAAGGGGATAGTTCACAAAACTCCTCTCCTACCAAACACACATGCACCCACCCAGCCCTGCAGCAACCAGTCAACCCTGATATTTCTAAGGAAAACTGCACGCAGAAAAAACCATTAGCCACACACCACCCAAGTCAGGCACCTTTAGACAAAGCGAGCAGAACGAAGCAAGGGTGCAAACACACCCTGGGCAATAAACCCCATTACTGCAAATGCCAATCAGCAAGAGTCTCTCCTGACCTCCAAAGAGCAGAGGGTTGCTCCCAAGCACACCTTGGCCAGCGTTGTGTTTATTTCTAGAGGAAACACAGGTTCTCATGAAGGGCTTGAACCTGTTTGGGAGGCAGACTGAGTGGCCCAAGAGGGCTCTGCCACAGTCCCACTGGGCGCCCTTGGGAAAGTTACTTCATGGTTCTGTGCCTCAGTTTCCCCATCTGTAAAATGGGGATAATGACACTGACCTTTGTAAAGCATTTCAAGAACTATTGATGAAAAGCACTACTGAAGAGCAAAGTATGATTATTTTCCATCCCTTCATGTTTATCATTCAATTGTGTGTTTCCGTCAATTTAAATGTCTTTCCATGTACTAACCCAATTTCTGCTGAAGTTTATTACACTCAGTTCCTCCAGCTCACCTGCAAGCTCATTTACCATTCTTCAGACCTTTCAGAACTTCTTTAGACTTTTCCTACACCATTTCCTCCAAGGGATGGTCTGATAATGGGGATTTTTGCACTGGTGTAAGCTGTAACAGCATAAGCCACCCCAGTATAAGTCACACGAGTCTAGTGCAACCTGGCCAGTTACACCGGTGCAAAAGTCTCAGTGCAAACAAGTCCTTAAGTTATCCCTTATTTCCCTTTTCCCAAATTCAGCAAAGTACGTAATCCCATGCAGAATTTTACACAGGTTAATAGACCAGTTGATTTCCAAGGACTGCTCGGGGACTTAAAGTTAAGTGCATGCTCAAAGTGCTTCACTGAAACTGAGGCCTTAGTTCTGATGTGCCCCACATCCTCAAACAGATCAGCCAGCCATGGTTTATTTTAACAGCGTATACGCGTGAAGTACCCTACCCATAACTCCTCTCCAATCATCTGATTGCAGGAAGAACCTATTGTATCCATTTCTCAACTATCTACAAACCCCTCAATACCTCTTCTGATCTTTTGTTGATCAATAGCTACATACCCCAGTGATAGGTGCATTAGATATTTCTCATGGACAGATGTCCTCTGCAGACTAGTTTTTTAAAAAAAAGAAAAACAACAAAAAAAAAACCTGTCCACTTTGGTCATGGAAACAAATCCTGGTAGCAACAAGCAGGTGCAAGGTGGTTGCAGTTAGCACAGTTCTGATCCAACGTGGCCTGTATATGACTGAATAGTTTTGGGAAATTAGAACATAAGAACGGCCATACTGGGTCAGACCAAAGGTCCATCTAGCCCAGTATCACTTGATGATCACTTTAGATAAGCTATTACCAGCAGGAGAGTGGGGTGGGAGGAGGTATTGTTTCATGGTCTCTGTGTATATAATGTCTTCTGCAGTTTCCACAGTATGCATCCGATGAAGTGAGCTGTAGCTCACGAAAGCTCATGCTCAAATAAATTGGTTAGTCTCTGAGGTGCCACAAGTACTCCTTTTCTTTTTGCGAATACAGACTAACACGGCTGTTACTCTGAAACCTGTCTACTGACAGTGGCCAGTGCCAGGTGCCCCAGGGGGAATGAACAGAACAGGTAATCATCGCGTGATCCATCTCCTGTCACCCATTCCTAGCTTCTGGCAAACAGAGGCTAGGGACACCATCCCTGCCCAGCCTGGCTAATAGGCTTATTCTGGCTGATGATCCTGGGACTTTTTTTTTTTATTATTATTATTATTTTAACTGATGCAATGTGCCCACAGGGAAACAGATGCCACTTAGTGATCTCTGCCAATCCTGGTTCTTCTTCAAGAATCCAAGGAGGCCAGGTTTACACCTGTACATTCCAGGGTATGGGTTGCCAAATGCCCAAAGAGGAGTCTGGCAGGAGCTCATGTTTGCAGCAAAGCGATCATGCCAATCCAATTACAGCACTTCCTTGAGACACAGGAAGTTACACGGTCAGGCTGGCATGTCTCACTCAATGCTGGCAGCTTTCTGAATGCCTGGAGCACCACTAGTTGGACATCAGCTGCTGGAGACAGACAAGTTAAGAAGGGCAATGGGGGAAGAGGCGGTGATCAGCGTCTGTATTGGTCCAAAGGACAACAACTGGGCTAGTCAGAGGCAACCAAGGGAGTTAGGCCTCCAAATCCCACTGAATTCCAGTGGGACTTGGGCACCTGATCCCCAAGGTTCCCATGGAAAATCCCAGCAAAAAACAGAAACACACAGCAAGCCCCTGTCCTTCCCAGCATGATCCCCAAAACCAACTCGCTCAGGCAAAAAGGGAAGGGGAAGGAAAAAGAGACACCCTGAGGAAGGATTAATCCTCTCTGTAATCACCCAAGGGTCCACCAGAGACACTCTGTGCACCCCCTTTTCCCCTGCCAAGGGCCCAGGAGCAATCTGCTCTGGATGTACTCCTCAGCCATAGGTCAAAAGCCTTTATATACAGGGAGATCGGCTCCAGTGACCCCACCTCCAAGAAGCATCCCACTAAATACACTTTGGCTCACTCATTGATGACCAACCTGTCCTAGGAGGTTAAGCAGCAAAGGAAAACCTAAGACCCCATCGTCCAAAATCACCTTTATCATATTCCCACCTATCTTCTACGGCCCAGCCAGCCAGACTACCCAATTCACCCTCTCCTCCACCAGACCCCTCTTCGCAGACCCCTAGTTCAGTCCTGATCTCCCCTTCAGCAGCAGTTCCCCTCTGGACTACCTGTCCCTTCTTCCTTCCCTATTTACAAGGCTGCCTCTGCGTCTGGCTGCTTGGTGTTACAAACAAACAAGCAGGTTTCCTGTGATGCAATTCACCCTGCATGTTTCACCCTAGGAGGTGTTAACACCCAGTCAGAGGTGCCAGATGGCTCTTCAAAAGGAGAACATTCTGATGGCATGAAACAAAATACCTTGAAGGACCAACAGATCATCAGCTGTACTTATTTTAAACTACCTTCCACCAGTGATGTTAGCACAATTCTCCCCCCCCCCCCACTGCTGGCACCCACCCTTTACTAGTCACCTGTAATGCTGCATTGTAGCCATTGTTCAGACACGCTGAACATGGCTATTTGTTAGTTTCATGTGTTTATTAATAATGTGGTGCATTATGGTTCCCTTTGGCCAGTTAATCCTCACACCATCCTCTACTGCATTACCCCTGTTCGACAAAAGGGGAAGCTGAGATGTGGAGCCACCGTCCTGATTTGCCGGAGGCCACAAGAACAGCTTATGCCAGGCCTCTTGATTTCCAGAGAGCCCTGTGCTTTAACCACTTGGGAGCACAGAGGAGTCCCTTCCTCAACTGAAAGATCTGGGATTGGTGCTCCTGGAGACAGAACACCCAGCAACAAGAGCTAATGGTCTGACGGGGGGTGGGAACTCTGGTGCCAAGTGATGCCAAGCTTAGCGAGGTATTGGCAAAGAGCATGCCTGAGAAGGACACCAAAAGATTAAGCAAACAGAATTACTGCCAGGGCCAGGAAACCAGTTTATTATCTATGGCTCTGTTTATACAAAAAGAAAAAAAGGGATCCTGATGGGAATCTGGAGAGGAGGGAGCAGTGATAGGAAAGTCAGGGCTAATCTACATCCGCGCAGCTGCACCACCCCTGGTGAAGACACTCTATGCTGACAGGAGGGAGCTCTCCCGTTGGCATAATAAATCCACCTCTGTGAGAGGTGGTACCGGTGTTGGCGGGTGAGCTCTCCCATCCAAATCAGTGCTTAGGTGGGTGTACCTTATGTCGGTCGGGGAGAGGGGCTTATTCACACCCCTGAGCGATGTAAGTTATACCGAAGTCAGCGGTAGACCTAGCCTCAGACATAGTGATGAATCGGATGGAACATTAGACAATCTCTTGACACTTCCTCACCCCTTCACTAAAAGTGTCCTTGCTGTATCCCTGCTCTGGTCATTGCACTCCGCCTCCCTAAAAATTCCCCACCTGCCATTTCAACTGGTTACAGTATTCTTCCGTTGTAGGCCTGAACCACTACCTAAGGTCAGCGTGCACACGGCTGTGTTCCAACCCAGAGGTGACTGCATCTCCAGGGTGGGTGAAGGGAAACCCTACAGAACCTGTGCCCACTATGCCAGCATATTGGGGCAGCCTAGTTCCTGTCCATGAATTCTCAAAATGAAAGGTGCTCTAAAAGTGCAGATCATGAAATTCTACACTATCACATATTAGTCCCAATATAAGGATGGCTTCACCGTATTTGAGGAAGCACAGAACTCAGCCCCTCCTATCCTTAACAGTTGAGATGAAAGGGCATCTCTTTTGGGGGTAGCAGTACATGGCCTAAGACAGACAGCTAAGCAGTTCTGATCCTAACCTGCAGAGATCAGTGTTACATTAACAGATTCATTGTTATATATTCATTATTTAAACATTCTTATACAGCTTTTCCTATCTTGCACCCTAACCATGTGGGATAAATTTTTTGATGTAGGTTCTTCACTGCTGTACAGTGGTTTCCAACTGCATTCCCTTTCTAGGACTCTACATTATTACTTAAAAGCTACAGTGTATTAATTTGGGGACAAAACTCCACAGCTTCTGAGTGGGAGCCCCAATCCCCCTATGTCTGGAGTAGAGTTGATTGATGTGGGGGCAGGGGAAGAGGAGGGGAAATAGCAAAAATGTCCAGGAGAAAGTGTCCCTATTTTTTGTAAAATAGGTTTTTCCCCCCCTCCATTTAAATTGTCAACATTCTGAAATTCAAAAGATTTCAGCCCGCAATGTATTTGGTTGAAAGACAGAAAACTTGGCAAGGTTTTTGCTGAAGCTTTGAAATTCCCACAGTTTTGAACAGCTCTGATGCTGGTGCACTGGCCTTAAGGCGAGGAAGATACTAACCTCTAGAGGAGAAGGGATGTGATGGGCCACCCATGGGGCTGGCAGATTCAGAGTTGCATTAGTGTTGTTAAGATGAAGCATCCTCTAGTAATTAAACCACATGCCTGAACATACAGAATCCTGGGTTCCATTCCCACCTCTGTCACCAGCTTGCTTTGCAGTCTTGCGGGAAATCAGGATAGCCACAGTGCCTCTGATTCCCCCCCCCCAATATCTGTAGAAAAGGGTAATACCTTGCAGGGATGTCTGTGGGAAGAATCAGTGGTTCTCAAACCTTTGCACTGGTGACCCCTTTCACACAGCAAGCCTATGAGTGTGACCCCCCCCCCGTATAAATTAAAAACACACATTTTTTATATTTAACACTATTATAAATGCTGGAGGTGGAGTGGCATTTGGGGTTGGAGGCTGTCCCCCATGTAATACCCTCACGACCCCTTGAGGGGTCATGACCCCCAGTTTGAGAACCCCTCCGTAGTATAGTTGTAGCCTTGTGGGTTCCAGGATATTACACAGACCAGCTGGGTGAGATAATATCTTTTACAGGACCAACTTCTGTTGGTGAGAGCTTTCAAGCCATTCAGCTCTTCTTCTGGTCTGGGAAAGCTATTCCAAATGTCACAGCTAAATGCAAGACCGAACAGATTGTTTAGTGTAAGTAGTTAGCACATATTCTAAGGAACCATTCATGGTAAACACTGGATTTATGGCTTATTACAACAATCTGTAACCCACTCTGTTCTCCTATGACCGCAGAGGTGTTAATGGACCACTCTAAATTGAATGGTCCCTTACAATATGCGCAAACTACTTGTGCTAAACAATCTGTTCCATCTTGCATCTAGCTGTGACACTGGGAGTACCTTTCCCAGACCTGAAAGAGAGCTCTGTATGAGCTTGAAAGCTTGTCTCTCTCACCAACAGAAGTTGGTCCAGTGAAAGATATTACCTCACCCACCTTGTCTCTCTAGTGTTCCTAAAGCACTTTGCAACCCCTGACCCCATCCCCTTTTCCATTAATGTCCCCTCCCTCTTCATTTTTCTTTCCACTTAGCTCATCCCATCCTACCTAATCTACCTTAAAAACAAAAACTATGGAATTAACATACAATTTGCTGCCATGACATTGTTCACTCCTCTTGGGTGTTCTACCTCTTTCCCCACCCTGGGTCTGTCTAGTATATTTACATTGTAAATGCTTCAGGACAAGGACTGTCTGCTACTTTGAACAGCGCCTAGCACAATGGGCACTGCACAATTAACATGATTAATAATAAAGCCTTGGAAGCACCAAATACTAGTATTCACAGCACTTCAGGATCTGACACAGTGATTGCTTCTCTATACCACTCCCAAGTCCCAAACCCATTTGTGGACTAGCGCCAAATTCCAAGCTCCTCCATAAATGAAAATCTATTTTGAATACTCCCTAGCAGAGGTGAGGGAAGAGACAGCTTGTATTCTTGCCCACCCCCATCCAGGTCTACATGAGACACAAACGTTTTCTGCACAATGAAGTTCTGTTCACAAGAGGATTCAATTCTGCCATCTTCAGAAACAAGCACAGTGCCTGGAAATAACCAAGGTCTCTCTATGTAACTACTAGACCTTACTAGCGAGACAAGAATGATAAAAGCAGTGTGCCAAGAATCACTGGACTGGCACTTGGGAAACGTGGGTATTGTGTCATCTGCTCTGGCACCAACCTGCTGTGCAGCTTTGGTTAAACCTCTACCCCTTTCTATGCCTCGGTTTCCCCTCCCAGCTTCTGTCATTTTTTTAGGCTATCAGTTACCGCACGCAGAGTTTGCCTCAAACTAACTACCAAGTCCCCAAGGTGCCCAGATGGGGCCACATAGTTAAGAGGGCACAAAAAACAAGTACAGAAACTGCACAGGGCCCAATAACCCTGTTCTATTCTATTTGCCCTTCTTATCTGCACCTGCCTCTTCCCCACGTTTATTTCCCCTGAAACAAAAGATTATTTTAATTCACTTCTCTCCTCAGACAACTGAGAGCGGGTGGCCTTTTAATCCACGGAAGTGTCTCAGGGCCCTCAAACGCAACCCCGCCCCCTCCTCAAGAAAGCTTTTAGTTACTGTATTGTCCTCAGCACCCTGCAAGGGGCAAGCCATATTTTAACTTCTTGGGAGCACCTCTTTGCACAATTCCAAACAGGTGGTCCCACCGCGTTAGCAAAAGAGAGCTAAGTGCATTCGGAGGGCTCTGCATGCACTTGGGCCCCACTGAATATGGGTACTGAAGATGGCAGCTGTGCCTTAAGGCAATACAATTCCCTGCCCAAGAGCCAAGTGGGTAAATATTATGAAAGGGCCATTTTGAACCCAAAGGAGGTTGAGAATGACGATTTAGAATTTAGCAGTTTAGAGTCAAAGGAGGTTTCTGTAACCCAGGGGAGCAGACTCATCTCCTTCACATCGCTGAAGGAGGGGAAAAGATGGGGGAAGGGGGGATCCTTTTCTTAAACTGGAGTGAAGGCTGGAAGCTAAAGAAAATCTTAATGAGCCCTGCCAGGCTTTTCAAAGTGACCCAGATGTATTAAAGCCAGGAAATTCAAAACAATAAAAATAAAATAATAAAAGATGGAACTGGGGTTGGGAAAACTCCTTTGGGAAGGGAAGGTATAGTTAGTTAGTTACTTTTTAATTCTGCTTCTACTTAATCTGTCAACTTTAGAAGGGGCTGTTCTCCTAGAAGTCAGTAAGAGTAATTCTTAAAAGTGGTCTCAGCCCCCTGATCTGCTGCCACATTAGCTAGCCACCCATCCCCACACCCTCCTAACCTGAGACTTCTTGGTTAACCCCTTCGGGGGATGACTGGCCCACCGTTTGGGACATGTCTGTACTTGCGCCCTCTTCGCCAAACAGCAAGTCAAATGGAAACTTTGATTTGTCTCCAAAGAGGCACAGAGAGAGAGAGAGACCTCAGCTCACTACACATGCAAGACACTGCAAAGCTGTTTGCCCATCGGATCTGGGATTCACCACCCCAGGTAGTGCGCCCATATTCGTCACTGGTATGCCAGCCTCACGCCCCTGTTGCGCCCCCAGTCCACCGCCTGATGCAACTGGGGTAAAACGTACTATGCCATGTCAAAAATGTTACAGAATCCCTTACGCAACCAGGCTGGATCTGGAGCGCATCCCTCCCCAAATCATTAAGATTGGAAAAGTAAACAGCTCCTAAATTACAGACCGGGACAGCAGAGGAGAGGAGGAGACTGGAAAATGAGCAAAGACCCTTCCCGGAAAAAACAACACCACCCACCGGGGTATTCCCTCTTCCATTACCTGTTTAGTCCTCAAATCACCACATTGCTCGCAGGGTAAATAGCCCTTGATGCCCGTGCAGCCGCAGCCATCGGAGCCGGCAACAATCATGGTGCTGTCTGGGGTGGCGGCACTCGGGGGGACGGGGGAGCCGTGCTGCGACGTCCGCGCCAGCGCTCGGTCCCGGGATCGCGTTATCTGTCCGGAGGCTGAAGGTGCATAGCGGATCGGGCAGCCCCTGGAGGCGTCAGCGTCACCGCAGCTGGTCGCGGTCCCGGGGTTCTATGGCCGAACGTCCGAACGCCGCAGGGCTCTGGAACGTCCGGGCGCATCCGCGTTCTAGAGCGCCCCAGGGCTCAGCAAGCCAACCAGCCGCGCAGAACCCGCGCGACCGCGCGGAGCACTGACCCGCGACTCGGCCGCGGCCCCCGCCAGCTGCTCTCTCATACGGCTCCAGGCGGGCGGAACTGCAGCCAGCGGCGGCCCACGGGCCCAATCACCTCACAGGAGGAGGAGCCTCCTCCAGAGCCATGACTCAGCCCCCTAAACTTCTCCTCCAATAGGAAAGGACCTAGCCGCTTGGGATTTTGGGAATGCGAGTTTCAATCGCTGTTTACTACTTTGGTGCGGAGCCGATCTCCTTGGAAGAGAAGTGGGGGCAAATTTTGCAGGCTGTTAGCGAGGGCTGAACACGGCAATTTGAATGCAACAAAGACACGCATCGGATTAGTGCCGCCCTCACCACGGGATTTCTTAATTTTCTTTGGAGGAATATCCTGAGATAAAACTTGATCCTCCTTGGGGGGAGGGTTGGAGTGGATGAGAGAAGGTTAGAGAGGAACAGGGAAGGAAAAAAACCTTTACCATTGAAAGTATTCGTAAAAGGTCCCTCTCGCAAGGTGCATCCATGTTCCTGAGATCAAAATCTAGCCACCTGCCTATGTACGGAGTTTAAAGTGGTTTGAAAAAAGTGAGGGGGCGGGGGTCATAATCTGGGAGCAGCAATGTTGGTAAAATTGCTTGACCCCCATCCCTCAGTGACCTGAATAGATTTTTAAACATATGTTTTGGCCTGATCTATGACCCCTTGTAACCGTCCCCGCACTTTGAGCATCCAGCCCTCACCCCCAAGATTGATTGATCTATCTAAAGATAACACATAAGAGCGGCCAGACTTGGGTCAGACCAAAGGTTTATCTAACCCAGTAGCCCGTCTTCCCACAGTGGCCAATGACAGGTGCCCATGGGCGGAGCGTGAACTGCTGGCTGGGGGAGGCCAGCCCTCAGCCCCACTCCTTACAGTCAAGGCCCCACCCCTTCCGCCCCTCCCTGGAACTCAGAGCCACCCCGGGGGGGGGCAGCCACTGGCACCTGCCCCAGGCTGGCTAGTGCTCGCAGCCCCCCCAGCCCTGGAGTGCCAGAAGGGAGAACGTGCCACGCCGCTGCAGCCCCCCTAGCCCCGGGAAGCCGGGCGGTGTGGCCCCAGCCCCTGGAGTCCAGTGGCACCAGCGAAGTGGTGCCCTGGGGGGCGAAGTGTGGGCAGGGCCATGCCTGCTGTTTGGGGAGGCACAGCCTCCCTTACCCGCTGCCCCAGAGGGAACAAACAGAACAGAGGACCCTCAAGTGATCCAGCCCCTGTCGCCCCTTCCCAGCCTCTGACAAAACACAACCTGAGTCCACATTTTAAAGGCTAATAAAAGAAACCTGAGCCGTAGCCAAATCAACCTGCCAAACACAGAGATGAAAATCAAAACAAACTCTAAATAAATAAAGGAAATAACTTTAAACAAACATGAAGGGCCCGACTCCTCTCTCCAATGCACCGGTGTAATTCAGCCCCATTCAGGGTCAGTGAATTTGTGGAAGCACAAACAAGCCAGGTTCCTAGTCTGAAGGCCCGACTGGGGACAGAAAATAGCTTGAACAACAAATTTTTTTCACTGGTACATTTTTCTTGAATGGTGCAAAACCACCAATCAGGAGAAAAACAACACAGGGATAAAGAGAGGTGATGATGGGGTTTCAAAGATTAGCTCTCTTTAAAGAACATTTGTTCCCTGTGGATTCAGAGGGCTGATCCCGGATCACAAACTCCTCCGGCCTAAGGGATTTCTGAACGTGCAGAGAAGAAGTCGCCGCATAGGTGTCCTGCGCCCATTCGCCATTGCCCTTGTGCTGCTGTTTACACAAGTGCAAAGGGGATATAAAATGCTACAAAATTAGAACAGTAGCGTTTCTGCTCACTTTTGCACGCGTTTATATGGCAGCTCCAGGAGTAGGGCAATGGAGAATCAGCGTGGACTCAGGCCTCATCTACGCTTAACACTTCTAGGGCACGGCTTTGTCAGTCAGGGGTGTGCAAAAAACCACACCTCCTAACAACACACTTGTGCTGACAAAACGCCCAGTGTAGGTGCAGCTACACGGACAGAACAGTGCTGCTTGGTCAGCACAATTGATGCTGTTCACCGAGGTAATGGCACAGTGTGGGGGAGGACAACAAAGAAGGATTATGGGGTAGTAGCAGAGAGAAGGAGGGGAAGCCAGGACTGGCATAAAAGGGAGAGCTGCAAGTCAGAGTCCTGGGTTCCCCTCCTCCCATAGCCCTTCCTTATAGCTTCCCCTGCTATCCTGTGTTCCATTCATATTGAGTTGTATGTTTTTTTGATGTATCCACTAGAGACTGGGAAAAAGAAAAGGAGGACTTGTGGCACCGTAGAGACTAACCAATTTATCTGAGCATAAGCTTTCATGAGCTACAGCTCACTTCATCGGAGACTGGGAGTAGATCACCCCATCCCTGTTCCTTTATATGCCTTATACATGGCTTATCATCCCTAAATTAGGGCACAGATTTTGATAAGCAACACACAAGGCCAAACAACTGGCAGCATTATTAATGGAGCTATGCCGGAGATGAACGTGGTCCGTCATTTCATCGAACAATCAGACAGACAGCACAGTGCCAAATTCTGCTCTTAGCTGCCCTGGTGCAGCCCCTATTGATTTCCACCCCTGTTCATTTGACTAACAAACACCAAATTTCTACAAAAGAAAGAGCCCCAGACAACAGTGCCAAGAAAGAGCCACACACGGCAAAGTCCAGAAAACAGAAGTAGCTGCGCAAACAGGTCTGTATTTGCCTGGCAACAGCCTCCTCCTGCTCCAATCCAAAACGCCTGCCAGTTAGGTGAAAATATGTCTTTGCACCTTGCTAATGGTACTTCCAAGGACAGCCAATGGATAGGCAGCTCAAGAAGGAACAGCAGAGCGTGGTTGGCTGAGACTTCAGGCCACTCAGCCAGTGCCTGCAAGGAGCACAACAAAGGGAAAAGAGGAAGCTTGCAGTTGCAGCTTATACAGTCAAACTGATTTTTTCCCTCTGGCTGATAAAGCCCCGCACACAACTAGTGTTATTTTTAGCAGCGTTTTGCAATTGCAGCTTTACTGCAAAACTCTGGCTTGACAACGTTCTGTGCTCTTTAACCACCTTTCTGTGCAAAGAGACCCCAGTTTGCCTTCCATTCCCTTCAGACCTATGCACACTGCAGCTCAGATCATGATAGCAAGGTTTAGCATCCTTAGCCACTTGACCAGTGCAGTCAGGGAGGCCAGATTCTTCTCTGTCTTGTAAATCCATCAGGTCCAACTCCTCCCATGTTACTCTAGGGTTTAAAATCTGGAGAGGCCAAACAGTGGGGCCAGAGCCCTTTTAACTTGCCTTTTTAAATTGCACGTGACTTGAGATGAAGCCAAGTCCAAGCCCCAGACCCAAATCCTCCTGGACTCTGGGGAAGGCTGGGCCTCTCCTTATAATGCTTCCATACCAGAACCAGAGCTTCAGATCTCTCAGTTTGGACTCATCTCTCAGTCCCAAATCAGAACCAAAAAATCTGAACAGCCCAAGCCTTGGCAAAATTTGATTCGAGCCTGAAATTCAAAGGCAAACTCCACAATGCAGCCCCCATTTTTCCAGGCAGCAATGCACCCAGCAGAGGCAAAGCATCGATCCATGAGCAAATTGAACATTCAGAAACTGTTTCTCCCCTGCTTCATATCCTGTCTCGTCATTTACACCTGGCCAGAGAGGGTGTAAAGTTCACCACTTATTCACACCAATGGTGCTGTTGCACACTCACTTTTCACAGGCTGAATAGCGACGTGAGGTGGCAAGGCAGGAAATCGGCTTCCCTCATACCAGGGTAGGTCAGGAGTCAGCAGGGTGACGCTGGCGCAAGGGAGATCAGAACCATCTCAACACACTGTGCTCTACAGATCCTGTACCCCTGCAGCTCTCCTGGACTGTTTCCTAGCCAGCCCTTGCTAAGCCTGGACAGCATTGGTGTGTGAGAGGAGGGGGCACTACTGGCTCCAAAACAGTTCTTTCCCCTTGGAGCCTTACCACCAGCTCACAGCAATTCACCCCCTCCACCACGCCACAAGGCTGTATGCATGTGCAGCAAAAGCAAAGGGATGGAGCAGCTTCTCCCAGGTTCATTAACCCCAGCGCAGGGTCAGAGGAGGAGGCTTGCATGGCTTGTGTGACCAGCTCAGCTGTTTGTCAGGAGCCCAGGAGTGACAGATGCCTTGAGCAGCAGCTGGGCTTTGGGGGGACGCTGAGGCAATTAGCGCTGGGACCAAGCGCTAGGGACTCTTGTGTACCCGGTGACTTGGACCGAGCACTAGGGACTCTTGTGTACCCCGTGACTTGGAAAAAGCCCCAAGCAGCAGCAGGTTGGGATGCAGCCTGCTCCCTGAGCTGCTTCTCCTTTTAGCCTGGTTAATGAGAGCATGCATCTCCATTATTATCCCAGCACAGCCTCCTGGGCCCCAGGAGCTGTTACCAAGGGTGGAAAAGGGCAGGTCTCCCCTTTGATTGGCTCCCAAAGCCCTCTCTCTCCCCCAAGCAGCCTACTAACATGCTTGTCTGGGACTGTACCCCTGTGTCACATTGTCTCCCCTAGCAAGCAGAGCAGACCCCCTAACCCTCTCTTCCCAATTTGCCCACCCTCAGTAACTTTCCCAGCCCAGCTACCAACAAGCCCAAGAGGGGGGATGTGTGGTCTAGTAGCTAGAGGACAGGACTCTTGGGTTCCATTCCTGACTCTGCTACTGACTTGCTGTGTGGCCTTGTGCAAGTCACTTGCCTGTCAGTGACTCAGCTTCCTCATCTGTGAAATGGGGGTGGTAACCCTTTGCCACACAGAGCAGGGTGGGCTGTGAAAACTCATTCAAGAATGCTTGCAAAGCAGAGAGCCTCTGGTGGAAGGTGCTATAGGAGGGCAGCATGTTGCCATGATGTGCTACTTCCTTGGGCAGGGTCCCAAAGCACACAAGCCCCGCTAGCTAACAGCGGCATGAGGGGATGTTCTGGCACCTGGTAAAACCCCCTCCTTCTACAGAAAGAGCCCCAGGATCATTAACATCCTCATAGAGCAGACAAGACAAGACATTGCATTTTAACAATTTACTGCAAACACCCCCATCACCATACACTCACACACACAAAAGAAGCCACCTGCCACACAAGCATGATCAGGCTGATTTGACCCAGTCGAGATTTGAACCTCTGGCTCCAGGGAGTCTGGGTATTTCAAGCCTGAGGCCCCTAGAAGCACACTATGTGCAGAGGTGGGAGGAGATAGGCCAATTGCTGCCGGCTTTCACCTGTACCTGGAAACGCACAGACCTGCATGGCACCTGAAGATCAAGAAGAGATACATTGCCATGCCCACCTGCAAACACAAAGGCTGCTGTTATCCAAGGCCACAAACCATGGATTTGCTCTAATTTTACCTGTCGACCTTGAGCCTAACTCTGCTTTCACTTACACTGGTGTAAATCAGGAGTAACTCCACTAAAAGCACAGTGTAAACAGAATGGAAGATCAGAATCAGGCTCTTGGTCTCACTTTACTCTGTGCTCCCTCTGAGGGCCCGAAGCCTGCCTGCTCTCTGCCCAATCCTTCTCACACCACACCTCCAACGTTTCATACGCTGATCATCTTGGTTCGAGAGCCTTCTCCTCTGCAACTGCAGCTGCCTAGAACACTGCATCCCGTTTGAAAAGATTTCTTTCCTCCCAATCGCTCAGGCATCTCTTTGGCCCCTATAATATTGATCTCTGGCTCCTTGTCTATTCCTGCCCCCTTCTTTATCCATCCCTTATTGGCTTTAGGACCAAGTGCACAGCCAAGTCCCAGAAGCTGCTTCGAACCTGCATGTGCACTCTCAGCTGCATCCCTCCAGCTGATCATAATCCTCTCACTGTTACCTTCTACCATCCTTGCTCGTTTACTGCAGCCACCTGTTAGGCTGTAAGCAGTTTGGGGGCAGGGACCATTTCTGTTATGTGTGCATACAGCACCTAGCGCAATGGGGCTGGGCCTCCAGGTACTACCACCATACAATTATAATTCAGAATCATCATCCTGCATGGGCTCCTCCCAACCACTGGGCAGGTGCCGTGCTGTCAAGCTCCTTCTTTTGTCCAACTCCCTGCCCCCACGCCAGTAGCAAATTTAGCAGGAGAAGCAGGGCAGATCCTGCAGGTTCATTCCATCCCCAAGCCCCCACCTGATACAGGGCTCCAGGCTTGGGTGAGGAATTGCCCAGTGCGTTCAGGAGAGCAGGCGTTGGTTTGTGGGAGGCCAGACGAGATTGCCTGCAAATGCTTTCCAGGTGATAATGACACAGGTTCTTGTTTCGTTCCCCCACTAGGGCTTCTGTTGGGACAGGCACAAAAATTCAGCCAGGAGGCAACAGAGGCAGCCTGAGATCCCTACAAGGGTCTTCTCAACCTCCCTGCTTTGGTTGATTGACCTCTCAGGCTGCTGGGGCAGACAGCCGCCTTGCCTCCCATCAGTGGGTCAAGGAGTGGTGGTGCCTCGCACTCAGAACCTGACTCAGCAACGCTCTGTGTCCTGCTCTCCTTGCCAGACAGCATGGGAGCGACCTCTGCACCTGCCTTCCAGAGCACCCCTGTGCAGTTCTGTCCCACGTCTCACTACATAGCGCTAGGCAGTCTGCTCAACATTGACCACCACTTTGTGTCCCACAGAGAGAGAGAGAGAGAGAGAGAGAGGTTTGTATGTATACACTGAAGGATCCAGCAGGCTCTTGCCACCTCTGTCATTGGCTCTCCTGTGCTCCCAGTTGCCAAGGGAGTCCAGGCACAGAGTGTAGACATGTGGGAAGTGTAATACAATAGGAGTAATAATTAACGACCGTTCGCTAAGCCTCCCTTTCAGGGGAAGAGAATTTTTGATGTGTGGTACGTTTTCCACTGCTTTACAGAGCCAAGGGTCATTAGCTAACAGGCCAGTGGGGTGGCTATTCCCTGAGCATCAGGTATGGGCCATCTAGACTCGCTGGAACCACGGGTTCAAACGATGCCGCCGAGGGGTCGACTCAGCCTTTCATCTGGCAAAGGCTGATAAGTGGAGTCATGTGGAGTTCACTGCGTGTGTGTGATTTTCCAGGTGCTTTCTTCAAACCCAAGTCCCGTCCCACCCCATCCGGACAATACAGATCCTGGGAGGTTTCTGATCCGAGCAGGGAGGTTTCCCCTGGGGTTTTTAGCCAGAATTTTACCCTGCCCATTTTCCTGTGCTCTGGCTGCAGCTTTTCACCCCAGAGCTGGCTGCACTTGCATGGTGGGTGAAGGGATTTTTGGCTGCAGAAGGACAGAGCGGGCCCAGCTCTCTCATCAAGGGGGCGAGGGGAGGGCATAAATGTTCTCACTGTGGGTGCAGTGCCCAGGGAGGCAAATGTCATGGGGAGGATGGTCTGTGCTGCAACTCCAAGGTTGCTGTGGGGACACAGGGGCCTTGTGGTTGACTTCAGGGGATTGGCTCAGCTGCCAGCTCAGGCTGTGCCTTACTGGGTCACAGAGTGACAGTGTGAAATAATTAGGGCTGTCAAGCGACTAAAAAAATTAATCGCTATTAATCCCACTGTTGAACAACAATAGAATCCCATTTATTTTAAATATTTTTGGATGTTTTTCTACATTTTCAAATCTATTAATTTCAATTACAATACAGAACACGAAGTGTACAGTGCTCACTTTGTATTTTTGATTACAAATATTTGCACTGTAAAAAACAAAAAAAATATTTTTCAATTCACCTCATACAAGTACTGTAGTGCAATCTCTTTACATGAAAGTTGAACTTACAAATGTAGAATTATGTACAAAAAAACTGCATTCAAAAATAAAACAATGTAAAACTTTAGAGCCTACAAGTCCACTCAGTCCTACTTCTTGGACAGCCAATCGCTCAGACAAACAAGGTTGGTTACAATTTGCAGGAGATAATGCTGCCTGCTTTTTGTTTACAATGTCACTTGAAAGTGAGAAGAGGTGTTCGCATGGCACTGTTGTAGCCGGTGTTGCAAGATATTTACGTGCCAGATGCGCTAAAGATTCATATGTCCCTTCATGCTTCAACCACCATTCCAAAGGACATGCTTCCATGCTGATGATGGGTTCGGCCTGACAACGATCCAAAGCAGTGCGGACTGATGCATGTTTGTTTTTATCATCTGAGTCAGATGTTACCAGCAGAAGGTTGATTTTCTTTTTTGGTGGTTTGGGTTCTGTAGTTTCCGCATCAGAGTGTTGCTCTTTTCAAACTTCTAAAAGCATGCTCCACGCCTCATCTCTCTCAGATTCTTAAACCTTGGGTCGAGTGCTGTAGCTATTTTCGGAAATCTCACATCGGTACCTTCTTTGCATTTTGTCAAATCTGCTGTGAAAAAGTGTTCTTAAAACAAACATGGGCTGGGTCATTATCCGAGATTGCTATAACATGAAATATATGCAGAATGTGGGTAAAACAGAGCAGGAGACATACAATTATCTCCCCCAACAAGTAAAGTCACAAATTTAATTGACACATTATTTTTTTAACGAGCATAATCATCATGGAAGCATGTCCTCTGGAATGGTGGCTGAAGCATGAAGGGGCACACAAATGTTTAGCATATCCGGCATGTAAATACCTTGCAACGCTGGCTACAAAAGTGCCATGTGAACGCCTGTTTTCACTTCCAGGTGACATTGTAAATAAAAAGCAGGGAGCAGTATCTCCCATCAATGTAAACAAATTTGTTTGTCTTAGTGATTGGCAGAATAAGAAGTAGGACTGAGTGGACTTGTAGGCTCTAAAGTTTTACACTGTTTTGTTTTCGAGTGCAGTTATGTAACCAAAAAAAATCTGCATTTGTAAGTTACACTTTCAGGATAAAGAGATTGCACTTCAGTACCTGTGTGAGGTTAACTGAAAAATACAATTTCTTTTGTTTATCATTTTTACAATGCAAATATTTGTAATAAAAAATAATAATATAAAGTGAGCACTGTGCACTTTGTATTCTGTGTTGTAATTGAAATCAATATTGAAAATGTAGAAAAACATCCAAAATTATTTAATAATTTTCAACTGGTATTCTATTGTTATAAGTGCGATTAATCGCAATTAATTGACAGCCCTAGAAATAATATGCACTGACAAGTGGCAGCACACGGGCCATTTCCACGCGCCCTGAAATCCAGGAAAGGCTTCCCCATTCCAGCGTGAAACTGATTTGTTTGCTTGATACATAAGCATTTACAAAACTCAACCCCACAGAAGTGAAACTGTCATTCATTGTTAGAATAGTGCAAGCAGCCCTCTTCCAAGATCTGACCTCCACTGTGCTATGTGCTATACTGAGTCTCTCCCCTGAAGAGCTTACAATCTAATTAGACAAGATAGGCAAAGGATGGGAAGGGAAACTGAGGCACAGAGAGGGGGAAGTGACTTGCCCACAAAGACAGAATAGGTCAATGGTCAGCCCAGGAAAAGAACCCAGGTATCTTTGCCTGATTCACTGGTTCAATAGATCCATCACTTAATAACATATCCCATTCACAAAGCGTCTTTTATCCTAATGAATACTGAAACACGTTCTTGATTTCCAGAATTCACTTCACCTAGCAGTGAAGTGCAACCGCCTCTGGGGCAGAACGCACCAGCTGTTGAACAGCGTACAAAAAGATTATGCAACTGTTTGGGACAGGAAACAAAGGTCAACACTGGTGATTTAATTCAGCAGAGACACTTGCAGACAACACAAAATATTTGAGAAAAAAAATATCTAATCAGAAAACGTTGAGGCAAATGCCACGAGAGACCTAGCCTTGCTTGAGACAGTTGCTCAGAGCCTACAACAGTCCTGAAAAGACAGGCTGCATGCATGCAATTGCCTACAGAGAAGAGCTTATTACACAAGAGCCAAAACACAAACCACCCCCCTCCCGATTAGCAGAGAGGCAGGACAGATTGAGCAAGGCCGGTCTGTAGCACATGTGAGCAATAAACTCAGCAATAAGGAGTGGCACCAGACACCCCCACCGCTCCTTAGCCTCTGGTGATCCATCCACAGCCAATTAGAGGCATAAAATCAGTCACCTGCAATCTCAGCACTTTTCCTGGGCTGTTTGTGTTGCTTCCTCCCATTTACCAGCTGCTCTGGGCTGTCAGCAGCTTTGCCTGACTCACTCGGTTTGCTCTTTGCTTTACAGCAATGCTGACAAGCTTGGCAAAGGCCCGATCGAACCTCCCTTGCTACCCAGTAACAGAGACCAGCAGCCTCTAACATGCAGGCTGCACATTCTGGTGCTCAGGATGGTGACTGGCAGGGCAGCACTACTGGGCCCCTTCTATCACTAAAGCATTGACTCATTCATCCCCACACAACCCCTTCTCTACGGCATCATTACCCCATGCTACAGAGGGAGACACTAAGGCAAAGAGCTGCAAGTCACTGCTAGAGTTGGGATTAAGACGCAAGACCTCACGAGTCCCAGTCCTGTATTCAGGCTACTAGGTCACACAATCTTTAGCTGCTACTGCCCTGAGCCCTTTACACGCATGCTGTGTGCCACCCCCCTGCCATTCACCTGGCTGTCTGTCAGCTTTGCCCTCTGGTGTACAGCACCAGGTGGGCACTCACAAAAAGGGAAAAACAATGACAACGAGGGCAAGCCCAAGACTCTGGCTTCCTCTGGATGAGGGGTGGCAGGGTGGTTTATTCTCCATGTCGACACAGTCGCTGGCCTCCTTGCTGAGGCTGACAGGACAGGGCCAACCATGGGGGTGGGTTTGGGGGTGGGATATGGACAAGTCTACTAGGAATGGAAATCTTTGTTCATGGGCCGCTTAGCCCTGGTGCCCTTTGTGGGTGGTGTGTATGACGCTGACTCAGTTGCCTGTTTGGCATTCTTCCCCATGGCCTAGAAGGTGGTATCCAATCCAGTACTGCAGCTCCACTGGACCCTGCCTGCCTGCCTGGACCCTTACTTGGGCAGTCCGCAGCATCTGGGAGCCTTTCTCTGTGACCTCGCTAAATGGGCAGCTCCTAGAGAGCCCGAGGAGCAGCACCAACACCTGGTGGAGACCCGATTGTGCTTCTGGCTCCTCCTTCACTGGCCCATTCTGGAGAGGGCAGGCACTTTGAATGCAGTTCAGCAGCGCCTGTCCCAGGGGCATTGGGGCGTGGGGCATGGGGCTCGGCGACCGCTCCTTCCACAGCATCTCTAGCAGGCTGCACATCAGCGTCTGCCATGCTGGCACACGACCATGGGGAAGCAAACGGGATCGTAAAGAGACCATGGCTCAGGGAAGATGCAAAGTAGCTCCTCTGTCACTTGGGTGCTTGATGCCCCTAGAGTCAGCCCGTGCTAGTTCTCCAGTCCTGCCTGTGGCCTTTCCCCCGCACCCGCAAAGAGTTTCCAAATCTGCAGCTCTCAGTCCCACTTCCTTATAACGGACCAAGCCTGTCCAGCCACCCTTTGCTCAGCCCATCAGCCAGCTGGTTAGGATGCCGCAGCCAAGGAGACACAGTCCTTCCTTAGCTCTGCCAGACGTGTGTTGTGTGCTCTGCAAAGCAGACAGACAGACCCGAGCAGCCTGGGCCTGGGCAGGCTGTGAAAGCATCTCTGGCTGATGCAACCTTATTGCTCCCCCTGTCCATCTGGACTGGTAAGCTGATCGGAGCCAAAGCCGGGGTTGCACAGGTAAAAGGAGTCCCTGGAGAAACAGTGCAGGTGCCTTCTGGGACTTGTAGCCCTCTTTGTGTAGAGCATTCATAGCACGGGGAAGCAGACTTCCAGCATCCTCAACATCAGCTGATGCCGTGGGGAGACACTCACTCTCCGGGTAACATCTCCCCTCTTCCTCAGCAATCTTATGCCTCAAAGCAAAAAGGGCTAATGCAATCCTGGGCTGTATAAACAGGGGACGAGGGAGTCAGCACAGCACTTGGATTTTACCCTGTATATGGCCTTGGTGAGACTCATACTAATCCTGCACAGAGTTCTGGTGACCACAGTTTAAAACGGATTGACACGGGTGCAGTGAAGAGCCAGCAAAATGATCTGAGGGTTGGAGAACATGTGGAGCGTTAGTGGAGCCATTAAAAGAGGCAATGAAAGGTTCCAGCTTTAGAGAAGCACAAACCGTACCCGAGGCTGCACAACATGCTTCGGCATGAGCCAATACCAGTTACCCTGGTTTTCAGATGTGCCGGGCACTTACATTTCTAACTGGAGTCCAGTGGCACTGCGAATGCTCAGCACATTTGAAAATCAGACCCCCAGGCTCAGCGATACGGATTTTACATGTGTGTAACATCACTAATACAGCTGCACCAGCAGGAACCCCTAGTGTAGACAGTCGACAGACCTCAGAGGGGGTTTGCACTGATGAAAAATCCCGAACGTAGATAAGGCTTGTGTTGGAGCGTTAAGCGGCAGCTAGAGGAAGGCTGACTGACTGTGTACTCTTGAAGTGTAACTGCTGGTCCTTACGTTGGTAAGCACAATGGAAGGTATTCCTGATGCTGCAGACTGCGCACCTTTTGCATGGACCTTCTGAAGTAAGAGATTTCCTTTGAGAAAAGGAGTCTTGGCTAAGAAATAGCTGGGGTTCAACAAGGAAGGGTCCCTCATGTCTCTCGAAGGGTAAGGCACCAGCACAGGAGCAGTAGGCCTCATTATTGACTGATGGCATACTATGAGAAAGTGACTTACAGATCAAAAGGCAGGAATGGACATCAAGACATCTGGTGAGTAGTTGGGACTGGGAACCAGGACTCTTAAGGTTTCATTCCAACGTCTCATTCTGTGGGCCTTGGGCAAATCTCTTCACCTCTCTTGTCCTTCGCTTTCCCAGCCTGTAAAATGAAGATAATGCTTACCTACCTCCTGGATGAGTTATAAAGCGTAATTAACTGAAGCTTGTAAAATGTTCTGAGATCATAGGTTAAAAAGGCAAAGTAGCCCAAATCTGTTAACCTTTAGGGCCAGTTGCAAAATCCATCTGTTTGCTTGGGCTTTTAGGCAGTGCTCCAAGAATGGGAGGGGTTTTGTTTTCTGCTTGAAATTACCAGCTGATGGAGCTAATTTACTTTTACTGTGAGCAAAGGCTGTTATGCTACTAGGTGGTTATTCACATGTGCAGGCTGTGGTTCCACCTCATTGCCAGGGTGCCCAGAGCCATGGCCAGGCTATTTTGTATTTAAATGTAAATAATTATGAATAAATAATAATCTAGCACCGTTCATCAGATGATCTCAAAGTGCTATACGAAAGAGGAAGATATCATTATCCCTGTTTTACAGATGGGAAAACTGAGACACTTGTGGGGGGACAGGTAGGCGAAGTTACTTGCCTAAGATCACACAGCAGGGCAGTGGCAGAACCAGGAATAGAACAAGCGTCCTAGGCTAGTGCTCTATCCACTAAGCTACACTGCCTCCCTTATACATCTATATGTAATTGCAATAGGACTTTTGATTGAAGCTGGAGTTCATTCAGGCATCACATATAAAGCAATGCAATACACCTGTTAGGCGATAGCCGTGCCCTCTCTCTTGCTCGGTTATTACAGACGGATTCCGCTCTTTCTTTCTTTCCTTATTTGTTTCTGGAGAGGGTAACTCTGGTTGTGGGTTTTTTAATTTTGTTTTTAAGGGAGGAAGGGACAATTGTTTGCAAATGATTGTAATTTTCTACCAAAAAAAAATTAGAGAACCTTTTCAGAAAGCTTTGAAATAAAACCAACTGATGCTATAAGGTGCAATTACGAACCCTAAATTTGTTTGACTGGTGATTACATAGTTTTGGAGAAGGAAGTATGGGCTAGTAGCCAGGAGCTATTAAATTCTTATTCGATCTGTGGGTGGAAATTTCAGAAGCACCAAAGACTTTGGAGGATAAGCCCCATGAAATTCTCACTCTGTGGGATAGTCGACACCAAAATCACTACACTGGAGCAGCGTCCCAGATGCTGGTGCAGCGCTGATAGTGCGGATGCTCTGTGCGGGGTGGCCCACGTGTGGCTCTTCAGAAGTTAATATGCAGCTCCTTGTAGAGGCACCGACTCCAGGACTGGAGCTACAGGTGCCAACTTTCCAATGTGCCGGGGAGCGCTCACTGCTCAACCCCTGGCTCTGCCACAGGTCCTGCCTCCACTCCACCCCTTCTCGCCCCCTCCCCTGAGTTTGCCGTGCCCTCGCTCTCCCCGCCCCCCAGCCTCCTGCACGCCAGGAAACAGCTGATTGGGAGGGAGAGGGAGGCGCTGATCGGCATGGCTGCTGGTGGGTGGAAGGCGCTGGGAGCGGGGAGTGAAACTGATGCGGGGCTGCTGACGTATTACTGTGGCTCTTTGGCAATGTACATTGGTAAATTCTGGCTCCTTCTCAGGTTGAGGTTGGCCACCCCTGCTCTGTGCCAACTAGAGAGAGCTCTCATGTCAGTATACTAAATCCACCTCTGCGAGTGGCGGTAGCTATGTTGGCGGCAGAAGCTCTCCCACCAACATAGAGCTGTACACACCGGTGCTTAGGTGTGTGTGACTTACGTCGCTCAGAGGGGTGGCTTTTTCACACCCCTGATCAACATAAGTGCTAGTGCGTACAAACCCTCTATCTTTATAGGCTGAAAGGCAGGATGGCGATTTTGAAAGGGAGTGCTTGTCTAGGAATCAGAGCAATGGATCAGAACTCAGGAGTCCTGCATTTTATTTCCAACTCTGCCACTGACTTTCCATGTAGCTTTGAGCAAATGAATTCACCAACCCATTTTCCTAGCTCCTGTAAAGTGGGGATAACGTGGGTGCAGGCAGGGATAAAATAACATTTACACAGAACTCAGAAAGCACCATATAAATGGTAAGTGTTATTGCTGTATTGTGGTTTTCTTTTGCTTGTGTCATCCTTAATAGGGAACCATCCAACAATTAGTCCCTGGACATAAACTACCTTCTCTCTCCAGATTTAAAGGGCCCTTCAGCCAGCTTAGAGCACTGAAGCTCCAGCAAAACCAGATACAACAATTTTGAAATTTTTCAGTTGAAAAACATACTGTACGTTTAAAAAAGAAACCTAACCCCTTCAGGACTTCTATAAACATATAAGAGGAGAAAACTGAGCATGTGTCCAGTTTCTCCCCCACCCCCACCAGCAAGTCACACTGTTTGAAAAGGGCTTTGAGACCTGACAGCTGCCATAAAGAAAACACACACATTTTCCTTTCACTAAGGTAGGTGGACCATGGCCAAGTGCTTTAGGATGTAATCAATGTTGCCCACTCTGGGGTTCAAAAGCTGTGATGGCAACTGCTTCTGAACAATAACATGAGACCAGGCTGTGGTGCTTTGGGCTAAGCTACCTCCAATTTATTTTTAAATATTTTAGTTCATATGGTCAAGATCTCTTTTTTCACCACACTCTTTTGCACTTACCCCCTAAAAGCCAGGGCTGGTCAGTTTTCATTAAAACTGTTTTGACAGAAAAATGGATTTTAGCTACAATGAAACATTGCACTTACAATGCCTGCTTTCTGAAGAGAGAGAGAGGGAAAAAAAAGGATTTTTCTTTGAAAAACAAAACACAAACCCGAAATCATGGAAATGTTGTGGGGATGGCTCAATGCAAGCAGTACTTTGATTGCCTCATGTCCCTGTTCTCCACAGGCTGGGCTCTGTGGCCAGACTACACCTCCCATGTGCACCGCCTTCCCCCTCTAAGAGCCCATCATGGATGTCCAGTCTATAGAGGAGAATACACACAGGGGACGCCCACACAGCTCCTCCCACGGTGCACTGTGACAGCATTTCCAAATTGAAAATGTTCAGTTGTCAGATTAAATTTTGTGGAATTGGAATTTCTCCTGACCAAAAACGTGTTTTTTCGACCAGCCCTACTAACAGATGATCTAGGAGGAGAGGCACAAATGGTCATTAAGCATCTGCTATTGTACCTTGAAAAATCTACCCTTTAGTCTTTTTTCCTATCAAGTGCTGTTCCCTGTTTAGTTTTGGTTCATGAAGCAATTCTGGTTGGAGAAGCAAAATGAATGAGGATCTTCTTGACTGGCACATCTGGGATAAATTTGAAGTGTGTGGATGTAACTGGTTAAGTAACACTGATTCTTGACTGTGAGAATTTAAAAGATAGAAGCCAAAATACAAGAAAGCCGAATTAAAGAAAATGCTGTTCAATTCTCCACACCCCCCCCACACCCATGAGTAGCACCACTACACCGTTGTGCTTCAGGTGCACAGCCAGGATTAGCAGACAAATCATTCCCAGGTGAGAGCTAAGGATGCCTTTTAGGGATTCAGCCCAAAAAAGGCAAACATAAAATATCACACAGATCAAGAGGATTTTGTTTAAAACACTTTTAACGTTTGTCAGAGTTTTGTACAAATCAAAGCATCCCTTTAAAATCTCCATTATTACAAACATACAAAGAAACAACGTTATTACTACAAACCATCAGCTACTCAGTTGCATGATCAATGTGTCACAATTAAAAAAACAACAACATTGTATATACAAGGCCCTTCTCCCTCTATTATTATTTCTGTGTCCTGAGGGAAGCTAAGAAGCAAAGCCCCCATTTTTAAAAAAAATCCTATTGATACATTTCAGACTTTTTCTAAAAATATGTGAAGTATAAAATTAGGTGGGTTTTTTTTTTTTCCGGCTGTCACACTCTGGCAGAGTGCAAAGATTTCTTAGCATCCTAAAGTCTTTTTAAAAACAAAAACAAAAACCACACGACAGTATCTGATGCTTCAGTGTGCTCTTCCACGCTCAAAGCTAACATCTGAAAAGTGCCATTGAATAAATTCATCTTAAAAAAAAATTGCAACTCTCTACTTAAAAGATTAATAAAAACCCAGCTGGAGCAGCTAGCCCTGTCTCAAAGGGTCAGTGTCTCATCTCTTTCCATTTGGTGCCTGTCTACATTAAGGTTGTTTCCTTCCCCTACTCCGCCCCGAGGTAGGGTCTCTAACCCCTGAGCTCTCTCTTCACCTTGTGTGAATAGGGCTGGCCAGTGGGATTCCATGGAGTAACCTGGCCTGGAACGTGCTGACTTGAGAGCCCATCTGTGCATTTCCCCCTAATGGCAGAGTGCTTTTCTCCCCCTCTAAGAGATGCCCTGAGGGCAGGGCTCAGACAGCTGCAGAGCTCAGATCACCTCTAATGAGGGTGGGTTGGAAGTACACATTCCAGCTGATCTTACTGGAACTGTTTATGGCCTCTTTGCCTCTGAAGTCAGATTGTTTCAGAAAAGCAGAGAACCTTCTCAGCTCTTTTATCCTGCTGGCTTTTGTTGGGAATGGAGGTTGGGGGCTTCTCTGCCCAGCACCCAAGAAGCACTTCCTACTTTGTGTCACTATTGACCTGACTGAACTCACTTCTTGTAACATCTGACGTTAGTGAAGTGGGGTGGAGAGGAGAAGATATAAAAGGATCAACTTGATCCGGGACTTGGGAGGGGAGAGCGTGTCTAATACAGCCTCAAGCTCTCCTTCTGCCTTTATTGCAGAAGGCCGTGCCAGAGAAGTTAGATTAGCCCAAGCCACTAACCAGAGCCCCACAGGGCCACCATATGGTTATTATGCACAATTATTCTGCAAGACTCTCAAACCAAAAGTTATCAAAACAGGCAGTTAGGTGTGCCAAGCCAATATTTTAAAAACCCAAGAGAAATCTATAGCCTGGATTCTGGAACAGGTTTTGAAAGGTAGCGTAACCACTCCAGGCAGATCGGCGTGCTGCCTCCTGCTCCCTTTGGGGAAGACGATTTAAGAGCTTCCCTTGAAAGAAGGAACAAAACACTTGAAAATAAAGCTCTCACCGTGCCCCCAAAGCTCTTGGTAAGCATGAAAACCAGCCAACAACGGATTGTGCCTCAGCCCAGCAGATTTTAAACTGCAGAGACGGGTCTCCAGTATCACAGGATCCCTGGTTTCTAATGTAGGAAGTGGCAGTGGTAATACCTGTTTTCCAAACAGGGTCTCTTCTGGAGACCATTCGTTCCAGGGCACGGGGACAGCAAGATGTGTGGGGGCACCGCTCCCTGTGGATCACTATACTATATAACAGTATTCAACAGATATTGAAACCAGACACACTCAACCATGCTGTTGAAAGGCAACACACATCAGGCGTTCCATCGAGTCCATAGCGATAGGATAGTAACAAGACTGAGGTTGGATTCCAGCCGAACAGACAGGCCTCCTGGGTTAATGCTGGGGAAGCTCCCAGTTTGTTTTTGTTTTAAGGGGAGGTTATTGCTCCTGACTTCTCAGGCTTTTTGCCCTTGGATAGGGCAGCTGCTTGCTTCAGGAGTTCTCTGTTCTTGGCCTGGAAACACAGTGAAAATGGGTGTTTTAATAGCGTGGATCGTTGCTACTCAAGAACTACCTGGACAGGCACAGCTGGCTTCCTGCATACAGACCAAAAGGGATGTAGAAGCTGCTGTCCTGGATCACACCAGCAAGGCCAGTATTCCATTTCCACCAGCTGGCAACACCTGACGCTGCAGAGACAGGCAAATGCCAATGTACCTGACCAACCTAAATGGGAGAAGGGGGGAATTCCTTCCCAAGTGCTGCAGGCAATCAGCTTCCATCACGAAGCACAACAGATTAAGTGATTTTTCATTAGACAAGAGAGGAGGGCCCTTTCAATTCCACTGGGAGTTGCCTGAGAAACTTCCCTTTCCTTCCCCCATCCCCTTTCATTTTTTATTTGTGAGAAATGCTGAATTAACGGCTCTGGAGACCAAAGTCCACAGAACAAGGTGCAGGATGGGTAGTGGCAGTGCAAGCTCCCCCCCTCCTCCCCCCCACACTGAATCCCCAAATCCTCTTCAACTCTGACCAACTCTAGGGGTGAGTGGCTCTATCAATATTCCTGGCTTGTTTCACTCCCAGCCTCTTTACTGAGGCTGCCAATGTCACCAGGAAGCATTACTGCACTGGTGATTTCTGTGACATGAATCCAGGTCTCAGTGAACAAGAGATGAGACAGATGATTTCTTATCAATCACCAAACAGCCAGCGGGTAACAACTTTCAGTCACTACTAACTTAGACTGGCTTCAAACCAGGCAACTAGAAGTGAAAGGCTCCACTGTACTACTACGAAGCCTCTGAATCACCTCTCTCCAAACTCTCTGGCCTTCTGCTTATCTTGTTGGTACAGCACAAGCTAATGATAGGGGTGTGCATGCAAAGCCAGACATGGCTCTTCTGGTTCAGTTTGCAAACTGCATTGAGTGGGCATGCAGGGTGCTAGAATGACCCTCGCCTACAGCTGAGAACTTGTATGAGCCAAGTCTCCAGCTGCCCTGGGCAGATGGCTTACAAACAAGAGAATGGATGCTACACATATGCAGCGCTAGAGCAGAAAGGAATTTCTTCTGCCTCCTTCAAGCTTTTAAGAACAGAGGCACCCACACAAACCTTAGCTTCCCTAGAAAAAACAGGACATTTAAGATTTTTTTTTTTAAGTGAATCTTATGAACGGTTCCAGGTACCTGCTATCACTGCTACCATTTGAACTTTTATTTTGGAATCATTGGAGAAAAACAGTTTCCAAAACCTCTGCCAATGTTAGCTGAAGTTTTACACTCAGACACTGGAAAGACCAAGTTCTGGGCTGTCTCATTTAGAGCTAAGTATAAAACACACACACCTCTCCACCCAGGAATGGCAGGTATGCGAGGGCCAGCCAGTTCAGTTATTTGATACTTCTTTTATTTTAAAATGGAGCAAGTTTGGTGCTATTGGAAGTTGTTGGATTGACAGCTTTCCCCACATTGTGCCCGACAGATGTGCTTCTGCCCTGATCTGGAGGGACTGTCTCAAGAGATAAAAGGAAGCTCAGTCCCCCTTGGCTTCTCTGCTGAAACTGCCAACAAAGGCAACCAATTGTGGCAACATGTAACGTGAACATTTGCCTACTAGGAACTGGAATGAGAATGTCAACTCATTCTACACAAGTCACCTAAGAGCCTGCACGGGGAACAATTTTGGGTCACTTGGGAAGATTCAAGCAGACAACGTAAGAGATTATGGGCTCTGACTTCCATTACCAGCCCACAAGCCATCCAGCCTCCGAATTTTTCAGTTCTAAAAGAAGGTGTCTCAATCCCATCCATAACATGACTGCTCGAAGCCTGGGATAACTTAAGAAACAACTTAAGACAACTTTAGAAATTGCATAGTGGACAGGAACTCACAAGCACTGATAGATTTCTGACAGCAACTGTAATCTACAAAAACCTGTCCTACCCTAATAATTAACTTGGGCATGTGGTGATGAGGAAAGAACATTTTCTGCTGTGTCTTATCCACACCTTTGTTTTTTGTTTTTTTCCCCTCATAGTTAGAGCTTTAGCTGATTGTAAATGCCAGACAGAGTAATTAAGGAGATGAACTTTGCACCCATATACGATTTCTTTCTTTTAACCAATTCCCTTTTGATCTACTGCAGACCAGAATCTACCTCTGCCGATATACAACGTTTTCATGGCCTGACCAAAAAAAAAGGACATTTCCTACAAGCTCACAGACTTCTTTACAATTATATCTATTTAGTCTAACAAAAAGCACTACCCTTTGTTTGTTAGGCTTTGTTCTCCTTGGCTACTGAGCTAATAAATCAAATCAGGAGCTCGGTGGTGCAATGGGTGGATAAATAGGCCTTACAGTCTTGACACCTGGGTTCAAGCTTGACTTTGATAAAGTTCCCATCCAGTTTGCAGAGGATACAATAAAACTGAGCCCAGGAAGAGAATAGCAAGGGGGGGGGGGCTAGAAGGATTCAGGTACACTGGCAGAGCACTGTGGGGGCCAAGTCCTATTCGAACAGGCAGTACTTCAGGTCAGGATTGAAAGGCATTAGCAGAGCTGTGTGGGTGGAAGCCTGAGAAGCGTTCTGATCTAGGCAGTGTTCTCAGTCACTCCTGCGAAGATCACAACCCAACACATTAGAATAGAAATGCCATCACCTGTAACTGTTCCATGACTTCCTTGTGTGTCTTCTCCATTTGGTTCATTTTTGCCCTCATCTGGGATTCCTGGTACTGCAGGTCGGCCTTTAGCTCTGTGATCTAAGGAGAAACAAGCAAGCAGCTTTTGGATGAGTGAGGAGAAAAGGGATGTGTCCAGATTCCTTCACCCCGAACAGAAGTCCTGCCCTGGAAAATGTCTCTGTAGAAGCCACCTTGGAGAAAGGAACACATTCAGAGAGACACTATGTGGGTTAACACTGCGATCCTGTAGGCCAAGGAGGGTTCAGAACATTTACTGCCCAACTGCAGGCCAGAGGACATGCACCAAGAGCTGAGGCTAATACCAAAGGTGGGACCCAGACAGAGCCCCAGCATGGGTGCATCTTTAGTAACCCCAGTGCATTCTGTGACTCTGGGCAATTAATCTGCGGCCTGATTTTCAGAGGGGCTGAGCTCTGATAGCTCTTATTCATTTCTGCCCTGCTGAGCACCAATAGGCCACTAACCATTCCGTGCCTCAGTTTCTCTCTCTGTCAAATGGAGATAATGATACTTACCCACCTGATAACGAGGTTTGTGGAAGTGGATTAATTAACATTTGTAGCGTGCTAAGTAAGGTGTGACTATTATTAGGAATACTTTGAGTAAGAAAGAGGATTCTCACACCATGCTGTAAAAGCAGCCAGAGCTGAGGTGCGTCAGCAGAGCTGCCTGGGACTCAGAAGTGCCAAAGCAGGGGGTGCCACAAGCTGGGACTGAGACTTGTCTGAGCGTTGCCTGCTCTTCCTATGCACACAGAGCAGCTATGGGCTTTCTTGGACTCAACCCCACATGCAACCTACCTGCCTACTGCCATTTCTTGCACTCCAGCAGACATCAAGAACTGGCAGCACATAAGGCTGGGCATACTGGGAGTACAAGGCAAAGGAAAAAGGGGTAATCTTCATTGTGTGGCAGTGGATGGTCAGAATTTGTTCCTCTCTGCAATCCTGGCCCACCCACCTCCAAACAGCCAGAAAGCCACCTTCCTTCCTGCCACAGTGCCTGGCTCTTTAACCCTGGAAATCAACCAGCTTGCAGACAACACCCACCTGAGAGTTAGCTGGTTTCCACAAGGCTAACAGACAGACACTGTACAAATGTGCAAGGTAAAGACCTTTAAGTAAGTGGCTCATAATTCACTCTGCAGTTTTTGTGTGGAAGCGGTCCAGGGCTGTACCTTCTTCTCTTTCTCCAAGATCATCTGATCCTTCTGGTGCAGCATCTTTTTCAGAGTGGCCACTTCTTCCTTCAGCTGGGCGATAATAACGAAGTGGTCCGTGCCAGGGGAGTCCAGGGCAAGGTCTGGAGAAAAGCTGCAAGAGAGAGAAGAGAAAGAATCTCATCACACACTCTTCTACTCACCAGTACATGGAAGCCCTTTCACAGATGACGTCGCAGATAGCGACATCTGAATAACCTCATCCATTCAAAGGCTACATAAGTTACCTACGACCTTGTAACCAGACACCATGGGAATTCAGAGATAGTCACATGGCAGGATCGCTGATGTCCTGATATGCAATATAATTTGTATCTTGACAAGTTTAATATTAAGCATTCAGCAAGAAAGGATGGGAGACTGTCAGGGATGTTTTCAACCATTAGTGTTTGAGACTACCTTTACTTGCATGGAAACTATCCATTTTCAAACCAAGAGGTATGGAAAAGCAATCAATGAGTTAATGAAACTTTATGCAATCACCTAGGAACCCTCTTTAGGTCACAGGGAGTCCATGGCAGTGGGGGGGAAAACCTTTCACTAAATGCAAATCAGGGCCCTGATAAACAATGGAACAGGAAAAAGTAACAAATGAACCCCCTAACTTAAACAAACAATAGAAAGAGCACACGGAGGTTACAGCCAAAGTTATCTCAGGGGAAAACAGGAAGAGATGCATTTGGCTTTTTGTATTTTAATTCCAGCCATGGCACAATGATTTGGAGAAAAGCTTCATTACCACATCAAAGACTATTCAGGAAGAGAAAAAGAGTGAAAGGAAGATATACACTTCCTCAGACACACCCTCAGACACTATGAATCTAGCTGGCTTGCTGACAGCTTGTTTGGGCAAGACGCACACAGTCCCTGTCTCTGGTAAAGCATATTGTGTGTATTGCAAGAATGCCCAGGATCCCCAGTCATGGACCCCCGTTGTGCTAGGCACTGTACAAACACAGAACAAAGAGATGGTACCTGCCACAAGTTATCTACCTAGACACCACCTTCTGTACTGTTTAGTCTGTCTTTACAATATGTCTAACAGTTACCCCTTGGTGCTAAGGAATAGTTTGCCAATATTACATGCTATTGCTGCTGTATAAATTATTTGAAAATTAATAATAAATGATGCAAGTATCTCACCTGGACTATATATTTGGAAAAAGAAAAGGAGTACTTGTGGCACCTTAGAGACTAACCAATTTATTTGAGCATAAGCTTTCGTGAGCTACAGCTTATGCTCAGATAAATTGGTTAGTCTCTAAGGTGCCACAAGTACTTCTTTTCTTTTTGCGAATACAGACTAACACGGCTGCTACTCTGAAACCTGTCATATATTTGGACTGTGCATTCGGCCCTAGTATTGGTAGAGTCTAAGGCAAATGCAGTGTGGCCTAGTGCACTGACAGCCAACGATCACCAGATTATTAATGTAAGTGTTACTGACTCAGTCTGTGGCCTGAGACAAGTTAAGTCACCCGTGCCTCAGTTTACCCATCTGTAAGATGGGAATAAGAATATCTGCTGCCTACCTCCCAAGGGAGTTTCTTCAGTACTTTGAAAAGACAGAATCTAATTGGACATAGTTTGAATGATGGGACAGGGTCTCTGGGATGTGATGGAGAAAAGCTTTTCCTCCCTTATGTGGTGTGTGTGGGGTAGAAGTATCCCTGTTGGGAATCCAAAGGGAGAAATTCAATGAATGGAGTTGTGCAGGTCATAAAAGTAACAGGACATGCTGGGATGGGAAAGAAATCCTGGCCAGGGAGGAAAGGGAAGCTTAATACTGCAGATCTGTGGGGGTTTATCTGCATTAGAGAGTCTTATTGTCACAGAACACGTTAACTAACATGATGTTGAATGCTTGGTATTGACAAGAAGATGTATTTAACTGCATGTCAGCTGGCTGGGGTTAACACCCATAATGTTCTACATGGCCAGTCTTTGTCTATACGGAGCATTTAATGAGAGCCTGCATCCCAGAACGTTGTAATGTGCTACTTCTCTGCAATATGACACACAGGTACCAGATTCGAGTGAGGGAAGCAAAGCAGCCTCCAGCACCTTTATACATATGCACAATGCAGTAATGTCACTCTTAGCATCTCCACTCTCTCAACAAGAGCTTCAGGCTTCCACACACCACACAGACATGCTGAGGGAGAGAAGGAACAGAGGAGAGCAAAAACTAAGATACTCTCTGTGGGGGGAAAGCAAAGTTTCTTCACTGAATTGCCTGTTTACAAGTAAGCTCTTCCCTATCCTACTCCATTCCTTGGCCAAACGAGGGGCACACAGAATCATAGAAAAGCAGGGCTGGAAGGGACCTTGAGATGTCATCAAGGGCAGCCCTCTGTTCTGAGGCAGGACCAAGGAAACATGAACCATCCCTGAAAGGTCCAGCCTGGTCTTTAAAACTTCCAACGATGGGGATTCCACAACCTCCTTTAGAAGTCTATTCCAGTGCTCAACTATCCTTATAATTACAAAGTTTTCCCTAATATCTCACCTAAATCTCTGTTCCTTTCTGTGGATTAAGCCCATTACTTCTTGTCCTGCCTTCAGTGGACCTGGAGAACTATTGTTGTAACAGCCCTTAACATATTTGGAGACTGTTATCTGGTCCCCCCTCAGTCTGCTTTTCTCAAGACTAAACATGCCCCATTTTTTTTAACCTTTCCTCACAGGTCAGGTTTTCTAATCCTCCTATTATTTTTGTTGCTCTCCTCTGGACTCTCTCCAGTTTGTCCACATCTTTCCTAAACTGTGGGACCTAGAAATGGACACAGTCCCCCAGCTGAGGTCTCACCAGTGCTGAGTAGAGTGGGACAATTACCTCCCATGTCTTACATACAACACTCTTGTTAATAAACCCCAGAATGATATTAGCACTTTTTACAGCCACATCACACTGTTGACTCGTATTCATTTTGTGACACACTATAATTGCCGAATCCTTTTCAGCAATGCTACCACTGAGCCAGTCATTCCCCATTTTGTAATTGAGGAAAAAAAAGATTAAATGCACAAAGTAGTACTTTACATTTGTCTTTATGGAATTTCATCTTGTTGATTTCAGACCAATTCTCCAACTTGTCAAGGTCATTTTGAATTCTAATCCTGTCCTCCAAAGCGCTTACAACCTCTCCCAGCTTGGTGTCATCTGCAAATTTTATAAGTATAATATCCACTCCATTATCCAAGTCATTAATGAAAATATTGACTAGTACCAGACCCTTGCAGGACCCCACAAAATACATCCTCCCAGTTTGATAGCGAACCACCGATACCTACTCTTGAGTACAGCTTTTCAAGCAACTGTGTAATCACCTTACAGTAACTACATCTAGACCACATTTCCCTAGTTTGTGTGTGATAATGTCATGTGGGACTGTCAAAAGCCTCACTAAAATCAAGATATATTACATCTACTACTTCCCTCCATCCACTAGGCCAGTAACTCTGTCAAAGAAGGAAATGTGGTTGATATGGCATGATTTGTTCTTGACAAATCCATGCTGGCTGCTCCTTATCGACCTGTTATCCTCTAGGTGCTTGCAAATTGATTGTTTAATAATTTGTTGCAGTATCTTTTCAGATATTGAAGTTAGGCTGACCAGTCTCTAATTCCTGGTCTTTGTTCCCCTTTGTAAAGATAGGTTCTATGTTTGCCCTTCTCCAGTCCTCTGGGACCTCACCTGTCCTCCAAGAGTTCTTGAAGATAATCACTAATGGTTCCAAGTTTGCTTCATGAATCCTCCGCTGTATCCCAAGGTAATAAACATTGCCAGGAGATTCAGACTTCCCATGGCCACCCACTCATGAAATTCTGCACTCCCTGGTTTGCTCCTGGCCAAGAAAACTTATTAAGGCAGAAGAGGAGACTGGAAGAAAGACCCATCTGCTCCCCTCAGCAGAGAACTAAAGGGAGAGATTTTGAGACAGTTTTAAAGAGAGGTTCTCATCCTATTGCATCATTAACAAATATTGGCAAGTCACAAGTAAAGACAGACGGCCTTAACTGAAAAAGAGCCTCAACTCACCCTTGAGTTTGGTGCCAGAAACAGACAGTGGGGGGTAATTATGCAGGTGCAAACTGCGTGTATATTTCAGAGTGGCCTGTCTCATCTGTGTGCATAATCAGGTACTCAGGTTTCAGAGTAACAGCAGTGTTAGTCTGTATTCGCAAAAAGAAAATGAGTACTTGTGGCACCTTAGAGACTAACCAATTTGAGCATAAGCTTTTGTGAGCTACAGCTCACTTCATCGGATGCATACAGTTGGTACTCAGAGATCCAACTGCTGTAACATGTCTCTACAATTACTTCAAGGTGGAAAAAAAAAACGAGAGGGTACTTTTTTAAAGTCATGTCAATAGGAGAAGGGTTTCTTTTCCCTGTCTTGAGTGAATCTCAAACCCTAACTTCAAGTTAGGAATGGAAGCTACAAAGTTAGCTACAAAATTAGAAATAAAACTGAAAAACAAACAATAAATCACTTTTTTTTGGTAAAAAAGAGCCTCTTAAGAAGTCCAACCAAAATATACCCCTGACATATACAAACTGTGGTACAATGATCCCTGCACACTTTAGGGAGGGCCCAATTCAGGGGTGACACTCTTTCCTACAACCAATGCCTTTCTCAGGGATGATGTCTCAGGTGTTTGGCGACATTGCTACTAAAGTCAGGCTGGTTGTCAAGGGACGTTGTCAAGGTCAACGTTCAAATTACACTAAAAATAACTTAGAAATTTCCTCCCAACTATGAAAAATCTGCCTAAACAAATATTTTCTAAATGGAAGTAGTAGCTTGGCCTAAGGTTGATTTAACTACATCAAAGAAGAAGCAGTTCACCCCAAACCACCCTCTCCATACCTGCAAACTGAGTACTTTAAGTATAAGCACAGAAATTTTGTGCATGTGGGAATATTTTTATTTAATAGAATTTACTGCTCAGTATTCCCTCAGGACAATATGGGTGAACAAATTTGTGTCTTAGGGCTCACCTACAAGGATCAGATAGAGGTTTTTATGATCTTTCTGTGCTAAAGAGATGGCCCAGGGGTATAGTGAGTCAGCTTTTCATGTCTTGGAACTGGACTTCTTCAGTGGTCACAAGTGAAAGGAGTGCGGGTGTTTTAATCTAATCCACTGTGAACATTTGTCTATATTGTAAGACCACATTGAGACAAATATGGCAATTTCATGCAATATCCTTGAAAAACCTTATTGAATTAAGTTTAAATAATTTGGGAGTCCATTGTCTTAAATGCAAAGATTATGTATTATCGTGGACTGGGACTGCATGTAACCTCTCTTGGGGAAAGAGATTATGTGAACCCTGGGAATGTTATACACTTCAAAGGACTGTACTGAACAATGTACTTGACAAGAATTTTTGGGACAAAGTGGTTTGCCAGGGGAATCTCTAGTGGGAGATGAATGCAAATTCCCTACCACCACAATGCAAAACCCCAGCCTTTTAAAGCTATGCCCCAGGAGAGGACTACTGTCTGCTGATCACCTTTTCCCAGAGTCTCAAGATCAAAGGCCCAAGGAAAGGACAGACGAAACTATTCACGAGTGTGCTAGTTCTGAGCTAAGGCTGTTATCAACTTGTAACCATGGGGAAAACTCCTACCAGAGACTCTGCTGGAATTGGGGAGTGATCTATGGTAAGCTTATTAGCATGCACGTAGGTTCTTTTATTGTTCTTAATGTGTTTTCTCTGTAATGTTTTCACCTTCGAGCAAAATGCAGATGCTGACCGGGTTAGACAGCCTGGCTTGCTGGGGATATCACAGTGAAGGCAGGGAACTGTGCAGCCTGGCAAAACCCAGTCAGGAAGGAGAAAGACATGGGTCTCTGCCCAAGAGAGGTGACAGCTGTGGAGTTGGGAGCCTAAAGTCAGTGCTCTTAAGGAATCATGGAGGGGGAATACAGGTGCAATTGACCTGAACCGTGACACACATTTGGTAGCCTCTATTCAGGAAGAAGCTATGGGCTGGGTGCAGTGGGCCAGGATTGAGGTGCTCTGGCACACCTGTTTGAGGTGGCTCAGGATTGGACTAGCAACAGGTGCTCAAGTCAAGGTGGGAAACACACCATTAGAGCTGTTTGGGACCCACGAGTGGAAGAGCAGTGAACTGAGTGAGTCCAACGTCAGAGTTGTGGGACTCGGTAAGGTAGAATTTGTTGCAGGACACTGTTGAGTTGCCCTGACAGAGCTGGGTGGTGATGATACCTAACTTCAGCCTATGCTATGCCCAGCTCTTGCCAGTGCAGTCAGCCTCTCCGCTCCCTGCGCAGTAGAATTCACCCTCCAAATTAACCATAAAAACTCCAGAATGAGACTTTTTAAAATAAATAATTCAAATGTCACTCAACAATCCCAATACACGTGTGACAGAACATGATAATCATCAACTCAGAGATACTAAGCATGAACCTATGAAGCCCAGAGGAGTACCCATCTGCATCCACCAGGATGGAAAGCCAACAAAGGTGAAGAGTAGAGATAAGCTGGACCACGAAGGGGTTGCTACCAAGTCACTGAGCCCAAGAACACACCAATTTTGCCTAGGCTGCATTGGCAATTTGCCTAGAGCCCAAGGCTAGCACCTACTCTGCATAAAGATGCAGCTGCCCTCAGCTGTAACACAGAGGGGTCGCCCATGTAGAAGCAGTCTTTGTGGGCCACACCTCTAAGTTAAAGATAGGGGCAGCTGCATCATAAAATTTAACTATTGTTTTGAACATCTACAAGGAAATACAGCCCCAGGATTAAACTTCACTAGCCACTAAGGGTGACTGTTGCCCCACAGCAACAGAGTCACATAGATTTAAAATGGCTGCAACTTATGTCTTGGACAACACACAGCCCACCGTTGGAACTTAGGAGCAGCAGCTATAATTATGTATAACTTATTAATGGGATTTCCCTAAGACTAGAGAAGTTTGTGGAGAGGATCACAGCCTACCAGGGCTTTCAAGTGAGAACAAGATATGGTACAAGAGTAAACTGAAATGAAGTAATCTGATTTATTTATCATTTGCTAAGTTTTTTTTTTGAATGGATGACTTGGAATTCGTATTAGGGCACGGAGCCCTTTTGCTTCCAGATAACGTGTGAGCAAGGTTGGTTACCGGATAATGGCTACTCGGTAGTTTATGTGAAATGAATTAAAGGAGCTCACTCCAGTTCCTAGCGAGCAGATATTTAAGAAGTTCTACCATCACAAGTGGCACTGACCTACAACACGGCTGGCAGCCTCAGCAGAGGTGCCACAGATGGAATAGCGTACCCTAAAAGTCAAGGTTGAGGTGCACTGGTAGAGGGCAGCTTGCAGCACTACTGCTTGTGCTGTACCTGCTCTGGCCAGGGGGAGGTGGTGTTCAGTCTCCTGCCAATCAGCATTAAATTCCATTTAAAGAATTGTGCAACCGCTACACCTTAAAGAATTCTTTAAACTCAGTTTCATGCTTTGGCATTTCTTACTTCAATAGCCAAAGACAATGGGCTAACAGGTGTCCTTAGGACAGAGGTGATTTGGAGTTAAATGATGAACAATTGAGATGGATGGTGAGCACTTTACCAGTGACTTCAACAGACTTAATAAGACTCTCTGGCACTAATGAGCCTACGCTGTGCTCTATATTCCCAATTCAATGCAGTTTGGAAGAAGAGCCATCGATGGGGACACTTTCCATATGTGAGACAATTTCCAGGGCAGGAGGGCAACCGGGGGTGGGAGAAAACGATAGGTGATCTCACTTCAGGACGTCAGTGCCTTGAGAAACAGGATAATGATGGGCACCGGGACTCTGTTGGGAAGCAGCCCACTGCACCAACACGGACGGGGCACTCTGGGTAGGGGGGCAAAGCATCTCGGGAGAGGAAGGAACGCTGAGAATCAGAGAGGAAAGGGAGGAATGAAAATATGCATGTACAAGAGTGTAAAAAAAAAATATCCATCTCACTCTCTCCTTATATAGCTAGTGAGGTCCGTTCTGCTGCATGCAAGCTCTGATGTCAATGGGAACTGCATGCATATAGCAGTGGCAGAATCAGGTCCACTGTGTTCAGAGGAAGCTGTTTATCACTTTTCCTCCCACAGGAGAGTGGGGAGATAAGATTTCTCTCTATATTCTCTCATCTAATGATTGTCTCCCTGCATTCTATTCTTTATTCTGACTGCAGCCTAGCTTTCAGTCTAACAGATAACGTTCTAGCCCAAACTGCAGACCAGAGCCCATCACGCAGCCAGTGGCCACCCTTCCCCTGTCATTGCAGGGTGAGGATAAAGCTGATCCAGGCTGCAGGTTGTAACTGCTGGTGAACTCAGCCAACAAGCAGTTTCTAGTAGGTACAAACATTGGGCATCTTTTGATTTTCAAGTGTACATTTAGGTGCTAGGTAGGCTTGGCCTGTGGGGTCCCAGAAAGCTGCTAATGCAGCCCTTGCAGTACCAATGTTTGAGAGCCCCATTCTGTCATATAAGCATCCTGCTAAGTGCACTGAATTCTCTCTTACACAAACTTAAATGAGACCACCCACTGGCATCTTTCCCAACCAACTGGCTCACCTGTCACCATTGGCTGATATGGCCTCAAACTTGGGTTTCTTCTTTGGAATTTCATTCTGAATAGAGGAGGTGGATAAGGTTTTCTGGCTATGAAGGAAAAACAATGAAGATACATGTCAGAACCTAAAAGGCCTGTGAATCAGAGACTGTCCGGAAACAAGAAAGAGGCACAGATAAATACCATCTCCCACTAAAGCACACTCACAACAAGCTTAGAGAGAAGAGAGCTCCAAGCATAGTGATGGCCAAATAAAAGATAATTCCTTAAAGAGAAACTAGAGTTTATTTTATACAATGTGCCAATCAAACTTCTGGGCACATGAACATTCTATGTCCAAAACCATATATTTAAAGATAAATCTAAGTTGACCCAGTGTCAACAAGAACTGTAATACACTCCACAATGCACAGAAAAGGATCAGCTCATCCTAAGTCCCCACTGAGAATACCTGAGCAGCAGCCCCCAGATGTTCAAACTAGGGATCATCACCAAGAGTCTCCTAGGTGATCTCAGCTGCAGTGTTTGATCTGAGTCAGTCAATTTTGAATGCTGGGGAAACATGTCTAGTGGTCGAGTCAGGAGTCCTAGCTCTGCCAACTGACTTGCTGTGTTATCTGGGACAAGTCATTTCACTTTTTTATATCCCAGTTTCAGCCACCTGGAAGAGCAAGGCTACTGAATGAATTAATGCACTTCTGTCATTAATTTGACAAATGCAGCTTTAATTATTTGAGAAAACAGCGTGTCAGTAAGCATTCTGTAAAACAGATCTCACTGAGTAGTGTTGTGACACTATTAGGAGTTTAGGTTAGAACTACTGGGTTTGCATATTCATTAAGTCAGAATTATCCAGGCTTTATGCAAAAAGATGCATAACGATGTTAAAAGTCACCCCAGTTACGCAGTAGTGAGGTCCAAGGCACTTCTCCCACTTTTGTTGGAAGTGGGTCTGATGAGTTTGAAGCAGTCAGCCCTCCTGCAGGAGGAAAGTGCTCCAACGGAGCATATTTGCAGCATTTACATGCAAGTTACCTGTTGTAGTGGCTGCCACTGCTGAGCCTGCTGAACTGCTCCTTCTCTTGCAGGCTCGTCCGTGAAGAGCTGCTTAGATGTTTGCGTTGCTCTTTGGTCTTCTGTAGGACCCGTTTGTAGGACAACGTACACAGCCAGCACAGCAGCTTCCCATCCACCTGAAAGGCAAGTTGGGAGTCAGAGGATTTTCTCTCGCTTCCTCCCCACATCCCAAGCACAGAGTAGACAAGTAGCCTGATGGCAACTTCAGATCAACCATGCTCAGGATTTACAGACACAAGGTATGCAGTCACAAACAACACACATGCAGTGACTCAAGGGGTCCCTGATGTGGTTAGAAAAGGTGTTGACTGCATTCAACACTGCCAGTGCGATGCAGCCAGCAAGTCACAGTGATAAAAACTTGGCACAGCTACCATCCGTTCTGAGCTGACACTTCTTGGATTGTTTATATCACATGTTCCCCATGACATTTTAGAGCAAGAAATCACATCCTGTGCAATTCGGATTTTTATAAACACAAAGGTCAACACCTGGGCTCGAAGGCACGTGCTTTAGGAACCCGAACACTAATACTCTGTTTCAGTGGTTTTCAACCTTTTTTCATTTGTGGACCCCTAAACGTTTTTGAATGGAGGTGCGGATCCCTTTGGAAATCTTAGGCATAGTCTGCGGACCCCGACAGGTTAAGAACCTCTGTCCTATCGTAAGAACAACCTCAACAACCTTGAGGATTAGACATAGACCGGCCGACATCAACAGGTCCATGGACCAAAGATTGAAAACTACTGTTCTAAGGGGCTCTGTCCAGATGGTGGGAACTACTTATACAGCGTCCAAAACTGTAGGCCTGGGGCCCATGTTAAAAGACTTATGCATATGCTTACCTTTGGGACAATTCACAGTATGTGAAGTTCCCTTTATCTCTACCACCCATTTTGGAGTGGGGTCCCTTCTCACTTGTGTGTGCACCTACACTAAGTCCAGTTCAGAAAAAGACCTGACCAAGGAACTATGGTGCTGAAAATATAAAGCAATCCAATGAACTTAGCATGTTTTAACATAGATGTTTTAACATCTCTCATTGCAAATGTAAATTCTTGAGCTGGCCAGAAAATACTTTATAGCCGACACGTTACTGTTGCTGAAATCCTGTGACTCTGTGCAGAAGATGAATAGGCTATTACTGTGGTTAGTTCTTTCACCTTTCCAGCCCCATTTTACATAGAAACTCACCTTCTTTCTATCATCCTTCCTGTCGAATGCACACTGTTGCTTGCACTGTTCACAGGAGAGAGGTGGCCCATACTTCTTCTCTGAGTTCGTACAGCGCTGGCACTTGTTGCCAATAAATGCGGCTATTATGTTGCAGTACTGGCATGGTTTGGGCTTTAAGAAGGACAGATACAGAACGGGTTAGCAATGCTTTGTACATACGTGGCACATGTGCGTTTTTCTGTCACTCAAACAGTTCCATCTTCATAGGGACTCAAGAATTGTGCATGTCTAGATCAGTGGTCTCCAAAGTGGGGGGTGCGCAAGACCATCCCTGGGGGCGCGCGGCAGGAGGAGCGCTCCTGGACCTTTGATTCTTTGGCGGCACGCCGGCGGCAGCTCGGCTCTCCCTGTGCCGTCTTCGGCAGCACGCCGGCGGCAGCTCTTCTTTTTTTGCATCCCTAGAGCTGGCCCTGGGGGTGCACGATCCAAAAAGTCTGGAGACCACCGAGCTAGATAAACCAGGGATCAGGCATCCAAACTACTAATTGCAGTATATGTGATTGGCCAGGATACCTGAACTTATACCGACTTCTGCATAAGGTGCCATGGGATCTTTAATGACAAGTGGTCAGGACCTAAGCTTCAAACCTCATCCTAAAGGGAAGAAATGTTTATTCCAGTTTCCTGGTCAAATTTCAATTTAGGTTATCACATTCTGATTTCCCTAAATCCCCCATTTAGTTTCAACTGGATATGGGATCGGTCACTTGCTGTCCTAAACTCATGTGAAGTATTGCCATTCACCACAAAAAAGCGTCTTATGTTTCACCCAAAAGGGCACTGCATTTCAGTAGTGTGTGAGGTAACCCCTACACAGACAGGCTGTTACACGTTTTCAGATGAAAGACAATGGAAATAGCATTATAATTATGAGGGTGGACGGGACAGTCCCCAGCACTTACCGTTCCATAGAGTTTCACATTCTGAGCACATTTCTTGCATATTGTGTTGGTTTTGCTATTAAAACAAAACATTAAGAAAAAGCAAGAATGAAGTATAACTGTGTCAGCAATATCTGGGTACAGATTAAGCCCTCTGTGCTTGAGCGCTAAATTTCCCCTAACCATACAACTCTCCTGGCAGGATTTTTGTATTCATGTTCACTAGTGGCTTTTATATAAAATGTATTTGCTACCCCTGCCTGGTGATGATAATCTACCACAGTGAGGTATTATTGAAAGACGGCATTTTCATAAGGCAGCCCCTTTAATTTAATTAAGACCTCAGCCTTTAATTTACGCACATATTTGCTCAATTGGGATTATGGTCACCAACAAAACGAGTTAGTTGGTCACCAGCTAATCTGCAGCAGACATTTAACCAGCATCAAACTACATGACTTGGCACGAGTGATAATCTCAGTACCGGAGAGGGCAAACACTAAAATAGCAGGGTTGATGCAGATCAGGACTGAGGTTCATTGACCCCAATCCGCAGGATGGAAAACAGGGAACTACCTTGCACACTGCCTGCATGAAATATGCTCAGTGGCTGCTGGGATCATTAGTCCCTCTTCTTCATATATTCACAAAAATGAAATTAAAACCAAGCAGAAAATCATGTTTACTACTGCAAATGCAGAAGGACAAGACAGGTATTTAAGCTACAGCATAGAGAATAAGAATCATTTTTGCATGCCAAAACACAGAAGGGGAACAGCTTCCAGGAGCACCCAGGCACTTCACTGAAAGATACAGGTGAGCACCGCCCAGGAAGAAATGCCACACATCATGCTGCAAAATTAAGAGCACAGAATGCATCTGCCTGACAGAGACTGGGGCTATGATTAGAGCCTCATCAAGGGGCACAACACTGGCCCCCCTACAAGCACTCAGACGACATATGACAGAGTGCTGGATCATTGAAGGCGCAACACAAGGGGCATGATGAGGGTTTCAAGGAATGGGCTGCTGTAACCAAATGGCATATGGGTTATGGACACAAAGAATCACCGGTGGAAGGAGAGGAGGACAGGAGTTTAGTATCAGGAACATTTTGCAACAGAAAACAGGAGCGAAGAAAAAGGATGGCTCAGGGCTTTGGTAACAGGATAAGAAGCCTTTCACCTTTAGGTTGCCAGTTCATAAACTGCATAGCCCACTAGTTACCCAAAGCTATTACTAACAGATGGTTGCTCATTGGCTTATGTGAAATTAGTTTGGTAGCTCTCAGTCTTGTTCCCACATTACAAACCCTGCCCCAACTGTCACTAACATACCAGGTTCGCTTTTCTCAGCAGAACTCCCAAAGCCACCAAACTGTCTCCTTAGTCTTTACGGGGGACACCTAAAGATCAGGGTTAAGATACTTTAATGGGCCAGTGTGTGTGAAGCTTGCACCGGTACTGCTTCTGCTGTACATAGTCTATGGAAAATTTCAGTTTCCAGGGCTGTCAATAAATGCTAAATTCACACATAGAAAAAGGGACCATGAGAGAATCAAGAGGCTGAAGTGAGACTATTTTGGATGTGTATTAAAGAAGCAGATGCCAACTACTTTTTATTGTCCAGTGTTTAAGCTTAGCAGAAATTTACCTTTCCTGTTGGAACTCGGTCCTGCAGTACGTGCACTTGACAATGGGATGCGCGATTCGACACTCCTACAGCAAAAAGAAGAGTTAGTGCTTCTACCACACACGTTCCCCAAAGACTCAACAGTCCCCCCCAAACACGACAACAGAACACCCTGGACAAAGCAGAAGTATTCTTCATGGCAATCACTCCTTCCAGAGCCCCCATTTCCCCCCCCTACTCCTCCCAGGGGGCACCATCCCTTCCAGGGCCACATCCCCTCCTTCACTCCTCCCATCCCTTCCCAGGGCTCCCCCAATCCCTTATCCCCTCCCCCCAGGACCTCCCATCCTTTCCCCCACTCCTCTCAGGGCCTCATCCCCTCCCCGTGACTCCATCCCCTCCCCCACTCCTCCCCCTGCCCCCATTTCTTCCCCCTGCCCCCATCCCTTCCCAGGGCTCCCCCAATCCCCTCCCCCAGCCCCCATCCCTTCCCAGGGCTCCCCCAATCCCCTGCCCCCATCCCTTCCCAGGGCTCCCCCAATCCCCTCCCCCTGCCCCCATCCCTTCCCAGGGCTCCCCCTATCCCCTCCCCCTGCCCCCATCCCTTCCCAGGGCTCCCCCTGCCCCCATCCCTTCCCAGGGCTCTCCCTATCCCCTCCCCCTGCCCCCATCCCTTCTCAGGGCTCCCCCTGCCCCCATCCCTTCCCAGGGCTCCCCCATCCCCCATTTCCCCCCCCACACTCCTCCCCCGCCCCCATCCCCTCCTCATGCCCCCATCCCTTCCCAGGACTCCCCCAATCCCCCCTCCCCTCCCATGGACCCCCCAAGTCCCCCATCCCCCCGGACCTTGCACAGCTGCTGCCCCTGGCTCAGCGCCTCGAAGGAGAAGCGCTGGTGGCACTTGGTACAAGCGTAAAGCGCCGCCATCCCGCCGCCCCCACTGACAGGCGCAGCCTAACCTGGGACGGGCGGTCGGGCAGCCGCGAGGCGGGGCTGCCACACCCGTCACCACCATTGGCTCTCGCTAACGTCGCTCCTCGGGCACGGCGCTCAGCCCGAAGCCGTCTCGCGCGCCCATTGGTTTCCCGGAGTGCCACTCCTGTGTGAGAGGGCGGGGCACGTCGAAGTCCTTCGGGTTGGGGAGAGCGGGAGCGTTTACGTCACCGGGGAGTTCTCCCATCCGGGGTGTGGACGGCGCGGTGACGTCACCCCAGGCGCGTCCTGGGGGCTCCCTGCAGCATCCGGACGCACACGAGAGGGGAGGAGGCGTCGCAGAGGCGGAAGTGTCCCAGAAGCCCCCGCGCGCGCCGGAAGGACCCGGAACGGAAGTGGGGGAGATCAGTTACAATCAAGGAAGGCTGCCTGGCTGGGTCTGCAGGCTTCCGGAGGGGGAGGGGCCAGACGTGGGGAGAGGGTAGATGTAGGGTGAGGAGGAGGCCAGATGTGGGGGGAGGAGGAGAGGGGGAGGGCAGATGGGTCAGGGAGAAGGGAGCAGATGGGAGAAGGAGGGGCCAGATGTGGGGGGAGGCCAGATGTGGGGAGGAGGCCAGATGGGGGGGAGGTCAGATGTGGGGAGGAGGTCAGATGGGGGGGAGGAAGGGGGGTGGTCAGATGGGGGGGAAGAGGAGGAAGGGGGGAGCAGATGGGGGAAGGGGGAGGGGGAGTTGGGGGTAAATGCGGGGGAGGAGACGCACAAGGTGGGGTTTGAAGTGCTACCATAATGCAGGCAGTACCACTGGAGGTGGGGGAGGGCAGACGCAATGGGGAGAGCTGTGTGAGAGGCAGTGTGGACGGAGACCTGGGGGCAGAGGAGAGGAAGTTGATGGGTGTAGATACATCAAAGGCAGAAGGAAAGTGGGTCTGAGAAAAAGAGAAGGGAGAAAGGGAGGCAGGATTCTGCATGTGAAAACCCCTGAGACTTGGGCTTTCTTTGTGATGGGAATTCCAGCAATTGATGGCTAGCTGCCAAAGTAGCTGCACATCTGCCAGCCTGAAACAAAGCAAACTGCAGTTTGCCACTGGTGTGAAGTCTGGGTAAGAAGGCCCAGCGTTGCCAATTGCAACTTTCTTTGTCTGCACTAAAAGTTTGCACAGGGTGTAGCTTCAACAGTTGCTGGGGAATCAGGACATATTAGACCATATGAACTGGAACCATAAACTCACTGAACATTACATCTCACCAAATGAGGGTAAATCCATCCTCATCATCGTATCCACTCATACTCCACACCTGAACATAGCCATTATATGAACAACATACCCTCATATCTCAATGTCTGTACTTTGACCCCCAATCGGGGATATTGCAGATTATGTATTCCTTACACCACCCGATCCTAACCGAACTTCACACCCCTTGATAATCTGTACGTTATTCCCTGATAATCAGAAACTTCTACGCTTAAACTCTGTACCATTTTTTTTAATTTTAACATCATCTTAATAAAACTATTAAATCTGGCCTTAGAAATTCTAATTACTAAAGTAGTACAAGGACAAATCATTACAATGTGTAAATGCTTTTAATTTAATAATAAAAATTAACCAGCAAGAATATGCCATCTTGATGGATGTAGATCAGGTGTTGTGAATTTAAATTTGGCCCAAAATATATTTTTTTCAAAAGAAAGCTTTTATAAAACTGAAAGACCCATTAGAAATTGTTCTAATTTTAAGACTTCAGAGAAAGCAGTTTTTAAATGAATAAATGTTCCCCTGTAGTGTTTGAAACCTAAAATTTTGCATCACTTAATAATCTGAAAGTGAAACTGGTTTATTTGAGTATCATTGCCCTCCCTGACAGAAATGTAAAAACCAAAGTGCCGTGTAGGTTGGGTTTTAAAAATTCTTTCTGAGGATCTAAAGTATTATGAGTAACAGCTGTAAAAAAAATGACTTATGATCATCTTGACAAAGAATGCACAATACTTTTGTCTGATTCTTGGGTTCCATATTTCATATTGCACATAGTTGCGTAATATTTCCATATTTCAAGTTTGCACATAGTTGCATAATTTCCTACTGCTCTCCACTCCAGTGAGGGATACCTGAAACTTTTGGAGAATTGAGGTTTCACTACACTTTATAAAATACTAGTAAATGTTCTTTAGCATATTTTATGGACATAGTGAAAATGAAATTTGAGGGCCTCACTGCAATGCTCTGGTCTTGAATCTTTCCTATGAAAGGGTGGGGAGAAACCGTTGTGATTTAGGCTGTGTCTACACTGCCACTTTCAGCACTAAAACTTTTGTCGTTCAGGTAAAGCTACCACCGCTTGTTCGGGCTGGGTTTTTTTAATCGCCGGGAGAGCTCTAAGGTGGGTAGTGTAGACATACCCTCTGTGGGAAGTAGGTGTGCAGATTAGGAAGGTCCTGTTGTATTTAGCTATCTCAATGACTAGTTTAACTACCAGATAATTACACAGTGTGGAGGAGCAATAATGAAACTTGTCGCTTTACAGAGAATGATAAAGCTTGACTGGAGATTCTCGACTGGGAAAAGTTACTATCATGGCTAAAACAAGAGGCAGAGCAGAGATCTCTTAAAAGACTGGCAGAGGAAGCCAGAGACAATGATATTTTTCCAACCCCTCACTGATAAACACAGTGACTCTCCATAGGGAGCAGGGGCTCATGTAGATGTAGGGGAACATGACTGTCCAGCTTGCTGGAACATGGCACGACCTGCAAAAATGTAAAGACTAAAACTGGCTTGATGCAAGGAATAAAGGACTTGACTAGAAAAGCTGCATGGCAGTACAGAATGAAGTCCGCCAAACCTCATGACCTGGCTGAGGAAACAGGTGTCCTGTTCTTTGCCGTGCTCTTTGTCACAGCGGCTATAATCACTAAAGAAAAATGTTTGATCAGCTGAATGGCAGTGTTCACAAAGGTGCCATGCTGCTGTTGCTGCAGGAAATTCAATAAGAAGCATTCAAAAGTGCCTTTGCTTCACGGGTCTCCCAGTGCAACTCCACAAGTAGGATATTCAGGCTTGTTTATTATCTTGCAAATCCTGGTAGGCTTGTTTCAGATCTCCCCAGGGTGGCCAGCGTGCAACAGTGGATGGTTTGGCTGTTGGATGAAAGGACCGTTTGGTCCTTATCGGAGCCAAAATTGTTGAGTGGATGGCTCACATGACGTATGAAAAATGTTGTTATGGTGGAGCTCCCCCACAGCTCACCTGAAACTGGATTGGAACCAATATCAACCTAAAAGTGAAAGGCTCTGTAATTCATTTCCCTCAACCACCCACAAGCCAGCCAGCCTTCCTAAACTGGGGCCAGATTGGAACTGGTGCTGTAATAACCCTCTGTCCCATTCCATAGAGTCTGTTTTTGGAAGTTTATGACCAACAGCTTGAAGAGTAAATTGTTTGGAGGTTTGGGGAGTACAAGAAGCTGCCAAAGAAAGCTTGAGTCAGCTTCTGTTCCCTTTCGCATTGTAGGGTTTTTCAATAGCCCGTTAGTTGCTTCTGTAAGTTTTATGAACAGATATTTCCAGTTTCTGACTCTCCTTGTGTCCAGTGCTTTGTGAATAATTAACTTGCTTTTTGCAAGTCATAAAAAATGTTTCCCAGAGATCATCATTCAGTGCTGAAATGCAGCCACCTCTGGGCTGAAGTGTGGTAGCTGTTAATCACACAGCAAAGCTGCACAAATATCACTCACCCAGCAAAAGTGCAGCTGCCTCTGGGGTGGGGCATGGCATGGTGTGCAACCATTTAGTGCAAGGAGAAAATCCAATCCAGTTGAAATCTAGGGAGAAAGAATGGAGTTAGCTGGCTTGGGCTAGACACGTTAGCAAACTCCATCATCCTAATACTCTGACCTCCAGACTGGAATGTGTCTGGTTGAAAAGATCCCATGGCATTTCTCTCAAGAGTATGAGTATTAAAACCCTAGATCAAGTCTTTCAAAAGTGACTAGTGAGGTGCACAACTTGAGGAACCTTAAAGGGGCCTGGTTTTCAGAAAGTGCTGAGCCACTTGCTTATGATGCTTTGATCTACACGTTCCAATCTGGGGGCTAGTCTGGATTTATTTCTGGAAAACTGGTCTTGTTAAGGAATTGAGTTAGGATTTAGGGACTTGAGCAACCCACTTTCCCACCTCATCATGATCATATGCCAACCCCCGTGATGGGATGGTTGTTAAGATAATCAAGAGAACACTCCATGGTAAGTAAAGTGAACATAGTTTCTGCTGTTATTGGCTGAAGGCCTTCAACTGTATTGTGACATGTCTGTTGTGAGGTCATCAAGGCGTATGCAGGGGCTGCAGACTGCATTGATCAAGAGAGGCAGCAGGAGGAAGAGCTGCCACTCCCAGCACAGCTGAGTGGGAAGGGACCCAGGGAATGGGGTACCACCAGCCCTGCTGAGGAGAACCTGATGCACTCGCCCTGAGGTTACTCGCCCTGTTGAGGGAAACCTGAATCAAAGAAGGGCTTACCACCAGCTCTGCTGAGGGGAATTTTATGAGAGGTTACCAGCCTATGAAGAGAATCCCTCTTGGGCAGAGTGTAACGTCATGGAGAAGAATTCACCCAAGCCTGCACTGAAACACCCAGCAATTGGTATTGACTTGGGCACCACTAAATCCTGCGTGGGCCTCTTCCGAGACGGCAAGGTGGAAATAATTGGCAACAACCAGGGCATCCGCACCACGCCCAGCTGTGTTGCCTTCACTGAGACAGGGAGGTTGATAGGGGATGAGGCAAAGAACCAGGCAGCCCTCAACTCTCCTAACATCATATTCAGTGCCAAGCGCTTGATTGGCCGAACATCTGAGGACCCTGTTGTGCAGGCAGATGCGGAGTTCTGGCCCTTCCAGATAGTGAAAGCTGAAGGGAAGCCCCAGGTGCAGGTGTCATACAAGGGAAAGGAGAAGGTTTTCTACCCAGAGGAGATTTCTGCTATGGTGCTGGGTAACTTGAAGGAGATGGCTGAGGACTACCTGGGCCATCCCATCACCCATGCCATTGTTACTGTACCAGCCCACTTCAATGACTCCCAGCGCCAGGCCACCAAAGATGCTGGGGCGATCGCCGGCCTCAATGTGCTGAGGATCCTCAGTGAGACTACAGCCGCCGCCCTCGCCTACAGCCTAGACAACCCTAGCAATGGAGAACACAATGTGCTTATCTTTGACCTGGGTGGAGGAACCTTCAATGTCTCCGTCCTCACCATTGACGGGGGAATCCTCGAGGTGAAGGCCACCTCTGGGGACACCCATCTGGGAGGGGATGATTTTGACAACTGCCTGGTGAGCTTCTTCATAGACGAATTCCTAAAGAAACATCAGGAGAACATCAGCAAGGACAGAAAGGCCGTGTGGAGGCTCAGGAGGGCCTGCGAGGCAGCCAAGCGCACCCTGTCCTCCAACATCAAAGCCAGTATCGACTTGTACTGCCTGTACAAAGGGATCGATTTCCACGCAGACATCACCCGGGCCCAGTTTGAGGAGCTGTGTGCCGACCTCTTCCGAGGGACCCTGAAGCCCGTGGAGAGGGCGCTGCAGGATGCAAAGCTGAGCCAGGCCCAGATCCATGATGTAGTTCTGGTGGGCGCCTCCACTCGCATCCCCAAGATCCAGGAGCTGCTGCAGGATTTCTTTGGCAGCCGGCAGCTGAACAAAAGCCTGAACCCGGATGAAGCTGTTGCCTATGGGGCCGCTGTTCAAGCCGCCATCCTGATCGGAGAGAGGTCAGAGGTCACAAGGGGCCTGCTTGCCCTGGATGTGGTGTCCATGTCTCTGGGAATTGAGACAGACGCAGGGAAGATGCACACCCTGATCAGACGCAACACTGCCATCCCCACGGTGGTAACTCGGACCTTCACCACCTTCGATGACCATCAGCCTGACCTGCTCATCCATGCCTATGAAGGGGAGAGAGCTACTGCCAAGGAGAACCACCTGCTTGGCCATTTCCTTTTGAATGGCATTTCCCCCGCCCCTCGTGGCATGGTCTTGGTGGAGGCGACCTTCTATATTAACGCAGATGGTATCCTGACTGTGTTTGCCCTGGACAAAGTCGCCGGCAATGCCAACCCCATTGCTGTGACTGCCAACAAGGGGCGACTGAGCCGAGAGGAGATACAGAAGTTAGCGGCGGAGGCTGAGAAATACCAAGCTGAGGACAGGGCACAGAAATGGAAATTGGCCACCAAGAACTACCTTCAGTCCTGCGCTTTCAGTGTGAAGCGGACCTCGGAAGATATCCTTAACTACTTCACCTTGCAGGCAAAGAAGAAGGTGATGGAGAAATGTCAGTTGGCCTTCTCCTGGATGAGTCCAACTGGATGGTTGAAGAGGAGGAGGTCAGGCCCTATGAAAATGGTCTCGGGGAACTCCCTCCCAGGACTTAAACGCCTAAGTAACAGCACCACGGGCATCAGCAGAACAAAACCAAGCAAGTTCGTGGTCACCACTTGCAGCTGGACTTTCCAGTTTACCCAAACTACCACTGTGATCTACCCATAGGAAGTCCTAGCAGGGACCAAGGAAGCTAGGCTTGCTGGTTGCTGTTGATTTACCTGGATTTACCATCTGATATAGCCAATTCATAATTGGGACCCTTTCATGAATTACAACCATCGGCCTCAATAAATTCTGCCTCTCATACATGTCTGTACAGGTGCATTTACTAATTATTGGGCAAATAGCATGCTCCACGGAGTGTATGCCACAGATGTATTTGGGCTGCGATGTTTAAAGGAACCTAAGAGAGTTAGGTCCCAAATCCCATTGAACTTCACTGGGAGTTGGGCACCTAACTTCCTTAAACTCCTTCCAAAATACTAGCCTTGGCGTCACAGTCTGTCAATTGTACAGGGACTTTTGAACAGGTTTGTGTGTTTAATGTAGAACCTATAGAAAATGTCTCGTTTCCAAAGGATAACCTAGACATTTCCAAATTTTAGGGAGAGATTCTAGTCTGTTATGCTAGGGTAAATCTGAAATGACTCCACTGAAGCTAGCTGAGTAACGAGCAGATTCTGATCTCAGTTACACTGGGGTAAATCTGAAGTAACTCCAGTTAAGTCAAAATAGTTAGGTACAGATTCTGATCTGCTACCCAGATGTAAATCTGTATTGACTCTGGAGATACATGTCTTTTCAGATATATCCCCTTTTAGTTGTCTCCTCTGTAATCTAAACAGCCTATATCTCTTATAAACCGATTGAGTCTGTCCAGGCCTCCAAAACAATTCCTTAGCTACTTACCTTTGGATCCCTTCAGTTGCTACCATAATACGCCAAAATTACTAGGTCTGGGGAAAATGTTTGCTATGAAAAAGGAAAAAACCCTCAAAACTTGTCAACTCACCCGTATGTTCTGTGACAAATACAAAACTCATACCTTCAAAGAAAGGCTGAGATTCATGATCCTCTAAAAGCCAAAATAGTTTTTTAGTGATGGCAGTCAAGGGAATAAAAGACCTGGAAATCTGGGTTCCCAAGATACTTTGCAAATACAGCCTGCACTCTGCATTATTCCTGCAGAGCCATCATTGCTCTCTGTAGAACATGAATTCAAGCTAGCATCCTGCTGTGAATGAGGAAAGAGCTCATTTCAGAATCATCACAGCAAATGGTAAAATAACGTAAAGCGGTCTAACAGAGCGTGAAACGAGGCAAGGAAATACTATGCTGCCCTCTGCTGGGTGGAATCCTAACCCCGAAAGAAGATCCATCTCTCAAGTGGTGAAGGCCTGTTCTTTAAAGGAGGAAGATGGGCTGAGGCATGACTCTCATGCTTTCCAGCGTGGGGACTAGGACCCTGGTGTCGTCAGCTCTAAATGACAGCCCTCTACTGCTTGAGCTACACGAAAATTCTTATAGCTGGTGAAGAGAGAAGGTCACATAGGCCTTGTCAATGTACAAGGTGTACTATACCAGGACAGTTAAAATGATATAATCCCTGCTCACCTCCAGTGTGGATGCAGTTATACCAGCATAAACGTGTCTTATACTAGTAGAGCTTATTGGTGCTCGGAAAGAGGAATACTGTTCTGGTAGAAATACACTTATACCTGCTTCTACACTAGAGGTTGTACTGATAGAACGATCAGTTAAAAAGCATACCTTGAACCAGCCAAGTACAAAAACTGTTTTAGACCTAGTTTCTCTTGGGGCCATTTGGTCTGGTGTCCAGGAGGACACAGGACAGGTTATGGACTAACCCACAGATGAGAGCTAGTTCAGGTTCTTGATGGAGGGGCTGGGATACCTCCATCCAGAGATTAATGCCAGAAGAAAGTCAAGTCTTTCTCCATGAAGAAGAGAAAAGGACTCAGCTGTCTCAGTCCCCAAGATAACTGCACCTGTGACTGGAACAGAGCAAATAACTGAGTTGTTTTAGTTTGGGGTTTGAATAAAAAAATCCAGGTGGAAAAAATATTTTCGGTTTGCTTTGAACCTTTTTCATTTAGGGTGTTTTTCACCCTTTTAAAAAATTTCTTTCTTTCTTTCTTTCTTTCTTTCTTTCAAATTATCTGAATTTCAAAACGAAGCACTGTTTTGAAATTAAAAGTTGCAACGTTTAGTTTTAAAACGGCAGAAATAAACCATTTAGATGTTTTCAGCTCTTTTCCGGCCAAAACTATTCGCTGAATTCAACCTGAATTTGTGATGCGTTTCAGTGGCCTAAAAATGTATTTTTTGGTGTATTTACTATTCACTGAAAATGTATGGCCCAGCTCTACTTCTGACCCCTTTGTGGCCTTCTTGAGGGCTGTGATGCTGGCAGACCAGGTCATGTCAGAGGGTATTCAGGCCAATTCACTTGTTTATTAGTAGACATCAAAGTGATCGTTAAATGGGGAAGTGTATAGGGTCTTTAAACTTCATGAAAACAAGTGGAATGTTACTTGCATTGTTTCCACTTATCTGTATCCTGTTGTAATTCAATAACAAACATTTACATTATGTATACCCCGTAACTAAATAACCCATCAAATGCAAATGAGCTTTGTGGAATGCAAATGAAGCAAAGGGGCTAATTTCAAAGCAAGTAGCCATTGTGTGTGATGACTGGAGGTCAGAGACTCTAAATAAGTGCGTTCCTCACTCACCTTTATCAAAGGAAAAGCCACATGAGTAGTGTCCCTGTCAGCTTGTTTTCTGTGAGGAAAAAGCTTTAAAGATGGATTCTAGGAAAGATCCTTCTGCTCTGGACCGTATGGACTCTTACAGGGAAGTGTACCAGATACAAAGCAGAGATCCCCTGAGAGAGTCTGGGTACCCTGACAAGACTTTTGGGAAACTGGCAGTTTATTACATCACTGCCACCATTTGGAATTACAGACGGTGACTCACCTGTACATATATTTTACCCACTTTAACCTCTCAATAACGCTCATTTCCTTTTCTTAGCTAATAAATCTTTAGTTAGTTTACTACAGAATTGACTATTAGCGTTGTCTTTGGTGTATGATCTGAGTACCAATTGTTCTACGGTAAGTGACCTGTCTCTTGGGACGCGGAGCAACTTGATGTGGTGTGAACTTTGGTTTAAGTGACCATTATCACTAAGTTTGGTTTGTCTGGGTGACAATCCAGGCTGGACAATCAAGGGGACAGTCTGTGACTCCATGATAAGACTGGGATAGTGATCCAGAGCTCACATTTGTTACTGGTTTGTTGAAATCTCATTATAGAACACACCACCAGGTAGGGGTGTCTGCCCCGTTTTCTGACAGTCTGCCCTGAGGTTGGCACTCACAGTTGTGAGCCACTCCAAATACTGTGACAAGGGTGTCCTACTTAGTCCTCAGCCATCACCTTTTTCCCGGTGTGATCCTGCAACCCACTCCCTCCAGATGGAGCATGCAGGTTGCGGCAACCTGCAATTCACTGTGATCACCTCAACAGGCCTGACTTTAATTCAGCCCCTGCAGTCCCGTTCTCTCAGAGGCAGTGACAAGGTCAGCCAGGGACCAGCCAGTTCTAGAACAAAGTACTGTTTATTCAGAAGCATTTCAGAGAAAGGAGATGATGATTTCAGAGAAAACATACCAGGAAAGCAAGCGTTTATTTGCAGGTCTAGCTTACCAGGCAGTGGCATATCTTCCCCATGGAGATTAAAATACTTCAGACCCTTTCTGCAGGGTCTGTCTCTCTTGATCACAGTTTCATGTTGGTCCTTAGCTCAGATCTGAGAGTGCCCCTTCTGTCTGCATCAGGGTGATTGTTTTATACCATTTTCAGTTCTTTGTTTGCTAGGCCGCATGAGCGAGGTCAAAACAGTCTATGCAACTTCCCCAGGACCAAACTTCTCCAGACTTGTAACCTCCTTTAGGGATTGACATTATTCTTCCCCGGCCCCCCAGGGAAACCTTGTAACTCCCCCATTGAATCAGGAATCTAATCACTAGCTGTCATAAATATAAAGGGAAGGGTAATCACCTTTCTATATACAGTGCTATAAAATCCGTCCTGGCCAAAGACAAAATCCTCTTACCTGTAAAGGGTTAAGAAGCTCAAGTAACCTGGCTGGCACCTGTTTGGCTGGCACCAAAATGACCAATAAGGGAGAGTGGGGGGAGAAAGGCTTTGTCTGTCTGTGTGATGCCTCTCCCGGAGGCAGATCAAGAAAGCAAGCAATCCAACTCCTATAGAGTTAGTAAGTAATCTAGCTAGAAAATGCGTTAGATTTTCTTTTGTTTTTGGCTTATGAAATTCGCTGTGCTGGAGGGAATGTGTATCTCTGTTTTTGTGTCCTTTTGTAACTTAAGGTTTGGCCTAGAGGGATTCTCTATGTTTTGAATCTGACTGCCTGTGAGATTATCTTCCATTCTAATCTTACAGAGTTGTTTTTATCTTTTTTTGTTCTTTTAATAAAGTTCTGTTTTTTAAGAATCTGATTGGGTTTTTAGGGTCCTAAAAACCCAAGGCTGGTCTGTGCTCATCTTGTTTTTTCTCAAGCCTCCCCAGGAAAGGGGGTGTAAGGCTTAGGGGGATATTTTGGGGGAAGACGTCTCCAAGTGGTCTCTTCCCTGATTCTTTGTTAAATCGCTTGGTGGTGGCAGCATACTGAATCCCAGATACGAGGAATTTTGTGTCTTGGGGAAGTTTTAACCTAAACTGGTAGAAATAAACTTAGGGAGTCTTTCATGCAGGTCCCCACATCTGTACCCCAGAGTTCAGAGTGGGGAAGGAACCTTGACACTAGGCAATAAATATACCTGTAACACCAAGTTGATGCAATAGATTTTGATGGTTCCATGTGTCCATTGTATCTGTCACATCAGGTCATGTGCACTCACGAGCACGACATGTCCTTCCCAGACCAGCTGAATCTGGACCTGTCTGTCTGTCTGGTTTGGAGTTGTCTTGGGATGGTTGTGTGGAGCCCACCATGTGCCTCCATGTCTCCTGCTCTTACAGTCCACAGATGCAATGAAGCCAGGTGGAAAAGAGCTGGGATCCAGGGTCAGGAGAGAATCAGAGACGTGTAGGACTGGAAGGGACATCAACAGGTCATCGAATCCAGTCTCCTGCACTCAAGGAAGCACTACGTAATAACTAGACCATCTCTGACAGGTGTTTGTCTAACCTGTTCTTAAAAACCTCCAATGATGGAGATTCTGAAACCTCCCTAGGCAATTTGTTTCAGGGCTTAACCACCCTGAGAGAGTTTACTGCACAGTACAGCTCTGTCCAGTCTCCAGTCATCGGACAAAAAAGAGGGGTTAGTGGGTTACCGATTGTTGTAATAAACCATAAATCCAGTGACTTTAAATCCATGATTTTTAATGACTAGAGAAGTTATGAATGGGAGCTTAAATTCATAATGTTGTTCTATGACTGTAGAGGGGTTAACTGGCCACTTCACCTTGAATGGTCCTTTGAAATAGGAGTTAGCTACTTCTAGTTCTGCCTTTTATGGAGCTGACACCCCCTGAGTACCTTTCCCAGAGTTCTGAATAAGCTCAAAAGCTGGTCTCTCTCATCAACAGACAGCCAGGTCCAATAAAAGATTCCCCCCCCCCACCCCCGCCACCCACCTTGTCTTTCTTCTCCAGCTCAGCAGTGGACAAAAGGCACCTGGGTCAATACTGTCATCTGATGCCTGAGGAAAAGAAAAGCCATTAGTTAAAGTGACCCTGCAGACAATGTTCCCTCTAATTTTTCCCATTCGTGTGTGGAATGAATGCTGTTATGTGCACCAACATGGAGGTGATTTGTGGTGGGGGTGGGGCCGAGGGGTTTGGGCTGGGGTGCAGAGGGCGAGGGCTCCGGCTGGGGGTGCGGGCTCTGGGGTGGGGCCAGGGATAAGGGGTTTGGGGTGCAGGCTGCTCGGGGCTGCGGCGGGGAGAGAATCATAGAATCATAGAATATCAGGGTTGGAAGGGACCCCAGAAGGTCATCTAGTCCAACCCACTGCTCGAAGCAGGACCAATTCCCAGTTGGAGAGAGAGGACTCCCCCCAGCTCTCTCCCTAGCTGCAGCAGCCCCAGGGCTGGGGGAGTTCTCTCTCTCCCCCCCCCCCCCCGCCACAGCCCCAGGGTTCGGGGGGCGGAGGCATCTGGCCCTGCTGTAGTCTCAGGGTTGTGGGGGGAGAGACATCTGGCCCTGCCGCAGCCCCGGGGCTGGAGCCTGGGGAGAGACATCGGGCCCCGCTGCAGCCCCGGGGCTGGGAGACAGACATCTGGCCCCCTGCAGCCCCGGGGCTTGTGAGGGGACAGACATCTGGCCCCGCTGCAGCCCCAGGGCTGGGGCCGGGGGAGAGACATCGGGCCCCCCTGTAGCCCCGGGGCCGGGGGAGAGACATCGGGCCCCCCTGTAGCCCCGGGGCCGGGGGAGAGACATCTGGCCCCGCTGCAGCCCCGGGGCCGGGGGAGAGACATCTGGCCCCGCTGCAGCCCCGGGGCCGGGGGAGAGACATTGGGCCCCGCTGCAGCCCCGGGACCGGGGGAGAGACATCGGGCCCCGCTGCAGCCCCGGGGCCGGGGCCGGGGGAGAGACATCGGGCCCCGCTGCAGCCCCGGGGCCGGGGGAGAGACATCGGGCCCCGCTGCAGCCCCGGGGCCGGGGCCGGGGCCGGGGCCGGGGCCGAGGCATCTCTCCTCTCCGCGCCGCTGCCCCGGGGCTGGAGGAGCCGCCGGCGCTCCGCACGCCCCGAGCTCCTCCCCTCACCCCGGGCCCTGAGCGCAGCGGGCAGGGCCGGGCAGGCGCGCGCCGCAGAGGGACCGTAGCCTGCAGAGACAGCGCGACAGGCTGACTGTGCATCACCCCAGCGACGCCGTATCACGCGGATGCTGGTTTAGGGTGACCAGATGTCCCGATTTTATAGGGGCAGTCCTGATTTTTGGGTCTTTTTCTTATATAGGCTCCTATTACCCCCCACCCCGTCCCGATTTTGTCTGGTCACCCTACGCTGTTTACAAGTATTACAATGATTTCCCCCCCCCCCCAACTGCAGGTCCCCCCAGAAGTTTGTCTGCAGAGACAGCCAAATGCTGCTGCTGGTTTGGAGAAGGGACGCTCCCAGCTGCCAGCACTGGGGCTGGAGGGGCAGCTCCCACTGCTGAGATGGGAGGCAGCTTTTGCAGCCATTCGAGTAGCTGTGGCTGGAGCCTCCACCCCAACCGTTGTTAGGGTGTCCAGTTCTGGGGGACGGACAGACTGTCATGCACTGATGTGCGAGGGTAAAAGTTTGCAGGATCAGGTGCGAAAGGGGGAAGTGGAAGCTGCCAGGTCCAAAGGGAACAAACTGGAAGTAAGGGGGGGTAAGGAGGAGATGTTCTCGCCCAGTGCTAGTGACCGTGGCTTGTACAATAGGAGGTAAAATGTTTGTAAGTAGACGTGTGCTTTTTAAATGCGTGAGGTCCCTTTAAGCTTAAGTTTCAGTTTCCTAGACTCATTTCTGTGCTTCTAGCAGAGCCTGTCGATGAGAGAAATCAAACTAGGAGAAATGAGACAGCCCCAGGGTACGAGCAGGTGAATTGCACAGGGGACCATCCCAGCTTGGGTGGAGCAAAGGGATAGGGATAAAAAGGGGCAGCTGGCTGGCTTGTGTCCTGTAGCAGCTCTGCCCCTTATCTGCAGGGAGGTGGTGGCTTGTCCTCGGCTCTACTGGGTACAGCTGTGCAAGGTAAGAAGGAGGCGCAAGCTCTCTGCTTAGTAACGGGGTAAATGTAAGGTAATCGCATTGAGCTGGAGAGAGAGACTGTGGACTGAGCAGAGAATTTAGGATTTTAAACTCGTAGAAGTGACATTTGGGGTTGGGAAGGAATTTTCCCCTGGGGCAGGTTGGCAGAGACCTGGGGTTTTGTTTTTGTTTTTTGTTTTGCCTTCCTCTGCAGCATGGGGCATGGGTCACTTGCCGGTTCAAACTTGAATAAATGGTGGATTCTCTGAAACTTGAAGTTTTTAAATCGTGATTTGAGGAATTCCATAGCACAGCCAGAGGTTGGGGGATCTGGTCCATTAAAGGGGTAGGTGGGTGAGGTTCTGTCGCCTGCAATGTGCTGGAGGCTAGATCAGTGGTTCTCAACCGGGGCGTGGGTGCCCCTGGGGTACTCAAGAGGTATTCCAGGGGGCACTCAATCATCTCAATCAATGTTTCTCAACTGGGGGAGATGCAGCCCCCAAGGGGGGTCACGGGACAGGTTTAGGGGAGTTGCAAGTGCAGGGCTGGCATTAGGGGGTGATAAGCAGGGCAGTTGCCCCATATTCCATGCCACAGGGGACCCCGTGAAGCTAAGTTACGTGCTTCAGCCCTGGGGCTCAGGCTTCAGACAAGACTCACGCATGACAAACAGTATCACACTGAAATGTACATACAATATTTGTATTCCAATCGATTTATGTTATAATTATATGGTAAAAATGAAAGTCAGCAATTTGTCAGTAACAGAGTGGCTGTGACTCTTCTGTATTTTTATGTCTGATTTTATAAGCAAGTAGTTTTTAAGTGAGGTGAAACCTGGGGTACGCAAGACAAATCAGCCTCCTGAAAGGGGTACAGCCCCAAATCCTGGGGAATGGACAGCTTGTTTTTCCAGTGTGTTTGTGGTATCTTCTGTGGAATACCCTTCTGAGAGGTGAGGGGCTGGGGACCCTTTGGGGAAGGTTAGAGTTTACCTGTCATCTCCAGCAGAGGGCAATGGTGCGCGCACACCCCTCCCTCTCCCAATTGACCTGCAGGCAGTGGAATGGTAGCAGGGCAGAGGGATGGTGTCACTTTTATACCTGCAGGTGCCTATCAGGAAGAAAACCCCACTCGGGTGCCATGTGGTGGCAATCCCAGCTTCTCCTCCTGGTGTGTCTGGTTCTGTCCAGTGGCTCTGCTGACAAGTTTATAGGTATATTTATTTTTGCTTATTTCCATTGCCCCCCCAAATCAAAATCTGCTTTGCCCCCGATTTCCATTGCCCCCCCAGATCAAAATCTGTGCTGGGGCCAGGCGCTACGTCGACAGACAGCGCTGGTGACTGCACGCATCTGCTTTCTCCTTGCCATGGGCGGCAGAGGAAGCTTGCAATTTGTTGCAATCTGCCATTCCCTACCCTAGGGGTGAGTCCCCATGGCCTGGGCAGGCCTTGCTCTCTTCCCTGCAGACTCCTAAACTCCCACGTGTGCACGATGGATGCTTGTATGCTAGCCACTATCATCGCTATAGCTTCATAGGCTTGCATGATGTCTTATAAGTGGCCTAGTAGCACTAAGGTTTCTAGTTAAGGCTTCTCTTCTCAGGAGCTCCCAGCTTCCTCAGACTTTCCAGATCTGGCCTCTGCCCAAACATTTGGTTGGTTGGTTTTTAAATGGTTTTTCTTTGGTGACGAATCACAGCTCATCTCCTTCTGAGCACAAGAAGAGGGGTGGAGAAAATACTCTTGTGAGCTTTCTGTAGAGCAGTGCCATACGTGAAACCTAGGGCATAAAATGCTGAACTCTGGGACCTGATCCTGCCAGTGGATTGCTGCACCCACACGGATCTGAGCGTTGGATCGGGCCCTGGGGGTGGAACTAGCCCTCGCTTAGATGCACCTCTGGGAGTTCCAGAGAAACCTGTCTTTGATTGGACCAGTGTGGCAAGTACAGAAACCTGAGCAGAGGGAATTGGTGCAAAGATAAGATTGGGAGGGGGCCAGGGGGGAGTCGTACGCTACTGTGTTATTTGTGGTATTAAAGGCTGTGTTGTGATAAATACGCACAAGAGTTACAGGATCTGAGCCCACCTTTAACTGTAGCCTTTTCTGGCTGGAAGGCCTGATGAGTCAGCACCCAGATCACTGCTTCATCCAGGAAAACACAGAGACAAGGCCCCTGCCTCTTATAGTTTATAATCTAAGGCACTACCCTCTGCTCCCAGAGAAGTCACTGGGGGCTCTGCTTGAATGTCCGTGTTCCCGTGTATGGATCCAACTGGAGGACTGTGGCCTAAACAAGCCCCTCTCCCCCTGCCAGAATCCCTTCTTATTTTGGATGTGCAAAAATAAGCAAACATTAAAACTCAAATGGCCCCCACCACATGTCCTCTCTAACCCAGAAGTCCCAGTAATGCTCAAACTGTTTCTCTGCCCATCTCTTTAGATGATGAAGAGGAGGATGGCTGCACATTAATAGATGCTCTCTCGTACCTGGTCATGGGCGGAGGTGAGTTATTAATGCCCCTCCCCAATGGAGGCCGGGGGCGTGGGAGGGAGGGGGCAGAGGAAAAGGTGCATGATTCTGTAGCAGTCCCATCCATACAGCCCAGAGTAATAGTAGATGGTTTTGTAGCAGAGTGAGCATGTGTATGTGCTGAGTTTGTTAGTTCTCACAGCACAAGGCACGGATGGGAGGGGAGAGCAGCTGAAGTCTAATGCTGCAGACAGTTCTTAACGTGCTATATGACCCCCTGTAAACCAAACAGGGCCTTCCTCCTCTGTGGTGAACACCTCACTCGGGCAGGGCGGTTTGGGCTTCGAAAGGGGGCTGAAACAGAAACGCCTCTGATCTAATCTGTGTCTCTCTGCTCCAGTTGCTCTGATGTACGGAGGACCAGCCCTGGTGGGTGCATTGGGGTTCCAGGCCACCGGCATAGCTGCCAAGTCCGTGGGTTCCTGGTTGATGAGTTGGTCTGCCATAAGTTCGGGAGGCGGCGTGCCTGCAGGGGGAGTCGTGGCCACGCTCCAGAGCCTCGGTAGGTGGGACGTGCCCTGTCAAGGTTGCTTCCCCACTCTGAACTCTAGGGTACAGATGTGGGGACCTGCATGAAAAACCTCCTAAGCTTATTTTTACCAGCTTAGGTTAAAACTTCCCCAAGGTACAAACTATTTTACCTTTTGCCCTTGGGCTTTATTGCTGCCACCACTAAGCGTCTAACAAATATAGAACAAGGAAAGAGCCCGCTTGGAAATGTCTTTTCCCCCCCAAATCCTCCCAAACCCTACACCCCCTTTCCGGGGGAAGGCTTGATAAAAATCCTCACCAATTTGCATAGGTGAACACGGACCCAAACCCTTGGGTCTTAAGAACAAGGAAAAAGCAATCAGGTTCTTAAAAGAAGACTTTTAACTGAAGAAAAAGTTAAAGAATCACCTCTGTAAAATCAGGATGGTAAATACCTTACAGGGTAATCAGATTCAAAACATAGAGAATCCCTCTAGGTAAAACCTGAAGTTACCAAAAGACACAAAAACAGGAATATACATTCCACCCAGCACAGCTTATTTTATCAGCCATTTAAACAAAACAGAATCTAACGCATATCTCACTAGATAGCTTATTAGCCCTTTACAGGAGTTCTGACCTGCATTCCTACTCTGATCCCGGCAAAAAGCAACGCACAGACAGAGAGAGCCTTTGTTTCTCCGCCCCTCCAGCTTTGAAAGTATCTTGTCTCCTCATTGGTCGTTTTGGTCAGGTGCCAGTGAGGTTATCCTAGCTTCTTAACCCTTTACAGGTGAAAGGGTTTTTCCTCTGGCCAGGAGGGATTTAAAGGTGGTTAGCCTTCCCTTTATATTTATGACATGCCCTGTGCAAGGAACACTTCAAACCCAGTGTGGGCTTTTAAAGAGCTTATTCCCCTTTCATTTGCCTCTTTCCCTCTGGATCGCTAGGATGGGGGGTGTTTTGTAAGAAGAGCAGGGGGCTGGGAGTCATGGCACTGGGGCGGGGGCTTTTAGTACTAGAGGTCCCAACTGAGACCAAACTCCCCTCTTGCTATGTGTGGCACCGGTATAGTGAGAGAACCCCTGCCCAGGGAGTTACTGTTCTAAATAGCCAAGGCAGAGGGTGGGAGGGGAAGCAGAGAGAGTGACAGTCACTTGCCCCAGGTCTTGTACAGTGGAGCCAGGAACAGAAGCCAGGAGTCGTGACACCCGCTTGTGAAACAGGTGAGGTCAGATTGGGACCCTGTGACTCTCCCTAATATATAGACAGTCCAGGATGGCTTCTCTCCTGGACAGTGCAGGCGTTGGATCTGTTCCCGGTCCACCGCTGGATTGACTGGGGTCTGCGCTGGCTATTCCCTAGCCTTTGTTCATTCCAGGGGCTAAAGCAGGCAGCATGGCCTGGGGGTCGATTGGCTCCAAGATGGGCTACTCTGCCCACCAGAACTTCATCTGTGGCAAGAAACGGAAGTCCAAGAAGCAGTCATCCCCTTTCCCCTCTCGCCGGCTGTCGGGAAAGCTACCGCTGGGCTCTTGATACCGAGCCTGGGCATAGGTGTAGTTTGACTTCTGCATGAAGGTGTTTGATGTAATTCCTCCTGAAATAAATAGGCGTGTTTGGCCAGGTCTACACTACCCATTTACTGCGGTATAGCTACTTCGCTCAGGGGTGTGAAAAATCCACACGCCTGAGCAACAGAGCTATACCTACCCCAGCCCCCTGGGCAATCCGGATGTGGGCTGCTCGGTGGGGTGCCCAGAGGAGGGGAGATCTGGATGCATAGGGGCTTGTTGGGGGATTCCGGGTGCAGGGGGAATGGGAATGGGAATGGGAATGGGGGGGGAGGGATAGCTCAGTGGTTTGAGCATTGGCCTGCTAGACCCAGGGTTGTGAGTTCAATCCTTGAGGGGGCCATTTAGGGATCTGGGGCCAATTTGGGGATTGGTCCTGCTTTGAGCAGGGGGTTGGACTAGATGACCTCCTGAGGTTCCCTCCAACCCTGATATTCTATGACTCCATGGGGAGGGGGGTCCGGATGAAGGTCGTTGGGGCACAGCAGGGTGAGGGGGGGGCATCTGAATGCATGGGGGTTGGGTGGACCGGGGGAGGGCAGCTCCCTGCACAATGACCCTTCCCCACCCTCCCCCATGGAGTGATGGGGGCAGGTAGTGCGGGGTGGGGAAGCAGCTTTGGAGAGTCCCTGAAGAAAGTGCCTGAACAGAGTGTGGCTATGGGGTTTAATCCGTTCTGGGCTGGGGAGTGAGGGACAGGCAGAGGAAAAAATTTAAAAAAACCTTTGCAGACAGGAATCTGGATAGTCATGTTGAACACATGATGTATGTCCATCATTCACCACGCCAGCAGCAGCATGAGTTACAGAGGACGTGCCCATGGCTTCCTGAATTACATGGTTCCTATAGTGCTCTAAACAGTGCACGGAGCTGCTGCCTGGCAATAATAAGGTGTGCTCCAGGCTTCTTCCCCTGGAGTACAGCCAACTTCAGAGCTCCCCCCAGCCCAGCAGCAACCCTCTCTCCCCAGCCCCCTCCCAGCTGGGACTTGCAGCTGAGCACTCGCCTGGTTTGGGAAGCTGCAGCTGCCTGACTCTAGTCTGCTCACTGAAAAGGAATGGTCACCGCTCTTCTGTTCTCCCCTTCAACACAGCCCTGCCCATGTAGGGAAACTGACCAGACAGGTAAGTGCCCTGTATAACCCGCTCACGCCCTCCCCCAAGTTCCTCTGTGCCCCACCAAGAGGGTTGGGGGGGAGCAACTCCTCCCCAGGTGCCTTGTGCCTGCAGATCAGTGTCCCTTTCATCACAGGAGCTGGGTATCTAGCTCCTGGCGTCACCTCTCCCTCCCACTGGGAGGAAGTAGGAGGTGAATGCCTCTGCCTCGTATAGTTTAGGGGGGCAATGCCCCCCGTTTACCCCTCCGCACTCTCCACTGATGAGCCTGGGCCCTTACTGAGGGCACCTATGCAGCCCTTAAGGTGATGCAATTTTTTGTTTGTAGCTACTCCAGGGCAGGATCATTTCCCTGCCTGTCTGTCACTAGCAGTGGAGTGGCTAATATTCCTTGTTCTCTACACAGCGGTGCCTACAGTCCCTAGCCACGCACAGGGTCTTACATGAATTTCAGTGCAAGACCACGTGGACCAACTCCTCATAACTGGAGTGGTGGCCCTTCCGGCCTGTGTGAGGGCCTGTTCTCTGGCCTGGCCACTGAGCTGTTCATGTCCTGACCCTTCAGCATCCAAAGGGCATGGCTGATCAGGAGCCCAATCCTGCAGACCTCACCCGAGGCATTTCACTGTGGCCAATGAATGCGACAGCAGCCCCGCCCCCCGCCTTTGCTCTGATGGGAGCACCCGCCAAATAAACCCTGCTGATGACTCGCCTTCAGAAACCAGAGTGCAGTTTAGATAGAGAAATGAATCATTCACCTGCAAGCTCCAACAACCCCAGCATCTTGGGAGTTCTCCAGGGTCTTCTCTGTCCGTAATGAGACTGTATCTCCTATGTTCTGAGAAGCGCCCCACCTGCTTTCGTGCACACTCCAAACACTAGGAGCTCTGGCAGTTGGGGAAGGCTGGAGTTTACGGTATGACTCCCTGCAAAGTATTCAGTTCTAGTGATTGCCCAAGGCCCTGTATGAGACAGGGCAGAGCTGCCACAGGAGTGAATGCTCCAAGGGTCCTTAATACTCGTTTGGTTTCCATAGAAAACAGATAGTGATTCCCATGAGGACTGGGAAGCTCAATCTCCGCCCCCCCAGAGGATTGTGAACAATGTAGCGTAGCTTGTTTAAATAGATGAGCTATTAAGAGACGCTAAACATCACTGCTGCATTAGCTGCCATTTTTTTGTTGCAGCTCACCCTTCCTCTATCCCTCTCCTTTCAAATGATAAACTCCCAAGCCTAGGGATCGTGGGCAAGACTGCTGTTTACGCCGCTGTAACTCTGGTGTTAAACCATTCTAGCAGATGAGAATCTGGCCCCTTGTTTGTACCTGTTGTCAGGAAAGTAGCAAGCATACAGTACGTGAACGCTACCCAATGGACCCGCCAAAGTCTCTGCAATCTTAATGAGAGCTATTGCCTCGTTGTTTACTTACACCTCCCCTCCCCTCTGCTGTCTCTTGTCTTAAACTTAGATTGTAAACCCCTGGGGACAGGGACTGTCTTTTTGCTGTTTGTACAGCGCCTGGCCCAACGGGGTCGTGGGGCATGGCTTGGGCTCCTAAACGCTACAATGAATGATGTGACGCCTGCGGGTTGCAATCAAACATTTTCTCTCGCAAAATGATCTGAGATGCGGTTGGGGTTTAAGACAGAGCCCGTTCAATGGACTTCACCCTTTCATTCTTATTCTGGGGGTGCATTGAGGGTTGTCAAGGTTCCTTCCCCACTCTGAACTCTAGGGTACAGATGTGGGGACCTGCATGAAAACCTCCTAAGCTTACTTTTACCAGCTTAGGTTAAAACTTCCCCAAGGTACAAACTATTTTACCCTTTGCCCTTGGACTTTCACTGCCACCACCAAACGTTTATCTGTGTTTATTTTTATTAGGAAAGCGTTGTTTGGAAACGTCTTTCCCCCCAAAATCTCCCAACCCTTGCACCCCACTTCCTGGGGAAGGTTTGGTAAAAATCCTCACCCATTTGCATAGGTGGCCACAGACCCAAACCCTTGGATCTTAAGAACAATGAAAAAGCATTCAGGTTCTGAAAAGAAGGATTTTAAGAGAAGTAAAAATAATCTCCTCTGTAAAATCAAGATAGTAAATACCTTACAGGCTAATTAGATTCAAAACATAGAGAATCCCTCTAGGCAAAACCTTAAGTTACTAAAAGACACACAGACAGGAATATCCATTCTATTCAGCACAACTTAATTTCTCAGCCATTTAAAGAAATCATAATCTAACGCATATCTAGCTAGATTACTTACTAAATTCTAAGACTCCATTACTGTTCTATCCCCAGCAAAAGCATCACCCAGACAGAGAGAGACCCTTTGTTTTTCTCCCTCCTCCCAGCTTTTGAAAGTATCTTGTCTCCTTATTGGTCATTTTGGTCAGGTGCCAGCGAGGTTATCCTAGCTTCTTAACCCTTTACAAGTGAAAGAATTTTTCCTCTGGCGAGGAGGGATTTTAAAGGTGTTCACCCTTCCCTTTATATTTATGACAAGGGTGCTTACAACGAGAGCTTCTCTAGGGAGATTTCTCGCCCATTCTGTGTTCGGGACCCTAGAAACCAGCAAGTCTGGAAAAGGCTTTCATCGCTCTCCTTTTTTCTCCTGGCCTGAGCAGTGCCGTATAGAGACAACGTGCAGCCTTCCGTAATGTAAACCATGTTGAGTCTCAATCCCAAAAACTTGTGCTGAGGGACTGAATAAAGCTTTGGGTGAAAACGTGTTCTAAACATCGTAGGCACTTTATTTTTCCAAAGAATAAGAAAAGAGAAATACAAAGCTACCCACAAATCACTGTGGGGTGCAGGGTGACTGGGTAAATTCTCAAGCTCTGAGCACCCTCCATAGGGGCCAGACCCTCGAGATGTCAGCCGCTCCCTCTGCAATTCGTAGGGCCAGACTTTGCACAGAGGTCTCTTGAAAATCTGACCCCCATTGTGGAGGCCAAGCCCTGCTGAAAACTGGCTAATTGAGACAGTAAAATACCAGTGTGAGCTCATCAAAAGGGCCTTTGCTGCAGTAGCTTGGCATTCAGCCCGAGTACAGCTCAAGTCACAGGCAATTTCTCTGCTGCTTGGCCAGCGTTCAATAAAGTAACACTTTGCATTTCTGTAGCAACCCCCACTCTAGGATCTCAGAGCCCTTTGCAAATTATATTGAGCTGTGAGATGGGCCAGTATTCTCACCTACATTTTAGAGCCAGGGGAAACTGAGGCAGGGAGGGGCAGCAACTTGTCCCAGGGTCAGACAGTAGGTCAGTGGGAAAAGTGTCCAGAAGTCCTGACTCCCAGCTCATCTTTCCTATAGCAGGACAAGCAGGGGTTTAAGTAGGTAGAGCTCTCATTGGGCCAGCCAAGGAAAAGAAGGAGCTCGGGGGGTGCTCCTGCTTTAGCCCCTGGGGGGACACCACCTGCAGGGCTAATGCCTGGAGAGGAGACTGAATTGCAGTCTGCAGTACCACAGCTAATGGCAAGTTCCCAGTTTACTAGCCCTGCAAAAGGGGTCTTCAGCCGTCAGTAGGTCCCTGGGGAAGGTTCCCTGTAGCATCAGCCCAGTCCCCAGAGAGAGAGGCGGCCTACTGGGGCCTTATTTTCATGTCCACGTATTTGTAAGAGTAGTGGTGCCCCTTCCCGGTGGACCAGTTGATCCCGTTGGCGTAGGAGCTGTGTTCACCTTTGAGGTACAGCCCGTTGAGGTTCGAGGAGTGGCACTGCCCATACCACCAGCCGCCTTTGTAGAGGGTGGCACAGCTGCCCCCAAAGGTGTCATGGTCTTTATCCCGTGTGGAGAAGCCCAGCTTGTTGTGTCCCGAGAGAGAATCTCCTGCAAGGGGAAGAAGGCAAATATACACAGGGCTTGGCCTGCGGCATCTTCATTCCATGCCAAACTCACGGCCTTCGCATGAGGACAAAGGCTTTCCCTAGCTGGAGTCGTAACAAAGAGTCTTGCCTCTAGGTCACTGGTTCAAATCCAGCCCATGTCTCTTTACCTATTATTAGTCCTTAGTAGGAAGTATCACGTATGGGGCCCTGATTCCCACCTTGCACAGTCATTTACACTTGTGCAAAGGCTCACACTGGTCTGATCTTGCAGTGTTTTGGTGTAAGTGCGGACCCAAGGTGCAGGGACCATGGAGAATAAGGCCCTAGTCCTTCCCCTGGCTGTCTGGTGTGAAATGAGTTCAGTGGGTCACAGGAGACAGGCGGTGCCCATACACCACTAGAGCCCCCAGCCCCACTCACACCCTTGCTGGAACTAGTACTGGCTCAATACATTTACTAGATGAATTTTGCTACGTTTTCCAGATAAAGTCGCCAAGAAATTCCCCTTCCTCCACCAGTTCTAGTCGGAAACTCGCAGCAGAGAAGCCAAGGCCTGAGCGGCCCATGGACACTGGGCTGCCTTTCCACTCCTAGAGCTGGTCCCTCCAGGCCAGGGCTGAAGCACTGTGGACGTGCAGGGGGGAGGGGGGATGCTCCTGCAGACACCGCCCCGGCTGGACCTGGTGTGTGGACGTGCGGGGGCTCTGGTGGGGGCAGGCTGGGGCCCTTCATCAGTGCTGACACAACGTCACAATGGAGGACCGAGGAATCCTAGCCCTGCCTCCCAGCCTCGCACAGCTGGTATTTTATCCACCCCTTGGGAACCACCGGTGGCGGCTTTCCTATGTGATAACCCCAGCAGCCTATCCCCACTCGAGGCGTCTCCCCCAGCCAGTTATCCTTGTGACCGAGAAATCCAGTCAGTAGCTTACAAACTCTTCGAGGACGTCTGCACAGCAGCTGCGCACCGTGATTCCCGGCGCAAGGAGGGGCACACTAGCTTTGCTCGAGGTGGTACAGTAGAAGTAGTCGCGTGGCTAGCTGCCCGAGTATGAACCCAGGACCCCCGGCGGGGCAGTATCGGGAGGCCAGCCCCAGCAGCTGCAGCCGCACTGCATGTGCAGGCGGACCCTCCATAACCGTGAGAAACCGACGCTGCTTCCTCGACTTTGTCAAGTTTGTAAAGTTTCGCAAACGGTCATGGAGGCGAGGGGCAGCGAGGGCACTGACAGGATCCAGAGACAGCAGTTCCACCACCCAGCTTTGCTAATGGGAACCTGACCTGCACATACCCTCCTCCTCTTCTCCAGGGCTGGGTTCCCCCATCCAGCCCTGCAAATGCACCTCCGTTCTGTAACAGCCCCTTCTGCCTGCCAGCTCTCACTGCTCCTCTCACACGGTCCGGTGGGGCGGCTGCTTTGATTTTTCTGTGACTTGCTCTGTTACCCTTGCTCTGACAGAGGGTCCTGGGGAGACTGCAGGCTCGGGGACAGATCCTCGGCTGCCCCTTGGTGACAAGCTAGCCTCATGGAACTAAGCCTTCCCCGTCTGAAGATCTGGGCTCAGCCACTGGAGAGGCCATTGGTCTGAGGGCCTCCACTCTGCAATAGAGGGTAAAGCCATGAGAGCGAGCTGAAACACTGCGGCACAGCTGCCAGTCTCTGCTCAGGAGGGGCCGAAGAATGTAATAGCAAAGGGGGTGCCCGCTAGCTGGCCCCCGATCACCCTGCAGCAGCAGGCAGGCCTGAGTGGAAGTCACTTGGCAACTCACCCATGGTGCCATCCAAGTAGGAGCCCAAGGCAAGCGTGTAGTTTTCCTTTTCGCTCAGCATCTTGAAGCTGGTGTACTTGGCAAATGTGCTGGACTTATTGAAGTCCCTGGCATCAATCCGCAGCTGGTAGGTCCCTGAGGCCAAAAGGACAGCAAGGCATCAAGGTCCCGGCATTGCTGGAGAGAGCGGCCATGGCCCAAGACCAACACCTTTTCCTCCCACAACGTGGGAGCGGGAGCTATGCTCACGGCAGGAAGATGCAGTCCCCCTGGGGGTTAGGGGCAGCCTGGAGATACAAGAATGGGAAACCACGGAGGAAATGGAGGTGGGAATCTCCCCTGGGCTGGTGCCTTAGGGCACTGTACAGGAGGGGCTAGGGGCTGTGATGCCAAGGTGGGGAACTAAGCCCAGGAAGCACCCAATGTCTGAAAGGGGTCTGGACTTTCATGATGACACCATGATCACGCCAGCTCTGAGCCGTCTCCTTTTGGAGCTCACTAGGTAACACCGAGCTCTGTTTGGGGTTTACCCTTTTCTAGGAACCCACCCCAGCATGCTCTGCGGCTAGCTGGCCCTTTAGACTCTGGGGCAGACAAGCTGCTCCAGCCCTACAAATGGCCGTTTGGCCTCTGGCTGCTGCAGGCTGGACTTCTCTTCTTTCCAGAGGGTGATTAGTTAGCGGCCTGTCCCAGGAGGAGGGGCGCGCTCAGAAGGGTACGTGCTGTGTTTACTCTTAGAGCCAAACTGAACTGGCTGCGTGGGCAGCAGCGATGGGTTGGTTTCAAAGCTGATAAGGAAAAGTCTTTCCTCGGTGTTAACCCCGGGGCCAGATTCTGATCCCCGCTATGCATGGGTAGATCTGGGGTAGCTCTTTAAAGTCAGTGATTTTACGCCTCAGTCCAGCCTTCCCCTGCTCTCTCCCTGTGACTGCTCCCTTCTCAGCTGGGTGGTGAGAAGTCTCCTTACTGGAGCGGGTGAGAAGGTGGATGTTGTCGTTGCCCAGCCAGAACTCCGATGCTTGGTTTCCAAACCCTCTCTTGTAGGCTTCCCAGCCCTGATAGAAATCCACCGACCCATCCTGTCGCCGCTGGAACGCCTGGAAGGCAAGAGGCAAGTCACGCCCAAACTCAGCGAGCCCTGCGTGCAATGCAGGCATGACACGGGGAGCTGGGCAGGACCCAATCCTGCTGCTGTGTATGTGGGGGGGTATCTCCCAGCGGGTCCAATATCCATCCTTCAGCTGATCTCAGTGAACACCAAACAGCTGTCTCCCCACTGAAGGATCTTATGTGGTGCCTACTGCCAAGGAGCACCAGCAGGGATCAACCCCTAGACCTCCCTCACGACAGGCACAGGGCTAGAGGCAAAGGACTAGCACCCCACTGCTCCTGTAGCATCGCTGACAGCCAGAGTTTCAAAGCCCTGGGTAGCTGGGACGGGGGCCAGGGAGCACACCCTTGCTCTGGGGGAGAGGAGACTAATGAGCTCTCCTGGGCTTGTTCAGCCCTTAAGGAGGCACATCTGTAAGGGTTGCTCTGCCTGGAGGGGGCGGGTGGGAGCTTAGAAAGGGAAAACAGGGCCCTGGAAGGGGCGGTGAACAGGGCGAACACTGCTATGCCCCTGAGAGCGCTGACCACGCAGACAGATCAGCCAAGCGGGAGACAGTCTCTGGCCTCACTGCCCCTGCAGTGACCAGCTGTCAAACAGGGTGCCCCAGGCTGGAGTGAGACCCTAACTAAAGACAGCCCCAAAAGGCTGGCTACAGAAAGACTGCTGAAGAGACAGCCCTTATTTCTGCTTTCTGATTTCCCTCCCTGTCAAGGGAAAGAGAGAGAAAAGGGCCTCCCTCGTCTGTTCTGTCTGGAGAGCCCCTTGTGTGCTACAAACAGCCGGAGGACGTTATAAAGAACGTGGCCTGGGCTCTGGTGGGGACTCCGGGGAGTCTCAGCCCCCCACAACAGCCAAGGTGCTGAGCTCTTTGGAAAGACTGGCTACCTGGTGCTTACGTGCGAGACGAGCGCGTCTGAAAGTCTGGCCTGAACTCCCCTAACCGGGACCTGCAGCAGAGTCTTCAACCTGGCATGTGGACTGGTCACTAGAGGGGCCACAGACCCACTCTGTGCAATGGTGTATTTCCTCCAGCATCCTCTCCTCCCTGGCCTACTTGCCCCCATCAGTAGAAGGACTCACCAGCCAGCCCCCGCCATCCGTTTCCATGTCACAGAAGACGGTCAGCGTCCTCCCCGGTTGGGGGTGGACGGGGTACCAGCCGCTCAGCCCCTCTCCCTGCTCCAGCAGCTCCTTGCAGTTCCTGGCACCTGTCCCTTGGGGGAAACACCAGCTGGGTGAGTTCGTTATGGACAAGGCAGTTAGGAATGTTCAATCCGACACAGGGGTTGGGATGGGGGTCCCAGAGCACCAGCCACTCTGTCTTGGATGACACGGGGAGCTGGGCAGGGCCCAAACTGGCTGCTGAAGCTGCGGCGGGGGGGGGGGGGGTTCCTCCCAGTGAGTCTCCTTCAGATGATCTCCGTGAACATCAAACAGCTGTCTCCCCACTGAAGGATCTTATGTGGTACCTACTGCCTACCCCGAGCTGTGGGAAGAATGAATGACATTGGCCTTCACAGCCATCTGCAGGCTGAGCGATAAACACACACCGGTTAGGGACTCTCAGTGCCGGGCAAATATTTTCCCTGTTCACTGGCTGAAAATGAAAAATTTCTGGAGCTTTTTGGCAAATTGAAAAGTCAAAGAAGTTTTCGGATTGGGTGGAACAGAAGGTTGGTTTGGATTTGCTGCCACGTTGTTGAGGCCACAGTTGGTCCTGTGTTTAGAGGTTGACCCTTTTTAAACATTTGGCTGTCCTGAATAAAAGGAAAGGAAATCTGGAGACACAGAAGTCAGTGTGAACCGAAAAATCCAGGCGTTCATTTAGAAAGGGTCAAAATGACATGTTTTGTCGGGGGGTGTTTTGTTTTTGACTGAAGCAAAAATTCTGGAAACCCTTTGGTGTCCCCGAAGCAGCTCTTTTCACAGAAAAGGCAGGTGCCCAGCGAAAACTCGGAGCTGGCCCCGGCGGTGATTCAGCTGGGGGGGTTCTCTCCAGCTGGGCTGAATAAACACCGGAGGGTGAAATCAGAACTGCAGGTGGTGAGGGTGGGGTGAGGAATGAACTAGCTGCTGCCTGGCTGTTTCATGCTGGAGCTGATGGTAAATGCATTTGAGGGGCCTTAATTGGGGTTTAACGATGCTCTGGGTCTCTGGAGGAGTAAACTGATGCAAGAGAAAAGGAAGGAAAATGGCCTTAGCCAGGGCAGCTGTGTTTGGTGGGGATGTTGTTTGGGGGAGGCCGGACTCTCACTTGGTGGCTTCACTATATGCTATTAAATTGCAGCTGATGGAGTTACTCCTGTAGCTGGGGTGGTAGCAGTCTGTGCTTTTGGTGTGGGAGGTCCCGGGTTTGATCCCCATGGACGGCCTGTGGCATCGGTGTGTTCGCAGCCGTGTTGGTGCGCGAGGGTAGGGTTTGAGGCTGAGGAAGGCATGTACCTTGCTGCTGAGAGCTGGCAGAACTGCTGGTTTCTCCTGAGGGAAGAGAGAGACAGCCATTGGTAAGATGGGTGCATGTGGCAGCTGGGCAGTAATGAGAGGGCAGAGGTTGCCACATGCTCTGGAGAAGCGTGGCTCTCAACTGTCACCTCGCGGTGGTGAAAGGGCCTTGCAGGGGGTGCTGGCAGCCATGTTGGACCTCTGTGAGGCCAGGCTTTCATTCCCAGCCGTTGAGTCCTTCTTCCCAGGGGGGTAGTGGCAATGTCTCTTCTCCAGAGCAGAGGAGGGGAAGGTGATAAGCCCAGGGAATGCAGCACTCAGACCAGTTTGCAGGCAGGAGTCCAGACATGTCAAGAGAGTTAGCAGGGTGCAGCCAGGGGATAGAGCTGTGAGGTTTCCCAAGGGGCCCAGTCCTGCATCCCATCCTCCCCCAAAGAGTCCCATTGAAGTTACCTTTGTCTCCTTTGGGTCCAGCCTTCCCCATTGCCCCAGGGGAGCCCTTCTCGCCTGAAGAAAGAGAGCAGAGGCATGGACCTGGTTCCCTTTATTGTGCCTTTAGAGCTACCTGACAACAGCCTTTTAAAGCCAGGCAATGCGGCTGGGGAGCTGGCAGGGGAGCAGACTGGATGGGGACATGGAGCCTTTTGCTTCTAGGTCATGGATTCAAATTCAGCCTCGGTGGGTACCATTTATTGGCTCGGGTGAAATGAGCGAGCAGCTCAGTCCAGTTCCCAGTGGACAGGGGTGTCCGTGCTAGAAAAAATACCAGAGGCCAAGGATTGGGTAGGCCAAGGTGCCACATCTCTCACCCCCAGCTAGTCTCTGCATACATGCTTCACTCGCTCATGGAAGGGATATTGTGTCAGCGTTTTAGTAGCAGAGACAACCAGCCAAGATTTGCTGGGCACAGGCTCCTTGCCAGCTCTTTGACATTTCTCCTGCGCATTATTCTGTCCCCACTGCCTCTCTGGTCCATTCACAGTGTAAGCTCTTGGGAGCAGGGACTGTCTGGACAGCCCCCAGCCCCCTCCCGCTCTGACCTATGGTAATACACATGATCAGTGTTAATAGTAACACAAGCCTGAGAGCTCAGACTGCACTGCAGAACTCAAACCTGGATTGTGCAAACCTGTCTGAAACTTTCCCTGCAAATGCTGAAATATAACCCAAATCTAAAAGCTGCTTTCCCTCGTAAGGCCTGATAGGCTCCTCAGTCCAGCCGCTCCGACTCCCAGTGTGTGTCCCTGAGGAGCACTGTGCTCTGGCACAGAGTTCTAGGGCTGTGAGCTTCCTCAAAGCAGTGTCCTGCTTGCCTCCTGTGAGCTGATTTCCTGCTCTCCATTCTCCTCCTCTGAAATGCAGGTTGGCAACGTGCTCCCCGGACTCTCTGAGCCCGTGCTCTGCCTGTCAGCTGAGTTAGGGCCCGAGCATTCACAAGGAGTCTGCCAGTCTCTTTGTCTTGTCTGGATACATATGTCTGTCACTAGGGCCGGGCAGAGCAAGAACAACCTCTGGCCTGCTTTATATTGAGGCTGTGGTTGCTGAGTCCTGACAGCATCCTCTCACCTGGGGGCCCTTGAGGGCCTGGATCTCCTTTAGCCCCAGGTAGGCCGTTTGTCCCTGGCATGCCCGGCATTCCTGGGATCCCTGGCTGGCCCTGGAGAAAGATCTTCTTGTCCGCTCCACACTGGGATAATCCCTTCAGCTCTGAAAGAGGCAGAGAAGCAGGCTGGAGTGAGGGGAGCAGGCACGCAGTGTGATGGTGGTGTCCTGAAGTTAGCGGTAACAGTGACCCCGGGAAAGGCTCATGCACCTGGGGGGATGCTGAAACTGCATGATCACTGTCAAGGTTCCTCCCCCACTCTGAACTCTAGGGTACAGATGTGGGGACCTGCATGAAAAACCTCCTAAGCTTATCTTTATCAGCTTAGGTCAAAACTTCCCCAAGGTACAAAATATTCCCCCCGTTGTCCTTGGACTAGCCACTACCACCACCAAACTAATACTGGTTACTGGGGAAGAGCTGTTTGGACGCGTCCTTCCCCCCAAAATACTTCCCAAAACCCTGCACCCCACTTCCTGGACAAGGTTTGGTAAAAAGCCTCACCAATTTGCCTAGGTGACTACAGATCCAGACCCTTGGATCTTAAGAACAATGAACAATCCTCCCAACACTTGCACCCCCACTTTCCTGGGAAATGTTGGATAAAAAGCCTCACCAATTTGCATAGGTGACCACAGACCCAAACCCTTGGATCTGAGAACAATGAAAAAGCATTCAGTTTTTTACAAGAAGACTTTTAATAGAAAATAGAAGTAAATAGAAATAAAGAAATTCCCCCTGTAAAATCAGGATGGTAGATATCTTACAGGGTAATTAGATACAAAAACATAGAGAACCCCTCTAGGCAAAACCTTAAGTTACAAAAAAGATAAACAGACAGAAATAGTTATTCTATTCAGCACAATTCCTTTCTCAGCCATTTAAAGAAATCATAATCTAACACGTACCTAGCTAGATTACTTACTAAAAGTTCTAAGACTCCATTCCTGGTCTATCCCTGGCAAAGACCCAGCATACAGACAGACACAGACCCTTTGTTTCTCTCCCTCCTCCCAGCTTTTGAAAGTATCTTGTCTCCTCATTGGTCATTTTGGTCAGGTGCCAGCGAGGTTACCTTTAGCTTCTTAACCCTTTACAGGTGAGAGGAGCTTTCCCCTGGCCAGGAGGGATTTCAAAGGGGTTTACCCTTCCCTTCATATTTATGACAATCACATTTAGCCACTAGGTGTAACCTGGGCTGGTACCAGGCAGACCGGGGCATGTATTCAAGTGTCTTACAGGGAACACATCTCTTGTCTCCCTCCATGATGGAAGCGCTGTAGCCTGTCCATATCTGGTACCGCAGCCTGACTTGCTGGTAGGAGCCCTGCAATTTCCCATGTACAAGGAGTATGTGACACTGGGATTTGGCAGGTAGCGTGAAGAGCCAAACTGAACAGTCAGGGCTGGGAAGTCTGCCCAGATCTCTGCCCCCGTTGGCTTAGGGGTGTAGTTGGCCATGGTGACTGGAAGGAAGCAGCTTGGTCAGGAGTGATAGTCCAAGGGTGAGATTCCACCCCCCCCCGCCTGTAAGACTAGAATTAAACATCCCCCCGCACCAGAAGGTGACAATGCACTTGGCAAATGTGGGTAAATTAAACCTGAACCCCCAGTGTGCAGACTGAGGGAAACCCAGACACACGGAGGCTAAGTGCCTGGCACCAGATGACACAGCAAACGGGTGGTGGAGCCAGGAATAGACCCTAGTTCTCCTGACTCCAGCCTGTGCTTTCACCCCTAGATATCACCCTGCTCATCTGATATGGACAGTAATATAGAGAAGCCGGGGAGGGGTCGGGCCCGTGTCAGATTTCAGCTGGGGATCAATCCCTGCCTGTGCGCATCGACCAAGCTCCCAACTCAGGAGACAAACTGCCCATTTTAAATGTTAGAAAGTTTAAAGTAATAACTACAAACTGTATTGGGGGAGGGGAGAGAGTTGGCTCTCGCTGGAAAGTGGGAATGGGTTCATCACAACACCTCTGGCTATTTTCTGAGCCCCCAAAGATGTTCTAGGCACCTCTCCAACCAAGTAATGAGACTTTCCCTGCCCCAGTAGGCTCCCAAGCAATATTTAACAGCATAGAGCAGGTGAGGGTCCTACCCAGACTAAGAGGGGGTGTGGGGGGGGAAGGGAGAGGCAGGACAAACATGGCTGGGGTGCTGTCACCTGGTCACACAATCAATGTAGCGGTGCTCCTTGTGGTGGGCAAATGTTGAGGAGGAGGGAGAAAGGCCAAGGAGGATGAGGTGGTGTCTGACTTCAGGGAGAGAAGTATCATTAGCCACATTTGGCAGATGGGGAAACTGAGGTACAGAATGAGTCAGTGACTTGTCCAGGGCCACACTGAGATTCTGAGGCTAGAGCTGGAATGGTCCTGATGCCCTGCTTCATCCTCTGCCTGTTAGATCACAGTGACCACAGCTGATACTCTCTAGACAGGACACTTGCTATCAAGGGCAAAATGTCCCCCACGCATTGCCCCAAGGAGTTACTTCCTGGGCAGTATCTATGTGCTCCCCAGACAGAGCCCATCCCTCTGGGTCTCCTAGTGTCTCAGCACCAGCAATAGGGAACCCAGCCTACGGGGATTAATTGCCGGCTGGGAGAGGCTGACAGCCTGACACAGAGGCGAGCACTGCTAAACCCAGCCGTGCATGAACGTCTGCTCCAGCTAGGGTTGGGATTGCTTAAACAAACCCCTTCAGTCAGCTTCCCCCCACCCCACCCCTGGGGCTGTGGGTGTCTCCCCACCTCCTTACCATTATTCTGATCCAAACCCCTCTCAGGTCAGGTCCTTTCCATGGACTCCAGGGGGCTTTGCCTCGCCTTTCAGGGCGGGGGAGCATCCTGCCTGTCCGACGGGGAGCTCCTCAGAAATGCAGCTGCCCCCGGCAATGTCCCACTGCGGCTCCTCTTCAGAGCCTGCTCCCTGCTGGAGCCCATGAGCATTGGACTGAGTTTGGCCCCCAGTTTGGAGAACAAAACCCCACAAAGGGATCCCCAAGGGTGCTGAGTACCCCCAGCCCCCGCTGACTTCAATGGGAGCCACGGGCTCTCAGCTCGGCCCTGGACTCAGCTCCCCAGCTACTCACGTGCACAGCAGCTGGACTCGGTCTCCTGGGCAAAGCCTGCTCTGGGGGCAGCAGCAGCCATCAGGAATACCAGGGCGCGGAGAAGGCCCCTGCAAGACTTCATCTTGTCCTGCTGCCCCCACACCGTTACCCCTCAGGGTGCCTCTTGGAGCTGGGACTGCTCTGCTGCTTATATACCCTGCTGACTTTCCAGGCTAGGAGCCCCGAGGACAGGTAAACACCTGTATTGTGTAACGCCTGTTCTGCCTGGGGGCCAGCCTTTCCCAATGAGCATGTGGTGCAAGAGCTGGGCTCAGAGGTTCCTGAAAGCTAGGCACAGGCTTACTTCCTGGAGCCAAACAAATGGCCGTGGGCGGCGTGCGATATCGCGCTGTCAGTGAGCCTCTGTTTGCACTTCGGCCTAATGAAATCCCCTCTGCTTTTTCAAAAGCAGCTGGAGGGTTCTTCTGAACTTCCTGTCCTGAGCTGTTATGTGGCGTTGATCATGCCATTGAACAGCTGCTGCACTCCACCCCAGAGCTGGCTGCATTCTGGTGGTTGGTAAGTTCATTCCTGTTTGAAAAGCAGCCTGGCTCGCAGGAATGAGGTCAGGACTGGGTGCCCCAGAGCACCTGAATTCTAATTTTGGCTCTGTCATTGACTCACTGAGAAGCCTTGGGTGTCTCTCTTTCCCCATCTGCGAAATGGGTAACACATGCTTTCCTGCCTCCCTCCCGAAGCCGCTGTGAAAAGGACGGTTTGCCAGGAGGTGTTAGTATTACATTTCTCTGGTGCCTTTCATTCCCAAGGACAGCATCTGTCTATCTAACATCTGGAACTTGTAAAGAACCTTTCACTACAGCCTTGGCCTTGGCAAACCACATAGACAGGCGTCCCTTCACCCAGCCCATGCAGCCACCTCTGGGGTGGAACACGGTGGCTGTTTGACAGCGGAATTTAGGACAGGAAGTGAAGGAAATCTCACGTCCAAGGAATATTTTAGGGGAGCAAACTGGAAATGGGTCAGGACACCAGACTTAACACCCCTACCCCTGCAGAAAGTGCCAGGGGATCTGGAATGACCACACAGATCCAGGACCCCAGGGGACTGGCTCAGCACGGAGGCAAAGGGAAGAGCAGCAACCACAACACCACTAGCCCCCCACTGCTTGCAGCAACTGGATTTCCTTGAAGTCTGGTCAAGCACTTACCCAGCCGGCCCCTGCTTGGCTTTGGAGAGGTTACATGTTTATTAAGGTAGCGCCTAAGGACCCACCAGGAATGTGCTAGGAGCTGGATAAACACTCAGCTGAGCTCCCAGCCTGAAGGGCCATGGCTTTGGGTTCACACCTCTTCAGTGATGACGGCGGGAGAGCAAGGAGCCCTTCAGTGTATGGGATAATTCCCCTCCCTCTGGAGTTCTGCTGTGCTGGGGGTTTCGGGGTGTTATTGATGCTGGACCAGGGCTGAGCTTCCAGAACAGAGGGAGGGGGGAGGAGGAGCCGCCGGGGAGGAAATGGTACCAGCCAGTTGGGGGAATTGGGGGGATTGCCTTTAGCTGCCCTCTGGCACAACCGAGGCAGCCCCTTCTGGGGCCAGAGGGGAGCAGGCTTTGATCTTGCTCTTGGTCCCAGCAGCGTAAATCATAAGCCCCTCCATTAAAGTCACTCGAGTGACACCGGTGCAAAGCCCATGCAAGGGGGATCAGAATTAGGCCCACGTGGGCAGCCTCCTTCCAGGGTTATGGTGCAGTCCTTCCTGGAGGTGTCAGAGAAGGTAGAAGCTTGTCTAGTAGCCATGGGTAGCACTGCCCTTCTCTCCAGGGCTCACCTGCTGCAGAGGCAAATGTTGCAGGGAGCCGAGCGCTGGAGGAAGATGCAGGACAGCGGATGTGTGTGTGTCCCTGGAGCTGCAATGTCAGACCCCTTGCTGCAGGGGAAAGAGCCTGAACTGGATTACTATGCTTCCCTGGGGTCAGCCCCATGGAACTGCCTTCTAACATCCGCCCCCCCTTCCCCTGTCCTGTGTTAAAGATGATGCCAGCCTAGCAGATGAAACCATCCGTCCCCTTTCTTGGGGTGTGTTTGCTGGGCCTGGCATGTTCTCCAGCACGGAGCATCCGTGGGTGTTTTTCACAGTGGGCTGCGTGGAACATAGAGCCGGCTGCTTATCGCTCACAACGGTCAGCTCTGCCTGTTCGCTTGCGTTCAAGGGAAAGCGACAGTGACTCACAAGCAGCCTCTCCGAAGAAAATGAAAGTGCATCTCAAAGTGGCTTCTGGTCTGGGAAGAGCATCACCGCCCACGTGAATCAAAATCCCCCTGCTGCCCCTTCACGCCCTGCCGGAGGGTCTGAAACAAAACCAGAGTAGGCAGCTGGCTCTCACTGCAGCTACTTCTCTTCCAAGCCAGCACAATATCTACTGCTCCAGCCAGAGATCCCCACTGGGAACATTAACCAAGCCTGAGAAATCTCATCAGCTGTAAGCTCCAATTTACAGATGGGTAAACTGAGGACTGGAGTGCTGATGTGATTTACGCAGAGTCCGGGCATGAGTCAGTGGCAGAGCTGGGAGTAGAATCTAGGAGTCCTGATGCACAAACTTCTGCTTGATCCTGTCCCATTACCAATATACAACAGCCGTCACTGATGCTAAGCTGTGAACTGCCCACTAATGTATTGGAAAAAATCCCATGCACGCCCCACTTCTTCCTTCTCGGTGCCTCTTGCTGTTTTGTTCTCATTTTACTCCATTGATTGCAACACACCTGTACAGCTGGGCTGGGGGAGGATCCCTGACTGTCTGTTTCCACTGAACAAACATGGAATTTCTGTTTTTCCAAGAGCAGCAGCAACTGGCCCACAGCCTGGCTGCCTTTTGTTTTGCTCACCTGTGCATGCACCAGCCTGAAGGTCGGTCTGGGCATTTTGGGGATGAGGGGGGCTCTGGGGTGGACTCCTCACTGCAGCTGGCTGGTTTTCTCGCTTCCCTGTCGCTGCAGCCTGTGTTCACACTGTTCCTTTGTTACTAGAAATATGTCAGCAACGCTGCCAGGCAAAGTAGGGCTGGGGCAAAGTTCAGGTGCTGGGAGCAAAGAGAAATCTACTGTCCTGAGCCAGGCCAGGCTGGGGGAGGCTGGAAGGGGAATTGGTTTTTCTTCCCTTTTTGAGGAGGTTGGCCCCAGTGCTTGTTATGGGAGCTGTATGCAAAGTTCTGGTCAGTCCCAGATCAGGTATAAGCCAGCCACTGGTGAGCTGAGGTTTGGGTGATATTCATCACACCGGTGGCACCACACACCAGACCCCGTGGCAGGTAGAGCTGGGGCGGGAGTAGTTTTGGTAGAACCGGAATGTTCTTGGGATGTTTATTCTGTCGCTCCTTGAATTGATAACGGGTGGGCTTTCCTTAAGGTGAACCCAGCCTGTACCTGCTCTGCTGGTGTGTTCCTGGGAGCATTGCTCTTTGCTTGCACTATTGTTGAGGACACCTGATCCACCCAGCCCTCTACTTCAGCCCCAGCCCAGGAAGTCCTCTTAACTCTGGAAAGTTTCTTTGAACCCAGACTCACAGGCTGTGTCTGTTCAGTTTCAGAAGAGCTACGTGCCCCACCTTGCGACTGCCCCCAGCAGGAGGGGTGCCCTGCTCCGCTCCCTGGGGCAATGTCGGGCAGCATAGAGGCAAGGCACGGCTAAACCCTGCTTCCCCCAGCTCCCACCCCGTTAAACACACAGACACAGCAAAGTTCTTCCCTAGAGTTTATTGTCCTGGCGCTCTCCATGCATTCAGCAGCCTTCTGCTGCGCAGTGTAGCAGAGATCCTAGCAGTGCTGGCTTCTCTACCCAACACTCATCAGTGGCCATGCCTAGCTCTCCCTCTGCCCCCAACGTCTGTGGCTTGCCATCCCCCCTCCACTCTCTGCTTGACACGTTATTAGCACTGTGACGGTGGCAGGTTTGCCTGATGCATAGACACACATCAGCATGGCCCCTGCCTTGCGGAGCTTCTGTGCCGAGGTGGTGCAAGGCGCAGGGGGCCCCTCAGCTTGGAGGCCACCCAGCATCTCACAGGACCTTGAGGGAACCAGACCCGTTGTGGTGCTGAAGATTTGTGGGTATTAAAGCAACACTCCGGGAGCGACCTACCCCAGCCAGAGAGTTGCTGCCAGGCCTCCAGCCGGTTCACATAGCTGGAGTCTAGTGGGAACTCAGCCAAAGCCAGCTGTGTAGGTCTCTCTCCCCACGGCTAGCTGGTCTCTCGAGCAAGGCTGGGGGAACAGGCCCTGCACACAGCATCAGCGCTCAGGCCAGGATGGGGTACGTTGCAGCCGTCGTCACCCCGCAGTTGTTGTCCCGCATGGACATGAGGATGTAGCCGTCATTACCCCAGTAGGTGGACCAGGAGTTTTTGATGAGCCAATAGCTCTCCCCTTGCAGGACCCCATAGCCCACGGCCAGCACTGCGTGGTCCAGCTCTGTGCTCTTGTTTCCTAGGAGAAAGGAGAGGAGATTTAGTCTCCCTCTGCTGGGAGGTGAGAGACTGGGCTGTGGGTTCCTGCATGCAGAGGAGGCCAGCAGGCCATGCCCTGCACAGAGGAACCACCCTACATGTCTTCCTATGTTCATCGTGTAACTGCCTTATAGGAGTTCGTGTAAAGGGGAATGAATAAGAGGGGGCTATAAAAAGGGGTGCAAGATAATGAGTGTCAGGGAAGGTCAATGCCACCCAGGAACAAGGGGATGCCCAATGAATTAAAAAAGGTAACATTTTAATACATACCTTTTAATCCAATGCATAATTAGCCTGCGGAACTCACTGCCACATGATATCATGGAGGCCATGAGTTTAGCAAAAGTTAGAGGACTGGACATTGAGAAGGAACATCCACAGTTAGGTTAGGGAGAGTAAAAGATAAGAGTTATGAATCTTCCTGCTTTAGGACATTAGGCAGTCACTCTCTGTATGGGGTTAGGGTAAAAGCTTCCTTGCATGTATAGGTTGTTCTATTGGGAGTTTCTGGCACCTTCCTTTGATGCAGCTGGGCGGATGGGACCGTAGCCTTTATTTTTATTTAAAGTTAAGTTTAGTGACGTTATATTGCATCCTCGAGGACCTGGCCCTGGCGGCTAGTCTCATGTTCAGCAGTTATCTCTGTTAGATCTGGAGCTCTTAAGAACACACGGAAGCCAAGGGAAATAACACAACTGTGAGAACAAAGCTGTGTGATGTTATGATTAATTAACAGGATCCTAGATGAGATGGACCATGGGTCTGATCTAGCAGTGGCAAGAATCAATGTAGCTGCCCTGGCTTCTGCCCGCAGGGAACCTGGCTTTGTCCAATTTGAGAGAAGCAAAGTCCTCCCCCAGCAGAGCCCCTCGCGCTCCCCCAGACTCACCACAGGCAGGTTCGTAGTAGATACCGTTGGCATAGAACGCAAAGGACTTGGGGGAGGCATCTATGTTCACAGCCACCGGGCCGTGCTTGTAGAGTGCTGCTTTCAGGGCAGTGATGTTCCCGGGGTCTACACTGATGTAGCCAGCGACCTTGGCTATGAGCTCAGACTGGTTGTAGTGACAGTACCCGTTCTGGAGGGGAAAGACAGGTGCAAGAACTGGGTGACAAGGCTACTGCAGTCAAATCCAGAGCCCAGCCCCTCAGCCAGATCTCTCCTTCCCGCCCTAGGCCCAGACTCCTTCATGGCACCATCTGGAGACCATGGCAGAGCAGACCGGGCAGGCTCTGGCCCAGTGGCAGCCAGTCAATGCTGGGCTGTCCAGTCTGTTAACACTCCCCCTGGCTAAGGAGGGAATTTCACTGGTCTTATTGGAGAAACACTAAACCCAGTGTGACTTTGCACTCTATATGATTTTATAAAAATATGCTAATGAGCATGAATCTAATGTAACTGGAATGTGCTTCATGCAGAAGGTCTCTTGTAAGGTATCATTACAAAGCTTTCAGAGTAGCAGCCGTGTTAGTCTGTATTCGCAAAAAGAAAAGGAGGACTTGTGGCACCTTAGAGACTAACCAATTTATTTGAGCATACGAGTGTGGTCATCCTATTTGTATAAATGTATCACTTTTGAATCTGAAACTAGAAATATGAAATATAACTCTGAGATCCTATTGTAATTATGCAAAGTGTGGGCCATTAGTGGTGGTTTGGAATCTTAATGGCTCCCGTTAACCAGGACAATTACCTGTAGATGGCTCTGTTTTACTTAATAACAGGTTTCAGAGTAACAGCCGTGTTAGTCTGTATTTGCAAAAAGAAAAGGAGTACTTGTGGGGTGGGGGGAGAGAAAACCTTTTGTAATGATAAACACCCATTTTTTCATGGTCTGTGTGTATAAAAACATCTTCTGTATTTTCCACAGTATGCATCCGATGAAGTGAGCTGTAGCTCACGAAAGCTTATGCTCAAATAAATTGGTTAGTCTCTGAGGTGCCACGAGTCCTCCTTTTCTTTCTGTTTTACTTATAAGTCTTCCTGCATACCTGTGGGCTGGCAAGTGGGTAATGAAGTCTTACAGTGACATGTGATCATGTCATCTGAACTGGAATCCATCTTTAACCTGGTGCTTTTCCATTGAGAAGGAGGGGTGGGAACCCAGAGGGACAAAGGATTCCCGCCTTACGCAAAAGATACATAAGTGGGGGGAACAGCACAAAGGGGGCGGCCATCATGAGAAATCCCCTAGCTACCACCTGAGCTGGAACAAGGGCTGTACCAGGGGAAAAGGATGCATCCGATAAAGTGAGCTGTAGCTCACGAAAGCTTATGCTCAGATAAATTTGTTAGTCTCTGAGGTGCCACAAGTACTCCTGTTCTTTTTGCAGACTGGGAAGGTGTCCAGTCTGTGAAAGAAACTTACTGAAACATCTCTGAGGGTGAGATTTTATCTGTATTCAGTTTCTTACTGTATTAGACATAGACTTGTGTGTGCTATTTTATTTTGCTTGGTAATTCACGTTGATCTGTCTGCTATTACTTGGAACCACTTAAATCCTACTTTCTGTATTTAATAAAATCTCTTTTTACTTAATACATACCTGGGTTAATTAATAATACCGGGGGGGGGGGGAAACAGCTGCGCATATCTCTCTATCAGTGTTATAGAGGGCAAACAATTTATGAGTTTACCCTGTATAAGCTTTATTTATTTGGAGTTTGGACCCCATTTATTTGGGGTTTGGACCCCATCGGGAGTTGAGCATCTGAGTGTTAAAGACAGGAACGCTTTTTAAGTCTGCAGCTTTGGGGCACGCGGTTCAGACCCTGGGTCTGTGTTGGAGCAGACGGGCGTGTCTGGCTCGGCCAGACAGGGTGCTGGCGTCCCAGCCTGGCAGGGAAAGCAGGGGCAGAAGTAGTCTGGGCCCACCAGTTGGCAGTTCCCAAAGGGGTTTCTGTGATCCAACCCGTCACACCCAGATCTCCCCCACCCTGCGCCAGCCGAACAGTTGCAGGGTTTGGATCTACACAGGCCGTTCCAGCCACCGCCAGGGTTATGATGAGTTAGCGACAGCTGTCGCGCAGGCCCTGGCCATCACAGCCATCATCTCCTTGAGTTCCATGGAGCGGCTCACAGGTGAGAAGTCCCTCTCCTGCACGAGGGGCTGCAGGATGGGAGTGCCAGACTGTCTGGGTACTGACGCAGCCCCCGTCACTGTAACCTCTCAGCCAGCCTGGGGTGCGGGGCAGGGTTGAATCCGTTTTACAGCTGCAGAGCTGAGGCACGGAAGGAGGGCGGCACTTCTGCTCTCTGGAGGTGCTCAGCACCCCCATCAGCAGTGGGCGCTGCAGCTGCTCAGCACCAGGGCCAGATCTGCACCTTACGCACCCCGAGGCACAGCATCTTCAGCGCCCCCTGCTGCCTACAGCTGCCCTTTGTGTTGCCCACGGTTTTGGAGAGGTAGGACCTACTGTGCCTAAGTGGAAATCCAGCCCTGCTCAGTCCAGCCGGGGGCAATCTGCCTGTGATCACAGAGGGAGCCTGGTGGAGCTGGGGATTGAATCCAGGTTGCCATCCACTGCTTTAACCACAAGGCCATCTTGCCTTTGACAGGCCTGGCAGTGGCTGAAGTGGCCTGTGCATGCCCCAGATAGGGTACGAAGCACCCTCAACCCCCATGGAGACAGCAGGCACGAGGGTGCCCAGCGTCCCGAAGGCCCTCCCAGAATCTCCCACCGGCGTGAAGAAATTCGTCAGCTCCCCCAAGCCAAACGGCTCCGTGCTCTCCTCGGCCGCTGGCCCAGCGCTCACCTGGCCCATGTACGGCCCGTAGGACTCGGTGCTGGCAATGCCACCGTGCTTCTTCATCCACTCGTACGCCTGCCACTCTTCACCGCCGTCGCAGGCATGGTTCCCGAAGCCCCAAGAGCAGTCGATCAGGACTTGCTGGGACAGCGGGGTCAGCACTCCGGTCTGGGGGGGCAGCCAGGAGAAAGTCAGGGTTCCAGCCGAGAGCTCCGGAGTCCCGGGTAATGCACAAAGCCCAGAGGAGAAGGGGGATGGGGCTTCCCCCCGGCTCAAGGAGGGGTCAGTTGTCTCCCTCCTCCAGCCAAAAGCACAAAAGGTTCCCTTTGGGCACTGCCTCCATCCAGGGCCTGAGCAGAGGGGGGTCACTGGAGCATGCCCGGCTGCCCCCTGTCCCATTCAAGGATGATTTTCCCCACCCCCCGCATTGCTTCCTCTCCCCAGTGAGGGGTGGCCTCCACTTCCCAGGCATGTTGTGTCTAGCAGCCACACCATGCTCCACATCTCCGAGCTGGTCTTTATCAGGCGCCAGAGGTCACCCGTGGCATGGAGCAAGGCCATGTTCCCCTTCAGTGCTCCCACCTTAACTCCCAGCACTGTGCAGCTCGGCCGGAGGGGTGGATTCTTCACCCCAGCAGCCCAGAGGATCCGGACTAGTGGCAGGAGCCTGACAAGTGGGTGTGGGCTCAGATGGCCCAGCCTGCCTCGGAGACTCTGAACTGCTCCCTCCCTAGACACGCAAGGCAGCTGGGCTCTCACCTTGAGGAACAGGGCACCCTCCATTGCCCCGGTGGTAGCAAAGCTCCAGCAGGAGCCGCACACGGCCTGATCCTTCACTGGGGTCACAGCGCCTGGGGAGGGAGGGGGTTACAGGACGGTTTGCAGTGAGGTAGTTTAGGGTTTTTAACATCTCCCACATTCTTCCATGGGAAAGTGGCCATTTTGCAGAAAAGTTCCTTTTCGCAGAGAATAACGGACCCCACTTCGGCCCTTTGTGGGGCTTGAACCTGGGACCCTCAGAGCTAAAAACAGCCACTGCTACTGCCTGAGCTAAAAGACCTGCTCCGTTAGGTGGAGGCTGCGCGAGACTCAAATCTCTTCTACGGCCCGGCCACTAGAGAGGCATGTAGGCCTGTACCCTTAGTCTGGGTTACGCGATCTCTGGTCAGGAGAAGGTAGGGATGGGGTGTGCCCGGGGTATGCAGTGCATCAGCGCTAGTTTTCTCTGGGATCTGTTTCCCTTCTCAGGCTGTCATATGCAGCGGCTCCAGACGAGAGCCCCCTGGGCAGGGCTTGGACTCCCTGCTGCTCCTTTGGGAGGTTAGAATGGGCGGCAGAGCACGGCATGTGTCACTCACCGTACAGCCTCCAGTCCAGGCTCTCCGGTAGGATGAGGCTCTTGTACCCCTCAGACAGGAACGGCTGCCCGTTGTTGGGGGCCCCGCTCTTTAGCCGCCCCCGCAGCACGGCCATCTCCACCGGGGTGCGGTCGGCCAGGTGGTTCAGCACCAGCTTGTAGGGCAGGTTGTCCCGATTCTTGGAGTGGATGTACCTGGGAGGGGATGCATGCCGTGAAGAGGGAGCTGGACAGCAGGCAGCACTGCCTTGTGGCCACCCAGTAACCCCAAAAAAACAAACAATCATAACCGGCATGGGTGGCTCCTAGCCATGCCAGGGCGCATGGGAGAAGCAATCCCAGAAGAAGCTACCTCCTCCTCCCACCTGCTGAGGTTAGCTGATTGGAGGCCCCTAGTCTGGAGCCCGGAGAAGCTCAGGCCTGTAACAAGAGGGAAGGGCCTGGGACAGTATCTGGGTCAGGTTCCATGGGCCGTGATGCAGAGCAGTCATCCCTTAGCACTTACCCTCTAAGCTGCTCTTGCGGGGGAATGTCATGCAAGAGACTCAACCTGCATCACTTCTAGCTGTCTGGGGAGTTCCCTCATCTTGGGGCTGCCCCACATGTGGTGGGAGAGGCCAGGGGTTTGCAGCCAAACTTTCCAGCCCCAACCCCTGGATTTTTTGGGTGCCCAGCTGGAGACGCTTGGGGCGGATTTTCAGCATGGGCCAAGTGTCCCGAACTCTTGAGCTGGGCGCCCAAAATACAGCAACCAAAATCACTCTCAAACTGTGTCCTGGGTTCATTCCAGGCTTACGACGCAGCCAACCCATACGTGAGGGCACGTTTACCAGGCATCCTCCCTTCTCAAGAGAGTACCCAAGCGCATTCCCTCACAGGCCAGGCAGGAGTCTCTTCCATTGTTATTAGAAGACGCTTCTATTAAGCAACCAGTATTTTGCTGGTCCCTTGGATCATTCCTTGAGATGCTTAAACAAACCCTCTTGTTCTTCCTTTCCTTTCCTTTCCTTTCCTTTCCTTTCCTTTCCTTTCCTTTCCTTTCCAAGATAGCTCCATACCTCATGTTGTGGATGAAGGTTCGTTTCCTGTGTTCCATCTCCTTCTCGGTGCTATACGTCTTCCTGAACTTCTCCTTGTAGTGGTGGAACAGCCGGTGATGGACTCTGTCTATTTCTCTAATTCTCCCGACAAATTCCTGCATTGGATTGGCCAGGATCTGGTGCTCCGGCCCTGCGCCAGGCCAGTGCTCGCATTTTAGACCTAGAAAGGACAGAGGCAGAAGCAACTGTCATGGACAAGTTTGTGGCAGGCACAGATTATCCCTGGAGCGGACTGGCAGGGAAAAGGTTATCAAGAGCAGGATTGACTTTATCTGCTCAATCATAAATCAAGCTGCATCTTCACCAGTTCACTTCTTGCTGCAGTATAAAGTTGTAGTTGGCCTATAGGTAGGGAGTAGGCCAGATTTTGTCGGTACATGGCTGTTAATCTGAAGTAATTCCCTTAGAGTTGGGGGAGGGGAGGGTTACATCAGTGTAAATCCAGGGCAGAATCTGGCCCTGCACCGGTTGTTCACTGTGTTAGGCACTTGCAGAGGGCCCTCCCCATGTCCTTGGGTCAGAAGTAAGGGATGGAGAGCTCTTTTCTAGGACTTTTGTCCAGTTAAGTTTTCAAACCCTAGGGTCGAGCATGGGGAGGTTTGGTTAGGGGGAGCATCTTTATCATCTCGGAAATTCCCGGAGCTTGTTTTTTTCTCAGATCCCCCTCCAAGCCAATGGCACTGCCTGTGTTAACGGCACCTGACCCACACCATGGCGTGACACCAGGGCGCAGGCTGGGCCAGGGCAGTTCATCAGAAGGGCGTCAGAAAAGCTGAGGCACCTGGAGCCTGGCATCAGCTAGCGGGTTAGCCAGCCTGGCTCTGGAGGGCCACGTGGCTGCCACAGGTGTAAACAGACCTCAGCAGAACTACGCTGCTTCACACCCGCTGAGGGGCCGTATGGAAAGTTGACACTTCTCTGCCCAGTGCAAGGTTTGCCAGTGCCAGTACGTTCACATCTAGTGTTTGCCAACCGGAGTCTGCATGGCACGGGCAATCCTTCCAGTCTGTACGGCTTCACCAACAGACTGTGCTCCGTGAGGACACCAGTGCCATCCACACAGGCACCGATCTGGCTTCAAGTCCCTTGATTCACCAACCCCTTTGCCTGGTGTTTGCCTGCGACGTGGCCAGGTATTACTGTAGCCAGAAGCGCTTGCATGGTATGGAGGGGATGGGCAGTGTCTCCCCTGGATCTACAGGCCTGTGATGGGTGTGATGGCGGAAGCCCTGTAGACCAGGGCAGCAGTACGCTTACCGTGTGGGAGGCTGAAGACCCCGGCTGGGTAGCTGCGGGCAAAGCTGCTGTAGTCAATCTCGTACTTGTCGTAGTGGGAGCCCAGCAGGCTGTTGAAGCCCCGCATCTCGTAGTGGACGGGCACGGGGCCGTCGGCGGAGCTGGCCACCCACAAGGTGTAGACGTTCTTCTTCCGGCCCCAGTAGGACACGTTCTGCAGCACGGTGCAGAGCTGCCCTTTGTAGGGCTCCTCCCGCACGGGCTGGGGAGGCAGCGGGCGTAGGGGCAGTGTTTCCGAATGAGATGGGGCAGTTAACTGCCGGAGCAAGAGAGATCCTACGCGGTGCAAACATGACGCGCTGCCCACGGCCTTCTGGCCAGCAGCTGTGCGCGCTCTGAGCCGCAGGATGGAGGCTCGCTGTGCAGCAGTCAGGCCAAGCTCGCGCCTCATGGCTGGAAGTCTAGACGCGGGTCAGTCCTCCCCTCTTGGGGGACATTCTCCCCGGGGGTGCACAAAGGGAGAAGTCCCCATCCCCCTTCAGCTGATTATCCCTGGCCCTTGCTCAGGGTGTACAAGGGGGATGGGGTAGGCTTCCCCGGACCCCTTTCTACTTGTGCACCCCTGGGAGGGACAGTTTGACCCCAGCCAGCCCTGGCACAAGCCCCACCAACTTGAGTGGCGAGGCACCTTTCTTAGGGCAGGGCTGGATCTGGCCCTGTGCTTGTAACATCGCTGCCAGGGGAAGGGGTGTGCTGGCTCAATCATGCACTAGTTTGCCGCAGAGCCCCATGGCGTGTGCGCTTTGTAAGGCCAGTGGCCCTGTGGTATGGTGCAGGGTGAGGTAACTACAGGGTCTCCCGGGGGGGAAGGAAAGCCCATTCGCCGAGCAGGATGCCTGGCATCTGGGGCCCTTCTTCGGCTGGTCCCGCGAGACATGGGCTCACCTTGAAGCCGTCCAGGCGGGGAAAGACGCTCTGCGGGCTGATGAGATCCCCAGCCGTGCCGTTGACCCGGAAGCACTTCCGAACGTTTGCCTCGGTTTCTGTGGTTTCTGGGGTCACCTTGAAACTGGCGCCGAATGGCTCCAGAGAGCCAAGCTGGTACGTGATCACTTGGCCTGCAGGGACGCACCCAGGGCAAACAGTTACCATAGACGGCTGTAACAGTGCTGCAGGTGTTCACGCCCTCCCTGAGGGCAAGGGGAAGTGTAACAGAGGCGATCTTCACTCTGTGCTGAGTGACGGGGGTTTGGAAGACGCGGGCCATGCCAGGGGCTAGCGGTAGCCTCCCATGCCCCAGCACTCACGGCAGTGGGACTAGTGGGACTCCCCCAGGTTGCTAAGTAGGAGTAAATGGGGTGCTCACTGCTGCAGGATCAAGTCCCTGGTGCTCCCCTCCTGCTCAGCACTTGTTCGCCAGCGGAGCTGCCCTGACGTGCCGCTGTCAGGAGTGGAGAGGAGAACAGGCTTGCTGGCCAGGGGAGGGTGACCAGTTTAGTTGCAGCAGCTGTGACCTGAAGCCGTTAACCGCGCTCTAGCAAAGAATCACGGCATAAACCAGAGCCTTGTGCACTGTGGGCCTCAGCCCGAGCGTCCTGGCTTGGATTTCCCTCTCTGACGCCCCCGGCCTTCGCTGCGGGGGCTGCCTGCATCAGGACCTCAGCTTGGTAATATGCTGGGGCCAGATCCTATGCTCGGGGGTGCAGATAGTCGCTAACGCTAGAATCCCAGTTTATCTGGATACCAGTCTAATAGGTCATACTGGCTGTAGAATGACCGTGCCTAATCGGGTACAGAATGTGAGCAAGGCCAAACAGCAAAAATTAAGATGTTTGTACACCAATGCGAGGAGCCTAGGTAACAAAATGGAGGAACTAGAGTTACTGGTGCAGGAAGTGAAACCAGATATTATAGGGATAGCAGAAACAGGGTGGAATAGTCATCATGACTGGACTACCGGTATTGAAGGGTATGTGCTGTTCAGGAAAGACCGAAATAAAGGTAAAGGTGGTGGAGTAGCATTGTATATCAAGGATGAGGTAGAATGTAAAGAAATAAGAAGCGATGGAATGGATAAGACAGTGTCCGTCTGGGCAAAAATTACGTTGGGGAAGAAAACTATTAGAGCCTCCCCTGGGATAGTGCTTGTGGTGAGCTATAGACCACCGGGATCTAATTTGGATATGGATAGAGCCCTTTTTAATGTTTTTAATGAAGTGAATACTAATGGAAACTGCCTGATCATGGGAGACTTTAACTTCCCAGATATAGACGGGAGGACAAGTGCTAGTAATAACAACAGGGCTCAGATTTTCCTGGATGCGGTAGCTGATGGATTTCTTCATCAAGTAGTTGCTGAACCGACAAGGGGATGCCATTTTAGATTTGGTTTTGGTGGGTAGTGAGGACCTCATAGAAGAAATGGTTGTAGGGGACGACCTTGGTTCGAGTGATCATGATTGGTTCGAGTGATCATTTAATTCAGTTCAAACTGAACGGAAGGAGTAACAAAAATAAATCTGCAACTAGAGTTTTTGATTTCAAAAGGGCTGACTTTCAAAAGTTAAGGAAATTGGTTAGGGAAGTGGATTGGACTGAAAGACTTGTGGATCTAAAGGCGGAGGAGGCCTGGGATTACTTCAAGTCACAGCTGCAGAAGCTGTCGGAAACCTGCATCCCAAGAAAGGGGAAAAATTCTTCGGCAGGAGTTGTAGACCCAGCTGGATGAGCAAGCATCTCAGAGAGGTGATTAAGAAAAAGCAGAAAGCCTACAGGGAGTGGAAGATGGGAGGGATCAGCAAGGAAAGCTACCTTATTGAGGCCAGAACATGTAGGGATATGGTGAGAAAAGCTAAAAGTCCAGTAGAGTTGGACCTTGCAAAGGGAATTAAAACCAATAGTAAAAGGTTCTATAGCCATATAAATAAGAAGAAAACAAAGAAAGAAGAAGTGGGAACGCTTAATACTGAGGATGGAGTGGAGGTCAAGGATAATCTAGGCATGGCCCAATATCTAAACAAATACTTTGCCTCAGTCTTTAATAAGGCTAAAGAGGATCTTCGGGATAATGGTAACATGACAAATGGGAATGAGGATATGGAGGTGGATGTTAGGATATAGATATTCAGGCCTGTCTGTAAAGGCCTATACTCGAAGAATTTAGGTGTATTCTTATCACTTGGCTAGTTCTAGAGGTACAAAAGAAAGAATCAAAATCACTGTCTGCTGGTGTAAGAGCCTTCTCTTACTGTGACAGTCTGAGGCCCTGTGCTTAGGCTAAGGCCTTTGGCTAAGCAGCAGAGGCAGCCATAAGCTGGGAAGCGACCGGTCACATCCTCACATCCCCACCTAGTCACATTGAAAGAAGGTGCTATTGGGCTGTTAGGAATACAATCCTGTCCTGATAACGCCCATCCCTCCAGAGAAAGGGAAGTGCCTAGAAAATGTAAAAGGAAACTTAGTTTGATAATATCCTGTCTGGCAAGAATTCACTTATCAATAGCTGGGATGTGAAATCCTCATTTCTGTGTTTGTTCTATCACTGTAGTCCCCATTTCCCCATTGTTTGTCTGTATAATCTCTGTCTGGTTCTGTGATTGTTTCTGTCTGCTGTATAATTAATTTTGCTAGGTGTAAACTAATTAAGGTGGTGGGATATAATTGGTTAAATAATCATGTTACAATATGTTAAAATTGGTTAGTTAGATTTCAGGAAAATGATTGGTTAAGGTATAGCTAAGCAGAACTCAAGTTTTACTATATAGTCTGCAGTCAATCAGGAAGTGTGTGTGTGTGGGGGGAAAATGGGAACAGGGAATGGGGGTGGGGAAATTGGAATCATGTTTTGCTAAAGGGGGAAATGGGAACAGAGAATGGGGGCGGGGGGAAAATTGGAATCTTGTTTGGCTAAGGGCAGAAATGGGAACAGGGACACAGGTGTAAGGCTCTGTGGTGTCAGAGCTGGGAAGGGGGGACACTAAGGAAGGAAACTGGAATCATGCTTGCTGGAAGTTCACCCCAATAAACATTGAATTGTTTGCACCTTTGGACTTCGGGTATTGTTGCTCTCTGTTCATGCAAGAAGGACCACAGAAGTAAGTGGGTGAAGGAATAAGCCCCCTAACAGTAGATATTACCATATCTGAAGTAGAAGTGAACCTCGAACAGCTTAATGGGACTAAATCGGGGGGCCCAGATAATCTTCATCCAAGAATATTAAAGGAATTGGCACACAAAATTGCAAGCCCATTAGCAAGAATTTTTAATGAATCTGTAAACTCAGGGGTTGTACCGTATGACTGGAGAATTGCTAACATAGTTCCTATTTTTAAGAAAGGAAAAAAAAGTGAGCCGGGTAACTAAAGGCCTGTCGTTTAACATCTGTAGTATGCTAGGTCTTGGAAAAATTTTTGAAGGAGAAAGTAGTTAAGGACATTGAGGTCAATGGTAAATGGGACAAAATACAACATGGTTTTACAAAAGGTAGATCATGCCAAACCAAAGTAACAGATTTGTTAGACAAAGGAAATGCAGTGGATCTAATTTACCTAGATTTCAGTAAGGCATTTGATACGGTGCCACATGGGGAATTATGAGTTAAATTGGAAAAGATGGGGATCAATATGAAAACTGAAAGGTGGATAAGGAATTGGTTAAAGGGGAGACTACAGCGGGTCATACTGAAAGGTGTCAGGCTGGAGGGAGGTTACCAGTGGAATTCCTCAGGGACTGGTTTTGGGACCAATCTTATTTAATCTTTTTATACTGACCTCGGCACAAAAAGTGGGAGTGTGCTAATAAAGTCTGTGGATGATACAAAGCTGGGAGGTATTGCCAATTTAGAGAAGGACCGGGATATCATACAGGAGGATCTGGATGACCTTGTAAACTGGAGTAATAGTAATAGGATGAAATTTAATAGTGAGAAGTGCAAGGTCATGCATTTAGGGATTAATAACAAGAATTTTAGTTATAAACTGGGGATGCATCAATTAGAAGTAATGGAGGAGGAGAAGGACTTTGGAGTATTGGTTGACCACAGGATGACTATGAGCCGCCAATGTGATATGGCCATGAAAAAAGCTAATGTGGTCTTGGGGTGCATCAGGCAAGGTATTTCCAGTAGGGATAAGGAGGTTTTAGTACCGTTATACAAGGCACTGGTGAGTCCTCATCTGGAATACTGTGTGCAGTTCTCGTCTCCCATGTTTAAGAAGGATGAATTCAAAATGGAACAGGTACAGAGAAGGGCTACTAGGATGATCGGAGGAATGGAAAACCTGTCTTATGAAAGGAGACTCAAGGAGCTTGCTGGAGGATTCTCTGCACCTTGAAGTCTTTAAACCATGATTGGAGGTCTTCAGTAGCTCAGACATAGGTGAGAGGTTTATTGCAGGAGTGGGTGGGTGAGATTCTGTGGCCTGCATTGTGCGGGAGGTCAGACTAGATGATCATAGTGGTCCCTTCTGACCTTAATATCTATGAATCTGCACCCCAGAGCATAAACTGATCTAGGCTTAGCCTCTGGGGCCTTGGCCCAGGTGCTGCCTCTCTAGGCATGTTATGACAGAGACATATCCACAGCGCTAGATGCATTCAGAGGAGAGAGCCCTGCCGTGCAGCCAGACGTGGGCAATCCATTCAATGGGAGTAAGGGGAGAAGGACACTGCCTCCCTGGACCGCTACCCCAACAGTACCCCGGTGACTTACCATGGTAATACTGGATACGGCTCTGGCCTCCGGTCAGGTTGTACCAGGCTTCGAAGGGCTCCTTGATTTCAGCATAGGGCAGACTGATAATCCCTGCAGGACACAAGGTGACAGAAGCCAGATTAGCCTGTCCCATAAGAGACAAGGGACAAGATCTTATTTACAGATAATCACTTTAGAGACAGTGTGCCCCGCCCATCCGGTCAGAGAGGGCTCGCCAGCTGCAGGGCAGATGCAGGGGAAGTTAAGAGCAACCGACCAGTTGATTTTAAACACAGGAGCCTAATCCTGAGCCCCGGCTCACCCTGCACCCAGGCAAACTCCCCCTGAAGCCAGTGGGAGGGTATAAAAGCCAGGTAAGGGGTTGCCCCAGTGTTCTCTAACCTGGTTTCATGGTTCAGCGCTTGCAGGGCAAATCCTTGTTAAGGGCTGCGAATTCACGACAGAGTGGGGTTGGGGGGATGGGGCAGCACGGAGGTAAATTTCAGTGGCCAGAGACATCCCTTCTAGTGAGAGCTCATTGGGAGGAGGCCCAGGGCACTTGCCCAGCTAGGAGGAGGTTGCAAGTTCATCTCAATAGGGGTCCTAGCCAAACCACTTCAGAGGGGAAAAAAGCTCATTTGCCAGGCTCCAAAAGGGGTGAGAGGTGGGGACGGGGGGGATCTAAGGTTGTTTCAAGGTGTCGTTGAACAAGATTATATGCACCTCCTTCCTAGGGCACTGAGAAATGGGAGCTGAAGGCTCTCTTCTGCAGTGCATAATGTGAGCAGTCCTGGAAACCAAGCTGATGAGAACAGTGGGGAGGGAACACACCAGCCCCCTCCTGCCTTTGTGGCACTTAAGCCTGCAGCTCTGATTGTGGAGGGTGATATCATGGCTTCTACAGAATTACTTTCCTCCCTACTCTTTGGACTCTTACACGGGAGCGTGGCATTCAAACACAGACCTCGGCCGGTCCCCTTAAATAGAGGAGATGCAACTGTCTTTCAGACTATACCGATGGAACAAACCTGGACAACAGTATTCTAACAGGTAGGGATCAGGGCCTTAAATCTGCACTCCTTTGCATTTCGTGGCTGGGGAGGGGGCGGTCTGATTTGAATCTGAGACCCAGCTATGCAGCTTTGGCGGCTGGAACACATCCCAAACCTGGAGGGGACTGATTTCTCAAGCCAGATATGTCTGACATCTCAAGAGAAGAGCTAACTCCCTCCCCCCCAACCCTTGAACCCAGACCCCAGGCTAAACTTGACTTGGAGCTGAGCACCACTTCTGCCCTGCCGAAGTACTTCAGGCCACATTTTCAAAGATATTTAGGTGCCTACAGCTGCAGATAAGCACCTAACCAACTCCCATTGATTTCCAGTGGGAGTTAGGTACCCAACCTACATGAGAGTTTTCGGAAATCCCACTAGGCCCCTATCTGCATTAAATACCTGTGAAAATCTGTCCCTGTGTGATTCTACAGCACCTTCCAGCCAAGGATCTCCAAGCACTTTGCAAATGCTAATTAAGCCTCAGAATTCCCATCCTTAAGACATTTCCCCACCACCACCCCGGGACAGCCCCCAGCCCCCAATACACGCAGGGCCAAGCCCCCTCCTGGAGCATTACCTGTAACGTGATAGACATCTCCAAACTTGGGGAGTGGTTGCAGGTTGCCCTCGGCTCCTGGAAGAGAAGGGTCATCTTATTCCCCGACTAGCAGCCACTTCACTCCCCACCAAGACCAGCCGAGGGAAGATGAAAGGACCCGAAACCTTCACAGCTTTGCGGGGGCCGTGCACAGTGTCTATCCCAGCCAGGTGCAAAGAGCAGTCCCGCTGGCAGTGAGTTAGACAGCTGACTGGGAAGGAAACTCTGCTGGCTTATCATGTGGGGTGACCTGTTAACAAGCTCTTGACCCCCTGAGCATCCCGAGCTGGGGATGTGACCTCCCGAAACTATTCCCACATCCCTGGGGCTCACATGCAAAAAGTGGGGCTGGAACAATTTTTATGGGGGGGGGGGTGCTGAAGGCAGAAGCCAGGGATTTGGGTTGTTATTACTACTTCAAGCCAGGGGGTGCAGGAGCACCCCTAGTTCCAGCACCTATGCATGCAGACAAGGGAAGAGAAGATGAGCATGGCCTGGACAGGGTGCTAGAGTTCTGGAGGGGCACTCCCTCCCCCCAAACTCCCTCCCCCCAAAGCAGCGCAGGGGCTATACCCCAGAATTAACTACTTTACACCCCATGCCTAATTCACATGCCTGCTGTGTCCCACTCTCCCAGACCAAGTCCGAGGGCACAATGGGACCAGTCCCGCTGATCTCACGCACCCGCAACTCCCAGAGAGGCCAGCGAGCGTCTGGGGTGTGGGCTAAATCCTTGGCTACCATCGGTGGATAGAGGCTGCTTCATGTCAGCACTCTCTGTCCCAGCAAGCAATTGTACCTAGTGTGGACAGCAATATTTCTGCCCAGGCCAGAACGAGGGAGGCCCCAGAGAATCCCTGGCTTTTCAGTTCCTACCCCCTGCTCCCTCCTAATTTCCCGCCCTCCTTTCTGCCGGGGAAAACTCCCACCACACCCCGAGTCCCACTGGCCTCAGGGCAGGCCATGGCCCTCAGGGCAGAGAAGAGACAGAACTTGGCGGGCATGGCTACGAAGGGAGATTCTTAACAGAGGCTGCTGGAGGCAGACAGCCCCCGTGGGACTCGCAGCTGCTCGCTCCCAGACTGACAGTGGGACGCAGCCCCCACACTGCCTCGCCTCTGGAGTCACGGAAGGGACTGCAAGCACCGTGAACAAGGGAGCATTCGCCGTCTCCCCGGTTTCTTGGACCAAGCACATTGGCGTTAGGCTAGATGGCCCAGCACCGCACTCACGGCAGGGCAGCAAAGGTGCCTTTCCAGTAGCGGCCAATACACAGGGTGGGGCGGGATTAGCAGGGAAGTAAACTCACCTGAGCAACAGCTCCACAACAGAAGAATCAGCATCCGCCTGAGGATCGCCATGGGTGAAGGACGTGCAGCCAGGCAATCCCTCATTCCCTCTTTGGAAGTCGAACCTCCCAGAAGCCCCCTAAAAAAGAGGCTGGATGTAAATCATCAGCACTCTGTCAACCAATGGGAAAAGTCGGCCCCGCCCCGTGGGTGGGTTCAAGAAATGCAACTGAATTCAAGGGCCTGGTCATTTCTTTGTACCCAGGCTGTTGGCTGCTGCAGGTCCAGGGTTTGAAGCACTGGCTCAGCATGTTCTCACTGAAAGACAATCATTGTAGGACAGATCAAGGCCAAAAGACGCCGTCCCTGGGATGGGGAGTGGTGTGTGTGGGGACTGTCGACTCGAAGGCCTTGGATCTGTCCATTGGCAGGGATGAACAGGCTCTAGAAGTTGGCAGTGCTGCATCGTTTTTGCTTTCGTCTCTGCACGCTGCGACGCCTGTTCTGGATCTCACCGTGCAGATCTCACTTGCCCGGTGTTTCAGTACTACAGTGATGGGCATCGGAGACAACTAGATTGTGGTGTCACCCCAGGATATTGCTCCTTCAAGACCCCCACCTCATTTCTCTCCTCCACACAATTTGTTTCCATCTGCTGTTAGAACCAGCAGTCGAGGAGAACGTGATTTGTCCTTCTGCAGCCTGGCCTTACCCAGTTCTCTAGGCATTAAGAGCAGACATTTTGGGGATATCAATTGGGGTGAGGGGGGCACCTTGAGACACCATAGGTTTTCTGAGGTGCTTGGCCACCCAAAATCGATGGCCCCCTGTGGCAATGTGACTTGGTGCTATATGTGGGGTCCAATATAGGATGCTAAGAATCTCTGTAGAAGCATCCAGGTTGATCCCCACGCCCCATGAACCCCGATCTTGGAGAAATGCTGAACACTTTGTGTCTGACTCATCCCTCAGCTTTCAGTCAGTGGCAACAGCTGGTCAGGCCATTTATGTGGGTTTTTTTGGTTTAAAAACAGAATAAACAAGCACTGATAAAGAATGCAGAAAAGGGAAAATGCTTAGTAACTAATTCTCAGGTAGCCTTCGCTCTCTCCACTTGCTACAGCTGGTTTCCATCCCAAGGTCACCAGCAAACACTTTCACTGCCAGCTGAGTCAGTATGTTCCTTGGAACCCCAAACAAAGGAGATAAGAACTCTGCTCTTTTGACCGGATCCTCCCAGCTCATGCTTATGCTCATAAGAAATTCAGGCCAAATTCTGCTCTGGTTCCCAAGGATAAAGCTGGTGTGATTCCGCTGAGGTCCATGGAGTTACTTGGGCTTTTACAGCAGTGCAGGTGAAAGTGAAAATTTGAGCTGTTGATTTTAAGAGCATCCTCAGGAATTAATACTAACCTATTTGTATTGTGGGAGCATCTGGCCATCAGCCAAGGACCCTGACCCATTGTGCTAGGCACTATACACACCCATAAAGACAGTTCATTTCCCAAAAGAGCTTACGATCTAAGAATAAGGCAAGAGACAACAAGCCGAGAGGGAGAATAGACGCCCAGATTCTCCAGTAACTGATCTGTTGCCGTGAAGCCTCTCACACCAGCCACAGGCTGGACACGGGATCTGAGTCCAGATCACTTTGTCTCTGGCAGCCAGGAAGCTGCAGGGACTCATTGCATTAGCAGATGCAGGCCATTTCCTCTGAAGGTGTTTGTCAGGGTTGCTCAAGAGGACGGGCATTGATGGAGGAGGCAGAGTCAGGCTCTTCCATTCATTAATCGGAAGGGCTAAAATGTCTGCTGAGCCTCATAACGATAAACCCTCAGAGCATTTCTGGTGACGTCCTACGCTAGCAGTGTATCACCAGGGCTGTGCAAAGTCAAGTGCAAGAGGAAGAGAAGGAGCTGCTCCCGGCAGTGGTGCTTGGAGATCACAAGGCAAGAGACCGACGCAAGGGAGAATGGGGCTGAAGGTGACGCTGGCATCGCTGAAAGGCAGCCCCTATCTGTGCAACTGTCACGGGTTGCTTCTGCAGCGGCTAGCAGTGGATTCTGTAGCCACAACACCATTGCCAGAGTCTAGTGTCAGGTGGTCAAGAGAAACAGTGGGAATATAGACCAGAGGTGGGATTCTTCTTCCACATGGTGTGTTAATGAGCCTCAGCAAAATTCATTCGGGATTGTTTTTTTTCCACTCACAGCTCCAGCTCCTAGAAGACAGAGAAAGAAAAGACCTTTTAGGTCCCCAGGCAACCCTCTGGCCTGGGTCTCTTCCTTAAAGTTTATTTTCTAGCACGTTATTCAGTCTAATTTGGAAAGTTTTGCTGCCCAAAGATTTCCCAGAAGTCCCCATTGCAGAGGTATCCATTTCATGCTGGAACATGACACTCTGGCTCCTAATTCCCCTGGGTGCAATTCTCTGGGCACTGGATCTGCCCCTCCCTGGTGACTCCTGGCAGCAATTTGCTCAGCAGCCCAGCACGTGGGGCGATTCCACCAGACAGGGCTGGGTGGCATATGATCCAGAATGATTTGCTTCCCTTACAGGTGTCTACTGTCAGGACTGGGCAGAGACATTCCCAGTGGGCCCCTTTTCTGGATGGACCAGCTCCTTTCCAGCATGGTTGGTTCAATGCAGGACACTTGAATCGCCTTAGAGAAGGCCCCCCCTGCCCCCAGATTGCAGGGCTCATCCTCTACAGCAGGGGGCATTACGGCCCCCCCCTTTCTGTCCCATTCTCTAAGAGGGAAATGGGGTCTGGTGGTTAGAGCAGGGGAGCACTCATGGGTCAGAACTTCTAGGTGTTTTTGTCAGGTTCCTGGCTACTGGCAGTCTGTTGAAACCTTTGCCTCTGCTGAAGAAGTTCTGGGAGCAAAGCATCTGACCCTTCCAAGTCATATTGTAAAGAAGCAGGCAAGAGGGTATAGAATCATAGAATACCAGGGTTGGAAGGGACCTCAGGAGGTCATCTAGTCCAACCCCCTGCTCAAAGCAGGACCAATCCCCAATTTTTGTCCCAGATCCCAAAGGGCCCCCTCAAGGATTGAACTCACAACCCTGGGTTTAGCAGGCCAATGCTCAAACCACTGAGCTATCCTTCACCACCAATCAGATTGATGGGACTCTAAGCGTCTAAACCCCACTCCAATGTTTCCCCCCAGCCCGACATGTGGCTGCTGAGTCCCTCTGGGCATTCCCAGCTTTTCCCCAGGTTCTCTAAGTAACATTAGCTGCTCCCCTTAGTTTCCCATGAGACCTCATTCCCCATGCGAGGCAAACACACAGGCTGGGTGGGAGGCACTCAGCATCCTGGGGCCTGCTCCAGCCTTGGCAGCCCGGCTTCGGGTTCCTGAGATTGCTGCTCCTCTGGGGCCCCGGCAGAGTTAAATGACTCCTGATTCCTCCTGACTTCACAGCCCATCCACGTGGGAATCCCCTCATTGGACAGGAACCAGGACCTCTCTTCACCAGCTCTGTAGGGCCCAGGTGCCCACATCCCACCTCCTAGTATGACTGAAATGGCACATGGAACCCAGAGCAAACCTCGGACCAGGCTGGGGACACCGAACTGCGAATATCCCTGTCCTGGCAGGACCATGGCGCGGCACTGAGATGCTGGCTGGATAGATACAGGGATGGGTGCGGCTCTGACCAATCCCAGCCTTCGGTGAGGTGAGCTTGGTGAGCTCTGCGTCTAGACATAGCTCGTCTGGTGGTTGGAACAGGGGGGATGGCAGCTATCATTTGTGGGTTTTCTTTATGGCTCTGGGATGGGCATAGGGTGTAGAGGTTAGAGCAGGGGGGCTTGGGAGTCAGGACTCCTGGGTTCTTTTTGCTTGAAAAATTGTCAGCTGGCTCTAGGAAATATTATAATCCCAGAGGATGGGCAGAGAGGGATCTACCCTTTTGTTCTGTCCTGGGTGGGGTTCCCTTGGTGAATGCTAACCCAACTCTCACCATCTGTTACCCTGAAAGTGCCAAGTGTCAAGGCTGGGAAGAGACCGATAAGTGAAGGCAATCCCAGTACTCTGCTCTGCGAGGCTGCCGCCCTGCGGCCTATGGCCAGGGGGTACATCTCCATCTGGTGTAAGGGCTGGGGACCTGGTCAGGGAGACTTGCTGAGGAGGGGAAGCGGGTTGTGGCAATGTCTTTGTACCATAGGAACAGCCTGGGAAGAGTTGTCTTGGGGGTCATGCTGGATAATCAGCTGACCATGAGCTCCCGGTGTGATGCTGTGGCCAAAAGGGCTATTGGGGTCATGGGATGGATATATAGGGGAAGCTCGAGGAGTTGAGAGGTTATTTTACCTCTATATTTGGCATTGCTGCAACTGCTGCTGTAATCCTGTGTCTGGTTCTGGTGCCCACAATTCAAGGAGGATGTCGATCAGTTGGAGGGGGTCATAGAAGAGCCATGAGAATGATTAAAGGATTGGAAAACCTGCCTTACAATGCTAGATTCAAGGGGCTCAATCTGTTTATCTTAACAAAGAGAAGGTTAAGGAAGGACTTGATCCCAGTCTAGAAGGACCCAAATGGGGAACAAATATTTGATAATGGGCTCTACAGGCGGTGAATTGAAATATTTTGGTTTTCAATATTTTGCCAAAAAGTCAAATTTACACACACACCCTGGCCTATTTTCTGACTGGTTCTAATGCTGTGTCTTTTGCCTTTTAAATAACATTCATCCGATGAAGAGACCACACAGGCTGGTGGGGTGCAAATAACCATGTTTACTAACTATGCACTACACATGACAGGCCGACCGACACCCACACAGATGCTCTGGTTGCTTTCTGAACCACAGAACATGGTGAGCACTGCTAGAGGGCTCACTGGACACTACCCCACACCCATATACAGCCACAGAATAGAATATGGTACGAACCCAATTTTTCTCTTCCTTTTTATGGATTGTTTCTCTGTTTCCAGATGCCCCTAAAGGAGTTAGCATCATGACCATGCTAGGGTCCAACACGTGAAAAGGCGGATCTGTGAATCTGACGTGCCATTCAACCCACAGCATCCTTCCTAACGCCATCTGTGTCTGGTACAAGGATAATGCTAGTCCGGGGCTTTTCCAGTGGGAGCAGGTGTTTGAGAGCATCACAGCAAAGCATGCTGGGGAATGTCACTGTGAGGTTCAGGGCACAGCTGGGACATCCTGCCCCTCCTCTGTCACCATCTCTGTCCTGGGTAAGTGCTCAGGGTTGAGGGGCCTTGGCATCCCTGAGAGGATGGCTGGGCACCCCCAGACATCAGGATGGCAACCTCTCAGCCCACAGGTGCTGATCCCGTCAGGCTCCATGCCATCTTTGTCTGGAGGCAGGCTGAGTCCCACACATTGCGCTGGAGGCCACTGGCATGACACTGGTGATGCCAGCCCCCATCTGCTCCTCATGATACCCCCCATGTCCCTTCCCATTTGGGCAGATATCACACAGAGCCTCTGTTTGGGCCTACAGGAACTCTACAACCACTTGGAGAATCACTGAGCCAGTTCCCACTGAGATCTCCTGAGATCCCAGCCATCTGGGGTCCCCACTGCGCTGCCGGTACCCTAAACACAAAGAGGACCCATCGCTCAGTCTGCCAGATGCCCACCTGGTGTGAATCAGCCATAGCTCCAGGGGAGTGAATGGGGGTCAGAGCCCCTGCTGCTGTGAATCGGCCATAGCTCCAGGGGAGTGAATGGGGCCAGATCCCCAGCTGCTGTGAATCGGCCATAGCTCCAGGGGAGTGAATGGGGCCAGATCCCCTGCTGCTGTGAATCGGCCATAGCTCCAGGGGAGTGAATGGGGCCAGATCCCCTGCTGCTGTGAATCGGCCAAAGCTCCATTGGAGTGAATGGGGCCAGATCCCCTGCTGGTGTGAATCGGCCATAGCTCTAGGGGAGTGAATGGGGGTCAGATCCCCTGCTGGTGTGAATCGGCCATAGCTCCAGGGGAGTGAATGGGGGTCAGATCCCCTGCTGGTGTGAATCGGCCATAGCTCCATTGGAGTGAATGGGGCCAGATCCCCTGCTGGTGTGAATCGGCCATAGCTCCAGGGGAGTGAATGGGGCCAGATCCCCTGCCGGTGTGAATCGGCCATAGCTCCAGGGGAGTGAATGGGGCCAGATCCCCTGCTGCTGTGAATCGGCCATAGCTCCAGGGGAGTGAATGGGGGTCAGATCCCCTGCTGGTGTGAATCGGCCATAGCTCCAGGGGAGTGAATGGGGCCAGATCCCCTGCTGGTGTGAATTGGCCGTAGCTCTAGCGGAATCAATGGAACCCGATCCCCAATTGGATCTGGTATAAATTAGATTCCGTGGATTAAATAAATGAGGCTGCATCGATTTACACCAGCTGAGGATTTTGCCCAGAATATGGGAGATTCTGGCTGCGTGACTTATATTGTCAAGTGTTAGACTTTCAGATGCTTGGGCTTGATTGCATTTCACCTTAGCTGTGATTTTCTAGCCTATTTGATGTTTGGGTTTTTAAAGCTCCGTGTCTCTTTGTCTTGAAGAGACTGATCATTTCTCATCCCAAACTCCTGCTGAGCAAAGTTTTTTGTCTGAGAATTTCCTCAACGTTTACTCAGTAACCAAGTTCTGTTAAAAATACCAGGGGTGTGTGTAGCAAAGCAGGGGCTGCAGGCAGGGGGTTGTGTGTATAGAGCACCAGGAATCCAGGGTCTCCCAGGCCCTCTGGGGCTCATGCAGGCCTTAGCCAGCCTAGAGAGCCCCACTTCAGTCCTGGCTCTTGCAGGATTCCTCAACCCCACAGGAGGGAGACGAGGGACCCAGGGAACGGTTGCAATGAAATTCAGGTGCTGTAAAGAACCGGCACCGTCAGTGCAGAACCCCACATGCAGGCAGAGCTGGAGTAAGAGCAGTGGTTCTGCAGCACGAATTCTCCAGCCCTCTAAGCTACAGGAGATGTGGGGGGCTGCTATGAACAGGTCCCAAATTCCCCGACGGGGTGGCACCATCAATCAGTCTCTCGCCATTACATTACAGCCTGGCCTGTGGGAGCTGAGCAGAGAGCCCCCACACCTCAGCCACTGGCTGGTGAATTGCTCCCCACGCTGAGAGTCAGGACGCCTGGGTTCTCTCCGTGGCTCTGGGGTGCAAATGGGTTCAAGCAGTGAGATGCAGGGCTGCCATGTTCTCTTCCTGGCTTTGCCCACAGTTCTCCCTTGGGGGGGTGTTTCGCTTTGCTCTCTGGCCTCAGCCAAAAGCCTTCCACTTCCCTTGGAAGCTGAGAATGCCGGCCCCTCAGGGTGACTATTATGATGTGTAGGGGGTGGGGGGGTGGCCTGTTCCCATTAACCCTTTCATTCCCAGGAACCGCCTTGCCACAGGCCAAATGGGCCTCCTGGAGGGGAGCTAAGAGGACTCTCACAGCTAGTGGCTCTGAGAGACCCTGGTGAAGGGATGAGGCTTTTTCCTGTTTTAGCACCATCCAGCTGGGATCTCAAAGCATCTGAGCTTCTCAACCTCCCCAGGGGAGAGGAGGTTCCTGTCCCCCAGCACAGATGGAGAAAAGTGGCAGAACAAAAGAGAATGGGGGAGTCGTAACTCCCAGCTTCCCCCTCCCCTGCAAACACACGCACTCCACCCCACTCCCTTCTCTGAGCTGCGGATAGAACCCAGGAGTCCCAGCACCCCCTTCTCTAACCTACTAGACCCCACCTCCCAGCAGTGGGCATGAAACCCAGGAATCCTGACTCCCAGTCATTCTAACCATTGAACCTTATTGCCATCTAAACAGCAAGTAAGTTGCCGTTAAGAGCCCGGAAGTCTCTATTCTGGTTCCCTTTCCTCTCCTGAGCCACCAGCCACTCACAGTGCAGAGGCTATTGCCACAGATATAGATGAATATGATTACCTGTTATCCACCTTAACCACTCTGCCCCGCTGGTTAGTGTCAGCGGTGGGATCAGACCACATTCCCAGCTGCTAACCCAGACCCAGGACCCAGGACCCAGGTAAGAGCCACTCATCTTTATTTGGGGGCAAAACCCATGTCTGGGGATTATGATTCTTCGATTCCCTAAATCACCAAAAGTAGGCAAAATGGTGATAAGTTATTGTGCATGTAACTCTGACTGAGATCAGGGCCCCATTGGGCCAGTCCCTGCCCCACCTGAGACCAGGGCCCTGTTTTGCCAGGCTCTGCACAGGCACAGTGAGAGACGGTCCCTACCCTAAAGAGTTAAAATCGAAGTAGACATAAGGCGGAAGGGGAAACTGAGGCACAGAGAGGGGACACAATGTGCCCACTCTCTTACAGCCGGCCTAGGGCAGCTCCAGGAGCCATGAGTCCCAGTGCAGTGTTTTAGCCACTGGACCACGCTGTCTCATAGTAACTTGTGCTAGCAGTGATAATACACTGCGGGCTTCCCAAACACAGGATGAGAGACAGCCTCTGCCCAGAAGAGTCCGAGTGTAAACTATGGGTATGGGGACTGAAAACTGCAGGGTAACATCGCTCTGAGCAGTTAAACAGCGTGCGTGCCCCACCCCTGAGATGGCTGCAGTTCTCTACTGCTTGAAACGATCAACCAATAGGAGGTTGTCAAGTGATATGAGGTCCTAAAGGGTAGATTCAGAACATGTCTGATTAAATGACTGTTCATAGAGGGAGCATGGTGTTTTTCTTAGAGCAGAGGGATCTGGGAGTCAGGACTCTGGGCTCTATTCCTAGTTCTAGGAGAGAGGTGGGGGTCCAGTTGGTTACAGTGGCAGGGGGCTAGGAGTCAGGACTCTTGGGGTCTAGCCTTGTCTGTTGGAGCAGGGAATCAGGACTGCTGGGTTCTATTCATGGCTTTGCGAGGGGAAATTTATTTTCAGACATACCCTGATCATCAGAGCCTTGCTGGCTAGTTCCCCATTGCCCTGAAATTGTGTGCTCAGAATGGTATGATTACATCAGGATTGGCTCACTGGCTGTAACCAGGGTGTGGACGGAAATAGAGGCAGAGAAGAGACCCAGATAAAGGGTCTTAGGCCTGGTCTACATTACAGACATCTGCAAGAAGGCTGAAGATGGTTCCTTATTCCCAGTTCCTTATTCGTGGTACCAGCTCTTTTTTCATGGTACCAGCTCCTTATTCCTGGTTCCCAGTTCCTTAGTCAAAGGCCCAAATGATTTACAGATACAGCCGCATAAGATAACATTTCATCAAGCCATGTGATTGAATGAGAGAAACATTTAAATGACGAATTACTTAATTATTTATGAATTACATATTCAAGTAAAGCCCTGGGCTTTTATGGCTTGTACGCAGGGCCACCCGCAGGGGAGGGGGGGCAAGTGGGGCTATTTGCCCCCATGAGAATATAGTATTGGATAGTATTGCAACTTTTGTTTTATGGAAGGGCCAGTGGCGTAGCTAGGTGGAGCGAACAGGGGGAGCGATCACAGAAAAGGCACCACCCGCTGCGGCCCTTCTACTCACTTCTCCTGACGGGTCTTCGGCGGCTCCTCGGCAGCGGGTCCTTCAGTGCCGCCGAACACACCTGGAGAGAGTGAAGGACCCGCCACCGAAGACCCAGAGCGCTGCTGGGTGAGTAAAAATTAAAAAGGTGCTTAATTAATTAAAGGGCCTCCGAAATAGCTTTGCCCCAGGCCCCCTGAATCCTCTGGGTGCCCTGCTTGTAGATGACAAAATAAAGCATGAGTCACCCTAATTGACACCTCCCCGCAGCCATCAGGCTCTTCCGAAGGAGCTGGGAATTGCCACTCGCTGCCCTGAAGCTTCGTTCTTGAATAACATGCTGCAAAATGAAATGTCACACACGCACACACCCCTCAATTCCATTTTGTGTTGAGAGTTTGAATAAGGAACTGGGTTTTGACTGGCTGGTATGTGACGAAACAAGTCTCGGTGATATGTCGCCGCAGCTGTGAAGCTGTTCTGATGTCTCTGAGACATGGACCTCCCTGGCTTGCAACATTTTCTTTGTGGAAAACCCGTGGCCCATGTCACCAGCCCTTCCCTTCAGCAGGGTCCCAGAAGCAGCAAATCTGGACGTTTCAGGGGGTTAAGCTGGGGTGCCCATGTCTGCAGAGGGTGGGGACTTGGCGAGTGTTGTGTTTGTCCCATGTGTTGGCTGGTTGTTCTCCGTGGGGGGTTCTGGGAATGGGCTGCAGGCCCCCTGAACTAGCCTGATGCAAAGGTCTGTTTGTGTTTCAGTGAGGCCCTTGTCCCTAGGACCTCTGGCTTGGAGCCATGTTGAGAGTCTGAGGAGTTATTCGCTCCTGTTGGTGAGGGAGGGAGCTGAGCCTTGAGGTTTAGTATATAAGTAGGTGACGTGAACGGGAGTGGCAAACAGTCTGAGTTTCGAAGGGAGTGTGATTCCTGTTTTAAGTATAGCTCTCCACCAGAGAGCAGATATGGATGAAGAGAGAACAAGTGCTGGGACCTACCTTGGACGTGCTATGTTTTCCTTTCTGCCAGAAGACAGAATAGATACCAGGTATATGAAGTGCAAGCTGGTGGCCGTACTGGAGGAGAAGACACATGGTCTGGAAGCATAAGTTGCAAAACAACGAAGACTTCTTAGACAACCAGAGTTGGAAATCATTTTCACAGATGCCACAAGGGGAGGGATCAGTGATAAAGGAATTGCATATAGTAGGAACCAAAGAGGTAGACAGGCTGTTTGTGACCAAGAGGGGAAAGAGCCAGGAAGCATTCAACCCGACTAGAAGTATCAAAACATCTTCAGATATTCAACAAGTCAACTGCGGAAGAACGTGTCTCTGGAGGAATGGAATAGAAAGCTACAGGGGATATACTTGAAGGGTGTCATTGCAGTTTGAAATAAACAGCAACCAAGCCAGGTTCTTCTACCATCCTAAGAATGTAAACAATTGGTGACTCTGTATTAAGAAGAGCTGATGGAGAATTCAGCCATGGAGACAAGGACAATAGGGCAGTGTGCTATCTCCCCGCAGTGAAGATACGAGATGTAACCATAACATTGGGTGGGATTCTGAAGCTGTCTCCACTGATGATGATATGGCATCACACAGAACTACACATATTATAGAAGACCTCAGGCACTTGGAAGGGAGCAGAAGGAAAGGAAAGGCCAGATGATCTTCTCTGAGATCCTACTGGTCCAATGAGCAAGAGAAGGCAGAAAATGCTGGAGGTGAGCTGTTGGCTGCATGACCAGTGTGAGGCTGAAGGTTTTGGTTTTGTGGAACACTGGGCCACATTCCAGTGGGAAAGAGGGCTGTACAAACAGGATGGTCTGCATCTCACAACTAGGGGGACTAATCTTCTCTGTTGGAGACTAGCTGGAGCTGCTCTGAGGGCATTAAACCACCAGTGCAAAGGGGAGGGTGCTCATAAGACTAATGCTGTACAAAACTTAAACTCAAGATGTCCTGACCAACTTGAACCGTTGTGGCAAAAAAGTGAAAAGAGATTTTTCAATTGCTTCCATACCAATGCTAGGAGTCTGTGTAACAAGTAGGAGGAATTAGACATTCTCATTGATGAGGAAAAAATTTATATACTTGGCATTACTGAAACCTGGTGGGAGAACCCACCTGATTGGTTATAACCTGTTCAGGAAGAAGAGAGTGGGTAAAATAGGTGGGTTGGTGCAGCTGGCACTCTCCATTAAAGCCACCATAACCTGTGTTAGTTTTATTGCTAACTCAGAACTACAGGATCTTGCATGCATGTGGATCCACACGCTAACAAACAAAACCAGGGATGGGGTCTGTTACAGGTTACCGAATCAAACCAGAGAGCAGGATGAGTTACTCCTTACAGATGGGTGTTTAATATGTTGGCTGAAGTGTTGTTATAATGGGGCAGTTCTATTTGGGAGACATATGCTGGAGCTCTCATGCAGCTGGTGATAAAACCTCATTCCAGGTATTAAAAATGGTAGATTTATATTAATTGCAGGACATATTGCACCCAACATGAGGTAACTATGTTGGTCCTCATTATGACAGATCAAGATTAATCAGTCATGGAACTGAGTGATGGTGGTTGCCTAGGGACCAGTGATCGTGACCTGATTATTTCACTATGGACACACAGAGGGCAGGCCCAACCCATAATATATGCACTTGGTGCTTCAAGAGGGCTGATCTCTCAAAGATGAGGAACATTTTGAGTGAAATTGATTGGGAGAAAAAATTAGAAAGAAAAATGTGAATGAAAATTGAGACTTCTTTATGAAGATTTTATTAGATGGACAAAAAAGCCATGCTACCAGATCAAGAAAGAGGACAACTTTGGTCAAAAGTCCATTCTGGTTCCGTGCTGAAGTGGAGGCAGCATTTAGAAATTTAAAAAAAAACAGCATATGATATTCGGAAGAAAGAGGACATAGCAATCAATGTAAATGAGAAGTTATGATGTGTAGAAAATTGATAAGGGAAGCTAAAGACATCACAGAAAATCCATGTCTGGCAGGGATAAGGAAAATAAGGAGTTTTAAAAGAATATTCTGAACTAAAAAATCCCAACAATGGTATAGAGTATAGGCATATTACTAGATGGAGATAGTAAAATTGTTAATAATAATGCAGGAAGGGTTCAGTAAATATTTCTGTTTTGTATTTGGAAAGAAGCAGGATGATGTATTCATATCATGAGGATTGATGAACTACCTTGTTCCAGCTCATCAGCAGGCCCTAATAACTTGGACCCAGGAATCCTAAAAGAGTTGGCTAAGGAGATCTTTGTTCCTGGGAAATTCCAGAAGACTGGAAGAGTACTAATGTTGTGCCAATATCAGAAAAGACAAGCTGTATGACCTGAGTGACACTAGACCAGTTAGCCTGATATCAGTCCTAAAGCAGAGAGGCACAACTCACCCCACTTTGCTCTAGGCTGACCCTTTGCAGACTGACTGCTCAAGCCCCAGATTGCACACTTCCCTACAGAGACCCATAGCTTGCAAGCAGGCCCTGGAAACCTCTTACTGTTAAAGTGATAGCTTGTTGTGTTTGCACAGTTTCAATGCACACACTTGTTTCGCTTAGGGGGGCTGGAATAAGGTATACCAGTACAATGTGCAGTGCTGCAGGGAGTGGGGACGGGGGTTCGGTATGGGGTCCTCCCCTTGCAGGCAGAGTGACCCCAATGCCCCAGCATGGCTCTAGGGGGTGCTGTGCTGAAAGGGCAGGGCGCTCAGTAGGGGGTGTTCTCCCCTTATGTGTGGTGCTTGGCTGTTTCTAGCTGAGACACTGAATGAGGACACTGCCCCCTTGTGGATGTCATACCCTGGTGGCTCTTTCCCAAGTGGTCAGGATGTCCCCAGAGCCCCAGTCACATCCCAATGTGGTTAATTCCCTTCCGCCTTCCTAAATCCCCTGGCAATGTCAGCTCCACACAGGATCCTTCTTCTGGTTCTGCCCTGAAACTGCCATCCATGTTGCTACAAGCTGTCAAGCAGCCGGCATGCCCTGCCCCGCCCCAGGGGTGGCTGCATTTCACCTGTGAGGGCATAACCACGCAAAACTGGCCTGCAAAGCATGCTGGGATGGAAATGCAACCACTCCTTGCTCTGTCAGGCAAGTCCGCTGAGCTATGTTCCCTTCCTGGCTTAGAAAATGCTTTACAAGGCCCATAGGTGTAGAATACCTGGTCGTGATGCGGGCTAGAGAAGATGCAGCAGACCCTGTGGCCAGATGCTGATGGAAATGCAGGGACCAGATGAGCTTCCCCAGAGAGATGATGCATGTGATTAATTTCTGGCCCTTTTCCCTACTCCCAGACCTGATGGAAACTCTCTTCTGGAAGAAAATGGCCTCTCTTCTGTTGCCTGCATTTTGCCTTTTGAGCGGTGAGTATAATGTGCACACACACGCGTGCACACAGCCACCGCACACACCTGTGGTCCCCAGGAGGTTTTGTCCAGAGCACCTTAGAGCTGGTCTTTGCTGCAAAACAAAATCATAGAATCATAAAATATCAGGGTTGGAAGGGACCTCAGGAGGTCATCTAGTCCAATCCCCTGCTCAAAGCAGGACCAATCCCCAACCAAATCATCCCAGCCAGGGCTTTGTCAAGCCTGACCTTAGAAACTTCTAAGGAAGGAGATTCCACCACCTCCCTAGGTAACGCGTTCCAGTGTTTCATCACCCTCCTAGTGAAAAAGTTTCCCTAATATCCAATCTAAACCTCCCCCACTGCAACTTGAGACCATTACTCCTTGTTCTGTCATCAGCTACCACTGAGAACAGTCTAGCTCCAGGTGTGTACTTAACGGGGGTGCGCTAATTCGGGTTAAAACAGCAGCAAAGTCACAGCGGCCCGGGTTAGCAGCTCCAGTTAAAACCAACGGGTCAACCCGGACTTGGACTCGAGGTCAAACCCGAGCAGCGGTGTCCGCGCTGCTCTTTTAGCCCCCGTTAAGATCGCAGCTCTTGTTATTGCAGAGTTATCCTGGACTATCCGCGCTGCAAAACGCTACCCATGCCAGATCTGTGTTGCTGTACCCACAATGGTGTGATGCTAGCCCAGGAGCTGGGATGGGTTTACGGGGGGTATCCCTAAGCCCCTCATTTTCGCGGTTTATTTGGTTTGAAATAGCCTGGGAGTTTTTCAGTGTTTATTCCTAAATGTAAATAATGGGTGAGACTTGGTGAAAAATTGAAAAGGAAGGGCAGGAGGTGGGGGTGCTTGGTCCTGACAGGGTTCTGGCTGGCTGGGGAAGCAGACAGGGCTCTGAGCCGTGGGGCTGCGCTGAAGGTACCAGCAGAAGAGTACGTGCATCTTCTCCTGACTCCAGCCACTTCCCGAGCAAAAAATTCCCTGGTTCCCAAAAAGCCAAAATTTGGGTGAAAATCGGTAGAACCCAAATTGTGGCTTTTTCAAAACTATGGGAGTTTTAGGGGGAAAATCAGCAAATGCTGATAACAAAGGGCTTTGAGTGTAACCAAACCCATCTTGGGTTGGCACAACTGATCTTCCCCATTCCCGGTAGGGCCCCGAGTCAGCAAGGCATTTAAGCACATGCCTGACATTAAGCACCCGAGTACCCCCAATGGGATTTCCGTGGGATCATGTGATTAAAGACCGGCTCTTCCTTAACTGCCCGGCTGAACTCTAGGTAGGTGGGTAGCTGATTGCAATGCACTCTAGTCTGGAAAGGTTCCCTGTCTCCTTGCCCCTTCAGCTGGGTTTGGGGAGGGAAATGTCCGATGCCGAGAAATCAGCTGATCATTGTTTTACAGGAGCCGGGTGGACATCTGGATGGGTGGTCCCTGATTTTGGCAACGTCTACCACGTCTCAGGTGAGTGGGCCTGGTACTCTGTGGTCGGGCTCTGTATCGCAGCATGCTCTCCCTCCGGCAGATGGCTGTGGTGCGAGCACCTCCTGGTGACACCTCAACCACGGAAAGAGCGCTGCCCTGCCCTGTGGTAGGAAACACTCGGGATAATCCTGAGCCCTGACCTGGCACCTCTGATCCGTGGATCGTAAGGTGTTGTACTTGCTGAATTAAACTGCTCAGCTGCTCTGGTTAGTGGGGAGCTAGGCTTGTCCCCACTAAGCAGATGAGGAAATTGAGCACATGCAGGCCCCATGGCTTGGAGCCTCCTTGGGGCTCAACAGGCCTTAATGTTAACCAGAGAGATTAAAAACATCCCTTATAAAAACAGCTAGTGTCCTCCAGCAATCTCCCTTCCCCCCTAGGGTGACCAGATACCAAGGGTGAAAAATCAGGACAGAGGGTGGGGGGATAATAGGAGTTGTCAAGGTCCCTCCCCAACGCTGAACTCTAGGGTACAGATGTGGGGACCTGCATGAAAGACCCCCTTGGTTTATTCTTACCAGCTTAGGTTAAAAACTTCCCCAAGGTACAAACTTTGCCTTGTCCTTGAACCCTATGCTGCCACCACCAAGCGTGTTAAACAAAGAACAGGGAAAGAGCCCACTTGGAGACGTCTTCCCTCAAAAATATCCCCCCAAACCCTACACCCCCTTTCCTGGGGAAGGCTTGATAAAAATCCTCACCAATTTGTACAGGTGAACACAGACCCAAACCCTTGGATCTTAAGAACAATAAAAAAGCAATCAGGTTCTTAAAAGAAGACTTTTAATTGAAGTAAAAGAATCACCTCTGTAAAATCAGGACGGTAAATACCTTACAGGGTAATCAGATTCAAAACATAGAGAATCCCTCTAGGCAAAACCTTAAGTTACAAAAAGACACAAAAACAGGAATATACATTCCACCCAGCACAGCTATTTTACCGGCCATTAAACAAAAGAAATCTAACGCATTTCTAGCTAGATTACTTACTAACTTTTTACAGGAGTTCTGAGCTGCGTTCCTGATCTGTTCCTGGCAAAAGCATCACACAGACAGACAGACCTTTTGTTCCGCCCCCCTCCAGCTTTGAAAGTATCTTGTCTCCTCATTGGTCATTTTGGTCAGGTGCCAGCGAGGTTATCTTCTTAACCCTTTACAGGTGAAAGGGTTTTGCCTCTGGCCAGGAGGGATTTTATAGCACTGTGGACAGAAAGGTGGTTACCCTTCCTTTTATAGTTATGACAGGAGCCTATATAAGAAAAAGCCCCAAATATCAGGACTGTGTCTATAAAATCGGGACATCTGGTCACCCTACTCCCCCCACATACAGCAGTACTGCTATGGCAAAAGGGAATGTTCTGGGCCATCACTGTCGGACTTAACAGAGACCAGCAAGTCATCTCTTAGCACTTCAACTCTTCTTTGGCCATAGTGGGAGGACGGGTCTTGTGCTTAATGCACTGGGCTGGGACTCATGGGTTCAATTGTGGCTCTCCCTGTGTGACCTTGGGCAAGTCGCTGCGTCTCTCTGTGCCTCGGTTTCCCCATCTGTGAAACAGGGATGATGGTCCTTTCCAGGGGGGTTGTGGGGATGAATCCATTGCTGTTTTTAGTGGAGATTCTATGGGCTGGGGTCTGCATCAATATCTAGATAGAATCAAATCCTTTCCCACCATTCTCAGCCACAGACAGCCAGACAGACACCATATGGGAAGGGAAAGGAAGCAGAAGAGCCTCATCCCTAGTAAGCATGTTAACAAACCAACTCTCTGCCTGCTCTGTCTCCCAGTGCATCTCAAGCCTGAGTCCCCGATGGAGACTGCGTGGTTTCGTAAGCATTGTGTTTGCAACACAGCTCCTAGGCTTCAGGCATGCAGCTGGATCTGTGCCGCTGGACCCATGCGCCCACACACAGCCCCTTGGGTGCAAGGCTCTGGCCCCTGACTGAGTCCCCAACTCCCCCACGGCAGGGCAGGGACTGTCTTAATGATTCTGTCTGTCAAGCTGTCTCCCCCACACGGCCATCAGCCTAAGCGATAGGTACAGGTGATGGCAGGACTAGCCTGTCCAGCTAGCTCCTCAGACTCACTGGTATCCATTCTGCAGTTAATAATAATAATTAATTAATACCTAGCTCTTATCATCATCAGATCTCAAAGTGCTTTACAAAGGAGAATCAGGATCATTATCCCCATTTGACAGATGCAGAAACTGAGGCCCAGAGAGGGCAGCATGATTTGCCCAAGGTCACCCATCAGGCCAGTGGCAGAACTGGGAATAGAAGCCAGGTCTCCTGAGTCCCACTCCCGTGCTTTAGCCATTAGCCCACACTGCCTCCCCATTAGAGGGAGGCAGTTACTGTATATTACAATTACTGGGAAGTCCTTTTGTTCATTTAAAACACTTCCCAGGAATGGGCACGTGTCCAGCGCTGTTCAGTACCCCAGCCTAGGCTCCTGGGTGAGACTGAAGCTCCAGGGGGTGTTGCCAAGGCTCTAGGCCACACGCCCAGTGTCTCTTGTTAAGGGGAAAAACACAATCAGTGCAGAGCATGGGAAGGAACGGGGGGCGGGGGCGGAAGAGACAGAAAAGCAGCCCCGTAAGCCGCTGGAGCCGTCTAGGAGACCGGAGGGTGGTTCTGTTGTTTACACAATCCGAGGGACAGCTGGGACCTGTTTGCTGGCTCCTTGTTCCAAAACAGCCCCGGTCACGGCCAGCCAGAAAAGGGTCTTTATCTCGCCCTTAGCCCAGACTGCAGCAAACCAGCTCAGCTGACGTGGCTGCGGGAACGGCCTTTCCCAGAAGCCTCCCCTCCTGCATGCATTCCCCTTTCACCGTCCCGGCCTATCCTTCGCTCCCACTCAGCGCGGCTAAGGGCCAGGGGAGGTGGCCAGGGCATCTCTAGGAGCAGCAGAAGGCGTAATTTCTGGCTCAGGCAGACGTACACTTAGAATCATAGAATCATCGAAGATCAGGGTTGGAAGGGACCTCAGGAGGTCATCTCATCCAACCCCCTGCTCAAAGCAGGACCAGTCCTGAATTTTTGCCTCAGATCCCAAATGGCCCCCTCAAGGATTGAACTCACAACCCTGGGTTTAGTAGGCCAATGCTCAAACCACTGAGCTATCCCTCCCCCCCAACCTGCTAGCTGTGGTCGAGGTAGCACCCTAAAAGTAGCAAAGTAGCCACAGCGGCATGGACAGTGGCCCAGACGAGCTGCCTCACATACCTAGGATCCTGGCCAGGATGGCACTTGGGCAGCTAGCCCGTGCTGCCGCGGTGACCCGGCTGTTTTCACTACACAAGCCTGATCGAAGCTGGTGTGTGTACATACTCTAAGCCTGGAAATTACACCTCCAGCCGCAGTGTAGACGTACTCTAAGCCAGCTGGGGGATGAATTGGCCCCCAGTGCAAGTTTGAGCAGCCCTGTGGCTGCTGTGACTTTCATCAGCTAGAACTGTCTCCCATCAACCAGAAATCAGTGAGGGTGTCATGCTCTACCCCCATTCTCTCCCTGCTCCCAACTAGCCCTGTGCCAGAATCAGGGGTGGAGCCAGGAGGGGCTGCCAGTCCAGGGTTTCCCTTCACCCAGGGAATCCTCAGCTCCTCCCTGAGGGGCAACTTTCAGGTCACTTTGCACCACTCTGGCTCTGGATCGCTCATTAAATTAACATTGTAGCTTGCAGGAGTAAAACTTCCGCCTTGTCCGTTGTCTCTGATGAGGGCATCACTTTTCAGTGTCCGAACAGTGAAACTGGCATAACCCGGCCTCTGGAGAGTGCAAAGAGGAAATCACCACCGAGCCTATTCGTGGTGAGAGGTTCTGGGATGGGAAGGAGCGGCAATGCCAAGGACAGTGAAGTGGCTTGGCCTAATTTCCTCTCTGTTAGGCCAGGCTGCTCGGTGGCTGCTTTCGCTGTGGGGTCACAGTGCATTTTCCGAGGGGGGCGCATGGAGCGGCCTGGGTCTCGTTGCGCTGCTCGTCTGTAGCTCAGGACACAGGGAGCAGCCGGGTGCACAAATCTGCATCTCTGGGAGCTCTTGGTGACGGAGGCCGGACTCCTCTGGGTGTGAAATGGGGCAGAAGGGGAATTCTGACCTGGGTTAACGTCCATTACAGGGAGCTGGCCCCAGTGCCCTTGGTGTGCCCAGAGGGCGGCGCCGTATGTGGCTTGAATTGGGCATGGCTGAGCTCATCCCACGTCTGTACGGTGAATCCATACTAGAGACTAGGCTTCAGCCCTCTGTCTCAATGCCATAGACTTGGGCTCATCTGGCTCCTGTTCTGGTGGCCTGCAGGTGTTATCGACCTGCCGTTCGCTGAAATCCAGGAGCCCTTCGAAGCCTGGTACAACCTGACGGGAGAGAAGAGCCGGATCCAGTACTACCAGGGTAGGCGTGCTGGGCACCTGGTCTCTCTCCGCTCCTCACCAGGTGACAGGGCCAGTTCCCACCATTGGGGCCAAACTCGGAGGTGACGTATTGAATGCTGTAAATGAGCCCCAGGAAAACCCCACCCCCCAGCCTGACGTGCCCCCACATCCCACTCCACGAACGAGGGTAGCCTGATTCGACTTGCTGCGACTTGGGGCCTGATCCAGAGCCCAGCGGGAGCCTGTCCATTTACCTCACTGCGCTTTGGGTCAGGGGATGCTCTGAGCAGTGGGGGAAGGAATGAGCTAGCAGAGAGGGGCCCTACATTCCCACAGCTGTTCAGTGTTCCCTTGGCTCCTCTTTCTCCTGGCCCCCTTGGGGTGTGAGCGGGAGCCCCCCCCCCATGCAGAGGGCCGAGTGCAAGGAGGGGGTGCATGTTCCACCTCTGCAAATGGGCGTGAGCTGGAGGGGCTGCAATGCACCCTAGGTGGTAGAGGGTGTAAGTTGCTCCAGGTGGGTCAGTCGCAGGGGTGCCAGAAGCAGGGGCGGGGAAGGGGGAGCACAGGGCCATGCCCCCCCTTTTTACTGGCCATAAGGGCGAGCAACAAGGGGGAGGGGGCAAAAAGGAATGAGTGGGGTGCAGGGAAGAGGCAGTGCAGGAACAGGGCCTCGGGGGGCATGGGCAGTGTGGGGGGGGTCTTGGAGGGCAGCAGGGGGCAGGGCCATAGTTCAGGCACCTATGGCCCCCCCACAAACACATTTTTAGAGCACTTCCGCTGCTCCTGGTCTGTTGTCTCCCTGGCAGGGGAACACCCAGCTCCCCACGGTCTGGTGCTCAGCCCTCGCTTTCCCTCTGCTGCTCAGCCTGGCATGGCTGGGCACAGAGGGGATAATGGGGCAGCCAGGTCCATCATGGCTATGGACTGGCTGCAGGGAGTTCAGCATCACACCAGCTCCCAGGGCTGCTTCCCCATCTCCCCGGGATCTGCCCCAGGTGGGTGTGAAAAGCTACGGACAGCGACGCTTCTCAGCTTGAGAGTTAAACCCTTGGTACCATTCCCCCTTCTCAGCCTGCCCAGGGAGAGGCTAAGACCCCGACGGTTTCTCCCCTTCCCTCACTGGGCCCATGAAATGTCTTGCCCTTCCCGCATCTCTTCCCTGCCTCCTAGGGCAAGTGGTCACCTTCCAATATGGGGCAGAGAGGCTGTTTGGTGCCCTCTACAAGATCACCCCAGAGACCACCGAGCTGGAGCTGAACGTCCGGAAGTGCTTCCGGATCAGCGGCAGCCCCAGGAAGCGTATCTATCCACAGAGCGTCCTCCCCAGGCTGGACGGCTTCAAGGTGAGGCCTGGCAAAAGGCAGGAGGAAACGCCAGTCGGTCGGGTCTTTGGTTCACAGCGAATGGATTCCTTTGGCCTGGGTGGCTTCCTGGTTTAGCTGGGCAGCCCCCACCCCACCAAGGCTTCTTGTAGGAAATGGCATCTCCCCAAAGCTCGTTAGACCCGGCTAAGTCTGAACCAGGAGCCCAGCCACCCCTCATACATGCTCCTCTCCTGTGTCCATTTCCTGGGGGCTCAGAAGAAGCTGAATGCAGGGGACAAGCCTGCGTCTAGTCCCTCCAGCGCTCCCAGTATCCTTTGCCGCGGTCCTGCCTGGGGGGAAGGTGCGGAGGGGCTGACGCCTGGCATTCCCCTAGTGCACCTGGGTGGAAAGCAGCTTCCCAGTTGCTGCTGCTGCTCCTTTAAGGAATGCATAGCCCCCAATCGGGGTGGGGTGGGGGGGGAGACTGAACCCCATTCCCTCCCCCAGGCACCGCAGCTGCTGGTGAAATAACATTCCACCCAGGCGAGCCACTCTCTGGAGGGTCGGTTCCGCCTGGCCGGGAAGCCGAGGGCACAGCTGGCAGTGCCCATGGAACGCCCATCCCAAAGCGGGCGGGACTGGCAGCTCCTCTGTGGGAGCCAGGGCTAGCACTGCTGAGGGACAGGCTGGAGGTGCATCGGCAGAGCCGTGCCCCGTGCCCGGTTGCAGCCAGCGTTCTGTGCGTCAGGCGCCCACCGCCGAAGGCCCCGAAGCCTTTCCAAGAGCGGAAAGCCAGAGTTTTCAGGAATAAATACGGGGACATTTAAGAAACACGTTTTCAGGGGTGGGGGGAATAGACAACAGGGTACAGCTTGGGGAGCGGGGAGCCTTTTCCAGTGATTGGGGCAATTGTCATAACATTGTCCAAGGATTGTGGCTTTATACAACTATACACAACTAAGTATCTGGACACGTACTGCAAGAAGTGCTGCTGTTTGGAAGCATGCTGTTTTTTCAATGGTGGCTCCAGGAAACTGAGGCAGGCCCTGAAATCGTCCTGCATGTTCAGTTTTCATTTTTGAAATATGAACAAATGTGTGCTTTGGTTTTGCCACCCTTCCTTCTGCGCTCTCTTGGGAGCTGGGCGGCTGGAGAGCAGCAGCTGCTGTACCCACCCTCCCCCTCCAGCTCCCCCTCTCCCCAGCAGTGTCCTCTAGTTGGGAACTTGAAATATGGGAACCCTAGCAAAGGGCCTAAAGGCGATCGCAGTATTTTTTGTGATCTCGCGACCCCCCCCACCAGCAATAGCCTTGTGACCCCCTTTTGGGTCAGGACCCCCAGTTTGAGAAACGCTGCCTTAAGACAACACGGTACTGACTGCAACGTCCCCTCCCCAGCCCGTGCGGGAGGAGTTCTACAAAGGGCAGCTCTGCACCGTGTGGCAGAACGTGTCCTACTGGGGCCAGAAGGAGAACGTCTACACCTTGTGGGTGGCCAGCTCCGCCGACGGCCCCGTGCCCGTCCTCTACGAGATGCGGGGCTTCAACAGCCTGCTGGAGTCCCACTACGACAAGTGCAAGATAGACTACAGCGGCTTCACCCACAGCTACCCAGCCGGGGTCTTGGACCTCCCAAGCAGTGAGTGGCAGTTCTCCCTCCTCCCTCCATGCTGTGGAAGTGCTTAGCTGGGGAAATTCCACAGCCAGAGCTCCCGAGCCTGAGCAGGGAGGTATGTGCCCTGAGTCCTGTGGGGACCCAGGGCCGGGATCTCTGAGCCAGGACGCTGCCAGAAGTAGCCCCAAAACATGGCCAGGAGCTGCACTGGGAACATGAGCCCACTGGCTTCACTCCTGCAGACCAGGGAAAACCATCACAGTGTAGTGAGTCAATCAGGAGTGGCCAAGTCTCCACGTGATCCTGTTGGCTGCTACTAAATCTCCAGGGGTTTGCATTGATCAGAGAGGTGGAAACATATGGCTGGTTAATCCTTTCACGGCATGTGCCCCAGCTAATGCTGGTACCAGCAGATCCAGGCCCCCTGAGGAACCATTCAGTCCAACATTCCCACGCACCCACCTTCCCCATGCAACTATGCCCTGCCAACTGGGTGGGAGCAGGGCAGGCCCCTGGTCTGGGGCTGTGTGCATTTACCCCAGAGATCAGCTGAGTCCCACTAGAACGATGGTGTCACTCTCGATTTGTGCCAGTTTGTCCCTGTGTTAAGTGTGTGTTGGGGCAAGAGCGGATGGAGGTTTCCTGTTAAATAGACCCTGAAATGTGGCCCAGCCAGCGCTCAGATAAAGGCAGGGAGATCTGGATTCACACCAATGAGCAGCAATCTTCATGCTAGCACGTCCAGGGGCCCTGGTCCAGAGGGGAGCCTGTGGCTTGTTGACCCCCTGCAGACACGTTGTCTGAACCGCTTCTCACTGACCCATGGGCTAAAGCTGGCATGCTGAGCTTCTCTGGTGGATTTCGCTCTGGGCAAGGAACAAAGGGTTTGTTTCAGGCTGACGTGCGGTGCTCTATGAGTTCTTGGCAGCTGGGTTGTGGGATCTGAGATATTGCAAGTAGGGGGTGGTACAGATACCGGGGGATTGCCGGTTGGTGTCTCTGAGCAATGGCTTTCTGGCGCGTGCTGTAACCTCCCCACTAACCTCCGGCTCGGTCCTAGACATGGAGTGCGAGTTTCCTCCAGGAGACGGAGTGGAGCATCATATCCTCGCCAACCCCATGGGGGATTTCATGGGCAGGCAGGCGGATCGAGGCCATCAGCTGTTCCATCACTACCGGCGGGAGTACAGGAAGGAGTACGGCAGCGAGAAGGAGCTCGAGCGCAGGGCACAGACCTTCATTCACAACATGAGGTGCGGGAGCTCAGATATTGGGGCGAGGTAGCCAGGCTCCTGGGATGCTGGGAGGGGGCAGGGAATGGTGGGGGGCAGGGAATGTGTCATCCCAGATTAGCCTTGTTCCTCTGACCCAGCCTGGATGTGCCGAAGAGTCAGGCAAGCCCAGAGCAACATGGGATTAATTTGATCCTGGCCTTTCCCATAATGTCAGTGTCAGGCCGATGCCAGCGCAGGAAACCTCTTCTTGCCCCGGATGGGTTAGAACCCGGCTCTCCAGAACTCCACCCCTCTGCCCTGCGTCGCTTCTTCTGAGAACTCACAGAGAACCGAGAAGGCCAGAGACAGCTGTGCCCCCCACCCTGCCCCGTGCTCCCCACTCCTAACTAGAATGAAGGCTCCCCGCCATTCACCCTTCTGGCAGTGTAAATGCGACATCACGCCCTGAGTATCTAGCCATCAGTCAGCTGCTGGCTTCATAGCGAGAGGGGAGGAGATGCATGTCTTGGAGCACAGAGCAGTCATCTCCCGACTGTCACTTGACCTAGCACCAAACTGCGGTTATTTAAACGCGCGTGTGAGGTGCTGCTGCAGGGATGTGCCCGGGGTACACCAGGGCTGCCCACCAGCCAGAGCTGCCCAGCTCCTCCTCTCTTCATGGCATCCATCCCCTCCCAGGTACGTCCACTCCAAGAATCGAGCCCACCTGCCCTACAAGCTGGCACTGAACCACCTGGCCGACCGCACCCCGGAGGAGTTGGCCGTGTTGCGGGGGAGGCTGCAGGACCAAACTCCCAACAATGGGCAGCCGTTCCCACTGGCACAGTACGCTGGCATCATCCTGCCTGAGAACCTGGACTGGAGGCTGTACGGTGAGGAAGGCCACCTGTGTCAGCATTGGCCACGCATCCCCAGGGCTACATCACACCCCGACTAACTGCAAAGCCCTTGTTCTCCCGCAGTCCCCTGACAAGTGGGAAGCACCCTCTGCCTCCAGGTGATGCTGAAATGCAGCCCTTAGGCCTGCTAGAGCCTTGGGTGGCTCCCTGCTTTATACCCATGTGACGGAGTCAGGATTCACCACCGCAGCACCTCCCGCTGTCACGTCTGGGAATTAGTTCTGTCCTCTGGGGGGCACCCTCTGCCGGTGGTATCCTGTCTGTCATCTGCTCCCCCATTGGTATCTGGACCCGCAGTGCTCCCTCCTTGGCAACTTCCGCTTCTGGTCACTGCCCTCCAACAGTGCCCCTTAGTCCATCGGGGGGGGGAGGGGAGGGGGAAGAGAAGGGGTTCCTGGTTAACTGCAACTTGGAGTCTAGCCCCTCACATCTGGGGCACGTTGCAGTCCAACACTGCCACTCTTCATCAGCCAGGTGCTATGCAAGAGGAAAGGGGGCCGGGACCCAGGCCCACCCACTACTCTGGGTCCCGGCCCAGGAACCCTCTAGTGGCAGCCTCCCTGCCCTCCTTCTTGTCTCTCGCTCATCTATGCTCCCTGGGCTAATTCCTCTCTGGCCCCTCACACCCTCTAGGCCCCTCCAATCAGGGCCCACAGCTTGACAGGTATTGGGCTGGAGCTTTCCTCAGCTCCCCCAAGCCTGCCCACCACTGCGCTGTCCAGGGTGCTGGGCTCCTTCCCTCAGGAGAGGAACCTTCTCCCTTGAAGGCCTGAGAGAGACTGCCCTGCTTTTCTGCTGCACAGCCTTTATATATGGCTGAGCCTGGCCCTGATTGGCTGCCTCCTGCTCAGCCCTGATTGGCTCTCCCACAGGCCCTCCCTGATTGGCTGCCAGTCCGCGCAGCCGCTCTGGCCTGCCCTAGCCGTGTCTCACCCCACCACAACCCACCTTTCAGCTGCCATCCTGTTAGATGGGGCCTGGATGGAGCTTGGGAGAGGGTGACTGTCCCCTTTAAAGGGCTAAGGGTCAGTTGGCCCCTAATCCATGGCATGTCCCTCTAGGCTTCCTGGGACTCCTTGGGCGGATGAAGGCCTAGGGAAGGGCTGAGGCGGGTGCTGGAGGAGAGGAAGAAGGTCCCAGGGGAATCATCTGTCTCTTTAAGGACCCAGGACCCAGAGCCTTGGAGGGAAGCAGGCATGGGCAGGGCTCCCCCCTTGCAGCCAACCCGGATGAGCCCTGGGAAGGAAGGCAGGATATCTGCTGCCTCCTCTGTTTCACAGCGGGAGAGACACCAGCTTGGGGAAGCAGGGCTGCCTGCCTGCTGACCCCTCCCTGGCCAGGGAGGAAGAGGGCTAAGCAAAGAGAGGTCCAGCTAGGAGAAGCTGCTGTAGGCTACAGCTGGCCTGAACCAGCACAGCCCCTGAGAGGAGGGCTGGGGAGAAGAAGGGTGGGGCTCCCGAGGGTAGTATATCAGAGCCCATGAAAGGGGGAGCCAGGGCTTAGCTCTTGGCTCTGGGAGTCAGTTAATGCAGAGAACCCAGAGGGAGCTGAGGGCAGGGTGCCTGCAGGGCCATCCCAGCTGGGGGTTGCTCTGGAGATGGCGACCCTGGTGTAGGGCTCCTCCTGGAACAAGTTGTTCTATCATAACTCGACAGAGGGGGGCAGCGACGAGCATCACTCCCAGTTCCCAACACTCAGGAATAGTAGGGCGAATTCCCAGGTCAGCGTGGGGGGGAGAAGAGACAGGGTGTGGGGCCCTTTCAGTCCTTTTAGTCTGACGGCTTCAGACTAACCAGCGCTGGCTGGGCTGGGGAGAGACGGCCTGAATTCAGAGAGGAATCCCCTGGGGCATTTAATTCAAACCCTCCTGCTAGCTGTCTTTCCTGCTGTCCCTGCCAGCCGCTTGGCATGTAGGTTACCCAGCATAGGCTGTTGGATGCCACAGCTCCTGGGTGAGTGTCTGGCTGGCAGGGTGTAGGTTGTCCAGGGGTGTGGCTGCCCACCAGCTGGGGGTGTAGACATAACCCGCGCTGGCAAGCTAAAGCTAGCAATGTAGCGGCAGAAGCGGCTAGCCACCCTGGTCGGATCCCATCTGAGACCCTAGGTACGTACTTGGGTGGCTGGCACCTCCTGCCACTTGTCCTACCAGACCGGCACTGCTGGTTTTAGCAGGTTAGCTGGATCAAAGCTAGCGTGGGTGTGTCTCCTGGAGTTGGAAATGACCCCTCCAGCTCTAGTGTCAATGTATCCCGAGTCGTCACTCCCGCATTGAGGGGGCCGGAAGGTGTAACTGGCACCATCTTAGACTCCTCTCTGACTCTGACTTTGGCTTCCCACTGGAATAACCACGAATCCAGCAGTACGAGGGATAGCTTGGTACCAGGAGTGTGATGGAAACTGGACTCCTCCTTCCTGCTCATGACCCACTGAGTCATGTGTGTGGGCCTCTGCTCTCCGGCAAGATGGCCCAAAAGTTTGCCGCTCGCTCTTCATGCTGCATTTCTTCAGGGTAGCGAGGCACCTGGAGTGGGGGAGAAGGGCAGCGAGTGGCAATTGCTAGGGGAAAGGGGAAGAGAAGAATGGCCCTCTCGTGGTACAGAGGCCACGTGGCATGGTAGCTCCAGGCATTCAGGAGCCAGGGAGATCAGAGAGCTGAAATGTGGAAGATCTGAGTTCTCTACTGCAAGTGGCTCATTTCTTATTCTCTCCCGCAGGCGCGGTGACCCCAGTGAAGGACCAGGCTCTGTGCGGCTCCTGCTGGAGCTTTGCTGCTACAGGAGGATTAGAAGGTGCCCTGTTCCTCAAGGTAACAGCCCCGCTGCCTCATCACACCCTCAGCTTGTACGGGCAGGGATCACACCACAGGGTGGAGCAGCCAAGACGCCCCCCGTTGTGGTCTTTCAACACTCATATGTATTGTGGTATCACCGAGATGCCGCAGCTGAGATCACGGCCCGTTGTGCTGGGAGCTGTACGCACACACAGTAAGAGACAGCCCCTGAATTCAGCTGACGCACTGCAGAGACAAGGCAGAGGGTAGGAGAAGGGCAGTATCGCTATCCCCACGTAACTGGTGGGGAAGTGAAGTACAGAGAGAAGAAGTGACTTCCGGGGCCACACAACGAGCCAGGCATCAAACCCAGACCCGCTGTGGGCCCGGCCAGTGCCTTAAGCACAAGCCGCGGCCTCCTTCCCCTTTGCCGAAAGCCTCCAGAGCAGATTAGTTTCTGCTACTGATGGGGGAGTCCCTGCTTTCAGCCCCATGGCTGTAACTCTGCCTGGAGTCCTGCCCCAGGAGCTCCCCAGCGTGAGCAGCTCTGGCTGGCCGCACCGGCATCACTGACGGGATGATGCTCACCCAAGACACAGCTCCCGCGGGCCATGTATTCCAGCCCAGGGATGGAGGGAGAGCGGTCCCCAGAGCATGGAAGGGGTCCCCAGAGCATGCCCATTGGGGGGATGTAGTATCTCCCTGGACGTGGTCTTGGTGAGCCTGTGTGTGATGTCTCAGCCTTGACGTAAAGGGGATGGTGAAGTTCAGGTTTGAGTTCTCTGTGCCCGACCCTGCCCTCCCCCTCTCCTCCCCAGACCGGAGGCCTGACCCCCCTTTCTCAGCAAGCCCTGATGGACTGCTCCTGGGGCTTCGGGAACTACGCCTGCGACGGCGGCCTCCCTTGGCAGGCCTTTAAATGGGTCAGGAAGCACGGCGGCATACCGAGTGCCAAGTCCTATGGGCCGTACAGGGGCCAGGTGAGTCGGGCTGCTCTTCTAGGCACCTGCTAGGGGAGCCGCAGAGAGCATTTATTCTACCTGCTCGAGCAGCGTGCCCCTGCACCGAGTGGGGATGTGACGCGGAGAGCCCCGGAGAAATGCCCCCGGCTGCCAGACGCTGAACTGTGGGCTCCCTTGGCAAAGGGCTGGGGCTGCTGACGGGAGAGCTTGGTGCAGGGCCCAGCAAAGATGGAAGTGGCCTGGGATGCGATCCTGGGAGCAGCTGATTCCCCCTCCCCCCACTCCCACCCCACAGCATGTCTATTGTGCAGATGGTGAGTCTCAGGCATGGTCCTGGGCTGGCTCCTCCCTGGCTGCCAGACAAAGGATATTGTGAGCCTCTGTTCACCAGCCTCCAATGCTCTGACGGGGCTAGAGAAGTCGAAATCCATCCCTCCACTCACCGTGCAGGGCCCTGGCATGAGATGAACCTCCAGCATGCCCTAGATGTTAGCGGGGTCAGACAGAGGTTCATACCTGTGGGCGGATACCAGCGCCCAGAGCCCAGGCTAGGCACTGGGATAGCGGGCGATGAAGCCAATCAGCATCTAGCTAGAATGTGCTCCTGGTGGCTGAATTTCCTGGTGCTCATTGTGGATCCTGCACCACTGAAGCCAAAGGAAGATTTATCATCGATTTCAGTGAGGGCAGGAGGTGGTCCAGAACTAGCAGTCCGAGTTCTGAAGTTATCTGTGGAGTGGATGGGCCACCTAGCACTCGGGCTGCAGGAGGAGAGGGGTGCTGCAGGGCTAGTCTTGCTAACGTCTCAGGGAGCCCAGTCCGTTGTGATACAACTTACTAGCTACGTTCTCCTACCACCGATCCAGAGAGATGGGAGCGGTGGGAGCCTTTATTTCTTCCTTGACATTATAACCAGTTTTAGACAATGCGCAGGGGGCTTTGATTTTACATGGAAGGTGTGATGGGCAGTGGTATAAAACCCTTGGAGGAACTGATAGATAAACAATTGCTTCTGAAGATCCTGACGTCTCCCCTCGCTGCAAAATTCTCGTCCCTGTTACAGAAATCTCAGATCCAAGCAAACCTACCTGCTCCACTCACCTCTGAGTCCTGCGAGTGTTTCTTCTCCACGGCTCCCATTTAGTACTGTAACCCTCGGTACAGCCCCTCTACAGCGTCTGGCTCCCGAGGGCTTTTCCTTAAATGACGAGAGGGGACTTGTAAGGCTCCGGAAGACTAGAACCCAGGTCTGCAGAGTGCCAGGGGATGGGTGTGGCTCTCAGCAGCCCGGCAGAGTTGCAATGAATAAGCCCTGGGAGAACAAGCACCACAGCACCCACCATCACTTCTGATTGGTCCACGTGCACTATTTAAGCATGGAGGGCGTTCCAGGAAGCTGTCTGTGCAGCTTGGCAGCTTGTGGCTTATTGCCACCGCAGGCCCTGCTCTGGTCCCTGATTTGGACCTTGGCTGTGTTCTTTGGCTCTGATTCCTGGCTTGGCTCCTGATCCTTAACTCCGCCTGCAATCCCTGCCTACACTCCTGACTCTGGTTCTGACCTTCGCCTTGACTTCTGCTTTCTGCCTCTGGCTCTGACCCCTGGCTTGAGCCCTGACTCCCGCCAAGCCTTCTTCCAGGTCCTATCTGCTAGGCCTGACCACCCATGTCCCAGCTATGCCAGGGCTTAACAGATGCACTGAACTCTTCTCCTTGCCTTGTGGGGTGTCCCGCTAATGAGCCAGTTCAGCTGCCAGAACCGCTGCTGGTTCTCCCTGGGCTGAGCAGGCAGGAGAGTGTCTGGCTGGCTGGGTTTGAGCTGGCGGCATATCACGGATCAGCTGGCATCCTCTGGCTCTTAGCCAGGCCTGGCCGCAGTGAGGGGGTGGATGGAGGTTGCTCTGTGAGCATTCTGGCTGTACGGGGACACCCAAACCATACTGCTGTTAAACTCCCGCGTCCCGCCTGCCTCCCAGAACGGATATTGCCACTACAACTCATCTGAGCTCCTCGCCAACATCACGGGCTACGTCAACGTCCCGGTCGGCGACGTCACCGCCCTGAGAGCCGCCATCTTCAAGAACGGCCCTGTGGCCGTCAGCATCGACGCCTCCGCCAAGTCGTTCATATTTTACTCCAACGGTGTCTACTATGAACCCCGGTGTGGTGAGTCCAGCCCTGCCAGGCGCGCGGTGCTCCCGGTGAGACAAGTTTGCATGGCTAGGAGGAGAGGCTGTGTCATGGTAACCCTTTGCCAGAGGCTGCTGGATCCCAGATTGCTCAGGAGACAGGGTGGCTGCACACCCCCGTGGGGCAGGAGAGTCCCAGGCTATTCTGTTCCCTCCAGGGTTTTCTCTGCTGGCTCCAGCACCATGAGCCGGGTGGACCTTTAGTGCATCACACTGCTCTCTGCTACTCGGGCACCCCCTCCCTCTCCCAGTGCCTCTTGGGGGCCACACATGGCTGCCAGCCTGGGGGTGCTGGTGCCAACTGCAACTGTACAGAGCCACCTCCGTGCATGGCAGGACATTCCCCCGGATGAAGAGCGCCCAAACAGCACAGAGCCAGGCTGGCCCCCCGATCACTACCAGGCACTCCAAAGGCATGGTGAAGGGAGGCAGCAGAGACCCTAGAAATCCAAGGTCTGGGCGTCCCATTCTGGGGTGCAATCCAGCCCCGTGAGGGCTTGCATCATCACCTGCCCTGCAACCTTGGGCGCCTCACAATGCTTTGCTGTGGTAGCTCCCAGCCATGGCCGCTCACAAACAGCAGGCAGGTCACACCCTGAGTGTCTGTGTACGGCTGCCACGCTGGTCCAGCTACTCTGAGCCCAGCAGCCTGTGAGCAACACTCCAGCCATGCTCTGGCTTCCACCAGCCTCGGTTACTACTCACAGGGTGACCCCAGCACACTCCCAATCCCAGGGTTTTCCCCAAAACTTGTGTTCTGTGTGGCCCAGCCCTTTCCTGGACCGTTCAGCTATTACTGGTCCCCCAAGGGGTCAGTATTCAACAATTTGCTACATTAACTGGAGTTACCAAATAGTTTGGTTTAAACACAGCCCTGGATTAGTTTAGTTTAAAAATAAAATACATTTATTTAACTACAAAGAGGGAGGTTTTGAGGGAAAGTCAGACATGGGTAAGAGAGAAATAAAGCTAAACCACTGTCTGGTAGCTGAAACGTCGCAAGTGAGGCTTGGTTCAAGGTAAAATCGTTACGGCAGGTTTCCAGCGACAATGCTGATCAAATTCTGAAGTCAGGATCTCCCCCAGAGCCAAAGTGCTGGTTCCTTTGTCATCTCAGATGTGTGTGAGAGAGGAAGAGATCCCTGGGGTGTTTTTGCCCCTCACTTTTGCAATCCACTCACCCTCTGGAGTGGATTCTTTTGAGGTTTCCCCCTCAAAGCCATGTTTATTCACACAGTAAAGAAGGTGACCTGGGATCTGCAGGTGAAGGTGGCTCCTTCTCCCCTGTGCATGCTGAAATATAGACTTGCTATGTCTCCAGCCCCAGGACCCTGTTTACTACTTACATGTACATTGAGGTGAACCCACATTGCTTTGTTTAGCCTAGACCTGCTTAACAGCTCTTGCCTAGGCAGGGCTGTGGGGGTTTGAACATGCGCTAACATTGTGCAGGGGGAATTCATAACCTTACATAGAATGTCGCTGCGTATCTTTCACCAGGATGTTATTGACCAGCAAGTTGTTAGTTTTCAAATGAGACCTGACAGGGCATATTTTGTATAAAGATGATCACAACAGTGTGTCGGGGCGAACGGGGGGAATACAGCAGTGCTTTCGGTCACGGTGGGCCCCTGCTTCCATGGCCTGACACCCCAGGATTCCTGCCTCCCTTCTGCAAGCTTTGCCCCCAATCATGCCCCTCCCCAACCTCCCCATGACAGCACTTAGGAAGGTGTTGCATTCTCATGCTTGAAGAATCCCTGATAAGTGGAGCAATGCTCGGGGGTCTTCCAATGCAATGCGCCAGCCCCCTGCACTAAGAGCTTGGCAAGAGCTTTGCATGGGCTCTGCCACCAGGTGGCAATCATAGTCCATCCTAGGTGCCCCAAATAACTTCCCTGGCAGAACTAGGCTAGCCGGGTGGTTGATACAGCCCCTCCCTCTTGGCACGGCCCCATATAAAATAGACCTGACTGTACAACTCTCCAGGCTGCCTGCAGGGGGGCATTTGATTCACACTGTGGGGCGTGGAGGAAGCTATGTCTCGGGAGAGTCCCAACCCGTGGCATCTGATGCAGAAACCATTCAGTGGGGCGCTCTGGGCTGTGGTAGGCAGGAGGTCAGACTAGATGGGCGTAATGGTCTCTACGGGCCTTAGTATCCATGGATCTGCCCCCATGGGGAGTCCTTGCTCGTGACCACTCCAGGGCTGCTGTGGCTGAGGCTGTTTCTCTACATGAGACTTGTCTTTTGGCCTCCTGGGAATGCAAGAGCCCGGATGCCAGGGAGGAGAGTAATCGCAGCAGGTTAATAGCAGCATGAGAAACCCCTTTGCTAATCTCCTTTCCTCTCGGTCGTAGGGAATGCCAGCAGCAGCTTGAACCACGCGGTGCTGGCCGTGGGCTACGGGGTCCTGCAAGGGGAGAGCTATTGGCTCATCAAAAACTCCTGGTCCACCTACTGGGGTAACGACGGCTACATCCTCATGTCCATGCGGGACAACAACTGCGGGGTGGCGATGGCTGCAACGTACCCCATCCTGGCCTGATCTCCAGCCGCTCCTGGGTCAGAGGGAAGCGAGCTGGCTTCAGGATGCTGGTCCTTAGCAGCCTGCCGGGCCTGCTCTTTATCTGTGCTTGGCTTGCGCTCTGGACGGGACCAAGCTATGTGCTTTAGCGCCTGATCCTGCATGGCCTAGGCGCTTGCTCGTTCATGCTGAGTGCCCTGAAATCCCCGGCAAGCCAAATGGAAGCTCAGGGCAACAAGGGCCTCCTGAGGCTGCATCTGCAGGGTCAGCCCCTCTCGCTGGAGCGGATTTCAGCTCAGCCCAGGTAGGCAGACCCGAGCGGATTTTGATCTAGCTAGACGCAGTCTCCGCTAGCCTTGATCTAGCGAGATCAAAGCTGGCTTGAGTAACAAGGCCAGTGTAGCCACTTAGTGCCAGGGGCCAGTCTCCTGAGTACCCCCCACCCCCGGTCTTGACTCCAGCAGCTAGCCTGTGATGCCACCCACGCTGCTGCTGTTACTCAAGCTGGCTTTGATCTAGCTAGATCAAAGCCAGCTGGGCTCTGCCTACAGGTGTGGCATGCTCACCTCCTGATTGCAGCACCCACGTGCGAAGAGCCCTTTGTGGAGCTTTGAGAAGCTTTAGGTGCGCAGCATCCCTGGCACCGGAGAAGTCAGACCAGCTGCTGTGGGCGGGGGGAGCCCTAGCTCCGGCTGGGCACTGAAAGGAGGGGTTCTCTGTGTGGTGCTCCAGCCCCTCTTCCCCTCTCTCCCTGTAGCTGGCTCGCAGTCTGGTGAGTTACAGTAACTAGGGCAACTCCCAGGCCTGCAGCTGGCAAAGAGAAGTAGCTGATGCGACTGATTCTGGTCCTGTCAATAAACTCGCTGGTAAAGGCACAAAGTATTCTGGTCTTCGGAGTGTTGTCTGCTTGCTGGGCTCCGCCAATAATGGGGTGGGGTGGCAACCCAGCTAGGCCGCTGTGGTCACAAGGGAAAGCATAACTGACCCCTCTTGTAAGCCAGGCCACCTGGATTCCCCCAGTTGCAGGCTCCCTTCTGTGCTTTGGGACTCTTCTCCGGAGCCTCCGCTCTTGCGTAAAAGAGAGAAGATCATGCCAGCCCCCGTGGTTGTGAAGAAAACCATAGATACAAACAGAGAGTAATGGCTGTGTCATCTTCCTGAGTCTGCAGAGAGCCTGAAATGAGAGTTCTGTTGTGTGAGCACTGTCCTGTTTTTCCCTCAGTTAGTTGTTAACTCTGAACCCTAGTGATGTCCCTTTAAAAATCAGCATTGTTATTTATCTCCCTGCTGATCATCCGAGCCGAAGAGTCCAGTTAATGTGCCTTACTCTTTGATCCCAAACTGTCCCTACATCTCCCCGGGGGCCAGAAATCTCCAACTGCTCCGGACCCAGATGCCAAAACCTCTGGCTTCCTCCGTGATGAGCTAGGGAGGCTGCCCAGAGGGGTCATGCTCTTTGTGTCTGAGGGGAGGGTCAGCACTGATGTGGGGCTGCTAGCCGCTGTGTCCTGTCAGCGTACAGGGTGCACACGTTGCTGCCAGGGGAGACAGTGTAGCCTCCAGAGTTAGGAAGGCTCCCCCTTCCAGCGGTGCAGGGGCTGGATGTGGGGACCAGGGACTGGGAATCCCGGTGCAATGGCCCTGAACTGTGTCATGCCGTAGTGACTCGGAGAAGGGAGTGACCAGCACCCACCCCTGCAGGGGGCTGCGTGGACCTTGACCGTCTCCCAGCCAAGCACTGACTCAGCCGGCTGCTGCTGAGCATGCAAGATTCAATGGGGCCAGCCCAGCACACCCCTGCCCTTTCCCTGGGACCTGGGAGTTAGGCTGCTTTCCACATCCTCAGCTATGCAGCCTCTGAACCTCTCATTTTCTTCTGCTCTGGGGCCCTGCAGCCACCCCCTTCGCCCATGGGCCCTGGCTAGCTGCCCTTGTGCAGGCCAGCAAATTCCGTGGTCTTTCTCTGCGCGATTTCCCCAGGCAGCCTCCCAGCGGGCAGTCAGGGCTGCGAGCCCAGCCTAGAGAAGCGTCGCTCCACGCTTTGGGATCCCACATCCTGCAGCAGCATCACGTCCTAGGTGAGGTCAGTTCTGGTTCTTCTAGGAATCCCGCACTGGACACAGCTCCCTCGGCTATCGGGATGCAGGGGGCTAGGGGATGATGTTTTAGATACACATGGAGGAGTGCACCTAGCTCGCAGTCCTTGGGGCGGCTAGCAGGAACGCAGGGCGCTCAGCCTGTCACCTACACAGCAAGGACCACAAACCCAAGGGTGCAACCCAGGAGCATTGCCCAGCTCAGGAGTTTCCCCACAGAGGTGGCCCTGGCCAGGGGGAAGCCACTTCCAGAAGTCCGGCCTTACTGCTCACATCCTGCATCATACCAGCGCTCCCACTCGGGCTCCCGCGCCGGGCGTGTTGTGCCAGTCGCCGGCACGGCAATGGCAAAGACCCTGAGCCTGCTGTGTGTGTTACTTAGCGCCATGCTAGTCGGAGCTGCTGGGCTCGGGGCTTTATTACTGGAGACAGCACACCGGCCTGGGCTGGTCTAACCCGGGCTTCTTGCTCTGATGGTCACATGCGATCCTTGCAAGCCCCTGCCGCGGCTGCGGTAATGGGAACCCTGCAGCTGCCCCTTGCGACACCCCCCTCCGCAGCAACGCAGAACCGGGCTGCAGCGTCCCTGCCGTAAGGCGAGCAACGCACCAGGCCAACTCCAGCCCATGACTGGGTGGCGCTCACGCCATCCCCCACTGCTGCAGCCCCACCGCACTCATCGCTGCTCTGGGAGAACCTGTTTTTCCCGCCTCCTTGAGAGAGGAAGCCCCGGTCCTACGGTTCTGAGCCTCCCACGGTGCCGGAGCCTTGGTTCTCGCACTGATGCAGGAGCAGAAATCCTCTCCTTGCGCTGGCCCCAGGCTTGAGGATGGCGTGTCCCCTGCCTGCTGGGGCCCGTACAATGGGCTGGGTGCAGCCACCTCCTCCTGACTGTGTCCTGGTCCTTATGCAAACGTCCCTGCCCAGGTGCCCCTGCAGACTCGGAGCAGCAACCTAGCGGCTAGGTCTTCACCGCAGCGCGAACTCAGGCAATCCACGCTCGTGTGGACTCCTCCTGGGTCAGCCTAAGCCGGGGAGCGCGGCCACGCAGCGTGCGTGTGAGCCGCTGAGGAGTCGTGCTAACACGAGCTGTAGCTACACCCCCGGAGGGTGGGTCCTAACGGGACTCGAGTTAGGGGCACCACCCACGTGCACTGCAGGGAAGACAAGCCCTGAGAGTCTGGTCGGCTTCTCTGGGGCTGTTTGCAGGCCTAGCGAGGCCTGGAGGACCCACCATGCTGGAGCAGTCTCTAGGCCCTCCTAGGCCAGGATTCAGTCTCTGGGAGGGGCCAGCCCCTCAGAGGAAGGCGTAAGAACCAAGTAGCAGCAGCTGTTGGAGAACCTGCCCCCCGCAGTAGGTCTCTCCCTGACCCCAATCACCTAGAAACTGGCTCCAGCCCTGAAACGCAAGGTTTGGCTCCCCTTCCGCTGTCTCTGTTGGGGCCACTGCATTGTCCCACATCTGTCCTCCGCAGAGTGCTTGTTCTCCTGCCTCTCCCAGCTGCCTGGCCGCGGTCGCCCGTGCTCCTAGGACACCCTCCCTCGAAGCCTTGGAGGGATGAAGCCAGTTTGCCAGGCCAAAGGCCACAGCTGGCTCTGCTCCCCCAGCCCAGGCTGGGGAGGCCTCGTTGGAGCTGCCCTGGGATGGGAGCTCAGTTCCAGGGAAAGGGGCAGCTGCTCCCCACACACACTGGGGCAACTTGGGCCTAAAGAGCCGCCCCTGCCTCCCGCTCCCTCCTCTCTCAGCAGGGGAGAGGCTCCGTTCAAACCCTGGCTGCCAGCCTAGAGCAGGGAAGCCCGCAGCAGGCTGGAGGGCCTGGGCCCTGTCTGAATGGGTGGCACTTGAAGACTTCCCACCCTGGCTTAGCAGCAGGTCCTCAGTGCTGGGACTCCCAGCCGTGAGCACCACCTGAGCCTGGCCAGGAGGAGCCTTAGTGCCGACTGGCTGGGCAGAAGGTCTGAGCTCGCTCGCTGGCTGGCCCCAGGGAGGAAATGAAGATCAGCTGCTAACTAGAGTCAGCTGCCTCTGGCCTGGCCATTCTCAGGGCAAGTGGGGTTTCCAGCAAATAGACTGGAAACAGTCCAAATAGACTGGCAGGAAGCCACCCCTGCAGCAGTGAGGACCCCTGCATGCCCCCGGGGGCCATGCCAGCACCAGGAGAGCAGGGAGAGCCCAGCTGGCTGTGAAGAGCCACCGCAGCCAGGTACTGGGGGAGAAGGAGGTTTTCTTTGGGGTGAAGAGGACTATGACCTGCTGGCTTAGGGGAGGGGCCGGGGCAGCGTGCACAGGGTGTCCTGCCCCTGGTGGCAGCGGGCGGGAGCACACACAGAGCCGTGTGAAGCCAAACCGCCTTGTGAAGCAAGTGCACCTTAATCCCCCCACCTGGTTTAAAAGAGAGGCAGCAATTTCCCAGGTACTTTATTGCCAGCAGTGGCGAGAGCAACATCAGCTGCGCCCCCGTGGGTTTCTTTGGGCTGCTCCGTAGCCAGGCTGCCATCCTAGGGGGACAGCACTCCCCCACCCCTCGGTACAGGCAGCCCCCCTTTTCACACCTCTCCCCTTCCCCAAATTACCACCCCGCCTTGATTGCTATGGTATGTTCCCACCATCCTCCCGCCTGCGTGGCTGCTTTACTTTTCACTCAGGGGCTTAGTGCTGCGAGGTTCCGAGGAGCTGATTTGCTACCAACGAGGGCCAAGGCAGGAGGACGGTATGAATTAGGCTCTCAAGTGGGTGTCTCTGCTGGGATGAAATCCACACTGGCCTGCAAACTAACAGCCCAGGCCTGGTAACCCTTGTGGGTGGGGCTAGGATGGCGTAGGTGACCCCAGCCTGTTTTGGCGCCAGGGTCACTCCAGGATGGGGTAGGTGGCATCCGTGGCTACCCCGCAGTTGTTGTCCTTCATGGACATGAGGATGTAGCCGTTGTTACCCCAGTAGGTGGACCAGGAGTTCTTCACCAGCCAGTACAGCTCTCCTTGGAGCACACCGTAGCCGACAGCCAAGACCGCGTGGTCCAGGTCACCTCTCTGGTTACCTAGAGGGGCAAAAAATAAATATAAATGATGGCACCATACCACTAGCAAGCTCATTAGTGACAGAACCAGGGCCTAGCTTCTCATCCACACGTCTCCCATCACTCTGCAGCAGTGGATAAGTGTTGTTATCGGCCAGGTAACCTGAGGCACCGGGTTTACGTAACTAGCCCAAAATCACCTAGCAAATGAACAGCAGAGCTGGGACTAGAAACCAGGAGTCCAGGCTCCCCATCCAGTCCCCTGTTTTCTCCCCTGCCCTGCCTTCAGTGCTCCTTGTTAGCCGTTTCTGACCCTAGAGTTGGTGGCAGGTTCCTGAGCAGTGGATCCAAGCGTCTCAGATGCCGTTGTGCAGCCTGGTAAGCAGGCAGCAAATCCGTTGGGTTTTATTCCAGCTGCTCCTTTTGGAGGCTGAACCTGTAACCCTCCCAGCCAGCTTGTGGCTCTGGTGAAGCCCTGCCGCGTGGCAATATCATCCTCCTCTGAGCCAGGGGTTCCTCTGCTTTAGTTTCCTTTCATAAAAGCCATTGGGCCTCCCCCCACCGCCCCAAGGGAAAACCCCACATCTTGCTGAACTGGCTTGTTTGTCTGGTCTGAACGTATGCAGCTGGGAAAGGAGACGCGGCTGCCCCCCAGTGTCAGATCCCCTGCAACGCACTTGTCAAGCCAGAGGGGCTCCAGATTGCTGGTGGAATCATGGTGTTTACCGCGTTCATTGGCAGCACCCCAGCATTGCTGGACGTGGCTGCCAGAAGTCAACTGCCCAGGGCCTGGTTAGAGCCATCCAAAGCCATCCCAGGAGCCGATCGGCCGGGAACGGCCGCACTCACCACACTTGGGTTCATAGTAGACGCCGTTGGAGTAGAAGGAGAAGGACCGCCGGGAGGCGTCGATGCTGACGGCCACGGGGCCATTCTTGTAGATGGCAGCTTTCAGGGCCGTGATGTTACCCGAGGTGACGTTGACATAGCCTTTCATTTTGCCCACCAGCTCGGACTTGTTATAGTGGCACAAGCCATTCTGCAAGACAAAGGAGATGACGGCCGCTCTCCTCCACCCCTGCAGGCATGAGCCAGGCCGGTGGCCCCAGGAGCAGGGCGTCTCGGCTGGTCAGGCAAACATGCGGATGCCCCCTGGGCTCGAAGGAAGCCATAAGCGTCTCTGGCTGCTGGCATGTCCAGTCTATGCTTTAATGCCCCTATTTTCTTTCTATGACCCCAATCAGCTCTGTGCCCAAGTGCATCCCCCCGACACCCCCGATAGGCAGGGGAGTCTCACCCCCATTGCACTGTCAGGGAAACTGAGGCACGGAGTAAGGGGAAGTGATTTGCCAGGCTAGCAGTTGAGCCCAGGTCTTCCAAGTCCCAGGCTAGTGCCTTAGCAGGGCCATGCAGCTGTAATTGGGGTCAGCAAGGGCATGTTATCAGCAGTCCCAGTGGCTGCTTCCCACGTGGATGCTGCACCCTAGTCACTGACTCTAAGTGGGGTCGCTGGAGCGGCCCCATGGGATAGAGCCCCAAAGCCCCGAGAGGTCTCGGCCCTGCTGGAGGCAGAGGCTCCCCCTTCACGGCAACCTGCTTTTGACTCACAGACCTGGGACACAACAGGGAGGTTCAGCGGGATCAGAGCTCCGTGCCAATGGAGCCGCTCCCCAGGCACCTCCGGCAGCCGAGCCAGAGGGCACCGCGCTCACCTGGCCTTTGTACAGGCCATAGGAATCGGTGCTGGCGATGCCGCCGTGCTTCTTGATCCACTCGTACGCGCTCCACTCCTCACCGCCGTCGCAGCCGTAGTTCCCGAAGCCCCAGGAGCAGTCGATCAGGACTTGCTGGGACAGCGGGGTCACTACTCCGGTCTGGGGAGGGAGGAAACCCAGGTCCTCAGCTGCAAAGTCCCAGCCAGGCGGCTGGATCAGGAGCTATGAGCCTAGAGGGGGTGTTCCCAGCTCCGCCATCCCCACCTCCAGCCAGCCTTGAGCTACAGCTGTGCCACCTGGGGCCCACGCAGTGGGGAGTCACCCCAATATCCCTGGATCTCCCTAATTCAGCACAAAGACCATTCCCACCCCTCCAGCTGCTGGAGCGCCCCCAATCCCCTCCCCACCCTTGTTCCAGGGCTGCCCAGTGTTCTTGGGGCAGGGCTCTTGTTGCTGCAGGGTCGCTCCTGCACTCCCAAGCCAAGCCCTGGTGTGGACGCGCCATCCAGCTGGGGAGCCGGACGGGCTGCCTGTGACATGTAGGCACGCAGGTTGTGCCCTCAGCAGAGCACGCAATCTCCTCACTGGGAGGCAGGCGGGCTCTCACCTTGAGGAACAGGGCACCCTCCATTGCCCCGGTGACAGCAAAGCTCCAGCAGGAGCCGCACACGGCCTGGTCCTTCACTGGGGTCACGGCGCCTGGGGAGGGAAGGAGGGAGCGAGCGAGGGGTCAGGGACTGAGACATATTGGGCAGGTGCCTCCAGGAATCTCCATCTGGGGAGCTCTAATCCACCCGGTTCCCTCTCTGCCTGACTCCCTCCCTTGCTGCCCAAGAGCTACCAACGATCCCCTGTAATGCAGGGCGTAGAGTGCTGGAGACTGGAGTTTTAGCTTCTTGGGCCTGGTGCTACCCCGGCCTGGGTGCTGGCAGAGCCCCCTCCCCCGACAGGGATCTCCACACACTAACTAGCAGCCATGAATTAGGTCTCACACGGCCCTGTGTAGCAGGGAAGTATCACCAGCTCCATTTCACAGATGGGGAAACCGAGGCAGCGCCTCGGTGACTTGCCCACGGTCACACGGGGAGTCTGTGATAGGAGCTGAAAAATGACCCCCGGTCTGTTCAGCTAATTGGGCTGCAGCTTCTGGATGGCAGCACTACTGTAGTAAGACCAGCTTTGGTATAATTCGTTCCCCGTTTAATCCCTTCCTGAGGCATTTAGTTTGGTGCCAGCCCCGGGCCAGCCTGCTTGTCTGTCCCAGGGTTTGCACGAACAGCACTGCACAGACCTCTGGGTAACAATGGGATGCCAGCAGCTCCAGCCCGTAAGGCCGAAGCCTTCAGAAGCGCCCTGGGGTTGTTTCTTTTCAGGGGCCTCTGATTTTTGGAGTCCCAACTCACAACCCATCAGGCCAGGCTTCCAGACAGAGCTGTGCGATTCCAGCTCCCATTGACTTCCACAGCAGCAGGGGGCGCTCCGCACCCTGGACATATAGACCCTCGAGGTCCTACATTGGGCACCCAAAAACGAAAGTCCACAGCCCCTCGAGGGTTCGAGCCCTATGAGTAGCAACGGGGTGTGGAAAGGGAGGCAGGAGGAAATGCTCCATCCGGACGGAGCTTTCTGCCCAGAAGCAGCCACATAACAACCCACTCACCGTACAGCCTCCAGTCCAGGCTCTCGGGCAGGATGAGGCCAGTGTACCCCTCGGACGGGAACGGCTGCCCGTTGTTGGGGGTCCCGCTCTTTAGCCGCCCCCGCAGCACGGCCATCTCCTCCGGGGTGCGGTCGGCCAAGTGGTTCAGAGCCAGCTTGTAGGACAGGTTGGCCCGATTCTTGGAGTGAATGAACCTGGGCAGGGATGGGTGCCGTGAAGAGAGGGGGAGCCAGGCAGCGATGGCTTCTGGGCGCTGCTCTGCCCACCTGGCATAGGGAGCTCCTGCCACAGGGCAGGGTGTGTGGCACACCTCTACAGCCCTGGCGAAGGAATCCCTACCCACCAGGCACACCCACAGCGTCCTCCCCTGTGCAGCAAGCAGATTAACCCTTAGAGGGCTGGTGCAGCCTCAAATGGCAGCCAGACGGCTTTGGGGGATGCCCGGTGCCCACAGGCTGCGACCCGGGAGGGTTCAGTGTGTTGGGGACAGGGGGAACCAAGGGATGCCAGCCTGAAAGAAAGTCAACAGACCAGCTCCCGCTTGCTGCGTAGACATACCCCAAGGAGATGAGATTGCAGCTCCTGGAGGCAGACCCAAGGGAGCGCTGATGGAGCTAGGAGATGTGCCCCCAGGCCCTGCGGGACTCCATTCTCCAGCCGCTAGCTAGAGTCCGCTGCTAGGCCAGGTGCTGCTGGCGTTGTGGACAGGCCGTTCTCCGCCACGTACAAGGCTAGCTCAGGAAGGTCCGTTCCACAAGCAGCCAAGGCCGAGCCCCCGCCCAGCTCCCTGGGGGAACCCTCCAGCCTCCCTGACCCAGCAGAGATGCCGTTTCCTTCAGCACACGATGCACCAGCTCCCTCCTCCTCCTCCTCCGTGACCCCAGAGCCCCCGCTGCCCCCAGGCAGCCCTGTACCGCATGTTGTGGGTGAAGGTGTGCGTCCTGTGCTCCATCTCCTGCTCGCTGCCATAGCTCTTCCCGAACGCCTTCCGGTAGTGGTGGAACACCTGGTGGGACCGGTCCTCCTGCTGCCCCACAAAGTCCTGCATGGGGTTGGCCAGGATCCAGCGCTCTGCTCCCAACCCGGGGAGCTCCCCACAGGACTTCGTTCCTAGGGCACAAGCACAGGCAGCCGTCACCCCCAGACTCCCCTTGCTCCCCCGCCCGGTTAGGGGCAACTCATACAGGGGCTTCAGCGAGTGCTCTGATGCCTGCAGGGGTGGGTGGACCAAAGCTCTCCCAGCTGCCCAACCTGCATGGGGCTTTGCCTCTCTGCAGGATGCTTTTCCCATGGACTGTTCCTCACTCCCTTCGAAAATGCAGGTCAGCAGGGCTGGGTCAGATGAGGCTGCCGGCCCCCCCCCAATGCTAGTGCCACGTTCACTGCTCAGTGCCCAGGGGGAAGCGGGCAACGCCCTGCTGCCGCAGCTCTACAGTGATCATTAGATCCCTTCCCCGCCTCGCCCCAAGGAGCTGGGAGATCCCCTCCTCTCTCTATCCTGACTGTGGCAGCTTCCCACTCCTCTTTCCTAGCAGGCACAGGCTGGTTTGGCCTCTCATGGGCCTGCCCGACCTCCCCTTCTCCCCTGGCTGGCCTCAGGGTTGGAGGCAAAGAGAAGACATTGGCATCAACACTTGGCACGGGATCTTGGCCCTTCCAGATGCCAAGAGCCTTGCTATGCCAGCAGGGCTTCCACAGAACTGGGCTACCTTGCAGAGAGGCCCGGATCAGCTGCGAACCTTATCCCCCGAGCTGGCTTAGCGGCTGGGTCTACAGCCAGCCACCAGTGGAAACATCTGAGAGCAGGCCGCGGCCCCCAGCCCATTTGTCTCCAACATTTCTCCAGCCCACAGGGCTGAGCTGCCCTTGCTCAACGTCTGTTTGGAGCTGGAGATGGGTGCGGGGGCTAGTTTCCCTGCCCCGCCCCTGAGTGGCTCTGTCGAAATAGTTTCACGGCTGCTTCTGGGCACCTCCCACGGCAACAGGACGCAGGGCACCACCCACCCTTTCCTCTCTGCCCTGGGCTTCGTGAGGTCAATTCCTGACTCTGCCACAGACGGCCTGGGGCGGACCACATCCTCCCGCTGTGCCTCGGTTCCTAATCCTCAGCTCGGATCCCTTCCTCCCGCCCTTTGTCTACGTCCCCGTCGGGGCCAGGCTGGTCTCTGCGCGCGTCTTGGTGCGGCCCCTGGCGCGAAGGGACCCTGCTCCCGGCTGAGTGCTTTTGGAGTACAGAGAAGAGGGCGAGGCTTGTCTCGGGCACGGATGAATGCTGGCCCAGGGATGGAGAGGGCCCGCCAGGCCCATCTTACCGTTGGTGGGGAGGTTGAAGGCAGAGGCCGGGTAGCTGTGGGTGAAGTCGCTGTAGTCGATCTCGTACTTGTCGTAGTGGGAGCCCAGCACGCTGTTGTAACCCCGCATCTCGTAGTGGACGGGCGACCAGCCGCAGCTGGTGTTGGTCACCCACAAGGTGTAGACGTTCTTCTTCTTGCCCCAGTTGGACATGTCCTGCCACACGCTGCAGTACTGCCCTTTGAAGTACTCCTCCCGCAGGAACTGGGGCGGCAACGGAGGGTAGCCGGAGTTAGGCCCCGTGGTTCTTCCAGCGCTCTGCTGGTGAGACTGGCCCACGCTGCCCATGGCACCTCTTTCCCGCCCCGAGGCAGCTGGTGCTAATCCAGCCCCGAGCCTTGCCTTAGCAGACGCCGCCCAGCACATGGAGGTTGTGGGGCTAGGCACCAGCTGCAGACCCATCTCCTTGCCCCATCCCCAGAGAGGAAAGTTTAGTTAGGCTCTTGGGGCAGGAATTGTCTCTTGTTTGGTGTCTGTCCTGCACCTAGCACAGTTGGGCCCTGGTCCGTGACTGGAGCTCCTAGGTCAGCTGCTACCATCCTACATAATAAATAATTTCTCTAGGCCACCCAGAGCGCTTCCTGTGCCCGCATCCTTCATTCATGGAGCTAAAAACTCCTCAGCCACCATCAGAAAAGTCCTTCTGGCTTCGAAGATCCCCAGGACGACCCCTCCCCCGTCCTCCCTTCCAACCCAGTCCTCCCTTGTCTACCTCTGGCTATGCCCTCCGCAAGCTTTGGTTCATTCAACGCGGCTTCTGAATACATACAGTGAGCAGCTGTGTTATTTGCCCTTGTATTCCTGTAGCACCCAGTGGCTCCAGTCAAGCATCAGGGTGCCACCGTGCTAGGCATTGCATCAAAAGGAGATGGGCCTCGCTCGGAAGAACTCCCAGTCTGAGTACGAGCTTGAATCTTTCCACAGCCCCGCTCCCCAGGGAGCTGCGTTAAGCAAGTAGCAGTATATTGGTGAGTTTTCCCCATATGCCCAAGGCCTTTTAAACAGCCATTACCAAATTATCATCCGGGCGAAGCAGATTTCAGTTTTCATTCAGAGTCCAGGACACATGAAAGCAACTTTGCCCCAACGCCCACAACGGGGATCTCTCGGTAGTGGGCAGCTGAGTCACCACACGGGCTCGCCCAAGCTGCCACCTCGTTGTAGTAAGGACTAGTTGCAACAAATCTCCCAGGGTTGGGAAAGGAGAAGAGATTCTAGGCCAGCACTGGTGCCTCCTTCCCAGGTTCACCTCCTTCTGCAGGGTCTGGCTGGCCAGGCAAACCCCCTGCTCTGATTGGGGCCGTCCATTTCTGACACCGCTAACAAAGCTACCCTGGACTCCTTGGCTTGCTGTTCTATTTTTGTGCTGCTTAGACACAGGGCTCCCCCAGAGGACATGGAATGGGTTCTCCGGGTCTTACTCTTCCTGGCTCTCAGCAGGGGATGGAGAGGAGTGTAAAACGCCACGAATCTCTACTTGGAATATCTCCAGGGATATTCAGCTAGGGCTAGAGCAGCCCCGAGGCTGCTCTAAACTGCTCCAAGTATTGGGAGAGAGAATTGGGGAGCTGTAACAGTGCACCTTCCCGGCTGCACCCCACAGCGGGGATCTGGACAGCTACACAAGGTGTATGCATGAACCTTCACCAGCCAGGAGAGGCCAGGAAGAACACTGAAAGACACAGGGACTCAAGCAAGGAGACAGAGACTTGGCATTTACTGATAAGCTATGGAACAACTGTCTGCAGCTTCCCACATACCTGTAAGGAGGAGGCCTGCAGTGCGTGTCCAGGCCAACTGTCAGGCGCTGTCTACAATGCCACACGGACTGGAGATCAGAATGGGCCTAACGATTCTCCCAGCTACAACGAACCCAATCGCTGCTCTGTCCCAGCCAAGCTGCTGTCAGTCTGAGGGTCTGGTGTCAGAGTCATGCCGGCTGAGGGTCTGGCCCAGTGCCTGGGGTCCTGCATTCCTCCCCCATCCTGCCCAGATCCCCGGTAGAAGGGGCTCACCTTGAAGCCATGTGTGTGGGGAAAGACGCTCTGCGGCTTGATAAGCTTCTCTTTCGTGCCGTTGATCTGGAAGCACTTCACGATGTTCATTTCCATCTCAGTAGTTTCCGGCGTAATCTTGTAGCTGGTACCGTACGGCTTCACCGATCCCAACTGGTAAGTTATCACCTGCCCTGCAAGGTAGGAAGAGAAAATAGAGGCAGCCATTTTCTACGCAGGGCTGCTCTTAAGCATTCTCCACCCTCCTCCCACAGAGCACAGACTGAGGGGGTGGGCTCCTGCTTCCCCCCGCCCCAGGATAGCAGATGCCATGCTTCCCTGAGCCACAGGCATGGTCGTTGGGTCTGGGAGAGCCAGGCACGGCATGCAGGTGACAATAGGAAATGTCACATGTGGACCCTGCACTTCCACCGCAACAGGGATTTTATTATCCTTGGTGCGTGACGTCCACATTGCTCCCCACTGTAGCAAATCCAAGCAGAGGCAACCCGTGCCTGACCGATAGCGGGACTGAGCTCTGCAGGGTGGCCTTCCAGAGAAGAGCCGTTCATGGCCCTGTGGCTTACACGCACTAAGTAAATCAGGGTCTGGTCGTGCAAGTGGCTGAGTGTCTCCCGGTGCTGCCGAGCTCTCGGCTCCCAGCGGAAGTCCTGGGCAGCACAGCGCTTTCTGCCCCTTTCAGAACGGGGCCCTCCACGGATCACTTGCTGCTGACACCAGGAACCCCGCAGAAGTTCTCAGCCTCGGCTTCTTCACCAGCGGCTGCAGCTCCTGAGCAAGCCCCTTGCAAGAGCAGGAGATGGTGTCACCCCAGACTTGGCACGTGAACTACCCAGAGGCACATCCTGCTCTACAGACCCCCAGGAGACTCTCTCTAGTCCGCCTCCCACAAGTACCCCGGCGGCTTACCGTGGTAGTACTGGATCCGGCTCTTTCCTCCGGTCAGGTTGTACCAGGCTTCGAAGGGCTCCTCGATTTCGGCGTAAGGCAGGCTGATGACTCCTGCAGCATACGAGTGACAGGTTAGTCAGTGTCTTTTGCTTGGGACAAGGGCCCATCTGTAGTTCGCGGAGATTCCCCGGGAGAACGCAGACTTCGAACCAGCCCGTTCAGCCAACCCGGGAGACAAGGGTGAGCCTGTCGCCCTGAGGTACAGCTCGAAAGCACAGGCGTGCGCAGTTCGCTTTGGTGCTCTCTGGATTAGGTGCTTGGAGGGAGCTTCGCGTAAAGTGCTGAGTTCTGGAAGGTGCAGGAGGCCAGCGGTCTTCTCACATGTGGCTGAGGATTGCCATAAACCAGTGCAAGCCTCCGACCAGCTGTCCCCACTGCCCTAAGCCAGTGGTCCCCAAACTGTGGGATGCACCTGCCTAGGGGTGCGCGGAGAAATGTTCAGGGCATTTGTGGCGGGGCCTGGGCCAGCACCCCTGGGGAGCAGGGAGGGAGCACCACCCTGCCCCACTCTGCCCCCAGACCAGTTCCAACCCCAGCCCCAACTCCGTTCCTCCCCCAGCCCAGCTCTTCCCCTCATTCCCTCTCCACCTCTAGCCCCAGCTCCCCGCCCCGCCAGCTCTGCCCCCAACTCCACCTTCAACCATGTGGCTCTGGTGAGGAAGCCTTGGCTGTGCAGTAATGGGGGTGGGGGGTCGGACAGAGTTCATTACTGGTAAGAGAGGGTGCGACAGGAAAAGTTTGGGCCCCACTGCCCTAAGCTGTGGCGGGTGGATTTGCCAGATCACCCAGAGGAAGCTCCTACGCGCCAAACCCGTTGGGTATATGGCTACGCTTTGAGCTGGCGGAGAAATCCTCAGGCTAGCTCTGACCTCATGCACTGAAACCAGAGCACAGCCGCAGCAGGGGCTAGCTACCCTGAGGGTGCAGCTCTGGGGAGGTGCACGCTTCCGTCGGGTTTATTTCTGTGAACATGGGAATGAGACTAGAGGGCTCTAGTCTGGGGCAGAGCATTTCCTGCCAGCGCTGGAGCTCGCTCTCACTCCCTGGGTTTCAGAGACACCCCTGGGCTAAGCTGTCGATGGCGCCGAGCTCATGGATGGTTCCTAGGGGCTCTGAAGGCCACTCAAGTTCCTCCAGGCCCAGCACAACACAGAATCCTGGGCATGGATTAAGCGAGGCCCATGCCTCGAAGACAGGCTAAGCGAACATTAGAGAGGCCCCATCCAGTGCTGCCAACTCACACCCTTGGTTTCTTGGACTAGTAATTGCTGCACGAGTTTATCCAGAGCAAGCACTCTGTGGGAGGCTCTCGCCGGGAGCGATCGGTGCGTGTGTCGAAAGGCCAGGCTCTGTCGTTGGAGGGATAATCATAGGAAGCTAGACATTAAACTGCAGCTTTGTTGTTGTTGTTGAAGAGGGTTTGTGCAGGCAACGTGCAGCCGGCTTGCCAAAAGCCACGCCACTGTTTCATCCCAGGAAAAAGCCACAGACTCACCTCAGAGGCCCAGAGTCAAGACATTCTTCTGCATTGAGTCGAGAACAATCATTATCATTCTTTTGTTTGTCAGTTGCACACCCACAGTGTACTGGGCGCTGGCCCCACACAGCCAGGAAAACACAGTCCCTGCCCCAGGAGCTTCCAGTCTGAGGAGACCAGCCAAACTGGAAGCCTGCAGGAGAGGGACGCAGGCCCAGATCCTCAGACGTACTTAGCTTCCTGCTGTCCATTGGAAGTTAGGAGCGTAAATACCTCTGAGGATGTGGCCCCTGGTGCTCCGGAGCCTGGCTGTGTGCCAAGCTCTGTTTACTAGTAGAGCTGAGAGTTGATGGAGTCACTGGGTTGAGCTCTCCTTCAGTTATTTTTTTTCCCCGGGAAGGGCAGATCAGATCCAAGGCCTCAATTAACCTCAGCAGCAATTTGCCCTACGCAGCTTTGCACGATTGCACCGGGCGAACCCGTGGCTCTGTCGGGCTGGGCAGAGGACTCCCATCATAGGGCCTATCCCCAGCTTCTGGCTCAGGGGCAGGGTATGCTTCAGTCTGGTTTGTTTTACACACACACACACTCACACACACACAGCAGGGTGAGGGTTTGATTTGCTGCCCATCCGGCCCTGAGTTGTACAGAGGGAATGTTACCTTTGACATGGTAGATATCTCCAAATTCAGGGATTGTGCTTAAACGTTTGCAGCCTTTTCCTGAAAGAAAAGGAAAACAGAGGTACAGAGCTGACCCTGATCTGCCAGCACAGCCAACATGTTCCCCCTGTTGGAGGGCTCCAGTTACACCTGAGGGCCAGTTTCAGACTTAGGCCAAGTGGGTGCAATGTCATGGACTTCAGTGGATTTGCACCTGTTTACAACAGTTCTTAGCTCTAGAAATGGCTATGTGGGTTTGCATGGAGCACTCACTCCAGCGCGGGGGGTGGGGTGAGATAAATAGGGTTACCATACGTCCGTATTTTCCCGGACATGTCCGGCTTTTTGGTTCTTAAATTGCCGTCCAGGAGGCATTTTTAAATATCTAAAAACTTCCGGGATTTTGCCATTATTATTTTTCCCCAAAGAAGAGTGGATCATTCAAGAGAGAGAGTGAATGTTGATCATTCGAGAAAGAAAGTGAATGCCGATCACTCGGGAGAGTGCCCACTTTCCCCCCTAGCGCCCAGCGCTTGCGCCGCGAAACAGCTGTTTCACGCTGCTGGGAGGGAGGGGGCAGGAGGGGGAACGTGGCACGCTCAGGGGAGGAGGCAGGGCCAGGGTGGGATTTGGGGAAGGGGTCCAGTGGGGCAGGGAGGGGGCAGAGTTGGGGCAGAGACTTTGGGGAAGGGGTTGGAATGGGGGCGGGGAAGGAGTGGAGTTGGGGTGGGGCTGGGGGGGGCAAGAGCAAATTCCCCCCCCATGGAGTGTTCTCTTTTTTGAATGTTGAAATATGGTAACCCTAAAGATAAAGGTGGCAAACCAACAGGCCCAGGGCCATGTCCTGTAGTGGGAGGAGCAACCTAACTCACTGCAGCCGGGAAACACTTGCATCCACCGGCGGTGTGCGGATCGCATGTCCTTGTGGGAGGCCCCATCAGTCACACGAGGTGAGAAGGGACCGCCAGGGTCAGCTAGTCTCACCCCCTGCCAAGAGGCAGGGTTTGTGGTGTCTAAACCATCCAAGGCAGGTGGCTACCCAGCCTCCTTTGGAAAACCTCCACCGAAAGCACTTCCACAACCTCCCAGGGCGTCGGTTCCACTGTCCTTACAGGCCGGAAGTGTTTCCTGAGATTCTAATCTAAATCCGCTCTGCGATAGTTTGAACCCGTAGCCTCTTGTCCTGCCTTCTGTGGCAAGAGAGAACAACTTTCCTCCATCTCTTTTCATGGCAGCCTTTCAAATATTTGAAGACCACTCTCATGTCCCCCCTTTACTCTCCTCTTTTCCAAACTAAGCATGCCCTGTTCCTTCAGCCTTTGCTCAGCTGCCTTATTCCATCCCTTCCATCAGCTTCCTGGCCCACCTCTGGATCCTCGCCAGTTTCTCTCCATACTGCATGGCTGATAAAAGAAAGATTTGGCCAAGATTTCCACAGGGGAGTTCCTGATGCCAAGCTCCTACATGCAGTCTTAGGCACCTATGTAAATGGGCTTGGGCCCGAAAAGTGATGAGTGCCCACAGTTCTCACTGGCCACACTGGGTGGCACCAGGTTGCATTGGGGGGGCTGGTAAGGTGTGGTCCTGTGGCCTACACCGTTGGCCTGTGGGTTGCACCTGTCAGGATTTGAGCCTCACAGTTTAAGACACATCACGTGCTTCTCCTGCTTTACCCTAGGGGATGTGGGCGTGCAGGCAGGATCTCTGCTCCCCAACAATTTGGCTGGGGCTTAGTCATCAGCCGCAGGATGAAGCTAACACACCCTGTGTTTTAAGGAGCTCGTCTTTTCCCTCATGTCAGCATCTTCCTTGGAGGAGGACAGGTCCTTAAATTGGAGGGGTAACCACAGCCTGTCTGGAAGCAACGCCACGCCATGGTGCCCACTGCTCCCTCCACCCTTTGGTCCCCCAAAGGAGGCTGGGGGGCCGAGAGGAAAGGCAGCTGGCACGTAGCCCACGGCCCTGTGCGCTTCCCTGGGTAAGAGCAGTGCTTAGGGGCTAGCACATCATGCAGGCCCCCGGCCTCTGCTAGAGGGTGCAAAGCCCGAAGAAGGAAGCTGCCTTTCCCCGGACGGCCCTCCCTGGCGGTGATGCCAAGCAGGGGGGGTAGCAGGTGGCTCTGTGCCACTTTTGCCAGTTTCAGGCCAGTTCTACACAAAGGACTGGGCCGGGGTCAGGGCCACTGCATGCCCCAAGAGAGGCCCAGCTTGGACAGGGAGGGAGCGTCGTAGGAATGCCAGCACCGCCGCAGCTAATGCCAGGCTGCAGCCACAGCGTCCGGGCAAGCTGCTGCTGCACTACAGAGCACGTGCCTCCCGGAAAAGGGGGGCCAGCTCCCACCCAGAGGGCGCCCGGCCACACCGGTTTGCTTTTAGGTTAATCTCGGATTCCCCCTGGAACGCCAGCGACGTTTCACGGCGGTCCCTGCTCCCATGCCTAACTCAGCCCCCTCTGCCCCTACACGGCTGCCCCCCGCCTGCTGTGTTCCCCCTACTCCAGCACTGCTGCACAGGGCATAAGGCTGAGGACCATCCAGTCTGTGGCTTGCAGGAGCCAGTGGTCCCAGGTGAGAACTAACCATCCAGTCCAGCTTGTCCGGCCGCATTTCACTGGGCAGAGCCAAGCGTCCCAGCTTCGCTGCCCCATCCAGCGGAGGCTCTCCAAGCGCTTCACTGACACTTGTGAGCATAGCCTCACACCCCCTTTCCCTGGCGTGGATGGTCAGTATGGTTCTCTCCTGGGGAAACTGAGGTCCAGCAAGGGGAAGTGACTTGCCCAAAGGTCACGGAGGAAGCCTCAGTCTCAGTCCTCCCTTCCTCCCAAGCAGGCAGAGGAGAGGCCCTCAGGTCGCCCTACCGGTTCCCCTGCTCCCATCACCTGTTGCCTTCCATCGGCTCTCACTTGGCCGGGAGCAAACGTTCTCTCTGTAACAGCATCCCTCGGAGATGCGGGAGCTCTACTCTCCCCGGCTCGGCGGGCTGGAGAGACAGACTCACCTGCGACCGAGCTCCACAGTGCGAAGAGCAGAACCCACTGGAGCACCCCCATCCTCGCAGCTCCCTGCTCGACCTGCCCTGGGCTGCAGCCGTCTGAGCAGCAGCTCCGAGCACCACCTTTAAACAGTGCCGGCAAGACCAGGAACTCGGGGATCCAATGCCACAGCCAGACCCTGCCCAGAGGAGGGGAAGGAGCCTGAGCGTGTCTTTGCAGACAGCTCATTTGCTGGTGCCTCCAGTGCTGGGAAGGGTGGATTTGGCAAAAGAGGGAGGAGCGGGGAGGTGAAATGAAAGGGCGAGAACAGATCCTACTCAGGCAGGGCGAAGAGTGGAGTGCAGCCCCGTGGAGCCTTTCCTGCCTCTGAGCTGAGCCAGGCGTCTCTTACAGCGGGCTCATTTCGGCACGTGGGCCGATCAGCTCCAGGGCCAGCCAGCCCGGCTCCTAGAGCCTTGGTCAGACCGACTGGGCGCTTCAAGCTGCTTTTTCAGCCAGCCAAGACCTGTCCCTAAGGTCTTCTCCCCCTACCCCCCGATCAGAATTTCACCTGCCACGTCAGGTGTTCAAACCCCTCTGTGGGGTCTGGGTGAAGGTGACGCGACTCAAGCTGGAGGGTGACTTTAATGCAAACTAAAACTAGTTGAGACCCTAGATGATTAATATGGCCACTAAAGGCAATGGGACTGGCCCAGAACTAGGACCCCCGCAGCTGCTGTGCCAAGGCAAGACCAGGTAGGCTGGGGAAGGGTCCCAGGGGGCTGCATCGCGTGCCAAGGAAGACAGGGAGAGAGCAGAGTGCACAGCAGAAACAGCAACTCCCCCTTAGGAGCCTGCAACAAAGCACTTGTCCTCCCCCACATGTGCATGGCCTAGGCTGCCTGCTATGGGAACACAGACCCCGGAAGACCAGCCGGTGGGAATCTTAGGTGCCAGGGAGAACCCGCGCCTGAGGAATCAGGCAGGACTATCAAGTCTGGCTCTGTGCAGGAGAGACCAGGGATGGACGCTCCAGAGACTGGCAGAGGGGAAAGAGCGTGGAGCCTGTTTGCCTGTGCAGAGCTGGGCAGGACCCAGACCAGCAGGGGACTGGGGTGGGGAGAGGCAACACAGCCCCAAGATCAGGGTGATGCGTGTGTCCCGCAAAAGGGCCAGAAAGGACACAGCGAGCAGGGACGAAAAAGACTTAACGCTCCTTTGTGTTAATAAACCAAGAGGGCGCCTGGCATTGGAATGGCAGCCGTGTGGGGGTCTGCATGACGGTCATCAACTGGGCAAGTGCTCCTGGCTTCACAAATGAGCTTCTCCCTCCCCAAGGCTGGGGGCCAGGACTGAAGTCATTGCAGCTGGAGTAAAGAGCTCACTTTCTTGCGGCCAGCCAGAGGGAAACTGAGGCACAGTAGCACATCCAGACCCAAAGGGGACAACAATGGCCAGTTGCTCTCTTCTGATTGGGTGGACATGGCAATTCCTCCAGTGATGTCAGAATGTCAGCCAATCACTGCTCTCTCTGGGCGTGGGAGTGAAGGCTGTCCTCCCTTGGCCACGTCCCCCCTTGGCAGTGCCGAGTGGGTACCATCTGCCCAGTAGCTCGTGGCCTCTGAATGTAGCCATGCCCCTTGGTGAATGTGCCAGCCTTCTGTCTGGGTCTGAGTCGGGACCCCTGCAGCACCCGCATCCCCAGCTCCACCTGGGAGCAGCTATATCCCTCTTTGCCCTATGAAAAGGCCGAGTGAGCCCTCGCTGGGCGTGCCAGGCCAGCTGGGAGTGACCCCGCGAAGCTGAAAGCTGCTGGCCTCCGCGTGTCACGCCCAACGGGTCCCATGGCTCCCTGCTGAACTCCCAAAGACCTTTCAGTCCCTTAAGCCCAGCTGCCGCCCACCACAGATCACATGGCCCTGGTGCAAGAACTTTGCTGGGAGGCGGTTAGTGCAACTGGGCTCTTGCCTTTTGCCTCCTCCCTGACACGCTCCCCCTGAGCCAGGCTGCAGCCCCTCAGCACTCTGGTGTTGTCACCAGAGCCGAGGCTGAATGAGGAAGCTGGGCCAGCCTCGGCCCTGGGTCTCATGCAAGTGTCTGAGGTGGAAATGCACCCTCCTCTCCTCAATCTTGTGCAGACACTGATAAGAAGCAGCAAGTGGTTAGCTGGGTTCCTGCTCTACGCACACTTCCCCATCCCCCAGCTAGGCAGTCCTCCAGGCAGTCCTCTGAGGCTCACTGACCAGTGCTGCCCCCAGTCACAGACGGGCAGCCAGGCAGGGTTTGTTCCCGGTGCCGAAGAGCCAGAATCCCCCCAGAGCTCAGCAGGAGCCTGGAGAGGCCGGCGTGAAGGGATCTGCTGGCTACAATAGCACCTCTTCATCTCAGACGCTTCCCACGCCCTTCACAAACCGGCTCCGGGCCTGCTGGGGGCGCCGGCCAGTGCTGACGGGGACAGGAGACTAGCACCTGCTCAGTCGCAAACACCGGGTGGGTCGTCCTTGGGGTGCTGCCTCGCGGCAGCTGCAGGTGCTGTACTGGAATGAAGGCACATGGCTCTTCTTAGGACATGCTGCAGCCACAAAGCCTCGTCCCCTGGCTTGGGTTAAAGCTAATCCTGGCCTGGGCTGATCGAAAACACAGGGCCTCAGAGCTGCTCTGGGGAGAGGGTGATGCCACTGGGCACTAAATTAGCGTAGGGACTCGTCTCGGACAAAGGGCTGGGATCAGCTGGGCCCTCTGATCCCACCGCCCCCACCAACACGGGACCCCTTCCTGCAGCCAGCATTGCTCCATGCCACCCACAAGCGTGGGGCCTGATTCGCCGCTGTGGAGCCTCCGGTGCCCGTGTATAGGGGGAGTAAAGCACCACCCTGGGGGAGAGCGCGTGGTGAGCTCTGCCTATGGCACTTACAGTGGAAATGCCGGCACACAGGGCAGGGCGGTGAAGACTCAGGGGCCCGGGCATTCCAGCACCAGCTGGCGTGCACCCAAACGCTTTCCATGGGGCATCCCAGCCCGGCGGGATCTCCCATAGTGCCCTGCGCTGTCGCCGGGAGGCAGCTGTGGAGTGTGCGATGGAGTTAGGAGAACTGGCTGACCCAGTGCACCTGCAAGGCCGGTGACGTCTCATCCACACTGGGTATGGTGTAACCCAGAGCCGAGCAAAACCCTGGCTCCCTGCTGTGGCAACCTACTTGTACGAGTCCTGGAGCAGCGGTGTGAGGTGCCAAGCCGTTGCACAGCTGCAAGCTCAAGGCCTAACCTTCTGCAAGATTTGTTCACCTAGCATGGCCAGCACCGGAGTGTGTAGACAACCATGCCCTTGTGGGGGGGGGGGGAGGGGGTGAATGAACCCCATCTTCCCCAGCTTCCCCATGGCTTCCCTGCCACAGCAGATCGCAGGCTTCCTGCAAGTGGATGTTGCAATGCACCCCAGCTGTTAACTCGGTTGCAACACAAACTCCTTCCTGTGTGAATGAAGGTCCAGCCCCTTCCTATTGTGTGGCATGAAGTAGAAGGGATCTCTCCTATGACCTGCTGCCGAGCTCCAGGCCTGCTAAAACGACACCAGCCGCTGAATATGGGGGCTACATTGACGCTGGTCCTGCTTTGCTATCCATTCCACCGAGGCTCACGGGTCTGCTGCTGAGCAAAGAGATGCAGTGCGCTGCCGGGCATCGGTGGCACCTTGGTCTCTCCCAATAGAGGTGTGTGGGTGGAATGAACTGGCCCGTGCTGCTATCCGAAAGGTCGTACCAGATGATCTCATGGTCTCTTCTAGCCACTCTAGTGTCCATCTTAGGTTTATTATCAGGCCTTCCAATCCCAACGCGCTTTCTAAACCTGGGCCAAGGTTTTCAACCCCAGAGGCCTAGTGGCAGACTCCTTGGTCCCTGTTGAGGCCCCTTGATAAGTGGTCTGATTTGCAAAGGTGCTGAGCACCTTGCAGTCCACTGGAGCTTCAGGGCATGCAGCACTTTGCTAAAGTGCCTAGGGGAATCAGGCAGCTCCAAGATTTTCAACCTTGACTAACTTCGGGGGCCTCAGCTTCTGGGCTCCCAGCTGGAGACCCTTTCGAGGGGGCTGATTTTTCAGAGGGCTCTTTCTGGAAATCCAGGTCCCTTTACAGTGACTCAGGTTGGGACCCAAAAATTCAGGCACCTCCCAGATCACTAGTCACGTCTGAAATTCTTGGCCTCAGGGTCCTTTGCAAATCCCAGCACCTTGGTATATACACAGCCGCAGCACCGCTGCAATGGAGAGTGGCAGCCATCCGCAACAAGGGACAGGACACAGAGGTAATGGGGTAACAGGAAGTAGAACAGGGAGGCGAATGCAGAAGCTGATGCTCCAGAAATGCTGTCTGAGGCGGGGGGGGACTCATCCGGAACCTTTAGCTGCCTTAGAGGTTTTTAAGGTCCAGCTTGACAAAGCCCTGGCTGGGATGATTTAGTTGGTGTTGGTCCTGCTTTGAGCAGGGGGTTGGACTAGATACCTCCTGAGGTCTCTTCCAACCCTGATCTTCTATGATTCTACCCCTGTAGGCAGGAGGGCTATGGGACGGGCTCAGAGTCCCTCCCTGTGAGCTCATGAGGTAGCAGCAGTCCTGGGGCTCTTTGCACCGGCATCACATTTGCCATACAGGTCTTTAAACCGCACCCCTAAAAATAACCACCAGGCGTGCAAAAAATAGCACCTGATTAGTGCCGAAAATACCCCGGCGCCTCGTGTTCTAGTCCCAGAGGCTGGATCGTCTTGGCAGACAGGGAGACAGCAGCCAGAATTGGGCTGGGGGAGGGGATGTAGACAGCGCTGGTCACTGGGGTTATTTTGAAGCTGGAAATGTGGTAAGTGCACGCATCCTCAGGCTGATCAGCAGCAGGTTCCTCTCCCCAGCTCGCCCAAAAACAGAATCAGGGACTTGGTTTGTTCACACTGCAGCCAACTTCTGTTTTGCAATGCTTCCCCTCCCCGCACTCCCATTCCCTCCCAGCGGCCTCGGGGTGCTGGAAGGGGAGAACTGGGGTGAGCAGCCCCTGCTTGTGATCCCCTTCAAGTCACAAGGCCTAAGTCTTCTCCTGCACGGCTAAAGGCTCACAGCCTGGCCCAGCTGCCAATCGTCCTGGGTTTCCATGCCGACTCCATGGTTCCCAGGGCCCCCGGGTGTTTTTACAGGGAGTTTAGCACATCTGGAAGGGACCGGAGCTGGACAGAGCAGGGGATGCAGCTTTGCCTATGTTGTCCTGCCAGTGGGTCTCCGCCCTGCCCTGGAGGTGCCGCCTCTAGGGATAAACAGAGAGTTTAGTCCATGGCCTCTTGGCTCTGGGTGCAGGCTGGGAGGCTGATTCGAGCTCACGAAGCTCGTCTAGTAGAACTGTTCGGAGCTCGCTGACTTGCTCCGGAGGCCTGGTCCCTGCCTTAGCCCTGAGCCCATCCCGCCTCTCCCGACTCAGCGTTTTCTGAAGTGCCCTTTTCCAAGGGCAGCTTTGCACGCCTCTTCCTCCAAAGTCTCCGGGCTCCCGGCCCACTCGCAGGCTCCTTTTCAAAGCCCAGCTCTGTCCGCACGCCGGACCGTGCCCTGCTGAGTAACAGAGCTCTGGGCCGTTCCCTGACCCCCCTGCTGCCCCTCTGCTCTGGCCCGAGACACGTGCTGACACCCGTGGGCTGAGCCCTGTTATTCTCCAGTTATTCCCCATGGATGGAACCGGAACATCCCCTGCACCCAAGTCAGAAGGCCAGGCTGGTGTCAAGCAGCATGGCTCCATGGCACCCAGCGCCCATTTACACCAGGTCTGGCTCAGAACATGGGGTGACATCGGGAGCATGCTGCTGGCCAAATAATGCACCTAACTGACCCCATTGCTGGCAGAATGAGCGTTCGGACTGTTCTCCCAGTGCGTCCACAGCCGGTCAGTTCCATTACCCATCCGCACGTGGGTAGGAGGAGGTCTAAGGCAGTCTAACTCACGCATCACCCCATAACGTTCCCCGGGATGTCCCAGTCATCCCCGCCCCTTTTGGGCTACTGGGGGTTGGGCATCGTCTTCCCTCTGCTACAGTCAGAGTTTAAAAAGGGCGAGGTGCTGTGTCACAGAGTGATGTGGGGTGATTCCTGAGTGCCTGGGTTGCAAAGGGCTTTGGGATCCTTTGTTATGAACACTGATTTAGGAGCTATTGTCATTAGTAATTGTGTGTGGCCATCAAGAGGCTCCAGCTGAACTCAGGAGAAAGGATGGCCCAGTGGTTAGTGTTCTCACCTGGGACTCTGGCAACCTGGGTTCAGTACCCAGCTTTGCTGCTGACCTTGGGCAAGTCACTTAGTTGCTCTGTGCCTCTGTTTCCCTAGCTGTGATATGAGGCTAATAGCACACCAGGGTGTAGTGAAGCTGAATATATTTAAGCGTGTGAGTTACCCCCATTACTGCAGTATTGGGGAGCAGATTAGGACCTAATATAGATCAGGGTGCTAGGCACTGTATGTGCCCATAGTTAGTGCCCCTGCTCCAAACTGCTGACAATCTAAATAGGCCAGACAGACAAAGAGCAGGAGGGGAAACTGAGGCACAGAGCGGGGAAGTGACTTGTCTAAGGTCACTCAGCTAGTCAGTGGCAGAGCAGGAAATAGGCCTCAGGTGTCCTGTCACCCAGTGCAGTGGGGGTCACACTGCCTCTGATGGTTTTCTAATGGCCTGATTCTCTTCTCACTCAGACGGGTATAACTCAGGGGTATAACCCAAGGCCAGCGGGATCAGACTTGTGTCTCCACTCTGTCTCCTCCGTTGATTCTATTAGTGAATGAAACAAACAGCCCCCATCTGGGACAGGGGAAGAGAGCCACGGCTCAGGCACTCTCCACAACTGCACCTGGCCTTTCAGGAGTTCCTGTTGCAGGCAGGCGAGGGCACCTGCTCAGAGTTTCCCCAGGTGAGCAGTTCATCTTTGAGGAGAGATCAAAGCCCCTCCAGCTGTCAGCAGAGCCTTATTTCCAAGAGGGAGCCTGGTGAGTCCGGCTGTGGACCAGCCACCTCTTTCAGTTACCCACCCCAGACAAGTGATTCGAATCTCTTCCTGCTGGGAGCAGAGGAGCCCTGCAGGGCTGGGGGTGGGGAGCCCTTTCCCTTAACCCCCTTCTCCCCAAAAGAGCCCCTTCCAGAGTTCTCCCTGGACTGTCCCACAAGGCACCATGAGTTTGGAGCAACCCCAGGGAAGGGGCAGCCCCTGGGTCTGGGTGGGACAGCTGCCCCTTCCCCTGACTCCGCAGTTCACAACGGAGCTGGGCTGCCTTCGAGTTATCACAGCTCCAAGCGGTGTGACCGCCTGCCTGGAATTTCACACGGGCCCAGGCCATGGGGCAATGCTGCGGAGAGGGGACCTCACCGGTCCACCCACAGCCCCCCTGCAGAAAAATGGGGGGTTGGGGGGGGAAGTGGAGCAAAAGGAAGGCGGGAGCTATGCACAGAGAGCCCCGCCATGCACATCCCTGGGGCGTTGTTTCCTACTGCGTCGACTGCTAGCCCCTGGGGGTAGGGCCCTTCTTTTTGTGCTGTGTTTTGTGCAGCGCCTAGTGCAACGGGGTCTTGGTCCATGACTGAGGTGCCTAGGAATTACCGTAATACACCTAATAGCAATAAAAATGTACAGCGCCTGGCACAATGGGGGCTGGTCCATCACTGGTGCTCCTAAGCATTACAGCAATAACGTGCCCATAGTAAGAGTCCCTTCCCCAAACAGCTGACAATCTAATAGACAGGACAGAGAAAGAGCAGGAAGGGAAACCGAATCACAGAGGAGGGACGTGACTTGCCCAAGGTCCCACAGCTAGTCAATGGCAGAGCAGGGAATAGGACACACCTGGCTCTGATGGTTTTCTAATGGCCTGATTCTCCTCGCAACTCAAGAGTGGCTCCCCTAAAGCCAGCAGGGTCTCCCCTCTGAGTGCGGCATTGGGCGTTTTGGAGCCTGGGGTTGCTAATGCTGGGGTCCTTGGGTCGTGTCTATGTCGGGGTGTCGGCATGTCTAAGATTGGGGCTGCCTGGATGGGAGCTGTTTGCTGCAGTGCAGCTCTGGGCTCCAGCCTGGGTGTTTTCACTGGTTTTCTCCAGCATCCGAGTGGTTACTGAACCGCAGCTCTGACCAGCTTCACACCTCTGCAGAAGTGCCTCTGAGGTTTTCACTGGTTTTCTCCAGCCTTGGTGTTGTCACTGGTTTTCTCCAGCATCCAGGCATCAGCACGGTGGGCTGTGACTGTCCCAGCTCCCAGGCACTGAGCAGAGCTGGGCCTGACCGGGAACCTGCCGGGTTGAACCTTGGTGCCGTGGGGAGCGCTGGTGGCAATTCAGCCGGTGGCGTCCTTCCTTCCGGGCAGGTTCTGAACCGTCCAGGGGCTGCTGTGCTGCCCGAGGCCTTTGGAGAGAGCTGTGCAAAAAGGCTCCTGGGGGCCTTGCACTCATCAGAACCCCAGAAGCACTTCCTGCAGAGGTGTGAAACTGGTCAGGGCTGAGGTTGGGTAAACACCTACCTTCCCACTGCTGTCCTGGCGAAGGAAATCCTTTTGCACTTCCCCTCCAGAGATAACCATTGTCTGGCTGCTAACACAGAACGGCTGCATTCCACCCCAGAAGTGGCTGCAGCGCAGAGATGGGCCTACAAAGCGTGTTGAGATTCTTCTGGGGGAAAGATGCAATACTGATTTGTGATGGTGATGGTTGTATTGTGCAATGAAGGTCTTGTTTTCCATGCCCTCTCTGAGTGGTATCACCCCACCCCCACTGTGCTGAGAACCAGCCCAAGGATCTGCATCCTGTAAGTCCCCTTAAGCAGTGAGTCCCCTTTGTATAGCCTCTCTCCTGGAGCGGGGGAGCGGGGGAGATTTCATCCTGTATTCAGTTTTGAATCAGTTCCCTTCCCCCCCACCTCCCATATTTCTTTGCAGGAAAGATACCCCATTTCCAGAGTGGAAGGGGAAGAATTGCATTAGTGCTTGGGAGTGATTTGTACTGGTTTGTTATGGACTTTGGGTTGTGTCATAAATATAGGGGGAAGGGTAGCAACCTTTATGTATGTGGTAGCATAAAATCCTACCGCAGCCACCATGCCAGGGTTCCCCCACCCCACTCTGAACCAGTACAGCTGCCAAGGAGGGATTTTATGCTACTGCATATATAAAGGTTGCTACCCTTCCCCCTATATTTATGACAGGTTGGCTTTAATGAGTTTAGATCCAGATGCTCAAAGGTATTCAGGCTTCTAGCTGTCACTGAAATCTGGGCCTCAGTGCTCATGACAGAAGCTGGACTGAAATCCACTGCAGAAAATCCAAATGAAACATTTCATTTTGGGTCCAACAAAGCCTGAGTTGACATTGTTTTTGGACTCCTCGATGTGCTGAAAATCTCCAGCGCTTTTGGTTTTGGTTCAAATTGAAACCTTTCTTTTTTAATTTTTTTTAAAATCTTTTGGAATGACCAGTGAACCGAGAGACCCTGTTATTCACCCAGCTCTCTACAGGACGGGCACCACACCTGGGCAAGCTCCCACCAGGTGCTGCCCCCCTACTCCTATGCCTCAAACCTGTGCCGGTGGCATGTCCTCTAGCAACAAGTGGAGAGGGGAATCCCCTTCGCTCGTTCAGCCCATGCTCTCCCAAGGGGTCAAGCCAGGTGGGTTGGGCACTGGATTGGGAATCATGGGGGTCACTGACCTGCTCGGCAATCTTAGGGGAGTCACTTCACCTCTCAGCCACTAACTACCTGGCATTAGGAAGGACCCTGTGAGCGGGTTATTTCACAGTTACCCATTGTGGGGTTTCTTGCAGCGGGTGCTCGCTCCTAGAGTAGAGACAAGCAACTGGGCTACCGAGTCTGATCCTGCCTAACTCCCATTGAAATCCGTGGGATTTTTGAATGCATTTGAAATCAATGGGAGTTAGGGGTCTGGATCCCTTTGAGGAGCTGGGTCTAGGTGCTAGGGTGACCAGATGTCCCGATTTTATAGGGACAGTCCTGATATTTGGGGCTTTTTCTTACATAGGCTGCTATTCCACCCCACCCCCCTCCCGATTTTTCACACTTGCTGTCTGGTCACCCTACCCGGTGCCCAGAGGTCGCATTAACAGGTGGTCCTAGGGTTCCCTCAGCCCCCCGCCTATCTATTGGTTTTTGATATAGCCACACCCTGCAATGGTTTGATTGGCAGGCACTCCCCCCGCCCCCCAGCTGCGGCCAATGCCCAGCGCTGGGTCGCCCGAACTCCCTTCGCCCTCAGAAGACACCGGCCGGGCCAGGTCGGCGGGACCCTCGAGCTGCAGCTCTCCAGTGACCCGCGGGTCAGGGGAGATGTGGGGCAGGGAGGGGTTAGGAGCTCTGCGATCTGCCCCTGTCGTGGGCAGCCGGAGGTGATTGGGGTGGTGTGCGCTCAGGAAGGACTTTCAAACCCCCCCCCCCCCGCCCCAGCCCCGAGAAGCTCCTGATTGACAGAACCCCCGGCAGCCGCAATCAATGACTGGGTGGGACCGAGCGGCGGGGGCTCGTCCACCAGCCGAGGAGGGTTTGCTGGGACGGGTGAAGCTCGCAGCCCGGAGCGCTCTGGCTCCCACTCGCCCCATTAAGCCTTGCTGAGCGGGGGGAGCAGAGAAGGGGGCTGGCTGCGGGCTGCCCGCCGGTAAGAAGGACTGAAGAGACAGGGAAAGGGGCAGGAACCCTCCAGCGCGCTGTGCCCTGCCCGCCCCCTTGCCAAGGGGCAGATCAGCCCGGTGCCCGCAGGCGGGAGCCGCGCGGCAGGCGCCAAAGGTAAGGCGAGCCCCGGGGAGGGGCGCAGCCAGGGCCGAGGGCCATGGAGGGAGGCGGCGGGGGCTGCGTGTGTTTGAAGCCAGCGAGCTGGGGGGTGAGGTCTCTCCGGTTCCCCGCAGGAAGCGGGCATGTGCGGGGGGATCTGTCTGAATCCCCCTCGGATGGGCATCGCGCTCCGGGAGCTGCGGCGCGATGGGGGGTGGATGGAGGGGGGGGGGAGGATAAGAAACGCTGAGTGGGGGGGCTGGTGTCTCCCCCCTTTTCCTGGGGGCTGCTCGTTCGTGGATGCGGGGGAGGAAGGAAGGCGACCTCCTTGCAACCCCCGGGGGCTGCCTGGGGCTCTCCCCCGGTGAAACAAACGAGGCTCGCTTAATTCCTGGCTCCGCCGCCCCGATCCCCCCCTGACCCCCATGTAAATCCGGCCTAGCCCCCGGCGCCAGAGGGGAGCGAAGCCCCCGCTCCGCTTTGCTAGGTCTTAATCGGCAGCATCAACAGAAGGATGTTGCACAAGCAAACGGCTTGTTTTCCTGCCTGGTCTGGACCTGGGGGGGGCGGGGGGATGAAGCGGGTGTCACTTTCCTTCCAGCCATGATTCGGGTGGCAGCCCTGTTATGATGGCTATGCCCGGGCAGGAGACACCCCTTTAGTCCTCGCAGTTCAGATGATTTTACCCTTTCGGGGGTGGGGGGCTGTATCTCCAAACCCCCCGCCCCCATCCAGGAAAATACTTGCATGGTGACTCTCCCATCCCCAGCCACTGAGACGACTGGTCCTTGGAACCACCCCCACCCATCACTGTCCCCTGGCTGTGTGTGTGTGTGGGGGGGGGGGGAGATTAGCTCTGGGAGTGGGATCCCAAGGGCCCCCAGAAGGGATGCTGACTCTGTGTCTAGGAAAGGGGCCTTCAGCTCAGTCTCTGGTCCCGTTTTTTCTGAGTTTATTTCTCTGCACTAACTCCTGGTGGTGGCTCAGCTGGGAGCAGGAACTTGCAGCTTCCTGTCAAAGTCCGTTCCCCGCCCCCCCCCGCCTGTGGGGAAGGGGGTTCGCTTCCCCTCCCCGCGCTGGGCCCAGTTCTGGATTGTATGTGTGCGTCCACCCTGCTCCCCTAGGCCGATTTCCTCCTCCTTTGCAGCCCCTCAGATCCGGGAATTGCTCTTCTTCCAGCGGAAATCCTGC